>NC_090921.1:38231519-38889836 GCF_040938575.1 Ambystoma mexicanum
GGCCTGCGCCCTGAGGGAGTTCCACTCCCACCGAGGGGTGACTATCCATTCTCATGTATCCATCGTCTCCCTCTATGCGGATGACATGTTATTTGTAAAATACCCCCGGCTTAATTTACCACCAGTGATGGACGAGATATCTGCTTTCGGGGCTATTTCTGGCCTACAAATAAACTGGTCTAAATCCGAAATTCTTCCAATCACTCCTGGGGTCTCCGCTCAGGATGTCGGTGTATCCTTTGCATGGTGTCCGCGGGGAATTCGTTACTTAGGTATAAAAGTGTCCACCTCTCCTACTAGATTATTTGAGGAAAACTACATCGCTGCCCTACAACTTTTGGAGCACAAGATAGATGTGTGGATAAGACTTCCCTTGTCTCAAGCATGGTCAAAAAGTCTAAAATGGTCATCGTGCTGAAATTATTATATGTTTTTAATAACTCCCCGATATGGCTCCCTACTTCTTTCTGGAAATGTATAAACGCTCTAATGTCCAAACTGATCTGGGCAGGGAAACGCTCTCGCCTATCTTTATCCACGCTATGCTGCTCGTATGCTCAGGGAGGGCTTGAGGTCCCTAATCTTTTTCTTTATTTTCTTATTGCTCAGATCCAATATTCAATTTGGTGGTGGTCCCCGTGGGATGGTTGTCCTGACTCCCACCTCGAGAGGGCCATCGCGCAGACAAACGACTTGCAGGGCTTTCTCTGGGCTGCCCGGGAGCGTCATGTAAAGGCGGAGGTCCAACCCCTCGAGAATACGCGGAGGGCCTGGGATCAGTTGGTGGACTGGGCCGTGGTATTCCCCCGCGGCTGGCTATTTACAGGGTTCGTGGGATCCCCCTTACATTCGAACACATATTTATTCAACATTTCCAGGCTTTGGGTATCTCCACGTTGGGGGATGTTGCACTGCATGGTATATTCTTAACTTGGGAGGAACTTAAGTCCCGGGGTGACTGGTCCCCGGTTACTATGCTGTTGTACTTCTGTCTTCGCGAAGTGTTGAGGTCGAGATGGCCGGATTTCCCCTCGGCGCCAGTCGTCTCCCCAATTCTGGAGTATGTTACAAATTCGGCCTCCTCTAGAAGGGTGGTTTCATCTCTGTATGGTATGGCTAGATCGTTGGTGTCCCCCTCATCATCCCAATATAGGTCTAAATGGGAAGGCTGCTTAACGCGATCTCTGATGGAGTCACAATGGGGTGGTGTTCTGGGATAGTCCAAATCAATCTCCATTAATTGTAGATATCGATTGATTAATTTTAAGTTTTTATATCAGCTGTACTGCTCTCCTTTGTCTTTACACAAAATATTACCACTGAGGTCTTCGAATAGCAAAAGATGCCATCAGTCTATGGCTGACTTCTTCCATGTGGCTTGGCTCTGTCCTCTTATGCAACCCTTTTGGAGGGCCGTTGCAGATGCTACAGGAAAGATGATTGAGGATTCGATCCCATTCACTCCTGAAACTTGGCTGCTAGCATTGGTGGAGCTTCAAGCTAACCGCGATAAACAATTGGTGAGCGTGGCTTCCGTGGTCGCCAGGGCATTAGTGGACCGTGCCTGGGGAGCAGCTGCGGCTCCTACCCTACACCACTGGGTGAACTCTATGTCGTTATGTGAACGTCCTGGGGTCTGGGATGCTGTTGTGTTTGGTATGTAATTCAAATTTGTTTAAAAGAAAAAAACATACAAAGTATATACAAAATGCAGGATAGCAATAGTGGGATGGCATGAACATAGGGATTCAGAAGGTGGACGGGTTCCGTTAACTACAATTTGGTTTTGCGATTAAAGGAATTAAAATAAGGTTCCGATCTAAGCAGATTGGGCAAGGTATTCCATAGTTTGGAGGCTAATGTAGGGAAGCTAGTCCCGCCCGCTTTCTGGGTAGAGCGAGGCAATTAGCCTGCGCAAATCTGAGTGGTCGGGAAGACGTGTGGGGTATAAAGCGGCAGGCAAGGTAGATGGGAGCCTGGTTGTTTAGGCATTAGTGAGTGAGGGGCCAGCGTTTATAAGGAGATTCTTTGCCCAACTGAAAGACAGTCTAGGTTGCGTCTGGTGTCTGAAATGTGCTGGCCCTTGGGGAAGTTTAGGGCCGCCCTGATGGCATTGCTGTGAATGACCTGAAGTTTGTTTAGATTGTGTTGGCTAGTACCTAAGTAGAGGGCAATACAGTAGTCGATTATAGACATAAGAGTTCTAGCTAGGATGATGCAGTTAGATGTAGTAAGGAAGGGGCGGCAGTCTGTGATAAGTTTGCATATGCATGCAGAGGCTGAGCTAACGGCATTAGTTTGCTTGGAGAGAGATAGAGCGGAGTCGAGGTAGATGCCTAGTGTCTTGGTGTCGTTTGAGACCTTGATGGTGTTGACATCGATGATGAAGGTTTTGAATGCTTGGTCAAGTTTCTTGAGTCAATAGTTAAAGCCGTGGATGAGGAGCTCGGTCTTATCGTCGTTGAGGCACAGCTCGTGTTGCGCCATCCACGCCTGTATGACCGAATAAACCTTATTCAGTGAGGTGGTGTCAGCCTGATAGTCACCTGTTATGGGGATGAGTATCTGGGTGTCATCGACATAGTTGGTATAAGTGACACCCAGATAGTCAAGAATAACAAAGAGGTTTGGTGAACACATTGTAAAGAGTGGGCGAGACACATGAGCCTTATGGTACACCACATAATACAGGTGAGGGTTCGGCGGATGCTGATGGGAAGAAGACCCTCATAGATCTATTGTTGAGAAATGACTTGATCCACGAGGTGGCGGAGTCTGAGAAGGGGGGCGGCTGATTTAAGGTGCTGGCAAAGGATTTGGTGGTTGACCAAATCGAAGGCCGCTGAAAGGTCTAACAATAGTAGAAGTGCTAATTTTCCTTGGTCTTTCATGTCTTCAATTTGTGTTTTAAAGTCAATAAGGGCGGTTTCTGTGCCGTGCCTGGGACAGAAGGCGGATTGCCTAAGGCCGAGGAGTTTGTTAGATTCTAAATATTCTTGAATCTGTAAGTAGGCAGCACAGTCCAGTATTTTGAGCAGAAAGGGTGCGGTTGTGATTGGTAGGTATGCTTGGGTCGAGGGTGGTTTTTTTGATGAGGGGAAAGACCCAAGCGTCCTTAAGTTTGTCAGGAACAGTACATGTTTTAAATGATGAGTTTGATTATGTCGATACCATGCTGCTCCAGGAAATAGGAGGAGGGGCGCTCACCCAAAGGTACGCGGTGGAAAGAGCACACAGAGCCCTCAAAAGGAGCACCCCATAGGCCCCTCTCCTCCCCCCCAAGGCCAGTAATTGCCAAGACCCCAGAAGACGCGATGGAGCGGTTGGAAGCCCAAAACTGCCCGTCGGGAGCAGACAGCCAGAAAGAGGACAGAACGGATAAGTGAGGCGTGATTCCGAGGCCGAGGTGCTGTATAAACTATGACATTGGGACTTGAATACAAGATAGGGCAGGATAGACATGGAAAGAATGAGCTACGAGCTGAGCATGCAGTATTGAATAGGCATAACATAATGTGGCATAACAACGGGAGACACGCCGGTCTCACTCTTATACCCCTATAGATAGAATAGTTGGGTTGCCAGTAGTGTGGTATCCCCCAGCTGTGTCCCTAGTATGGGCATCGCCGAATAGGTACTAAATGAGGGTAGGCCTGAGATCCAGGGATGGAGCTGGGCAACAGTTGGGAATGGGAATGGTGGGGGGTGGGAGGGGAGTTGGAGGGTGTGTTGTGGTTATAATAAGAGAACGAGCTTACATCCATGCGCCGAAGTGTGAGATACAGAGGATGAGAAGGGAGAGGAGTGGAACTGGGTATGGATAATGATGGGGACCTCAAGATAGTTACCTGGAATGTCAGGGGACTAAATAGTTATCTCAAGAGAAACAAAATTATGATGTACCTTAGGAGACAGAAAATAGATATTGCTTTACTACAAAAAACCCATTTTACAAAAGAAAACAAGAGGTAATAAGGAAGAAGTGGAAAGGGACCACAGTGGGGGCAACATACTCTGCATATGCTAGAGGAGTAATCACCTGGGTGGCACCACAGGTCCCTTTTCAGCTGCTACAATCTGCGGTGGAGACAGATGGGAGGATGGTGGTACGGGGACTAATAGAAAACAGAGAAGTGTGCATCCTTAGTACATGCACCCTGAACCAAGATACCGTGGCCTACTTCAAGACCCTATATAGTAAAATATCCCCACACTTGGGGGGCGTGGTCATATGGCGAGGGGACTTTAACTGCACACTAAATCCCAGGTTGGACAGGTCAGATGGGAAATTAGATAAGCCCACCCCCCGGCTGCCAGAACTTTGCAGACCTTGGTGAAAGACTTTAAGCTCGAAGATATGTGGAAGCTACACCACCCAGTTGATTGACATTATTCGCACTACTCAGCCCCACACGATTTGTATACACGGTTAGGTAACATGTTTGCCTCCCCGAGAATGATAGGAGAGATAGTGCAGACCGAATATAGAGCGAGAATCCTCTCGGATCACTCGCCACTGGTCCCAACATGGCAGCACCATGCCCCCAGAGCTAGAATCCCTACGTGGCGGCTGAGAGCCGAAGCACTAAAAGACATGGCATTTAGAGAGCACCTGAGAAAGGAGATTGTTGAATATTTTGAAAATAATACTGGAAGTGTAAAATCCGTGGGTACCCTATAGGAAGCATTCAAAGTGGTGGTAAGGGGGATCAGCGATAGCTAAATCTAAAGGACTGCAGGGGGGCATCTTACAAGAACTGCAGAAGGCAGAGGAGGAACTTGAGGCAGCTAAGCACAGCAGAGCGACTCCCTAGACAAGGGGAATATTATAAATTGTTTACAGCAATCGTGCGAAAGAACTGAGACCGATGGTTAGAGCAATACAAGGAGAAGGAGGGAAGATCTTTGATACCCAGGAGGGAGTGAACTAAGGGTTCTTTGATTTTATACATTTTTGTATGGAGATACAGATGGAGGGAAAGACAGGGAGATAATGGAAATATTGGAAGACATTGGCCTACCAAAACTGAGTGCTGAAGCGAGAGAGAGAGAATCTAGATGCCCCGGGCTCGGATGGACTCCCTAGTGAGTTCTATAAAACATATAAGACAGAAGTGCTCCCCCCACTACTGGCCCTGTTAAATGAAGCGCTCGAAATCGGAACGCTACCAGAATCCTTAAGGGAGGCGATAATCATCCCGGTTCTTAAATCTGACAAACCAAGCATGGAGCGCGGATCGTACAGACTGCTACCCATGCTGAACCAGGACAGTAAAATACTCACGGCTGTGTTGGCCGGGAGATTGAGACAGGTCATAAGCAAATTTATACATCCTGATCAAACTGGATACGTCCCACATAGGAATATATCAGATAATCTCAGAAGGCTTCACCGGGTCATTGAACAGACAGAAGGGGAAACACAAGAGGTCGCAATAGTCTCATTGGACGCGGTGATGGCCATTGACTCTGAAATGGCCATGGTTGATATTGGCTTTATGGGAATATGGCATAGGGCCCGAGTATTTAAAATGGGTTAATATATAGCTCACCACTAGCCAGAGTAAAGACTGGGGTGGTTATCTCGGAGAGGTGGCAACTCAGCAGAGGTACTAGACAGGGGTGCCCTTGGTCCCCGATTTTATATATCCTTGCATTAGAGGCCCTAGCGATATACCTTAGACAACAATACGAAGAAGTGGGGATTCACACGAAAGGAGGGCCACACCTAATATCGCTGCACGCGGATGATATGTTGTCATATTTAAGATACCCGGAGGAAAACTTGCAATACATCCTAGATGTGATGGTTCGATTTGCGTTGCTCTCAGGCATTGCAGTCAACCCCATGAAATCGCGCATATTCCCTCTGGGCAGATATAAAGGGATCCCGCGGGAGCAATTACCCATCCTACAAATACCCTGGGAGACCACAACCTTTAGATACCTGGGGATAGATATCTATCACATGGTGGAAGATGAAACAACACAGAGAAGGCTATATCAAATATCGAGAACAGTATGAGATTCTGGTCTAAGCTCCCTCTGGCCATGGTGGGAAGGGTAGCCCTGTTGAAAATGGTTGTATTACCACGGCTGATACACTTTTTTGGAAATATATATGTGCACGATACCTGTCATGATCCGCCATCCATGGAAGTTATGGAATAAATGGAGGAAGGGTTGAGCAGTCTTCACTTTCATGAAAGCACATGCAGCATTCTAGTGTTTCCTTTCCCTTGAATATGACACGTTTAAATACGCGTCGGAAGAACCACTCGATGCATTGCAACCCTGCGCTTCCTTTGGGGTTTACACGCTGATCGAGTGTTTCGTTCCTTTCCCTCTGCTGTGTCCTCCCTTACCTGCCCTTCATGGGCCATTTCCCCTTTGGCTCCTTTTCCACTACGCGCAGTGCTTTTTCCCTTCCACGTTCCTTCGGGAGCGCTCTTTTTTTTGCGCTGTGCTCCGGTAGCCATTTCTGGTGCCGCAGTGGTACTACTTCCTTCTTCTGCTGGGTTTGCAAGTCTTCTTCCAAGGAGTTGGAGTTTCCTTCTACTACCAGAAGAGCAGGATATCATCATCATCCAGACAATCCTGTGTATTCAGGGTTTTTCAGCAAAGCTTTTCCCTGATTGTGGGGTGGACTCACTGGAGGCCCCCACTGCCAGGCAAATAGCTATAGGGCAGGGTGGCTTCCAGAAGAGCTTGTCCTAAGAGCTATAAAAAAAATCTGATAATACCTGGAGAGAGAGAAGAGAATTATCTATCGAAGGATCATCCGACGACGTGACTACAGGTGAGGAGGAGGAGGCGGGTGAAAAGAATATTGAACCAGCTTGTTTACCTTCAGAGTGTGAGAATACCTAAACACTTTTTTGCCAAACTCCAGAGCATGTGTAGAGGCTTCATCTGGCACAACACTAGAAATAGGATAGCCCTGTGGAAACTACAAAACACATGACAAAGGAGGCATAAAACTCACCATTTTTGAGATCTATTACTGACCCAGTCAGCTACAATATGTGGCCAAATGGCTATCGGAAGATCCAACAGCAGAGTCCAGACTGCTGAGATCAGAGTGTGCCCCATTCTTCCTGAAAGAATGGATATGGTTGCCCAAATTGGAGATAAAGGGGGTCCGAGAATGTTGGAATTGGGATGGCAAATGTGGCGGAAAGCCTGTCAGGCTATCGAGAACCCGACCCCGTGCTCTCCGCAGATACCACTAGTAGCACTAACCAGAGGGGATGTGCAACTGAGGAAAACAATTTGCATGCACTGGGAATCGGTGGGCATTGCAACAATGGGAGACATATGGCAAGATGGGAAGATACGGGAGTTCAACGCACTGGTTGAGGAAACGGGCCTACACCAATGGCAATATATCACATATACCAGACTAGCGCGACAAGTGAAAGAAACGTGGTCTGAAATAGTGCTGGAAGATCAGCCAGATACAACCACTGAAACGATCTATGACATTACAGAGGGAGGGCATGAGGTTTCCCGAATCTATGAACTACTGATGAGCAGGGTGGGGAAAGAGGTAACCCAGCTAAGACAGGAATCGGAAGAGGAGGTGGGGCAATGTATGAATGATGGGTTGTGGGAGAGAGCTCAACGGTATCATAAGAAAAGTGTCTAGAAATGCAAGGCTGCAACAAATCCAGCTATATGTGGCTCATAGAGCATACATGACCCCCCCAGAGGATAGCCCGATTTAAAAACGCGAAAACACAATCATGTCCCAAATGTGGAGAACTGAATGCGGAAATGACCCATATGTTCTGGGCATGCCCAGAAATTGGCAAATTCTGGAAAGAAGTAGCCCCACCGCCTGACAGAAAAGGGGATCATGCTAGATGTGGAATCGGTGTGGGCATGTATGTTGGGGGGGTTCCCCAGACCACGCAAGTTAAGGCACGTGAGCAAACTTAAAGACCTAGCTTACATACAAGCCAAGCGCAGGATTGCCATGGGCTGGAAAGCATGTAACAGGCCAAAGGTAGAGGTGTGGTGGAATGACCTCCAAAGGTGGGCTGAAACTGAAACGGTGGTATGGACCGGAGCAGCCAGTAGGGGGGTGGGGGGTGAGAAGCAGATATATTGACGGCTTGGAGGCATTTAGTGGCTACATTAGTTGGTTCCACCCAGGTATGGTGAAGCGAAGATAATACCTCCCAAAAGACAGAAGAGGGATCTTCCCAAGAGGAGGTAATAGTGGAAGGTGAAATGGAGTAAGCAAGTTAAGGGAGGGGGGTAAAGGGCAGGTAGCGGTTATAGCTGAACAAGACACATGATATTTAATAATGCCCAAAATGTTCCGCTAAGTTTTGTTTTTTGTATGTTGTTTGGTTGTTATAAAAAAAAAAATCTATAAAAATATATATTTTTTTTAAATGATGAGTTTATGAAAGCAGTGATAAATGGGGCTAATTCATGAGTGGCCTCCTTGATAACAGGGGATGGGCAAGGGTCGCCTTGGCAGTTTCACGGTGTAAGATTGTTGATGATATTTTCGACCTCGAAGATCGTCAAAGGTGAGAATGGGAGAGTGATGCGAGTAGGTAAGTTAGACAAGAAGTCAGGTTGAAGGCTCCTTTGTTTAGTATTGATTTTAGTTTGAAGTGTGGTGATTTTGCCTAGGAGTGGGTTTTGAATGGTGGAGCACCAAATGCTGTCTTTGACACAGATGTTGAGAGATGCTAATGTGAGGCTAGACTTATTGTAGTCGGTGGGGAGACTTTTCCAACGAGCTTCAGCAGTGCGCTTCTCTTTCCGTAGTGATCTCAATTGCAGTGTGAACCATTAATTGAGGTGTGCGCGAGGTTTAGGTTTCCTTAGCTTATATCCCTTTTATTGCTTGTTTGAATAGGGGGAGCAATGTCTTGTTTGGGAGCATGAGCATGTGGCTTTAAAATTGAACAAGATCAGATGGTGGTCTGACCATGAGCAAGGTAAGTTTGATTGTACGTCAATGTTGCAGTTTCGGTCGACTAGCCAGTCAAGGGTTCTACCCTTAATGTGGGCGGGTCCCTGTATGTGATGGGAGAGGCCCAAGTCAGACAGGGTGCCAGCAATGTCCAAGGCTATGGAGTCATTAATGTCTTAGAAGCCAAGGTTGAAGTCACCAAGTAGAATGATTTGGGAGTTGGTTTTGGTTTTATCTGCGATGATGGACATGATGTCGTCCGCGAAGGTGGATATGGGTCCGGGAGGCCGGTAGATAAGGTGGATGGTGGCAGTTTGATTTGGTGAAATAGGTAACTTAACTGATAGGAGTTCAGCAGATGTGAATGATGGCAACTCCTCCACCTTTAGACTGAGTGGTGCTGCGATCGCATCTGATGATTGTGTAATCTGCTGGTAAGCCAAGGGCTAATAGTGGACCTGAGGCAGCATGGAGCCAGGTCTCAGTTATAGCCAGGAGATCAAGATCTTGGGTGGTAATGAAATCAGCAATATCTAGGGCATGCACATTCTAGGAAGGAAGAGTTAATTGAACTACAGAGCCGAAATGCAAAGAGCCCTTTTGGTCAAAGACAAAACACAGATAAGATATCTAATGAATGGGCCTCATTACGAGTTTGGCACTGGTCATGCTGGTAAAAACGGCACGGCTGCCACCAAACTCGTGACAATACCGGCACCCGGCAATGGGCAATTACCAGGGTATTCTGACCCCACCGGACCCGTTAATTACCCATCGCAGGGTGCGGCTCAATGGGAATGGGTAGGTCGGATGCAGCGGCACGATTCATGAATGCTGCCGGTGCATCCAACGAGTTGTGCTCACGGGTGGCAGTCTGCCCGCCAGGTCAGACCTTGCAGGCCTAAATGCACCCGTGAGCACAACTTGTAGTTTGCCGGTCTGGTAGTAACGGACCGGCAAACTTGTAATGACCCCCAATGTCTCCTTGCACTGGGAACATGGTGAACCATGTTGCTCTGAGACAGTAAATTGTACAAACATGACAGAGTGAGGATCCATGGATAATGCCCATGTTACGCAGGTCATAAACTATCTGTAAATTGCAACAATCGAGTCAGACCGAAAATGTATTTAAGGCTGATTGGACGACATGTAAATTGCTCAATTTCTCTATGACTGTGCACAGACATAGCTGAACTTGAGACCGCTTGAAGCAAAAATAAGCTCTTATTTGTTTTGTGACTGGTGTTCTTCATTTATTTGCAGTAACTCATTTTGGGACTTACAGAGCAGGAGGAGAAATGGGTCTGTAAGTCAGTCGGCTTTGGTGAGGTCTCTGTTATGATTCTTCTGATGTCGCTTTGTGGTATCTACCAACGTTCTTTGTTGTGATTCGCAAGCTCGTCTCACCTCCTCTCTAGGTCATGGCTGACCTCCTTTGGGTTATGATGGCAGATGGATGGTTGTACCTAGTGTGTTCCTGGTTACTCGTCCTGGTTAGTCATGGCTGTTGGGTGTGGACCCAATGTCTGGATGGTTGTCGAGGAAGTGCACAGCAGGAGTTATGAAGATAGAAGGGGTGCTCAGCCGGGCAGTCCTAGATTATGGGATGGCAGGTTAGGGTGGCTCTCGTTGCGAGTGGGCAGGAAGGGGGATATGATATGGCATTTGTAACGCACCTATACACAAGTGTTTCAAGTCGTGACGAGGCAGGCGGGGGGAACAAAGGGGAGACAGACATCGATCCTACTAGACCAAGTGTCATTCAGATAGGGCAAGGGGAGAGGGGAAGGGAAAAGTTCAAGGGGGAA
Organism: Ambystoma mexicanum; assembly: GCF_040938575.1. Taxonomy (NCBI): domain Eukaryota; kingdom Metazoa; phylum Chordata; class Amphibia; order Caudata; family Ambystomatidae; genus Ambystoma; species Ambystoma mexicanum. Next base: position 38,242,266 of record NC_090921.1, read on the forward strand.
GGGAGAGGGGAAAGTGCAGTACAGGATAGTAGAATAACAAGATAAATACTAAGGGCCAGCTCTTGGCAAGTGCAAGGTAAGTGCAGACAAGTGCTGGGAAGGGGGGGGGGGCTATAGGGATACAGAGACAGTCCCGCAGTGCAGGGGTTTCCAGCGAGGCAGTGCAGGGGAGAGTGGCTGGGCCAAGGTCCGAGACCGGTGAGTGGCCCAGTTGCAGATTCAGTGCAGTTTCAGTAATTTTAGCAGGGGAGAGGGGGAGAGAAAGCAGAGGCAAAGAAGAAGGTTTTGAGGTGCTTCCGGAACTGGAGATGGCTCTCCTCAAGTTTCAGGGAGGCAGGAAGGCTATTTCAGAGGGAGGCCCCTGCTGCGGAGAGACATCTACCCCCATAGATGCTAGGGTTTTAGTGGTTTACCTGTCTGAGTTTCCTTGGAGCATAGTTGCGTGTGGTTTTTAGGCCTAGGTATGTCTGTTGGTTGGGCGGCCTTTTCTTCGTTGATCATTCTATTTGTTGTGAGAGGTTAGGAGAGGGGGTGTTGCAGTGTTCTGGACAGCTGTCATGCATGCTGGACATACCTCTGGACCTGGAACAACCTCTTCACGCAGAACGAGTTATGCTCATAGAACTGCTAGACCATTCTATTTTAAATGGAGGTTGTTTGATGCTCTGCCGGGAAAACGACGTCTGCATTATTCACATAGTTAAATGCACATGATTCAGGTTAGTCACGTGTGTTACAGCAGTACGTTCATAAGCAGCGTGGATATGTCGCTCGCTGCTTCTGATTGAACCAATATGGCGTTTGGTAGCTGAACCTTTGATCTGCGTCCTCGCATTCTCTTCAGTTACTTCCTTGGCTTATTCGGTGTGTTTTCTTCCACACTTATTCTGTTCACGTGCAAATTCCCACGCGGACGCTGTCTCCAAGCGCGGCTGTCCTGGGCTGCGTGTACTTGGTCGCATGTAATATCTCACGCAGACGCTGGAATTCTCCAAGCGCGGCTTCACGGCTGCGTGTATTTTGTTTGCGGGTAAAAACCCACGCGGACTCTGGAACTCTTCAGGTACGGCTGCTCTGACTGCGTGCATTTCTGCTTGCGTATCGCACGCTGTCTACTCTACTCTCTACACGCTGCGGTCCTGGCTGAGTGTCCTTGTGTTGCGTGTGAATCCTCACGCTGTTGACTGTATTTGCAAGCGCGGCTGTCCCGGCTGCGTGAACTTTGTTGCGTGTAAACCTGCATGCAGATTTTGAACTATTTGAACGTGTAATTCCACACGCATGTAATGCTTTGCTTTGGAGTGAATCCCTGGCACCTGTGATGAGATAACAGGTGGACTAATTTCATCACATTTCTGTTCTACGCGGGAAAGGAAGTATTTCAACCACATTTTGAAGGTGATTGTGCACAGTACTTTGGACGCTATCCTGTGGTGCACCAACCCGGTATCTAGTGTGGGCCTCGTGCCGTTCGGGATAAGTCTCCCTTACTAACCTTCCCATCCTTTCCGTTGTTTCAACTCCTGGATTCTTCAAGAGACTTTGGTGGAGACTCTGGTTTTAAGTCTAAAGGTCAGTGTTATAATTAGTGTTATTGCTGTGCCATCAGTGAGAGTTGAGACGGGACAGTTTCTTATGATGCTTTATTTATCCTAGGCTGACTTCCTATAAAGCGCCCACGCCCTTTCCAGTGATCCGTCTCTCTGCCTGTTTCACCAGTCAGAGAGTTGTATCATTTGGAAGGTCTAATTTGACTTCACTACTATCAAGTCATGTGAATAAGGATCCGGAAGAGTCCTACCAATTGTATCCTTTTTGGTTACCGTATCCTTTTCATAAGATACCTTGGTGATTTATGACAACAGCTGAGATATTGTCATTGTTATCTGTGACTGCGTCCCTTAGTGCATTTCCTTTTGGTCCATGATGTTATTGCTGCGATGTCGCTTTACAGTTGTTGTTTCTGTTGAATAACCAGGTTTTGATTCACTTTCTGAAGGTGACGTGTTCTTCTGTAGTTCTATGTAAACAATCACAATAACACACTTTGAACTCTGGTAATACTAAAATCGCAAATATAGGAGGTCAACGTGGTACCACCCTTAACTATTGATTCCTTTGAAATGCATCAATTGCTAACACTTCATATGGCATACGAATCAGATTATAAGATGAATCAACGATAGACACAGAAAGAAGGCAAGGTAAATTAAGCAATGGCAGAATACTGACTCCCGTCTACCTAGAGGCAGTTCTGTGTGAGGATCCCCCCCACCTGGGCAATCTGTAAATAAAGCGTAGTGACAAGCCCAGTCAAATTATGCTTAATATAGTCTCAGTTCTTTCTAAAGGTTCTACGACCCTAATGTACCTGGTCTTGTAGAGTTCTTTGATGAGTCGTCAACGGGCCCTTCTTGAGTGTACTCCCTTTAAAGGCAGGAGCCACGGGCCATCGACATTCCTGGATGAAGAGGTGAACCCTGTCGTGGAGGCAGCAGCTTCGGTCCTTGTGGTGCTCGTTGACGATCAGTCAAAAACGTCCTGCAAGAGATGAGGCGCTGTAACACTCACCTGATATCCATGCCTGAGCACTCACAATCTCGAACCCTTCCCTGGAATCAGTTCGTCTGAGGACTGGGCCTGAAATGCAGGATTTCCATAATTTAACTTGATTGTACCTGGTTGCTTGACCCCCACTTCCCTTGAAAACCAAACCTTCCCCTATGTCCTCTGCTCTCCTTGATTTCTTGTGTCGTGTGCTCTCTCGGTGCAGGGGTGCGTCTGTTGATGTGGGCACTGTGCGACCTAGTTGCTTCACTGGTGCGGGCCCAATGAGTCTGGGCTTTTTGTAACTCCAGCCCGACAAGATAGGTTTGTTGATTCTTGGTGAACTGTCCTTTTCTTGTCTCTTCCCTCCTAATAACATCTTCTCTTAGGTGTTGGAGGGGGTCGGTGATGGTGTCGTGCTGTTTAAAGAAGCCGAGCACTAAGCGGTGAGTGAAAGCACGATGCATGGCGCTATTCTCTTTTCCTGTGCTGACCTATGTCTCTCTTTGTCCCTTGCAGGCTTTGTAATGTCGAAGTTTGGCTGCCAGCTGAGAGAAAAAGGTGCTGCGAGTAAAGCGCAATGAGCGGCGCCTTCTTGTCTTTTATGTGCTAACCTGTATTGTCTTTTCCCTTGGTAGGTCGATGGCGTGCTGCGGAGCTGAAGTTACCACGAGCGGCTCGAGTCCAGGTAAGCGTTTGACTCTTCTTGCTGTTTTAGGGGTATCGGGATACAAGAATGTCTACTAATGTCTTTTCCCCTTCGTTCTTTTCTTCCCAGGATGCAGCGTTCCGGAATGGAGATGACGCCGCCGAAATGCTGTCCTCAGGGCCGGAGGAATGATGGATGGAAGCAGGATTCTCCTCGGTAAGTGTGATGTTAATGTTGTTCTTGTTCTTACAGATACACAGGATGCAGAGGAAAGGCAAAGGCCTTCAGGAGACCGATCTGAACAGTGAGTGTCACGCTGCAGGCGCAGAGTAACGCAAATCGTGTTTCTCTGCCCGGGCGTGGTTTATATAGCCTCCAGGTATCCCAGGTATCCCTGGGTCGAACCACATCCAAGAAAACTAGACCGCATAGCTCAGTTCATGGAACTGAGTTATGTGGGAGCATCCATATTACCCAAAGTGCATTACCAAGTCCAATGCCAAGTCTATCCTCCGAATCATGTATGAGCCTGGCGCCACAGGCGCTAGTTCTGACTCCAAGTGGGTCTCAAATGAGATGGGGAGGCTTTTAAAGGTCCATGTGGGGGATCGTGGCCTGGCTCCAGTATTTTGCATAAGAGGGCTAGGGACGGGGATCATGACAGGCGTGCGGTGCACCTCAATGACGATGGTTTGTTGCTGCAAAGAGTCAATGAAGAACTTTGGCCCATTAAGGGCGTCGGGTCGTCAGCGTCTGGCATCCGCGATCGGGACGTTACCACGGCTGGCTTCCGGATTGTCGACGGCGTCTGAGGTCTTCGGGTGGCGGTGGTCCCATGGGCGGATTCTCCTCTGTCGTCGACGACCTGGACTTTCTCCGGCAGGACGAACATAGTGGACAGTGATGAGCAAGGAAGCCCTTGATTCAAAGTGTTTTAGGCAATGTTGCGGCTCCGGTCGACGAAGTTACAGCGATACCTCCTGGATCTCAGTCGACGGTGGTAGACGGCAAAGTCAGGGTGCTACGCTTTGTGATTCCGCGGTGGTCCCCATCTCCGGTCAGCAGCCTTTCGAGGACTGCCTTCCAGGGAGACTTGGCGAAGGTTGGCTGGTGCACGATGGTCCCTCGTAACTCGGGAAGAAGACTCCTTACCAGGTCCTCTCTTGGATCAGTTACCTGACTGTCACACAGCTTTCAGATTAGCGAAGTACAGTAACAGCAATTCTTCTTCTTCCAGCAGGCCTCAAAGTTAAGCATCAGTTTCGACTTCAGCTTCTGAAGGATTTCTGAACGATTTCCATCAGTGAGAGGTGTCCAGAAATACTGTTGGTCTCTCATTCACTCGGCTGAGTCACACTCAGGCAACCAATCATTCAGAAGGGCATTCAGGCAGGCAGGCAGCCAATCAGGCTCTAAGTGCATTCAGGCCATTCACTTCTCTCCAGACACTCACAAGTACCCAGCCATTCAGCACTCCACAATGTATTCATACCAGTTTCGGGCAGGGCTGTCTCAGTCATTGTGTCAAACACCAGATACTAGACACCCATAACATGAAATGAGTATTCATCACACACTCCATTCACCCAGGTCCCACCCCACGGGCGTACCCACAGAATACAGTCATTGGGAAGGCTCCAGCCAGTCTGGGCCTCACTGGCAAGTCAGCCTTCCAGTAAGGGCCACGTCAAATGCCGTAAAACCTCATCCAAGACTCTCTTGGAGGTCGTCCTGGCACCAGGCTCATACCCATCATGAAGACCAACATTAGAATGGGACTATTTAACTTGGAGGCGGGGGGGCGGGTTCAGCCAACATGGAGGCACACACATAGCTCAGTTACAAAGAAATGAGCTATGCGGTCTAGTCTTTTGGGTGTGGCAGGCCTGGGACTACTTTACCTGGACTATTTTGGGTGTGGCAGGCCTGGGACTATTTTACCTGGACTACTTTACCTGAGACTATTTAAACCATACCCAAACAGCAGAACATGCTTTGCGTTATTCTGCTGTTGGCAGCGTAACGCTCACCATGTCCAATTCTTTGATGCCAGTTTACCTGAAACCAAGGACCTGCAGAGAGAGGGAAAGAACACTACGAAACTTACCTGCAACAGTATCCTGTCTTCAATTCATCGCCAACTTCAGTTCCACTCACCTGAAGGTACGAACTACATCATCCGGCACTGCATGCATCCTGGAATACCATAACCTGGAAAGAGGAGAAAGAAAGACAGCATTAGTAAGTGTTTACTCACGTTTCCTTCCGAATGAAGAAAGCCACACAATTCTTACCTGGGTAGTCATCTCCTGGTCAGTATCATTGCTGGAACATTACGGCGCTCGGCGAGGAACATTGCAACCTGCAAGGAGAGAAAAGACACAGGTTAGCAATATAAAAGGCGAAACAGCGCCACGCATCACGCATTACTCACCGGACAGCATCGTGCACACCGCGCTTTCGCCTACCGGCCCATGCTCATCTTCTAACTACATGACAACTCCAAAATGCCTTTCCATACCTAAAAGGAAAGAAGAAAGACATTATTATTCGAACTAAGAGGAACATAAGAACTGCATATAAAGACTGTAAAGCAGCAAACCTACGGAGTCGCAACAGGCCTGGATTCCCACAGGGGGGCTTGCACCAGTGAAGTAACTTGGTCGCTGCTCGCCCCCCACATCTACGCGTCCCTGCCACGAGGAGCAGGACAGAGAATCCACCTTCTACAATATTAAGGAGTTGAGGCCAAGGGAGGTGGGAAAACAAAGACAATCTGGTATTGAATCCAGCTCTCCTATATTGCAGACCCATCTTTAACCAGAGGCCTTACCAAGGGACCGGGAGAGGGTTTGAGAGTGCAAATCATCCAACCAGGGCTGGGTGGCGTCCCCGTGGATACCAGTCAAATTCAGCATGGAGCTGACACCAGCCCATACCCTGCTCTGTGGGCCACACAGAGGTGCCCAAAAACATATACTAGGACTACAGGGTTGTTCTCCCACCCACGGGTGCCTTAAGGGTATCCCAAGGGTCTGTTCACCAAACCAAAAAGAGGAAGAGCCGCACTGCCAGGAGTCCCACATGGAATCCTGTGCAGAAAACAACACAGAACACATGATAAAAAGGAACGAAGGACAAGGATACGGAGGCCCTGTGCCTCCGATGCATTTCCAGCATCACATCCCCCACCCCCCAGACTGAGGTTACGGTGGTCTAACCTCCCATGAGATTGACACCCTCATTCAGACGGTCAACATACCTTCTGGAAAGGCCATCTGCATTATCATGACACTTCCATGGTCTGTGGTCAATGGTGAAGTCTAGCCCTTGTAGGCTAATGGGCCACCTGAGCTGTTTCAGGTTTTCACCCTTCATCTGAATAAGCCATTTTAAGGGCTTATGGTCTGTTTGGACCTTGTAGGTAGACCCTGTAAGGTAGTGCCTAACACACCTAAGGCTCCAAACGATACTAAAACAACAGTAGCCCACCTAAATTCTCTACCTTTGAGTTTCCTACTGATGAATAAAATAGGTTGTTCCCTTCCTTTGTCATCTAACTGGGGCAAGACAGCTCCAATTCCGGTGTCACAGGCATCAGTCTGATCAATAAAGGGTTTGCTGTAGTCAGGCACACACAACACAGATGCCCTACACAGACTTTCTTTCAAGTCATCAAAGGCCCTCTGACATTCAGCCCAGTTAAACTTCCTTGGTTGTATGGGCCGAAGTAGGAGCTGTCAGAGGTGCAGCTATGGTTCCATAGTCTGCCAAGAAGTTGCGGTAATACCCAGTGAGGCACAAAAAAGGCTCTCACCTCGGTTTGAGTAGTTGGAGTCTCCTAGTCATGTACATTCTGTACATGAGCTATCTGGCACTTGGTGGCCTTGATAGTGAGGTTAGTCCTTTTCAAGGCCTGCAACACCTTATCCAGATGAGTCAAATGCTCTTCCCAGGTGGAACTGTACACAGCAATGTCGTCTAAGTAAGCCACACAAAAGGCCTCAAGCCCACGGAGCGCATGATTGACTAATCTCTCGAAGGTGGCAGGGGCATTCTTCAACCCAAAAGGCAGGACTCTAAACTAGTAGAGTCCCTCAGGTCTTGAGAACACCGTAATTTCCTTGGCATGGTCCGTCAGAGCTATTTGCCAATAGCCTGAGGTAAGGTCAAAAGGTGCTCATAAATTAGGCAGCACCTATGCAGTCCACAAGCTCATCAGCCCTGGGCAATGGGTGCATGTCAGTTTTGGTAACGGCACTGACCCCTCTGTAGTCCAGCAAAAACAAAGAGGTGATGGCTGGAAGGTTTAGACTTAATCTTAACCACTGGCAATGCTCTGGGCAACCCTCCAGACCACCGTTCTTCGCCTGCCAAGCCATTACAGAAGGGAAAGACCATATGCAAATCAGGCTTGGCCCCACCCCAAAAGAGGCAGTCCAGCCTGAACTGCTCGGCCACATCCCTTCTGCACGAGACCACAAGCATCCCCAAACATGTTTCGCCCTTGTTGGGGCTCATCAGTGAGGAGTAGCTTGGATCTCTAGGCCCAGCAGGCACGGGACCCACGTCTGGGCATACCCGTCCCACTCGGGGTGACATAGCAAAAACAAAGAGGTGATGGCTGGAAGGTTTAGACTTAATCTTAACCACTGGCAATGCTCTGGGCAACCCTCCAGACCACCGTTCTTCGCCTGCCAAGCCATTACAGAAGGGAAAGACCATATGCAAATCAGGCTTGGCCCCACCCCAAAAGAGGCAGTCCAGCCTGAACTGCTCGGCCACATCCCTTCTGCACGAGACCACAAGCATCCCCAAACATGTTTCACCCTTGTTGGGGCTCATCAGTGAGGAGTAGCTTGGATCTCTAGGCCCAGCAGGCACGGGACCCACGTCTGGGCATACCCGTCCCACTCGGGGTGACATAGCAAAAACAAAGAGGTGATGGCTGGAAGGTTTAGACTTAATCTTAACCACTGGCAATGCTCTGGGCAACCCTCCAGACCACCGTTCTTCGCCTGCCAAGCCATTACAGAAGGGAAAGACCATATGCAAATCAGGCTTGGCCCCACCCCAAAAGAGGCAGTCCAGCCTGAACTGCTCGGCCACATCCCTTCTGCACGAGACCACAAGCATCCCCAAACATGTTTCGCCCTTGTTGGGGCTCATCAGTGAGGAGTAGCTTGGATCTCTAGGCCCAGCAGGCACGGGACCCACGTCTGGGCATACCCGTCCCACTCGGGGTGACATAGCAAAAACAAAGAGGTGATGGCTGGAAGGTTTAGACTTAATCTTAACCACTGGCAATGCTCTGGGCAACCCTCCAGACCACCGTTCTTCGCCTGCCAAGCCATTACAGAAGGGAAAGACCATATGCAAATCAGGCTTGGCCCCACCCCAAAAGAGGCAGTCCAGCCTGAACTGCTCGGCCACATCCCTTCTGCACGAGACCACAAGCATCCCCAAACATGTTTCGCCCTTGTTGGGGCTCATCAGTGAGGAGTAGCTTGGATCTCTAGGCCCAGCAGGCACGGGACCCACGTCTGGAGGGTTGCCCCGAGCAATGCCAGTGGTTAAGATTCAGTCTAAACCTTCCAGCCATCACCTCTTTGTTTTTGCTTTGTCACCCCGAGTGGGACGGGTATGCCCAGACGTGGGTCCCGTGCCTGCTGGGCCTAGAGACCCAAGCTACTCCTCACTGATGAGCCCCAACAAGGGTGAAACATGTTTGGGGATGCTTGTGGTCTCGTGCAGAAGGGATGTGACCTAGCAGTTCGGGCTGGACTTCCCCTTTCGGGGTGGGGCCAAGCCTGATTTGCATATGGTCTTTCCCCTTCTGTAATGGCTTGGCAGGCGAAGAACGATGGTCTGGAGGGTTGCCCCGAGCAATGCCAGTGGTTAAGATTCAGTCTAAACCTTCCAGCCATCACCTCTTTGTTTTTGCTTTGTCACCCCGAGTGGGACGGGTATGCCCAGACGTGGGTCCCGTGCCTGCTGGGCCTAGAGACCCAAGCTACTCCTCACTGATGAGCCCCAACAAGGGTGAAACATGTTTGGGGATGCTTGTGGTCTCGTGCAGAAGGGATGTGACCTAGCAGTTCGGGCTGGACTTCCCCTTTCGGGGTGGGGCCAAGCCTGATTTGCATATGGTCTTTCCCCTTCTGTAATGGCTTGGCAGGCGAAGAACGATGGTCTGGAGGGTTGCCCCGAGCAATGCCAGTGGTTAAGATTCAGTCTAAACCTTCCAGCCATCACCTCTTTGTTTTTGCTTTGTCACCCCGAGTGGGACGGGTATGCCCAGACGTGGGTCCCGTGCCTGCTGGGCCTAGAGACCCAAGCTACTCCTCACTGATGAGCCCCAACAAGGGTGAAACATGTTTGGGGATGCTTGTGGTCTCGTGCAGAAGGGATGTGACCTAGCAGTTCGGGCTGGACTTCCCCTTTCGGGGTGGGGCCAAGCCTGATTTGCATATGGTCTTTCCCCTTCTGTAATGGCTTGGCAGGCGAAGAACGATGGTCTGGAGGGTTGCCCCGAGCAATGCCAGTGGTTAAGATTCAGTCTAAACCTTCCAGCCATCACCTCTTTGTTTTTGCTTTGTCACCCCGAGTGGGACGGGTATGCCCAGACGTGGGTCCCGTGCCTGCTGGGCCTAGAGACCCAAGCTACTCCTCACTGATGAGCCCCAACAAGGGTGAAACATGTTTGGGGATGCTTGTGGTCTCGTGCAGAAGGGATGTGACCTAGCAGTTCGGGCTGGACTTCCCCTTTCGGGGTGGGGCCAAGCCTGATTTGCATATGGTCTTTCCCCTTCTGTAATGGCTTGGCAGGCGAAGAACGATGGTCTGGAGGGTTGCCCCGAGCAATGCCAGTGGTTAAGATTCAGTCTAAACCTTCCAGCCATCACCTCTTTGTTTTTCCCTCTGTAGTCCACACAGAACCTCCAATCCTTGGTATCTGCCGGGAACTTGCCTTGGGGACAAGGACCACTGGACTGGACCACGGACTGGTGGAGGGTTCAATAACACCCAGATTCAATATCCTGGCGACCTTAGCCTGGATGTGGTTCTTAACTGTATTTGACATCCCTTAGCATCTGCTTTTGACAGGTACAGGGCCTCATTACGACCCAGGCGGACTTCGCGGTGCTAAATGCACCGCGAAGCATGGCGGAAAGCCGCCGATAGCGCCATGGGGGTTGGCGGATTTACCGCCCCATTCCGACCTCGGCGGAGCGGTAAATCCCCAATCCCCATTCTGCCCTTCCCCATTCCCATTTTTGCCCCATAGGGTATAATGGGAGTGGGGAAGGAGTTAATTACGCCACCGTAAAATACGGTGGCGTAATTAACAACGAGGTCCCGTAGCGCCATGGTTTTCTCCGGCTGGTAAAACCAGGCGGAGAAAACCTCCATGGCGCTACGGGAACTCGTAGTATGGCGGAGAGGTACGCCATGCACTACGCTGGCGTAATACCCTCTCCGCCAGGGTCCTAATGAGGCCCACACTGTCACCAGTGTCAATTGCATGCCTGCATCATGGGGGTGAAGCCTGGTGTCCGTGAGAACACAGGGGAATACTGCTGGAGCAAAGCCTGCAGGCCCTCTGCTGCTCTGGTCTCAGATCTGGAGAGAGATGCACTCCCTCCACTGAGCCATCCTGAGGGTTGCTATGCAGCAAATCAGGACAGGGCTCACTTTCATCCTCTTCTTGCTCTGAAGCTAGCAAGAGAATTGAGACTTCTGCACGCCTGTGGAAAGGCTTGAGCCTGTTAATGTGGAATACCTGAGGGGCTACCCCAGGGACTCCCATGTCCAAAAGATAATTGACTTTGCCCATCTTGGAGATATTCCTGTCCACTAACCTGCCAAAGCTCGAGTCTTGGCAGGCTTCATCACAAGGATCTCCTGTCCTGGAGTCCAATCCACTTATGATGCTTTAAGGTCATGCTAGTACTTGTTAAATTCTTGGCTTGCCTTAAGATTCGCAGTTGCCTGGCCCATCATCTGTGTCATCCTCTGTTTGAGGCCTAACACATAGTCCCCACTTGCTTGGCAGGACCCGGAGGGGTGGCTTCCAAACCTTCTCTGATCAAGGCAAGGGGCCCTCTCACGGGATGTCCAAAGAGTAACTCAAAGTGGCTGAAACAAACACCCTCTTGAGGTAGCTCCCTCTAAGCGAACAACATGCATGGCAGGAGGAGATCCCATTTCCTCCTTAGGGGCTCTTCCAAAGCACCCATCATGCCCTTCAGAGTTTTGTTAAATCTCTCCACCAGACTATTGGTCTGGGATGGTAAGAGGTGGAGAACCTGTAGGTTACCCCGCACTCTTTCCACATTGCTTTCATGTAACTAGACATGAAGTTGGATCCTCAGACAGAGACACCCTCTTTAGGGAATTCCACACAGGTAAAAATGCCCAGGAGAGCCCTGGCGACCACCTTGGCAGTAACAGTCCAAAGGGGTATAGCCTCAGGGTACCTGGTGGCATGATCTACCAAGACCAGGATGAAGTGATGTCCACCTGAAGTGGGAGGGTCCAAGGGAACGACAATGTCGATGCTCACCTTCTGAAACGGTCTGCCAACCACTGGCAATGGCTGAAGTGGGGCAATGACACTGCCTCCAGTCTTGCCAGACAATTGACAAGCTGGGCAGGTCCTACAGTGGGACTCCACTTCTACTCCCATCCGAGGCCAGTAGAAATGGGCAGAGAGCCTCTGCCTAGTCTTCTTGGTACCAAGATGACCAGCCAAGGGCATCTCATGGGCCAACTGCAGTAGGAAGGGCCTGTAAACCTGGGGTACCACCAACCTCTTGAGGGCACCAGGTTCAGGCTTAGTGGGCTCACTAGCAAGGAGCTCACCCTCCCAATAAATCCATAATGACCGAGGCACTTCACCTTCACCTTGTGCCTGGGCCAGGGCCTCTTTCCTCAGACCCTCGAGAGAGTGGCACTCTCTCTGACCCTTACAGAAGTGGCCCCTAGAGGGCCCCCCTACAGCCAGCAGGCACTGAAGGATAGGGTGATCCTCTGGGTTGAGCACCTCTCCCGCAGGAGGGTCCTCTGGCTCTTCTTCCTCAGGAGTTGAGTCTCGGGTTACCACTGGACCCAGCCATTCTGGATCATGTATTCCAGTGGGTGCTGCTGAAGCAGCAGGAAGAAAAGGAGCCCCCTTCACAGAGGTGGCCTTCATACTCTTCCTTCTTTGTGCCTTGGGTCGCCCCTTTGGCTTGGGTTCCTGACCGGCAGTCAGACCCTGTGACCTAGTGACTGCAGCATCAGTCAGGGGTATACCATCAGAGATCAACCCCAAATCGACTAGATCATTGCATAACACAATGTTAGCAGGTACATTGTCCAGAACCAGGACAGGAAGCTTTGCTGTCTTGTCTCCAATCATGATTGTGACTAAGGCTACAGGTGATAATTTGGAAGGCCCACCAGCCAACCTGGTAGTTTACAGAGGAGCACCTACCTCTGGCCTGAGCAGGGTCCTGTCCACCACTGTCATGCTTGCCCCAGTGTCTCTGAAGCCAGCAGAAGGCTGGCCATTCAAGAGGACACTTCTCAAAAGCCTATGGTTTCTTCTGCGTACTGTTCCCAGGCCCCAAGGGACACAAGGAAAATCTCTGCAGGGGCAGCATATTTGATTCCTGCAGAGGTGGGGAGGACAATGGCCTCTACCTCAAGCATGGGGTAAGCGTAGGTCAGCCAGACATCCTGGACTCAAGTGCCTTTCCTTTACACTTGGGGTCACCCTTCTCGTGGTCCAGAGCCCCACAGTCCCAACCGGTGCCAGGAGTTACGGGTGTTCAGTACTGGAGCCACTAGGAACCTTCTTTGCAGCAGGCGGACCAGTACCGTTACTCCTACCCACAAAAGACTTATCCCCACTAGATTTGTGGGTCTTGGGAGATGAAGGTTTTGATTTACTAGATTGAACGGTTTTGGGACTCCTCAGCCTTCTGAGAGGTCCCTTTTTCTTGGTCCTTGTCCTTGTCCTTCCTACTGGGTTTCTTAGGGGACACCCGGTGGGAGACCCACTTGTCAGCCAGCCTGGTCAGCTTAAGGAAATCTCAAATGTTCTGGTCAGCAACATACTGACACAGCTCCGGTGAACAGGCTACCGAAAAATTCTCAAAAAACAAAAAGGTGGGACAATTCAACAAAAGTTTTCACTTTGTAACCATCAATCCACCCCATCATGTTCATATATGCAGCACTCACCCAGTCAATCCAAGACACATTCACTCTTTTCTTAAAATCCCTGAACCTTTTAAAGTATTGGCTAGGTGTCTTTCCAAACTTGGCAATCAAAGCAGACTTCATGCACTCATACTGACCCCTTTCTTCCACACTCAGTTTCAGAATACAGTCATACCCAGTCTGAGGCACTCTGCTTAACACTTCGCCCAATCTCTTTTATCAACATCATGGATTCCACAAGCCATTTCAAACGCTTCAATCCACTGGAAGATATCAGAACCCTCCACATACACCCCAACCAAATATTTCATAAATTTGGTGGCAGGGGGCCGACACGGTCAACTGGTTAAGCTGAAGTCTCCACTCTAGCTTTCTCTAGCGGGATTGTCTGACAGTGTCCTTGTCTTTAAGTTCAAGATCCCTATTCTTGGGTATCACTTGCTGTGCCAACTCCTCTATCTTAAGTTCAGCTTCTATTTCCAACTTTTTATATTCAAAGGCCAATTTCATCCTCATTAAATCAATTTCTAAGGCATTCACTGAAGAAACATTGCTGGGTTTCGGATAAGAGGCAGCAGGAGTGCTGGCACTTCCAGAAATGGATTCAGTAACAACCCCAGGGGCAGGGTCCTCATTGGTTGCTTCCCCCACCTTCTTCAAGAGTTTCACAATCAGTCTGGTCTATCCTCAAAGTCGAACTCCCTGGCTTCACAAGCACTCTGGAGAGCCTCTAAACTCATCCAGGTCAATTTACCATTTGCAATAGATTCCATTGCTTGTAATGTAGTTATCTAGTACACAACTAAAAACCTCAAATTCACAAAGTGTGGATATTTTATAAGTGGCAAGGTTACACACTGATTCTTAAAACCATTAGCATCCCACCACTGCCACCAGTGTAAAGGCTGGAGGGGGGTATCTGTACTCCAGCTCTCTATATGGCAGAGGAGAGGCACAGAGGATCCCAGCCAAGATTCTCTATGTGGTCAAATGTGGGCGATTAATCAAGGCCTAGCTCTCAGGACATGATGCAGGCTGGTTCTTAAGTACAGTGTAGTCCCTGAGCAACCACAAAGGAAAGTCCACAAACTATGTTAGTGATAACACAGCTCTTTATATAAATAAGGTTCACATTATTTACACAATCACAATAACCCACTTTGTACTCTGGTAATACTATAATGGCAAATATATACAGGTCTACGTGGTACCACCCTTAACTATTGATTGCTTTGAAATGCATCAACTGCTAACAGTTCATATGGTATCCGAATCAGTTTATAAGATGAATCAACGATAGACACAGAAAGAGGCAAGGTAAATTAAGCAATGGCAGAATACTGACTCCCGTCTACCTAGAGGCAGTTCTGTGTGAGGATTCCCCCTACCGGGCAACCTGTAAATAAAGCGTATTGACAAGCCCATTGCAATTATGCTTAATATAGTCATGGGTGTTTCTAAAGGTTCTACGACCCCAATGTACCTGGTCTCGCAGAGTTCTTCGATGAGTCATCAACATGCCCTTCTTGAGTGAACTCCCTTAAAGGCAGGAGCCACGGGTCGCGAGATTCCTGGAGTGAGCCATGTCATGGAGGCAGCAGCTTCGGTCCTTGCGGTGCTCGTTGACGATCGGTCGAAAACGTCCTGCAACAGATGAGGCATGCGGTGCACCTCGATGACGATGGTTTGTTGCCACAAAGAGTCAATGAAGAACTTTGGCGCAGCAGGGGCGTTGCCGATCGGGATGTGACCACGACTGGCTTCCGGAACTTTGACTGCATCTCTAAAGGCTTTGGGTGGCAGGAAACCCACCGGTGGATTCTCCTCAGTCGCCGACGACCTTGACTTTCTCCGGCAGGACGAAAGCGGTTGACGGCGATGAGAAAGGGAGCCCTTGATTCAAAGTGTTTTAGGCAATGGAGCATTGCGGCTCCTGTTGACGAGGTTACAGCGATACCTCCTGGATCTCAGTCGACGGTGGTGGATGGCAATGTCTGGGTGCTTCGCTTTGCGATTCCGCGGCGGTCCCTGTCTCCGTTCGGCAGCTTTTCGAGGACCGACTTCCAGGGAGCCTTGGCGAAGGGTGGCTAGTGCACGATGGTCCCTCGTAGCTCGTGAAGAGGACTTCTTACCAGGTCCACTCATGAATCAGTTCCTTGACGGTTACGCAGCTTTCAGATTAGCGAAGGACAGCAATAGCAATTCTTCTTTCAGCGGGCTTCAAAGTTAAGCATCAATTTTGGCTTCAGCTTCTGAACGATTTTCATCAGTGAGAGGTCCCCAAATATACTGTTGGTCTCTCATTCACTATGCTGGGTCAAACTCTGGCAACCAAAAATTCAGAAGGGCATTCAGGCAGGCAGGAGGCAAATCAGGATCTCAGTGCATCCAGGCCTTTCACTTCTCTCCAGACACTCACAACAAGGAATGTGTATTCCGACAAGTACCAAGCCATTCAGCACTCCACAATGCATTCATACCAGTTTCGGGCAGGGCTAACTCAGTCCTTGTGTCACACACCAGATACTAGACACCCATAACACCCATAACATTAAATGCGTATCACCAAACTAAAGAAAAACAACACAGAACACACGATAAAAAGGAACAAAGGACAAGGATACAGAGGCCCTGTCCCTCCGATGCATTTCCAGCATCACAGGAAGTTTAATGGAAGTCACGTGTGAGTGATTGTCAGTAATAGCCTGACTTCGCCTGACCATAGTAGCGGGACATATCAGGTATACTGCTTGGGTGGGAGACTGTTTTCTCCCAGAGCGGGCTGTGCCTGTGAAAGTGCTAAGAAGTGAAAGACGGCGGGTAAGGTTCCCACATATCCTAACTGGTAGGATGGGGTAAAGGTGTTAAAGGGAATAGAGGGACAATGCATCTCGCCATCCGGTGTCCCAATCCCCAAACACCACTCACCCACGTGATCCTCCCACACTGGTCTTCCTCCAGGATCGGGATCCAAAGGCGATGGCCATGCCCTGGCCATCTGAGAGAGAGATCCGCGGGGACTAGTGTGTGACACACCTTCAGGTTTCTCACAAATGTCAGTCTTCCGTCCTTTGTTCGGGGAGAGGTGTTAGGAAAGATGTCCCTTTGGGAAACTTTCCCTCTGTATTCTATGGACCCCCAAACTTCTTGCTTTTGTTTTCGAAACGGTCCTGACTTTTAAAGAGAAGTTAAGCTTTCAGCTTCATTCCCCTGACCAGTTGCTCATGTTGCTGGGGAAATAGTTTCCCTCTTGTCCTTTTACCTTTATGATAACTTTGTGACAGAGCACACAGCACCTTGCAATGCAGCCCAGTGAGGATACTTTGTATTATCCTAGTATTTTACACTTGGGATTTTTGGTTACTTTTATATGTGCTGTAAGAGTGCAGAAGCAAGAGACTGACGCACAGGTGCCATGATGGTTGCTAAAGACTTGTATTCATTAGAAAATAAAGCGAAAAGCCTACATGAACCTAAGAGGGGGTTTCCCTGCCTTAACTAAATAATAAGGATTCTGTCAGAATGTCCATCTAAAGCAAACAGTCCACCGTCCTGTGCCAAACCCCTATTTCCATCCCTTACACTCTAAGCAACACTAAGGAAAGTGGTGATCTTGGCCCAGAAGAACAACTCCCTTGTTCTAGGTGGTTGATCAATGTTCATCTCTGGGTGAAAATAATAAAAGCTCTGCACAAAAAAAGAGCAAATCAAAAGTCTAAGACATTTCCTTGCATCTATAATCCACAAATGTACAATGAAAAGAAAGTCCCTTATCTTCACAAATGTTAGGGAAAGGACTCCCTTCCCTGACCTTTCTCAGCTTAACAAGGCAGTTCAAATTGCCAGGGGGTTGGTATGGATATTAACCATAATATAGTCAATGTTTTCATGCACAGCCGCAACCCTCTTTTGCATAGTATCTAGCATGTGTTGCATTTCTGAGGACTCCGGCACTGGTTGCGTCTAAAAAGGAGAAGGGCCACTGACGTTGGAGATCTCCATCAACCCCGGAGAGTTGCTTTGGTGAATCTGTCCATACTGCTGTTTTGTTTGCCACCACCTTGTGGCCCTAGTCATGGTATAGCCCTGTTTAATGCATTTAAAAAAAGGTAATATCTTTGACTCAAATATGGAGTCTATGTGAAATGCATTTTGGGTGCAGCAGTGGATGTTTGCTTCCAATTCTGAATGAAAGCTTAATTTCTGAATAGCGTCTGCATTTTCTGAAACACTGGAAAAATACTTTCTTTATGCCTAGGCCAGTTATGCCTAGGCCAGTTTCGCCTTGGTCAAAGATTGTTTTGTATTACTGTCTGAAACCGCTGCAAGAGCCGAAACCAGTTCTTTCGGCTCCCATGAGCAACAGAGGGGGTTGACTTGCCACAGCATTCCACATTGTACATCGGCCGGGTCCCTGTGGAGTACTATCAGCAGGTGACCTTTCTGGAAAAGTACTGTTCTGTAGTTGTGTAAGTTAGATTGGGCGGCACCAGACGGGGCTGGCAGAGAGACACATAGCTTCTGCTGGGCTGAGAGAAGGTGGACGCATCGTATCCGGTCGGTACCGTTGTGCTGTCTCTCAATGCCAAGCCTGGTTTGGGAAGCTGTCCAGTGAAGTTCTTGGCAGGGATGAAGTGGTGCGAACCTATGTCAACGGTGATGTAATCTTTTTTCTAATTCTGCATTTTATTTTGTAATGTTTGAGTTAATAAACAGCCATACAAGTACCAACTGTATAATCACGAAGTGAGTGAATTCTGGCGTTCCAAGATCACATTGCCTTCTTACTCTGTGTCCTGGGGAAAATAATAAGATATATAGATATCCATGCACTGATATTTGGGAAAGCAAAACAAACTGGCGTCACAAAGCAGCTGCTCTGCTTAATTGCTGGGCAGTCTGCAATCTGTGCTGGTACTGTGAAACAAAGCATTTCATCTGCATGTGTTTTCATTTGACATTTGGTTTTTTTCCTGCAGGTACGAGTTTTGCTGTGTGGAAAGAGCTTTCTGTGCAATTGTTTTCGTTGACTTTTTTAATTGATTGCAGTTATTTATTAATTGTACGTAGGCCAGTGCAGATTTTGTTTTAGATTAATGCCTTGTTATAAAAGCGAGATAATAGTCTTTCTGCTGGCAGAGACTCTAATGAGCTAATTATTCTAGGTTGGACTGCTCTCCCGTACGATTTATTAGCGAAGGTATGGGAACCCGGGTATATGATAGGGGGAAATGCCCAAGGTGAGACACGGAATGTTAAAGGGAAACAGACCAGGAGGGTGAAATCCCTAAGATCTTTATGGGCTGTGTCACAGCTCTGCATCTCCAGTGCCCAAATCCCCCAACCTCCATACATCTAGTAAATCATCTATAAATACGAGACCTGTTAAACCGGAAAACTACATCTCCCAGAAGCCCAGCCTTTCCTCTACTTTCCATCAGACTACTCTCAATCATTCTCCTTCACGTCCTTCGGATTATAATTTTCCGAAATCCCAATCAACTACAACAGAATACTACCATTCCCACAATCCCCTTTGTTCTGTTTTACATCCTGGTCATTCTCGTCCATTTCGCAAACCTTCCCCATCATATCCCATCGGACAATCTAACAATTCTCTTTTTCCATCCTACACCGTACAACACTCTCCCTTTTCACCCTTAACACTTCCTCACATTGTGACAGACAGCAGACTTGTAATGTTAAATCTGTGTATCAGACATATCCCAACCCAGGGTCTGGCAATCACACACACCCGATGGCCCTTCTTTTCCCGCCGTAGGGATAAAAGGTGGCGCAGGAGAGTGCAGTACGAGCAAGATGGATACAGCTGGTAGCATGAGGAGAAGGCTAATAGAAGGCGACAGTTCAAGAGAAGGAAAAAAGCGGTGGGAGGCAAGAGTGTGGCAAGGTGAGAAGAGCCCTTGCCCTTTTTGCCCCAGACCCACAGAACCTTGGTGAAGAGGAATCTGAAACTGTGTACAATAGTGTCCTGCTGCAGATGTCAAAGGTACCCGGCGCAAGCCAATGCTTATAAGGCGAAGCAGAGGAGATGCCTGCGTCTGTGGTACCGGCCTTGACTGCCAAAAGCCAAGCATCTTATCACAGCTGGTCAGTCGAGGGGAGAATTGATAAGCACTGGGCTGTGCAGAGTGAGAATCGCAAAGTGGCAAGCTTTTGAACCAATAATGAACTTAAAAGGAACTGTTAAAAGTGTGAAGAGGAGACCAGCGGCAGAGCGAAACCGACACCATATCTGTGTCAACTCAAGAGACTCTTGTCGAGCCCCATATTGAGAAACTACAGAAACCGGAAGGCCGTCAAAGGAATGCAAAGTGTTCATACGTGAGGGTCGAGCAAAAGCTCTGTACATTCGAAAGACTTTGATTTGTAAAATTGTATGAAAGAAAGGGAACTGAATCTTGACACATTTGAACTGTACAAAAGCTTAAAGAAAGAGAATATTGAAAGTAGAGAGGGGTGAGTCCAGAGGAGGGTGAGCCCCTATTACCCTGCTCGAGAGAAACAGTAAATTCGGTGAAGGAAGGCTAAGAACCGAGAGGGGTCAGAGCCCGGCGGAGGGGTATCCAAGGGTGTAATCGTCACCAGAGTACTGACAGTTAGAGGTCCAAGCCTGTCAGAGGGAGATCCGAGGGCGAAACTTACATCAGAACTTAATGTGAAAATCTATACGTGAAGGATCAGCCTTGAAGAGGGGGACTCAGGGGTGAAACCAGCATCCTATTTGGACTTTGGAATACAATTGACAGGGGTCAGCTCAGACGAGGGGGACCCATCACCCAAGGAACTTTTGTTTAATATTGAAAAAAATATTTTCAATTGTTAACAGAACTTTTGTTTTGTTGGTTATCTGAACATATCAGGCCCGAAGGCAAGAGACTAGGAAACAACCATCAACTGTACCGAGGCTGTCTGTCCTGTCGTCTCGTGGTCAAGACGTCCGAGACTGTCTGCCTTGGAACGGTCGTCTTGTGCTAGAGAAGCCTGAGAATGTCTGCGATTGGGACTCATCTCGTGCTAAAGAAGCCTGGGACTGTACTGTGCTCCATAAGCTCCCCTCCTACCCCGTGCTAAAACGTGGGGAAGGGAGACCTAAATCACTGCATCCGGACTTCTTGAGAACTATGCCACACTCTTTTGTGTAATAGCTGTAAGCTTTGGCAATAGGTTTCTTAGTATAGGCCTTTTTATTTTGACACAACACCACTAGGACTGCATTATTTTTCATTTGATGGTCGACACCTATCCCCATTTTAGATATAGGTTTAGATTAGGCATTTTTCCAACCCGCACACCATTTTTCATTGTTCAATAAGCACCCTTGAACTGTGATCATTTGTGTCGGTCTTACTTTTATCACCATGAGCTTCTCACAAGTTACAGAAGGTCCCAGTGTTGAAAGGAAGTGAATCAGAAGCTCTAGGGAGGAGGGGCTGGATTTTGCTCCATGCTTCCCTGAAGATGCATCAGAGGAGTGTGCAGCTAAATTACTTACCCATGGTAACATTCTTTCAACTGGATGTTCCTCCCACGTATTCCTCATATTATGATATTTCCATATCCAGCTTCAGAAATGTTTTCCAGCAGAGAGCACTGCGCGTTAATGTCGCTGACGCATTGTCTCTTGGAGGCCTCCGTCTAGATGTCGACATCATCGATGCACTAAAGTGCACGCAGCGCCAGTTGGCTTCAGTTCCGTTTTTAAAAGCATGTATAGGATAACCCACACTCGACAGTTACTTCTCCTGAAAGAGCGAAGACTGCAATCACATGGAAAATTGTACTGCAGGGCAGGTTGGGAGGGGCGATGAGGAATACGTGGGAGGAACATAGAGTCGAACGAACGTTACCATGGCTAAGTAACTTGTGCTTCAAATGGATTGTGTCCACCCACGTGTTCCTCATCTTATGATAAACTCCTAAAGCAGTGTAAGTATTCCTGGGTGCGGGAGACAGAATTTTAAGACTGATAATAATTTAGGAGTTCCTTCATAGGTCTGTGTGCACAGAATGTAGCACTGCCTTTCCAAATAAACCTTCTCGGCTTGAGGAAGAGTCCAGATTATAATGATTGGTAAGGAACAAGTTACTTACCTGTAACTGTTGTTCTCCAGCATGGGTCTGGCATGGATTCACATGCTCATGAATATTCCCCGTCGTCAGGCTGGGAATCCTCGGTAAAGAAAAAACCAGTATCAGTTTCGTTTCTGATCTGTCTTTCGTAGTAATAACCAATCACTGGTCTCTGCGTCATACTGACCACAGCCAATGACTGCCCTCTACCTAAGCACCGCCTCTGGCAGCCATCTTCAGATTTGGAAGCACGTAAAGTGGCAGTATGACCAAGTGAAGAGCCGCAGAGGGGTAGGCGGGAGGGTTCGCATGTGAATCCATGCCAGACCCATGCTGGAGAACAACAGTTACAGGTAAGTAACTTGTTCCTTCTCCAGCATGGGGTCTGGCATGGATTCACATGCTCATGAATAAAGAATACATAGCAGTACACACATGCACAACCACGGGAGGTGGCAAAGGCTCAACATTAAGCATTACATCAAACTCAACATTAAGCATCTTACCTCCTCACCAGGCTCACCTCAGGCGAACAGGTTGCGCAGCACTGCTTGGCCGACCCTGGACTCCTCCCTGGAATCCCGGTCGACGCAGTAGAATTTCGTGAAGGTGTGCGTCGACCTCCACGTAGCAGCCCTGCATATGTCCAGCAGGGGCACACCAGAAAGGAACGCCGTGGTAGCTGCGATCGCTCTGGTGGAATGGGCTCTCGGACGGCCAGGCAGCGGTCGGTTTGCCAACCGATGACAGTACATGATACAGCCGGAGAGCCATCTGGAAATGGAAGCCTTCGAGAGAGCCTTCCCCTGATTGACAGGTCCAAAGTTCACAAAGAGTTGTGACGTCTTCCGAAAACACTTCGTGCGGTCCACGTAGAACTTCAGCGCTCTAGCCACATCCAGCGAGTGCAAAGTCCTCTCAGCCGGCGACGAAGGCGACGGGAAGAACACAGGCAACACCAAGGGTTCGTTGAGATGGAAGTCCGACGGTACCTTGGGCATGAAGGAGGGGTGCGTCCTGAGCACTACCCTCGTGTCGTGGAAAGTCAAGTACGGGGCCTTGCAGGAAAGGGCCTGGATCTCTCCCACTCGTCGTGCGGAGGTGATGGCCACAAGAAAAGCTGTTTTCCACGATAGAAACTTCAACGGGGCCGAGTGCAGAGGCTCGAACGGAGGTCCCATGAGCTTGGTCAGCACCACGTTGAGCTCCCACGCCGGGGCCGGAGCCTTCACCGGCGGGAACGATCTGAACAGTCCCTTCATGAACTCTTTCACCAGACGATGAGACCACAAGGACGTCCGCCCCGTGGTTCTGGTGTATCGGGAGATCGCAGCAAGATGAATCTTGATGGACGCGTGTGCCAGACCAGCTTTGGCCAGCGTCAGCAGGTACGGCAGTACTTGGGGAGCCGTAATCCGTAGAGGGTTAATCTTCTGTGCGTGGCACCAGACAGAGAACCTCTTCCATTTGTGTCCGTAGCATTTAAGAGTCGAGGACGCCCTGGCCTTTGCAAGAACCTCTCTGCAATCGGCCGGTATGTCGTATCCTCCAAACTCTAGCGCTGCAGGAGCCAGGCCTGCAAGTTCAGCGACTTCGGGTCGTGGTGGAGGATGGCGCCTCCTTCCCTGGAGAGTAGATCCGCGTCCGCCGGCAGCTTGATCGGCGGGGACGCTGACAAGTCCAGCAAGTCCGGGAACCATATCTGCCTCGGCCACGCAGGTGCGACGAGGATCATCCTGCACCGTGACCTCTTGAGCTGGTTGACGAGCCGGATTAGCAGAGGCAAGGGAGGGAACGCGTAGAGGAACAGGCCCTCCCAGGGGAACGAGAAAGCATCGCCCATGCTCCTCGTCTGGGGAAACCTGCTGGCGAACCTCCGGCACTTGGTGTTCGTCGCCGTCGCAAACAGGTCGATCTGGGGTGTGCCCCACCGTCGGAAGAGGCGATCCACCAGATCCTGCCGTAGTTCCCACTCGTGGCACGAGCGCAGCTCCCTGCTGAGTGAGTCGGCGATGGTGTTTTTTATCCCTGCCAGATGAAACGGCACCAGAAAAATCCCTTGGGCGACGGCCCAATGCCACAGGTCCTGCGCCTCCTTGGACAGCGCTGGGGACCTGGTTCCGCCCTGTTTCCTGATGTAAAACATGGTGGTGGTGTTGTCGGTGAAGATCCTCACCACCTTGCCCTTGAGGGACGGAAGGAAGGACCTGAGGGCCCAAAACACTGCACGGAGCTCCAGGACGTTGATATGCAGGGACTTCTCCGTCGGGAGCCAGAGTCCCCTTGCGTGCAGATTTTCGGTGTGCGCTCCCCACCCTTCCAGGGAGGCATCCGTGGTCACAGTCTCCTGGTGGGCTGGGGTCTGGAAGTCCATGCCCGCCGTCAGATGCGCGCGGGTGCCCCACCACCGTATCGCTCGTCGGAAACTCTCGTCGAGCTTGATCCTTTCCTCGAAGCTGCCCGTCGTCTGGATCCAGCGCGCATCCAGGAATTCTTGCAACGGGCGCATCCGGAGCCTGCACATGGGAATGAGGTAGATGCAGGAAGACATCATCCCGAGGAGGGACTTGATGGACCTCACTTTGGCCGCGTCGGCCACCAACATCCGTTGCACCTTGCCCAAGATGGTCCTGGTCCTCTCCTCCGACGGGGAGGCCAGAAGGGACACTGTGTCGAGCCTCGCTCCCAGAAACAGTGCGACTTGCGCGGGCACCAGGTGGGATTTGGCGTAATTCACGGAGAATCCCAGGTCCGTGAGGAGTTGGACGGTCCTTGCCGTGTGGACCACGGCGAGCTCCCTCGTCTTGGCGCGGATGAGCCAGTCGTCCAGGTAGGGGAAGACGTGAATCCCCTCGCGGCGCAGCTGCGCCGCCACCGGTGCGAGGCACTTGGTGAATACCCTGGGTGCCGACCGTAGTCCGAAGGGAAGGGCTTTGAACTGGTAATGACGCCCCTGGACCACGAACCTGAGGAATTTTCGGTGCCCCTTTAGGATGGGGATGTGGAAGTAGGCATCCTCCAAATCCAACGACGATAGGAAGTCTCCTTCCTCCAGCTGCCCCAGGACGTGCTGGAGGGTGACCATCCGGAACTTCTGCGCCTTGATGAACTTGTTCAGACGTCGCAGGTCTAGGATGGGGCGCCATCCTCCCGTCTTCTTCTTCACGAGGAAGTATCTCGAGTAGACTCCGGAGCCCCGAAGCCTCTTTGGGACGAGTTCGATGGCGCCCTTTCTGAGCATCGCCTTTACCTCCAGGAGAAGTTGAGGGACGTGAAGTTCTTTCCTGGCCACGGGGGGGACGCGCGGGCACCTTCTTTGAAACTCGAGCGCGTGGCCCCGGGCCAGGGCGTCCAGCACCCAACGGTCGGTGGAGATGGACTCCCACACGCTGACGAAGCCCGCCAGCCGGCCTCCCACCGGGGTGCTTCGGTGGGGGCCCGACCCCACGGCCGGTTCAATCCTGCTTGGACGCGGCCTTGCCGCCTTGACCTCCTTGGCGACGATGGCGAGGTCCGCTAGACTTGCCTCGTCCTCTGTAGGCCTCTTGCGACGACGAGCGGGCCGCTTGACGGTAGGAAGCGAAACCGCCGCCGGAACCTTTGGAGGCGCCCTTGCCTCCGCCGCTCCGAAAGGGCGTCCGTCGTTGCTGCAGAACTCCAAGGGCCCGGGCCGTCTCAGTATCCGCCTTGATGGCCTGAAGGGAATCGTCCACTGTCTTCCCAAACAGGTTGTTCCCGTCGAAGGGCATGTCCAGGACTCTGGTCTGGACGTCCTGCCGGAAGTCCGTAGCTTTGAGCCATCCACGACGTCGAAGGCAAACGCCGTTGCCCAGCTGGCGGAACCCAGTGTCGGCGATGTCCGTCGCCACGGTGATGGCGTGGTCCGAGGCCACCTCACCTTCCTGCAGGATCTCCAGAGCCTCCGCCCTCTTGTCGTCCGGCAGAAAATCCAGCAGGGGAGCTATCTTGTACCACAGCTCCCTGTCGTAGCGAGCCACGATAGCCAAGGCGTTGGCCGCTTTAATCGTCGTCGCTGCCGACGAGATGACTCTACGTCCCATAGCGTCCAATTTCTTTCCCTCGCCGTCCGGCGGGGAAGTCGATGTGGAGGCCGCACCCCCCCCGCTTTCTTCCTGGCTGCCGCGGAGACGACGGAATCCGGGGTAGGCTGCGCCCGGAGGCATAGGGGGGCCGTGTCCGGGACCCGGTACTTTTTCTCGTACCGGTCTCTTCTAGCTGCCGTCGTGGAAGGGTTCTTGAGGAGGGAAAGGCCCTCATCCCAAATGTCGTCCAACAGAGGCACTGCGAGGACCGTCTTCCTCTTGGCCTCGCGCCGCTGATAAAGGAAGCCTTCCTTTTTCTTCTCCTCAGGGCAGAGTTGGAAAAGCTCGGAAGCCCTGGAGATCATGGAGTGGAAAGATCCGATCTCGTCGGGCGGAGAAGCCCTGGTGGGAGGCGACGACGGAATATCCTCGTCGTATGCCTCGTCGTCCGTACCCGTCGCTGCCGTGTCAGTCCCCGTATCATCCCCTCGGGTGGACGGGGAGGAGGGCTGGACGGGGCGCGACGGTTGAAAAGGAGGTGGTGGATGGATCCTTCTTTTCTTGGTAGGGGGAACACCAGAAGGTCCCGGTTCTGGATCCCCCGACGGGAGAGGTTCCTCCGTCGGTAACGGTAGCCTCGTCCTTATCTCGGAGCATAAGGACTGTATGGCCAACAAAATGGCCGCCGAGTTGTCTTGCGGCGCTGGCAGAGGGGAATCCGACGGGCGAGCAGGGGCCCCGTCGGTATCCTCGACGATGTCGTCGTCGTCACCTGCGTCGGGGTCCATTCCGACGGGCTGGCCTTCTTCCACGCCTAGGCCGTGGCTTAAGACCTCGATCAGCTCCTCTTCTGAGGTTGAGGCCGAATCTACGACGACGCCCTGCCCCCCCTTCTTCTTCCCCACGGGGGGTTTCACGGGGGTCCTATCGATGGGCACAAAAGAAGACTCCCTCCGAGGAGGCAGGGAGATTCTGGGCCCTGAGGTCGCCACCACTGGTGCAGCCTCCACAGGCTGAGCCAGGGCCGCCGCGACCGTTTCGATAGAGGGCTTGGTCGGATGGATCAAGGCCTTCACCACCTTAGGTGCGCTCACCGCCTTATCCTTGAGGGAGGGGGCACTGCCACGCTCCTCCTCTGCCTTAGAGCTCGACCGGGGCCTCTCCAGGAGCTTCGCCGGGTGCTCGGCCTTCCTCTTACCCGACCCAGAGCGTTGGCTCGTGGTTGATGGTGCCGGGGAGGGTGCGCCCTGCCTGGCGCCCGTAGAGCCCGACCGTTCGGCGCTCCCGGTGCCAGCGGACTCGCGGTGCTTGGCCTTATGTTGGGCCCCCGTCGCCGGGGCGCCCTCAAAGGTCTTAGAAGACCGCTCGGATTTCTTCTTCTTCTCGCCAGACGGGCTCTTACCCTCCAGCCAGTTGGCGAGACGTTGATGGCGGTCCTTCATGGTCCGTTCCGACATGTTGCCGCAAAACGCACAGTCCTTCTCCACGTGCGTCTTGTCCTCATGAAGGCAGTAAAGGCAGAAAGAGTGTTCGTCCTCCTTAAAGACGTTCTGCAGCTGGCATCCAGGGCAGACCCTGAACAGCTTTCCGGGCGTCGAGCTTCCCTTCTCCTGGGCCATCTCCGAGACCGGGCCTGAGAAGCTTCTGGAGTCCTCCGAAGTGTAGCTCGACGAAATCTTCACCCTTGAGGGGCGCAGACGAATCCGACACGGGTCCCCGTTGATCGGATGTAGGATCGGTGGAGCTTGAGGCTCTTTTGACCGAAAGAATCGAAGTTTTTGTGAAAAAAGCGCGAAAAATAGCACTAACGCTCGAGAGCAATAGCACGAGGATCCCAACACATGAACGTGCGGTAAAAATCTGAAGATGGCTGCCAGAGGCGGTGCTTAGGTAGAGGGCAGTCATTGGCTGTGGTCAGTATGACGCAGAGACCAGTGATTGGTTATTACTACGAAAGACAGATCAGAAACGAAACTGATACTGGTTTTTTCTTTACCGAGGATTCCCAGCCTGACGACGGGGAATATTCATGAGCATGTGAATCCATGCCAGACCCCATGCTGGAGAAAGTTGTGTACGGACGACCATGTGGCGGTCGCACAAATATCCCTAATTGGGACACCCCTCTGTAATGCAAAGGAGGTAGCCATGCCCCTGGTTGAATGAGCTCCAAGACCCTCTGGAGGATCATTTCCTGCTAATCTGCAGCATTCATTTATTCCCAAAATAATCCATCTTGACAAGGTTTGTTTTGAAATTGCCATGCACAACTTGTGGCCCGGGTAACCTACAAAAAGCTGGTCATCGTGTCTTATCTTAGACATCCTGGAGATGTAAAATGTTAGTGCACGCCTTGGATCAAGCCTGTGTAATCTCTCCTCTTTTCCAATCTGGACTGCACATCTGGAACAAAACCAGACTTTAACCAGGCAACCTGCGCATAACTGTACTAGCCGCCATGGACCTGCTGATGCTGTCAGCAGTGTCTTACCTGTCAGGAGGGATTTGCACATTGCATCTTTCCCATCCTTGACTAGATTTAAAAATAGGTCCCTTTCCTCCCATTCAGGGATATGATCAGCCGCCATTGCTACACATTTCCAAATAGTGTGAGTGAATCTGGCCAAAGTGCACGTAGCATTTGCTGACCTTAGGGCCATACTTCCCGCAGAGAACACCTTCTTGGCCAAAGCGCTGTAACAAGTATCATCTCTGTCTGGGGGAATAGTCGGGTAAGCGTTCTGTTTAGAGGTTGATGTGGCAGCTTGTACCACTAAACTATCAGGAGTGGAATGCTTTGTCAAGTAACTGGGGTCACTACTGGACGCCCTGTATTTAGATATCAATTTTGTATTCACTGCCGGAATCAATTCTGCCGTTTCCCAATTTGAACACTCATTTTGCAATGCCTCATGAAAAGGAAGAATAGGGTCCTACTGGGGTCCCTTATTCAGGATGTCAGTCAGATCATCCTGTTTGTATATTGGTGTTGGTATTTTCCACCCCATATACTCTATCACCCTGGACATTAACTGTCTATAAGACCCTTCAGCATGGTCAGTAGGGTCTGGTCTCCCAAACGCCAATTCCGATGACATATCTAGTCTACTTGCATTCTGCAGGTACTGCTGTATGTTTTTTGTATTCATTCCTCCAAGATCAAAGGCTCAGGGACCCCAGGTGTTCCATATTGGAGACCAAAAGGTTGTGAGTCATCTGATGAATATGTTGCTTCCTCATATATTGAAGAAAGTGACTCAAAAATGTCCTTTCTTGGTAAAGGTGTATATATCTTTTGTGAGATCCTCGGTGAAATATTCGATACACTCAACGTCGAGGGCTTCAACACAGTGATGAGGAGTCTTTCGGCGCTGATGGCCCTCGAGGGATCCTTCAACCGCTCTTGAGGAGATTTTTCTTTGCCCTCCGGGCCCGAAGACACCCAGGTTTTGCCCTAATCCTTTTCTTGTCGGGTTTTTCGACCTGTGCATGGCTTTCATGAGTTTGAGGGGGTCAAGGCCACATTCTCAAGAACTTGCATCATCTTTACTGAGCTTGCCCCACTCTGCCGGAGAGGCCAATTTTGTCTGGCATATAACCCGTTCTGGGGAGGAACTCTACATTGAAGACAGCGACCTATGGTGCCTTTTCCTCGATCATGAAGATGACAAGTGGTGAGAACCACTGCGTGATCTCGACCTCTGTCTTTTTACGACAAGGAGACACTTTTCTCGACTCATCTGAAGACACTTTTTTTGATGGGGTTGAAGGTGATTTTGACCTACCTGCCACTAATTTTCCTTCTTTGCTCTTTCAGAGCTTTCGCCGTCATCGATGGGCAGGCCTTACAATTGAAGGTAGCGTGAGAGGAACTGGGGCACCACAGACACACCCGATGGGGGTCCGTAAGGAACATCTGAGCCCCACAATTTTGGCACTTCTTAAACCCTGATCTCCGAGTCGAAGACGCAGATGATGATGCCATTTTAAACAATATATTCAAAGTTTCTCAATATGGAACCGAAGCGTACCCTATCTGAAGCAATTACTTTTGCGGAAAAACAGATCTGAAGCCAACGGTCGTTGCGTGCGCTTTATACAATCGATGATGTCGACATCGAGACAGAGGCCTCCGAGAGACATCAAGTCGACCAACATTGACGCGCAGCGCCCTCTGCAGGAAAATAGTTCCAAAGCAGCTGAAGCTGGATATGGAAATAACGAAAGATGTGGAATACGTGGGAGGACACAACATTCGAAGCAGATGTTTTGCATCTGGAACAGGAATTCGCTGCTGAAAGACACATTTCTTTAATGCAACAGCTGCAGTTAAAATTGAGGGACAAGGCCTCTAGATATCAGGAAATTGCAGAGAAGGCAGCAGTTAGTGTGGCTCAATTTAAATATAGAAAATGCAGAGGACGGGTTGACAGACGCAAGCAACGAGTTAGTGGTAGATATCTTTCTTTTGCTGGGGCCTCCCTCTGGAACAGCCTCCCTGCCTCTCCAAAACTTGAGGAGAACCATCTCCGGCTTCGGAAGCACCTCAAGAACTTACTCTTCTGCTTTCCCTCCTCCTCTCCCTTGCTGATCTTCTGGCTGAAACTGAAACTGCACTGGTTACCAGGCTACCCTCTGATCTCGAGCCCAGGTCCCCTCCCCGCCAGTTGCACACCTGCACTGCTCCCCTGGCAACCATTGTACTTGGGGACTGTTCTGATTCCCTACAGCCCCCTATCTGCACTTGACTCCTGATGTCTGCACTTACCCATGCACTTGCCACCAGCCGGCCGCACTTTTATATTATCTTTATTTATTTTAACATTTGTCCTATGTACTGCACTGCCCCCTCCCCTCGCAATTTTCCCCTTCCAGCCTCCCTCCTCCCCTGCATTTGCGTAATCTCAATGTCAGCTGGCCTAGTAAGATCATGGTCTCCGTCTTCCCTCTCTTCCCCCTCCCTTGCCTCGTCGCGCCTTGAAACACTTGTGTATAGGCGCGTTATGAATGCCATATCATATATCAAGGTGGCTGCTGTCATCGCCACTGCTGATGCAAATTGGAGTCTAGATTCCTGTAATGCCGATACATGGCATTCCTCTTATGATGGTACAGATTCTAGCCCGGAAGTGAAGGCAGAATTTGCAGTGAAACAAGATGGGAATAAGGTTACTGCTAAGCCAATTATTAGGCGTAGGGCGGGCCCGCATCCGCAAATAATGCAGGTGGCAGCGTTGTGGATTTACACTGAACAGGAAGTGGGTGAGATCATCACTAGATCGAGGCAGAAGTCAGGTGAGCCCTTTCTTACCTGGATGGTTCATATGTATGATGGCGGAGCTGGAGGCTTATTCGTTGATTCCACTGACTCCCCACGCAGCCAGATGTGAATGGGCAGGCCTCTCAGGTCTTTTTGTTGCTCCTAGCAGCACAGGGGCGTCATAGAAAGTACCCTAATACAATAGATTGGCCCACTGAGGAGAAGAAGTGGCAGACTTTGAAGGAGGCAGTTCAAAAGATCAGGGAACATGCTATGAAGGAGGCAGTTCATGTAGATGAGCCAATGCATGTGGGGGAGGTGCCTTAGTCAGAACTGGTTATCAGAACTGCCCCACCTGCATATAAAAGTGTCATCATGACGGCAAACCCACTGATGAAGTGGTGGATGCTATACGGCAATTGTCAGATCTAGGTGAAAAAGAGAGAGAAAGAGAAAGACAAAGACAAAGACAAAGACAAAGAGAGAGAAAGTGACAAGGTAGCAGAGATTCCCGGGTTTTAAGAAAGGACATGTTTTTGGCACTATTAAAAGATGGTGTGCCACGCAAAGAAATTGATGGTATTGAAACCAAAGAAATATATGAGTTGTACAAAAACAGAGGGCATGCTGCAAAAGAACACTATAAAAAATCAAGAGACAGGTGGTTTCTAAGCAGAAAGGTGACACTTCACCTTCAGCGCCCCCTGAGGAGGAGCAGGGAGAAACATCTATGGGGATTCCTTCCCAATATCAGCCAACATATGCTGAGTTGAGAAAAACATTGAGTGCTATGTTGGAGGCTAAGTCTGGGTATACATTCTACATTTGAAAAGGATTATGGCCAAGTCCCGGCAGTGTCGGCACGCATATAAATTGACAGACCTCATGTTAATGTAAAGATATTTTGGCAACACAAGGAACACACAGGAGGGCTGAGCTTTGATTGACAGGTTCTATGTTCTTTTATCGTCAGGCATTTTTACGACTGCCTTTTAAACAAGTACAGAATTATGAAAAATATAATCGAATTGCTTTTTGGGGGGTCGCCCCCCAAACCGCACTTTCACCACCACCTATTTATAACTAATACCGACCCCCCCAACTCCTTAACTGCTCTTTCCCTCACCCCCCCAAACATTTCGATAACTTTTCATTATTTTGAACACGTTTAAAAGGCACTCGTAAAAATGCCTGCCGATGAAAGGACATTATACCGATTGACACCGGGCGGAGGCCTCATTGATTCATAGAAATCCTTCAAGGTTTAAAAGTCGACACTTTACCATTACTAGACTGGGTGGAAAAGAGACACCGCAGTACAGTCAGAAGTAGAAATGAAGATAGGCAATTTCACATATAAACATTGTGCAGGGAGTATTACAAAATTAAAGTGCTGCCTAGATTGTGTTACGTATTCTTCCGTACCTGAAAGTTGTGGACGGTCTTGTATGGAGAGGGGTCCTGTTTCATTAAATTATACTCTCGGGCTGTTTCTCCTTTGGTACCCAGATATGTAGAATTATCTGAAGACCTATCCGAATAGAGGCGTGCGCAATGACATAATGCATTACCGCTACAATGTACTAAGTATGCGTGAACTACTGACAAGTAGGCACCAATTGATGGAAGGCCAGGAGAAATGTGCATGATTTCTGGGGAGGTGGAATCATTAGTTCATGTGTTCATTGTATGCCCAGCCCTGCTATCGACTCGAATGCATTACTTCACTCAATATCGAGTGTCCAGAGAACAGCTCTGCATGGTGATTCTATGCCTCTAAAGTTGAGAGTTGTGTCATTTATAAAAAATTGATGCAAGCTACCTTGAACTTGGTTAAAGGAGCTTATCATATAATCAATTTCTGTAATGTGTATAAGTCATCTTTTATCGGGGTTAGCGGTGCTATTCAAATATGCTGTATTAATATTAATTCAGGCAGTGTGCCCAAGGATATTTGCTCTGTGTACGTTCATATAAATTGAGGTGATTGTTGCGATATAACATGTCTTCTTTGTGCTGGAATATTTCATGTTTATACAGAATGTCTTAGATTCTATAGGAATGCTATTGATGTGACATTTTAATTGTTAACATTTAATAGTTTATTATAGTTTTTGTGCATTTTCAAATGAATTTATGCACACTCTGTTCTTGATTTTATTGGATTGTTAATGTCACAAAATCAAAGTTGGTAATATTATTGTAGTTTTTCTGTAAATTTGTTTTGATAATGAATTTCAGTTTTCCTGATTTGTTTTAGCCTAATTGTTCGAGCTTTGAAAGTTTTGTGAAGGTTTAAATAAACCAAATAATTTTGTAATAAAAAAAATGAAAACAGAAATGTCAAGTATTGATTGTCCCGATACCTGAATACATTTTTGGATTTGACATTTCGGAAATTGGTTCACTTTAGGGTTAGGGGGTAAAACGTATCAATTTGGAGTGAATGCATTGACTTGTACGCCAGTTATTGTAGGCAAATTGAAGATC
Source organism: Ambystoma mexicanum (assembly GCF_040938575.1). Classification (NCBI taxonomy): domain Eukaryota; kingdom Metazoa; phylum Chordata; class Amphibia; order Caudata; family Ambystomatidae; genus Ambystoma; species Ambystoma mexicanum. The sequence continues at coordinate 38,275,558 of NC_090921.1, forward strand.
CCTCCGTTGTACATGCCATTGGCCACGAAACGTGTGTTAATGAAACAATACTGCATTCCCGGGGGACATAAGGACATTTCAGATAACATTAAAGAATATGTAGAGGGAGCCGTATTGGGCCCAGTCGCACTGCTTGGAATAATCCTATCTGGCCTCTTAAGAAAGGGGATGAAAGCTGGAGGATGGCTCTGGACTATAGAGAGTTAAATAAACACACTCCCCCTTTAGTTCCTGCAGTGCCAGATACTATTACCTTGAGTGAGAACATACAGAATTTTGAGGGAACCTGATACGTTGTACTAGATTTGGCAAATGCATTTCTTACAGTGCCCACTGCCGAAGAGTGCCAGGAGGAGTTTTCATTTTTTTTGGGATGGGCGTCAGTACACCTTCACAAGATTACCTATGGGGTACTTGCACAACCCAACCATCTGTCGCCGTCTGGTGGCAGAGCACTTAGACAAGATACCATGCAAGCTTGACATACAAGTCTCACATTGCATTGATGATCTCCTTATTCAGGGCAAAGATGAGCAGTGTGCAAAATCAGCTGGAAGCAATCATTGATGGTTTGACAAAGGAAGGATGGGAAATTAACCCTAACAAGATACAGGGGGCGGATGAGAATTCAATGGCACAATGGGCACCGAGAGACAGTGCCAAAAGCCAAACAAAAGATACTTGTATTTACCACTCCAGTGAACAAGAAACAAGCCCAGCAGTTCATAAGGCTGTTTGGATTTTGGAGAAAGCATATACCACATTTAGGGCAAATCTTGCCACCACTTTACAAAGTGATGCGAAAGAAGTATGACTTTGAGTGGGGGGAGGAATCGCAAAGAGCATTTGATTTGGCAAAAGACATGGTGCAGCACGTGCTTGATTTGTGGCCGTTAAAGTCAGGAGAAGTGGAGCTAAATGTATCTGTACAGGAATATTATGCTAACTGGAGTCTGTGGCAGAAGCAAGATAATAAGCGAGGCAGGTAATAAGTACACTCCATTTGAGAAGCAATTGCTAGCATGTGATTGGGCAATTACTGATACAGAACAAATGAGAGTGGGTCATGATGTACTGATTAGATCCGAGATACCAATTATGCAGTGGGTGTTGAGTTCTCCTAGGAGACATAGAATAGGACACGCTCATCAAATGGAAATGGTACATTCAAGACAGAGCCAAATCCGGAAAGGCTGTGGTTGCGAAATTACATGAGCAAGTGGCTAATATACCACCCGTAGATTACATACCACAAGAGGTGACCGAAGTACATGAGTTTCCCGTGAAATGGGGAATACCTTATGGAGATCTGACAGTGGAGCAGAGAGCATGCATGGTTTACCAATGGCTCTGCTCACTATGTAGGAACTGAGCGCTACTGGAAGGCTGTGTCATATAATCCCAAGACTAAGGGAAGAGAAGTCAGTTTACAGAGCTCTATGCAGCCTATCAAGCTTTGAAACAAGAAACACCTGGTCAATGTCATTTGTACACAGATTCATGGTCGGTGGCGAATGGGCTAACGGTGTGGCAGCCAACATGGCAAAACAATGGATGGAAAATACGGTCAAAACAGTTGTGGGAGAAAGAACTGTAGCAAGATATCTGGGAAATGGTATCACAAAGTGAAGTTAACAGTGTATCACGTGGATGCACACGGTACTACTGACTCGTTAGAACATTGGTTTACAAACACACCAAGATTTCATCTGTGGACGCAGAGGCTCATGAGGACGATTTCGAAATCTGGCCAAGTGGGCTCACCAGAAATGTGGGCACCTTGGAGAACAAGCTAAACGTAGGTGGGCACAAGCTGGAGGGATCAATGGCCCTTTAGAAGTAGCTCAAGCGCAGTTATTTTGCATAGACCAATCCCTCATATTGTCCAGGGCACTTTGCGAAGAGGCAAGTTACCGGGTCAAATCTGGCAGATCGATTATATATCGGTGCTATGCCAATCATTAAAGGCTGCAAACATGCATGTACCATTGTGGATACTTGTTCAGGATATTTGATGGAGTTGCCATGCAAGAGGCCACTCAATTGTTAGACCAGATTATCAGGCCGATTCATGGAATTAATGTGCGCTGAAAATTCCCGCGCAAGCGTGCGAAAGCGTGCCAATCGCAGTGCAAGTGCGAAAATCGCAGTGCAAGTCCGAAAATCGCAGCGCACGCCGGCGCACAGGTCATCTAACGGTCATCTAACAAGTCATCTAACGTGCGCACACAACAAAAGTAGGCGTAACACGGGGCGTGACCCACAGAATGGGGAACAAATTGTGAAAATGTGGCCGTCACGGGGGAAGTACAGGAGGCAAGTGCGCTGAACACCCACACGCTCGCCTACAACACGTATTCATGGAATCGAATAGGGCAAACCAGCGCACGGGCAAAGACGCGCACAGGCCTAAACACATCCGCCACATGACGGCAGGCGTTAGCGTCCCTGCGCATGAAAAAAATGTGCGCCAAAATGTGTGCCAACAAAAAGCATGTATATACAGCTATGAGGAATGTCCCATACTGTGGCTCTCTAGGACAAATGACGTGAAAAGGGATACGCGACAAACACGGACATCCGCTGTGTGAAAAATAGCGTGTGTGTGTATTTCGGGGGTGCACGGGAAGTTCTACACGTGATTGTCCCTGGGGGAGCGGGGTACGTGTATTACTGGGGTGCGCGGGAAGTTTTACACGTGATTGTCCCTGGGGGTGCAGGGTACGTGCATTTCATGGGTTCGTGTGAAGTCTCACACGCGATAGGCCTTGGGCGAGCGGGGTACGTGTATTTCAGGGGTTTGCATGAAGTTTCACACGCGATAGGCCTTGGGCGAGCGGGGTACGTGTAAATCTGGGGTTCGCGGGAAGTTTCACACGCGATAGGCCCTGTGCGAGGGGGGCGCGTGAATTTCTGGGGTGTGCGGGAAGTTTCACACACGATTGGCCTGGGTACGTGTATTCAAGGGGTGTGCGGGAAGTTTCACACGCAAAAGGGCCTGTGCGAGTGGGGTACGTGTATAACTGGGGTTCGCGTGAAGTTTCACACGCGATTTCGCTGTCAGAGCGTGGTACATGAATTTCAGGGGTGCGCGGTGAGTCCTACACGCGAATTGGCAGTGTGGGTCCTCCCAGGTGTTCCCTCTACACCCCCCACGGCACCTGCAGGCAGCCCACACCACAGGGGACTACCCCCCACACCTGTTCATGTCCCGCAGGCAGCCCATCCACCATGGGCATGCCCCCCAGCCAAGAAACATGTCAGCTTGCACCCCCACCCCCCAGCAGTCAGGGGCACCTGCCAGCAGGCCCCCACTCATGTCCCACACATGTCCCCCTGCACCCTCACCCCCCAGCAGTCAGGGGCACCTGCCAGCAGGCCCCCACTCATGTCCCACACATGTCCCCCTGAACCCCCACCCCCCAGCAGTCAGGGGCACCTGCCAGCAGGCCCCCACTCATGTCCCACACATGTCCCCCTGCACCCCCACCCCCCAGCAGTCAGGGGCACCCACACATGTCCCCCCCGACAGGTCATCACACTCTAGACCCATGCCCCTCATGGCCACCAAAATCCCACCCCAGTCCAAACACCCCACATTGAATTCCCAAAGTCATGATAGAAAATACATAACCAGCATGGCCATGAATCAATGTCCCTCAGACCCACGCAATGGTGACACATGACTGTGAAAAGATCAACATTGTGACATGCACAAAACAAATGAGATAAGACCACATCAGTAAAGTATATAATAAATGTGTATTCAATAATTAACCAAATGAATAAAACAAAATCACACAATCATGGAAATAATGAAGAAAAAGCTGCATGTCCAAAAAATTCAAAAATGTGTGAAAGCAGAATCCAAATCAATTCAAAAGCAAATGGGTCCAAAGAGTCTGTCTGTCCAACCAAATCCAAAGTGTAAAAATAAGACACATCCATTGATCCATGGTAAAAAATAAACTTAAATTAAGTGAAATCCAGTGTTGAACTATATACAAAGTACAAATCCAGGGTCCATGAGCCCAACCATTGAAAGGAAACCTACAAAAACCCTACCTAATTAACAACTATATACAAAAACGTGGGGCATTGTCCAAGCGCCCCAAATGAAATGAAAACCAAAAGGAAACCTAACACTAATTAACTATGTACAATGGCAGCGGGCTAGTCCGACGGCTCACTTCCTGATTTCCCGGGCCAGGGCATCATCGAACTCCTGCTCGATGTCCCGTACGCGGTCCTCTTCCATGGCCCCGAGGGTTCGCAGGGACGATGACATCCGGACCTCCAGGTCCCTGCGAATTGCCTCTAGGCACTCGGCCCGCCTCAGAGCACTTTGCATGGAGTTCTCTGCCCTGACCATCGTGAGCCGTGCCTCTTCCGCCCGCTGCCGCTCCGCATCTATAGCATGGCCTAACCGCTGCCACACGGAAGACACTTCCCGTCCTGGGTCCTCCTGCCCTCTGGCCGATGCCTGCCCCTCTGATGTCGAAGGCCCCGAGCCATCATGGCTCCCACCTTGTTGCTGCTGTGCCTGTGCCCTGGCTCCTGCTGCCTGCACATCCTCCTCTGGCTGGGGGGCAGTTGTTGAGGTGGCCACCCCTGCTGGACGTCCGACTCCCGACTGTGCAGGGATGTGTCCTCCACCAGCCTGGCCGCACGGTCAGAGGCAGCTCCACAGGGTACCCAGGTGATACATGGGTGGGAAGATGGCACAGAGGACGACTGGCGCATAGGGGGTTCAGGTGAGGAGGGGGGGGTCGAAGCAAGGTTTAGCAAACGGAGTAATCCGGCCTGGGTGACCTGTCCCAGTAGGCTGATGTGGTCAACGAGCCATTCGAGATGACGTGCAGTCTCCCCATGAAAAGACTGCAGGTCACCTCACATGATCTGTTGACGCAATGCCACCCCACCCAGGACAGGCTCAACCCGGTCCCGGATAGCCACGTCCACAGGGAGAGGAAGGCCAGTTATTGTAAGCGGATCCCCTCGCTGAAACGTAGGCATCCCTGCTGGTGCGGGATGACGCAGTCACAGGATTGGGGACAGGATTACACACAGGCACCTCCGCGGCGGCCTGTGCTGCCTCCTGTCCCTGCCTCTGCACTGCACCACTAGCACCAGTGGAATCCCCACCTCCAGACCCCGTCTCTGTCCCTTGCACGGCCTCCTCCTCCACCAAACCCCCCCACCAACCTGGATGACTCCGTGCCATCTTCCTCCGTCGGGCCCTGTGGGGTCTCAGCTGCCCCTTCGGCTGCCGAGGAGTCCAACTCCAACCTCCACCTCTTGGACCTCCCCTCGGCAGCTGCGGCCTGGGATGCGGCACCACACTCCTCACTCCCCGACGAGATGACAACCTGGGAGGGGAGCCGGGCCTTGCGTCTCCGGCTGGCGGGATGATCCCTGCCGCTGTGCTCCACAGCACCCTCTCCGCCCTCTTCTTCAGTTGACGCTGCAGACAGGGAGAGATAAAACACAGGCATCAGGGCACTGTACAATGGACTGATACACTCATGACAGTTGCACATGAGTGGCATTGTTTAACTACAGACACGGCATCACACTCCACGACACACATGTCATTTTAACTCACACACATGAACATTTCAACAGCAATATTGCACCATGTAGCAGTATCCATACACATACAACAGCATGAACAGCCAAAGGTGAGCCTGACATCACATGAAACACAAGGAGTGCACTAGACATGCACACACGCCACCACACTTACATGCATGTCTACATCTCCTCCAACTGTTGCAGTGATGAGATCGCCATACATGTCACATCTGCCATTCATCCTTCTACATATCAGTGTCACGTGCATCCATGTTGCATCACAGTTGCACACTTGTCAGATACACATACATGCACATGTACACAGTGCAGATACATGCAGCTGGAACCAACATCCATGTGTGACACCACAACCTTGACAACTTACATACACAGTCATTCAAACATGTGTGCTCACACATCTGCATTTGGCCTGCATGCTTACCCACACATACTCCATCCATGTGTCTCACACATAAGAGGACTCGCATGTGTCAGCCTCACGGCCCTGTACATACACATTCATACATGGCCCTACAAAACCACATGTGCAACCTGCACACTACTAGCACACCACCAAACGCACAGCTTACAATCAGTATACATGTACACTTACCGCTCGACTCCAGACGGGTCTGCCTCTCAAGGACCTGGACGTGGAGCGCTGGGTATACGCGTTCCAGGACCCTCATTTGGTCTTCCGACAGGTGGCCCCGGCGCCCCTTAGCATCCGCTGCCTTCAAGAGGCGCCGGGCCTTGTTGAGGGTCCTGGACCTGAAGTCCTTCCAGCGCTTCTTGACATGTTCTAAGTCGGGGACTGCCACCCCCTCCGCGTTGATGGCAGTCACGATGTCCGCCCAGATCCTGGTCCGTCCTTCCTTGCCGTAGAGGGCATCATACTGCCCCAGGACCTGTTCCACCAGGACACAAACTTCGGTGGCAGTGAAGCTGGTGGCCCTCTGCCTCTCTGGCTGGGGGTTGCCAGTGCTGCCAGATGGTGGTGTGCCCGACATGGCAACCCCAGAGGCAGGTGTGGGTGGGCAACTGGGTCCTGGGGCTGGGCTGTGGAGCGATGGTATCCCAGTCGGGAGTCTTTGGTTCCAGCAGTGGTGGTCACAGCAACTGCACCCCTGGCTGATGTGCAGGCAGCAAATGGCAGGACACGTGGGCAGCAGGCAGCAGCAGATGGCAGGTGGGAGCGTGCCAGATGGCAGGTGGGAGCGTGCTCAGGGCTCTGAGGGCAGTAATTCGGCCTTCTGGGCAGGAGCGTGGTCTTCCGTGTGTGTACACGTGGCCAGCTTGATACGGAGTGATTTGGCACGTGAAAATCTTGCACGTCAGCGTGTAATTCGAGGAAAGGCCCTTAGCGCGTAAGCGCATCAGCACACGTACTCGATTTCATTGGACCAAAGGCCCTTAGCACGTAAGCGCGTTTGTGACGTGACGCGCGCAGGTGTTTTCCTCATAGCATGTGATGACAGAGCACGTGGAAAAACTGCACGTCCGAGTGTCATCGCGTGTAATTAGAGGAAAGGGCGTGTACACGCGTAAGTGAAGTGTACGTGTGGGCCGGTTTAAAAGGTACGTGTAGGATGCCATTTTCTTGTATGTGCTTTTCGTGGAGAGCGAGTGGGTGAAATCTGTACTTCTTCTCGGTTCACACGCGATAGGCCTTGGGCGAGCGGGGTACATGTATTACTGGGGTGCGCGGGAAGATTTACACACGATTGGGCCTGGGCGAGCGGGGTAACACTCACCATCTGCCTTGCGTGTAGAAGAACGCGTAGCCAACACAAATCCGCTGTGAAGTAATAGCGTGTGAACCCCAACGCCTGGAAAACACACGCACCGCACCCCACGAAAAGCACATGCAGAGCAATGGAAATCCACGTGGGATCTTCAAGCCCTGCCAGGTCAACGCCCGTGCGCGATACGTCACAGACGCGCTTAAGTTCTTGCAGGGATGAAGTGGTGCAAACCTATTCCAAAGGTGATCTAACCTTTTTTCTAAGTCTGCATTTTATTTTGTAATGTTTATTTGAGTTAATGAACGGCCATACAAGTACCAGTTTTATAATCACTGAGAACAAGTGAATTTTTGCATTCCAAGAATACATTGCCTTCCTATTCAGTGTGCTGGGGAAAATGATAGACATACGTGCACGGATATTTGGGAGAGCAAAACACCCTGTAAGCTGCCAGAGGGTTGTTGATCCCGCTGTTTGTTGGGTACACAGTGTTAGGTATGTATGCCCTGCTCAAATCTTCTCACACCACTATCACCAACCAGATCGCAGCCCTCCAGGCTCCAGCACTGATGCGCTCCAAACCAACACCCAGAGCCGCCCCAAAGTCCTCCTGATCCCACTAACAGCCTAATGTCCACCACTGATATTTATATACAGTGCACCATGACAGGTTCAGGAAGTTGAAGCACCCATCAGTATGCTTGAAACACTGCTCACTATCCAGGCAGGTGGAAAGTGTAAGGCTTGGTAAAACCATGTTGCTCCTCGTTTGAAGTATTAAAATGGCAGGTGCTGCTCTGTAAATTAGACGCAAGTAGCTTTTGTAGTGCACTCACCGCTGCATGATTTAGTCACCAGCCCTCCAGGAGAGACTGAGAAGTAAAGGGGGGAGGCCTCTTCTTGATTTAGAATTCACATGAGGGTGTACGCGCCCCTAGCTCAGGCTTGCGGACCCCACCGGCACTCACACTGTCACCGTCACCATCATTGTAGGGCCATCTCAGCAGGAAAAGCAGCACTCTCTGGGGCGAGTCACTGCCGTGCTCGTGGCGCAGCCTACGCCACCCCTGCAGGGGTCCGTGCAAGACCAGCTGTCTCTCTACGAATGATTGTGCTGTGTCGTGCCTGCTAGTGCCTGCTAGTGCTCTTTCTTCCTTACCGGTCTCAGTCCGACTCCACTCACTGCTCAGCTCCTCCAGCGATGCTGCTCACCACTCTGAGGGAATCCTGGCTAATGTGTTCACCAATAACCCCCAGCACAGCAGCGACGTCTCCTCTCTGGCACCCCAGTTTAGAGGTGCCACTCACCGACAGAGCCCGCTTGGGCCGATCTTCACTCCCCAGCGATGCCAGCAGCCCGGAGTGGTTGTTTAGGAATCTGCTTCACTTTCTCGTGCCAGGGGTTGCGATTTATTGTCGAGTCAGATCTATTCAGGCTGAATTAATGTCAGGATATTGCTTCAACGATAGAAATGGCTTTGGTCCCATTAGCCTTTGGTCGCTGGCATCAGGCCGGCCTCCATCAGCCATTTCTACTCGGAATGCCGAGGGCTAACAACCCTCATGGGTAAGGTTTTACTTTTTTCATGGATTTCATGGCTTCATTTTAAACGTGGATTCCCTCATTGCAGCATTCACTTGTCGGCTTAGGCCTGCCTTCCATCCTCGCACTGCCTGCCCTTTTGGGGCCTCATTGGTCTGTGGTTATAGCATGTGACCAGAAGTTTCCATCTTCAGCGCCCCTCACAGGGCAGCCTTGCCCGAGCAACCGGCCAAGAGCCAGAGGGAAGGGTCAGATTCCCCCCCCCCCCTGTTTGCCATATTCACCCGTGTATGCCCGACGGAACAGCCTACTGCTACAACCCAGGTAAGGTGGTACAGGCGGTGAACACAGCAATTATTGTGCTCTGGAAAACCCTGCCACTCCTACATTATTTCCATCTGCCTCTAACAGTGTGTTGATTTCCCCTGTGCACTCTTTAGGGACCTACTGCACTGAACCTCGTCATGCTCTGGAGCGGACACTAGGATGAATTTGGGGGGTAGACCAAGTGTAGCACTTAGAAGTGGTCTTGAGGGTGGGCACTGTGTTGCACTTGGAAGATTGTTATTAGCACCAATGTATTGAGCTTAGTTGAACATGATGCAACTGTACATAACCCACTAACAATGCGCCAATATCCGCTTACTCACACTAAAACACAGAACACAACGCACCCTACCTCTACCGCAGCGAAGCATAAACCAACCCTAACTGCACACACCATGCATAAACAAAGCCAGCCCCACACAAATCTTCACAAACACACATACAAACACACACACACACACAACCAAACACCACAAAATGACTACCAACTAAAAACAAACCAGCACACAGTGACCATTTTGCACGAACTGAAGCTACCAACAGCATATCAAAAGCTCCTTTGCGCTATTCCCCCTCAATCCCTCTAAGCCCTCCTTCCTTTTCATGTCTGCCAGAGTGCCTGCAGACCACTAAACATGGCAGCAGCACACGGTACAAGTCACAATAACATGAACACCTCCTCTTGGGGTTTGATCTCTATTTGCACATTGTGGGCTCTGGTTTCTTATTGCCCACTCTGGGGTCTCAGGTTTCCACTCTTGGGGTCATATCTTTCTTAGCCCATTCTGGGCTCTGGTTTCTTCTACCTCACTATGGGGTCTCTACCTGGTTTCCAGGAGCAGCCGTGTACTTTTGCTCTTCGCGTGGTGCTCTTCCAGGTAGGCATTCTCGTAGGCCAACTTGGCTTCTCTGCCACCTTTGCGTTTTTTGGGGCAGCTACTCCAGTCCCACTGCAATTATGCAGGATTTCGGCATTGGTGGGTCTCGGCTTTGCACAGTTACTGTGCAAGTGCCCTGTACCTCTGGAGATCCTCTGGGACCGGGCTTCTATGGTCTGGACCTCGGCAGGGAAGCTTGGCGTTCCGTGGGCTTCTCCATGTTTCTGCCCAACACGCCAAGTGTATGCACTCCTCCCTCTGCCACACTTCCCAAGAAGGTCTCGCCTTCAGTCATGTGGCGCGAGTGTTTTACCGCTCTGTAGCCACGCATGCTTCTCTAGTTCCTGGTTCCACCACGATTGGGTCAATCTCCCGTGCAAGAACCAGGAAGGTGGTGGGTCCCTCCACACCCACCCATTCCCCACCTCACGTAGAAGATGGTGTGTTAGGGAGAATTCTCTTTTAAGGCTAATTTCCCAAACCTAGTGAGTCCCCCAGCAGCTTTGCTGGATTTTTGGGGTTTGTTTTTTTCTCCTGCTAAGAGCGAGACTCTTTTCCTCCCACTCAGGCATGATTTGAGATGTACCTTTGACTTTGTAGGTGTTCATGGGCTATGGGGTAACCTCTTTTTACTCCATAGAGCGTCATCTGTTTTCCTATGTGTGTTACACAGCACCCTGAGTGCAGTAACACAGGGGTGTCATAGTGACCCCCAAACATAGACTTCCTACCCTGGGACTGACTACTGTCTCCCAGGGCATGTAAAGTCACCATTGACTTTACTAGTCTCGAATTCTGAACAGAACCAGTACAAACCATCATATTGTGGAAGTACTGGACGGGGTTAATATATTTGCCCCTGGGTCTGTCTTCAAGGGGGCACTGTCCAGTCCCCCCTTGTCTAGTTTCTGGCTGGTGGCGGTGGTTATCACGCAAAATATTCCCTAGGAATATTCTCTATGGGATTTTCCCATTGCTTTTAAACGCACCACTTTTGGTGCAATGTTAAAGATACCACCGGTTTATTTATTTAATATTAATTCCCCGGTTGGGTCTTTTTGCCAGAACTCGGTTTCAAAATGGTGTTTGTGTCCGTCTCTGTGGCTCTGATCAAGGTCGAGCCCTTTGTTCCACTATTTTGTCCAGCTTCTCCACAGAAGCCCTCCAAGTGGTGCCACTCTGTCTGGGTTCCATAGGAGGGGTGAAGGGGGCGGGGTGGGGGGGGGGGTGGAATAGGCACCCTGGACTGCATTGCCTCAGCAACCCAAATCGCACTCTTCTCTGATTGGCCCAGTGGTGAGCATGTGTGATTGAGAGCTAAGCTGATGAATGGGGGTTTTCTGCATAAAAGCAGGGCCTTTGGGACTGGAACTTCAGAAGTCGCACAGGACCTAAGAATCCGACAAGGAAGAAGCTAAGCCACCTGCAACCCGACAACACCACCGGTGAAGCCCTGCTGCAACGAACTCACCACTTTTCCGGCGACAGGGAAGATCTTCTGCTGGAGAGTCTTCTCCCCTTTGAGCTGGTGGGACCAACCAGTTCGCCCTCTTTCGCTCCCAGAAGCGTTACTTGGTCGAATCTCCCGTGCCAAGCACCCCGGCGGCCGGATAGCCAAGCTCACCACTTTTGACCGCGAATAAAAGGACCGCACTTTTTAATCAGGAACTCCGCGGCTGGTTTCATCCCTGGGCAGTGCAACGACTCCAAACTTCCTCCACGACGAGATCCTCTCTTCCTCTGGCTGGAACAACGAACTGCAACCACTGCCAGGAACAACCGCCCCCGCTGGAGCTTACTTCCCATTTAAGGTACTGTGTCCTGCCTGGCCTCCCTTTCTACAGAGTGCTCAAGGTGCCCCCTAAATCCTTGACCTCTATACTGGGTTGGCCCCAGACCTGCTAAACTTTGTTTCTTGAACTACTCCTACTTCTTTTTGACATTCTGCAAAGACCTTAAGTGCACTTTAAACCGTGTGATCCTGGGCACATTTTGCTTGCTCCACTTAAAGTGGGCCTGGACTATGAACTTTGGCTCTACAGTATAACCTGCCTTTATTCCCTTTGCTCTGACACTTAAAAAGTGTTGGGAACTGTTTTATTTTATGTTCTGCCTTTCCTCTCCCTTTTTAGCCTAAACTATTGGAGTGCCATCTAGGTTAGGCGCTCACTCTGTCTTAACAAAAAGTGTGCTTTAACCCTGACTTGTCTAATAGTTATTAAGAGAGGTGTGTATACTTTACCTGACTGTGTTTTAACTTGCTTTTACTTATGAGTGCTGGTATATTACTTCAAGTGTGTTTTTAAATAAATAACTCTATACTTTTATACCAAGCTCTGGTCAGTGTTTGTTTGCCCTACTGTACTTTGGTACCTATTGTGTATACTCTATATACTGCTTAACTCTTCTTGAGAGAAGTCTGACTGCTCAGCCACAGCTACCAGGTAAATCTGGGTGGTACAGACTGCTACCAATTGGGTTTACTGCTTGCTCCTGTAGTCTTAATCGTTTTGCAGTGCTCCTTAAGAGAACTGCATAGGATTCTGCCTAACATGGTGCACGCAAGGGGTCAGCAGCCAGACCAGCCATGGGTGTAACAATGGGTAAATTATAACACACATTAAACAATGAGTGTCCTGGGATAAAGGAGGATATCGCAGATCCCTTTTTAGGGATTGCCTGCCCCCAGACGGATCGAGTCACCCACAGTTGGATCCTGCATTCCCTTTCCATTAGGGGGATGTTAAGTCCCACCTAGTCCCAATTAGGGGAGATTCCCCTCAGGGAGAGGGGCTCAATTCCCTGGATTCGTCACAGTATATAACCCATTGGAATCCCCTCTGGCCAACCCCTCACAACCCCCCAGCAAATGAGTAAAGCTTGAGCGATAGATATCCACATAGTCACACACTTTGAACATTCTTATGGTCATTCCCAAGTACGGATCCTGTGCCACCCTCTAGTGGATTTATGAGTGAAGCTTTTTCACATGCAGTGCACTGGTACGGCTTCACATCAGTATGAATTCTCTGATGATGGTACAGATATCAAACTGTTTTAGTTATTATGGTATTTATTGAGCGCAGATCTGGCTTCGAGAAGCAACGGAGCGCTTCACAGAGGTAAACAACAGTACGATGCATAACAGAGCGCTTGTATAAAACTACGCATCCAGTCACCAGCATTTGTGCTGTTGAATCTACAGTCCAACCAACCATGGTGGCCCTCACGTTCCACAGCCCTTCGAGCGCTTCATTGAACCGATCCCTTAGAATCGCGAACCCAGTCACCAGCATATTGACAGTTGAACCGACCAACGAGCAGATTCTCGTGGGACCACACAAGCTCCTGTACGACCCTTGCTCGCCATCGCTGCTCACCTAGAACAACGTAGACCACCACACTCGAGCCTCCCCAAACAGCCCAGTTCGCCATTGTCGACCTGCCAAGAAGGTACTATGGACTCATAACTAGCCCGTTGGTCCATTTTGGAACCCAGAGACCAGTGAGATCACTTGTGCACCGTTTTCCTCAAGACATATCCTTTGAAAAGAACATTGTAGTAATTTAAATGTGTTTCATCTCGTGCATTCTCTCATTTCTTGCTCATTCTCCATTCTTTCCATAGGGGTAGGTTTTGTAAAGTGTTTCCATTTAGTTTTCTTGCAGTTGTTGCAGGTAATTAAATGATTGCGGAGCCAGGAATGAGACGCAGGCACAGAGGAGACATGTTTACAGCTACAAACCTTTATGAAAACCAAATGGGAGTTGGAAAATATCCCTCTATCTCCAATTTAGGAGGAATGGTCCGTACCTCAACCAAAACTAATGGGTCTGTCATTTGTCAAGAAGTCCAAACAAAAAGTACACCCTGCGTCCGTAATCCTATTCTGGCCCCCACACTCTAAAACTAACGTAAAAGGTGTAAAGGGCACTGTCTCTTGATTTCACAAAGTGCTTACATTTTCAGATGCAACTAAAAAGGTTTCCAATTGACATTATTCACAGTTACAGGGAATGACTCCCTTCCCCAGATTTCTTGTACCAATAGAAGTTCAAAGAATAATCTAGTTCCTCAGAATCCAAGAGGATCACTCTCTCTCCTTGGTGTATTCACAGTTCTCGGGCAAACAGTTCCCTTCCACAGGTTTTTTATTCACTTTTAATATTCTGCACCTTTTTGAAGTACGGGTTACAAATTCCCAAGTTATATGGTATGTTCCTTGTCAGACTTTTCCCACACAGTTATAATAGTTTGTACTCTTAATGCCATGAGTCTTCCATGAGACTCTCTTTACATTATACTTTGCACACACACCTGGTGTACTCTCCTGCCAGGATTTTATTAAACAAAACATTTTCCCTTTAACATTAGCCCATCGTTGGTTCATAAAACCTTGTTTCATACTATTTCCTTCATCATGTATTTCCTTTTCATCCTTTTCCTTGCCTCTTGTTTAAGCACCATTATCTTTAGTTTGTTTTCTCCTTTAAGGTTGGGGTTCAATAACCCGTTCATAGTCTGCTTTATAATTACTTTCACTTCTTTAATGGCCTCCCTTTTGGTTTCTTGCTGCATTCTTGTGAAGCGACACACTTTGATAAACAACCCGGTAACCCACTGGTGTTCTTTGGGCTTACTGGTTGTTTCAGGCTTACTCTTGCTTCGATTCCCGTCCCTTTGTTTTATTCCTACAGAGCGGCATACACTTATAGGCAACCTAGAAACCCACTTGGTTTCCCTGGGTTTAGCGGTTGCTTTCAGCGTGTCTTTGCTTACATCTGCTCCAATTTGTTGGCTCTGCGTGTATCCTGTTAAGCGCTGCACTCCCTCTCTGTGTTCCCCTTCACAGTGCACGGTTCCGGATGCTCTCCTCGAGCAGTGAACTGCTCACACCTGGGCTTCTCCTTTCCGGGATTGGGTTTGCTTCCACGTCGTCTGCCACAGCATGTTTGCCCACAGCATGGTGCTCAGTGCCAGTGTTGGTTGCGATGCAGCACGGCGACTGCAACCCTCTGCTCTCCTTCTCTCTGTCAGCTGTGTCGAGCAGGCATTTAAACTTTGTGCCCCAATAATACATTTTTCAAGAACTAGACTGCTGTGCTGGTCGCCCCATTTTAGTGATCTTCATTGCTCTGTTCTTTCTCGTCTCAGTGGTGAGGGGACCATTTCTTGAATGACGTTGAGCTAGTGGACATTGAGATTCATTGGGAGTGATCATCCCTGCTCCCCGACTCTTCCTCGTCCCAGATGTCCATATACTATTCTTAGTGGGATGTTGGGGAGTATCCAGAGCAGATCTGCCAAGAGGTTGGGGAAGGTTGTGACAATATGCCATTAAGACATGTGGAATAGAGGGAACATCCCTGAAGGAGGGGGGTGTGGGGGAAGAGTTTTCCTCCAACGATACCCTATCATCTCCCAGAGGTTCACCTCCCCCCAGGAGCCCCTCCCTCATATAGCCATCCCCAGGATCAGGAAGCCGCTACCGAGGGGAAGGCTACCTCAGAGAACAAAGTGACGACATTGCTACTTATAGGTGAGAGCAGGGGTTGAAAGAGCCCTACCACATCTTTATGCATCTAAATATACATGTGCACTCAGCACAAAGAAGCTGTAGTTCTGAGAACGGCGATTTTCAAAGTTACTGATGTTTTGCAAATTAGGATCGAGCTTTTGAAAATGGCCGACTTGATGGTCCTGCTCCAATAAGGGGCACACTTGCAATCCTATCACAATGACCAGCAGGCGGAAGCCGGCCTCACATCCAAAGGCCTTCTTCACTAGGCCAAGCCCTGTATGTGCCGCCAGAGCCGGGGAGCACGGTGCGCTGCCATGGGACAACTCTACCGACCGTTTGCCTCCTGCATCATAGGCGTTGCCCTCAAAACCTTGACTCCTTTTGCGAGTGCCCTTTGCGAGCTACAGAGCCACGCCATCATGTCGTCGCCTACACCACCACATTAAGCATGACTTACCACTTCATGCATTCTCTGTGACCGACGACGCTGTTCAATCCCAATAGATCATAAAACTATAATACTGCAGACACAACTAGCTACAGCCTATTTAACGCATGCCTGCCTCTGAGAACTTGCCTCCGCCTAACGATGCACAGCGTTGCTAAGTGTTCATTACGACTGAGTACTGGTACTCTGTATCCTTTGCTCTCACCGCACATACCCCGGCTTCCTCCAAGTTGCATGCTGTGCTGGGAGTAGACCTTCTCCAAAGCGGTCCCCACGTGCACATCGTCCCAATGATTTCCACTATTGCCAAGCCCTTCCTTAGGGTCATATTATTCAGCCCCTAAGCTGAAATATACTGTGCATGCCCATCGTACTCTGTAGCTATGCGTACAGCCGGCGTTCAGCACCAATCCATGACTGTAACGTGCTGAGCCGTAGCCCGTTAGACACTGCTTAGCATTCTTGTTGTACTGCTCTACTATTCTGCAGATATACATATTATAGCCTGTCTTTAAAACACTGTTTAGCCTAACTCATTGTATTGCTCTAGAACCTTGCAGCTGTGTATACTCAAACCAACCTCCTAGGGATTCAATGTCACACCCTCAAGTGTGCATTCCAGCCTCCTGAGGTTATTGCTATAGGCAGCCATACATGCCCTCTCAGCGCCAGGCATCCCTGCACCTACACTCGAGACATGACCCAGACACCACCCAAGTAAGATGACATACCCCCTTACTCCCTTCCTACCTTCGTCAGCCCCCCCACTAAACCTCACGCCCAGAAACTTTATGCCTTAGATAGTCACACGCACTACCGAGCAAGTAGACTGACCATGTTGAGGTGTCGCACAGAGCCTCACCAACACCACACGTGCCCCAGGCCAACACTTCTTAGAAACCAATTGCTAGGTCTGCGCTCATCACATACCGCAGCCGCCTTAAAACATGAGTCACACTCACACTCACCACACCCCACCCCACCAATCACATGCGCCTGCTCCTCCTGCTACCAACAGCGCTCTACTGATCCCACCCCCAGCATACTTACTACCAACCCTAGCACCCTTCCATTCCACTCCAATGGGCCCTCATAAATGCACGCTCACTCCCAGCCCACGCCATGGAGATCCGCAATCTACTCACCAGCCTTGATCTGGACGCCCTCACCATTACAGAATCATGGCTTCACGAAGCAGCTGGGCCAGTTATCTCTCTAGCCCTGCCACCAGGCTACACCATACTCCAGCAGAACAGACAGCTGACAAGAGAGGGTGGAGTAGCACTCCTAGTCAAGGAATCCCTGTCCCTTAGACAAATCAACTCTCCACTGGAAGGCAACTAGACTCCCTGACTGTTAAACTCTCCCTCTCTCTGAATTGCACTATTGCCATTCACATTATCTACCGCCCTCCAGGCCCGTTGCTAGACTTTCAGGAAAACCTACTCATCTACTCAGTGAGAACTTAAAAACCACCTCCAAATCAATCCTACTGGGCGAGCTAAACCTTGGCCTCAAGGATCCTAAAGACAAGCCAGCCAACTCTCTCGCTAAAGCAGATCAGGACCTGGGATTCCTGCAATGAGTCACCAACCCCACTCACTCCATAGGACACACTCTAGACTGGGTGGCGGACCACAACTGTGCCGCTGATATCAGCTCCAACACCGCATGCCCCTGGACTGACCACTACCTGATACACTTCGCCATGCCCACCTCCACCAAAGCCCCTCAACCTAACACTCCCTCACCACCAGCACTAGCTAGGAGTGCCCATAACCTGACCAATGACAAGCTCCTACCTCTTCTGGAGGTTCCAGCCCTCGAGCCTCCGTTCTCCAACGACCCCTTGGTTCTAGAAGAACTTTATAACCTTATGCTCAAAAAAGCAGTTGACTCCATAGCTCCTCTAGAAAGAAAGAAAGCCAAAGGAACGAAACATGCTAACTCCTGGTACACATCAGAAATTCAGGAACTACGCACCCTCAACCGTATTGCGCTTACCAAGTGGCAATCTAGCCCGCAGGACTCCACTAAAGAAACTTACAAAGAACTGTCTACCCAATACAAAAAAGACATCACTCTAGCCAAACCAACCTCCTATAACACCAGAATTACCAACGCCAAATCTGAAACCAAAGAGATGTTTGCTATTTCCAGGGAACCAGCTACCCCTGCCCCTAGCACCCAAGGCATTGTGAAAGATGAATCCTGGTGCTCTAGCATCCAAACAGCTATGCTCAGTAAAATAGACCTCCTTCAGAGCAAAATTCGTTCCCACCATAAAGCCCTGCCTAGATCTGACCCGCCCATCTCACCAACAAAAAAAACACCCACGTCAAGGCTTTTCTCGTTCAGAGATGTTTCAGAAACCGAAGTATTAGCCCTCATTACACATAAAACCCTCCAACTGCAAGGGTGATATCTGTCCAGCCAACATCAAAGATTGAGCATACACCCTAGCAGTCCCCATTCCCGACAGCATTCATAAATGCTTCATTTGCATCTGGCATTGTCCCACCATGCCTTAAAGAGGCCTGGGTATGCCCCTTTTTGGAAAAAAAAACATCTTTAGATCCGTCCTCACCTAACAACTACAGACCCATCACCACAGTACCCTTCTTGCTAGCAATTCTTGACAAAGCTGCATACACCCAAATCCAGCAATTCCTTGAAAATAACAGCATCCAAAGAAAGAGGCAATCAGGTTTCCGCTCGGGCCACGGGATTGAATCTGCCCTATTGGACCTAAAAAACCAACCAGTGGAAATAATGGACGAAGGCAAGCCAGCTCTTTTCCTCCTTCTCGATTTGTCTGCAGCTTTTGACCTTGTGGACCATAAGACCCTCTGCAGACATTTCATGAACTCAGCCCAGTTCACCCCTGAAGCCACCGCCTGGATCACCTCCTTCCTTGAAGGGAGAGCTATGAAGGTGTTTTCAGATCAGGCCTGCGCGGCACCAACCACCAATTCACTGTGGAGTCCCATAGGGCTCCTGCACCTCACCCACCTTGTACAATATATTTCTACCATCCACCTCTTCAATGAGTTGGTCACTCTCGGCATAACATACACAAACTATGCCGATGACACGCAGGGCCCCCTCCCTCTCTCTGGCTCATATGAAAGACGCAGAGACACTGCACAAAACATATGCCACCATCGAAGCATTGATGGCAGCCAATGGACTTTGCCTCAGAGACAAAACCGATATCCTCCCGGTAGGGCCCAAGGAAACGCTTACAAACATGACAAACAATACAGCCTTTCCACATAGACAACATGCAAATCACGGACTCAACTTCAAACCTTGGGGGTATACCTTGACTCAACTCTCTCCATGACACTCCAAGTAAGTGCCATTGCATCCTCGGCTGCATTCACAACCAAATTGACTAATGCAGTTAAACCCTACCTGTCCACTCAGTACTGTCATTCTATAGCCAGAGCCACCGTTGGGGCAAAACCTGACTACTGTAACCTCCTTTTTGCTGGCACTTAGGCAGAAAATAGAAACAGACTACAAATCATTCAAAATAATGCGCTCAGAGCAGCTCTGAATATTCCCAAAAGGGAGCACATCTCCCATGTCAGGCGTGAGGCTCACTGGCTCCCGGAATTCCCTTCCTACGTCCCTAAGGAATGATACCTCCCACTTATCCTTCCGTAAGGCACTCAAAACCAAGCTTCAACTAGCCCTCTCCACCCCACTAGGCTCACCCAGACATCTGTTCTAGGAAGGTTTCCCTGTACCCATTGAACCGTAGAGACCCCCTTCTTATTGTAACAATGTCACGACTATCTACCAACTGTCTGGTATCAGGTACACTGTAACCACGAACCACAGACAGGCGGTCTTGCTGTTTTATGTAACTAAGTAAGCCTTGTTGTTTTTCATGTAACTAAGTAAGCTTTGTTGTAACAGCACCACAATGCCCCAGTGCTACTTTGTACGCTTGTTAGGGAGAATTCTCTGTTTAGGCTGAATTTCCTAACCTAGTGAGTCCCCCAGCAGCTTTGCTGGATTTCTGGAGTTTGTTTTTTTCTCCTGCCAAGAGTGAGACTCTTTTCCTCACACTCTTGGACATGATTTGAGGTGTCCTTTGAATGTTAATGTGTTTTATGGGCTATGGGGTCTTTTACTCCATAGGGTCTCATGTGTTTTTACTATGTGTGTTACACAGCACCCTCAGTGCAGTAACACAGGGGTGTCCTAGAGGACCCCCACCATAGACTCCATACCCTGGGACGGACTACTGTCTCCCAGGGCATGTAAAGTCACCATTGGCTTTACTAGTCCCAAATTTACTAACAGAACCAGTACAAACCATCCTATTGTGGAAGTACTGGTAGGGGTAATTCGATTGCCCCTGGGTCTGTTCCTCGAGGGGGTACTGTGCAGTCCTCCCTCGTCGAGTTTCTGGCTGGTGGCAGTGGTTACCACGCGTAATATTCCTTAAGAATATTCTCTATGGGATTTTCCCATGTATTTTACTTGCACCACTTTTTGGTGCAATGTTAAAGATACCGCCGGTTTATTTATTTAATATTAATTCACCGGTAGGGTCTTTGTGCCAGAACTCGGTTTTAAAATGGTGTTTGTGTTCGCCTCTGTAACTCCAAACCAAAGGTCGAGCCTTTTGTTCCACTTTTGGCGGGCTTCTACACAGAAGCCCTCCAAAGTGGTGACACTCTGTCTGGGTACCACAGGGGGTGTGGGAGGGGTTTAGGCACCTTGGACTAAGTTGCCTTGCCAACTCAAGTCGCACTCTTGCGTGATTGGCCCAAGTGGTGAGCCACCCCGCTCACCACTTAGCATGTTTGATTGACAGCTAGGCTGAATGAATGGGGGTTTCTTGCATAAAAGCAGGGCTTTTGGGACTGGAACTTCGGAAGTTGCCACCGGACCTGAAAATCCGAAGAGGGAGAAGCTGAGCCGACCTGCTACGACGACACCACCGGTGGAGCCCTGCTGAACCAACTCACCACTTCCCAACGACAGAGGAGATCTCCCTGCTGAAGAGTCTTCTTCCCTTGACTGGTGGGAACAACCAGTTTACATTCTTTCTTCGCTCCCAGGACGTCTAAGTGCTTGAATTGCCCGTGCCAAGCACCCCGGCAACCGGATAGCCACTTAACCCTGCACTGCGAATAAATATCCTTTTAATTGAGAACTCCACGGCTGGTTTCTTCCCTGGCAGTGCAACGGACTCCTGCTCTCCTCCACGACAGGATCTTCTCTTCCCCCGGACGAAGCACCCTCTTGCACCTGCTGCCAGGAACCACTGCCTCCGCTGGAGCGTTCTCACCATTTCAAGGTACCGTGTCTGACAGGCCTCCCTTTCTAAAGATTGCTACAAGGTAATAATAACTCCTTAACCTTCTGGACTGGGCTGGCCGCCTTGACCATCTAACTGGTCCCTTTCTTTTGGTCCAACTCTTTCTGAACCTTTTGCGAGACTTTTGTGCACTTTCAACCGTGTGACCTTGGACACATTTTTTGACCAGAGCCTCTTAAAGCGGGTCCGGCCTGTTGAACTTTGACTTTACGGTTTTAACCTGCCTTCTTCTCCTACTGTGTTCTTCTGAAAGTGTTGGGATCTGTTTCTATCTTTGCTCTGCCTTTCTCTCCCTTTTTAAACAAGTTATTAGAGTGCCATCTTCGTTAAGCGCTCACCGCTGTCTGAAAATAAGTGTTGCTTTACTTAAGACTTGTCTAATAACCGTTTAAGGGAGTGTATATACTTTAGTGACTGTTTTTGAACTGCTTCATAATAGTGCCAGTGTGTTTAACTAGATGTGTTTTTAAATAAATAATTATATCTCTTTACACCAAGCTCTGGTCAGTGTTTGCTTGTACTACTGTGTTCTTGTGACCTATTGTGTATGCTCTGTATATTGCCTAACTCTCCTTGAGAGAAGTCTGACTGCTCAGCCACAGCTACCAGGTAAATCTGTGTGGTACAGACTGCAACCAATTGGGTTTACTGCCAACCACCTGTAGTCTTAAATCTGTTGCAGTAGTCCCAGAGGGAACTGCACAGGTTTCTGCCTAACAGCGCTATATAAATGTAAAACATAAATAAAATAGGTCTCTCACCCGCTAGTCCCCAGGGATCTGTCATCCAGGTGGCCAGGATACGGCCATTGCTATTGGATCCAGTTCCAGGGGGTGGACCAGTGCGGGAGGATCACCTGAAAAGGGGGGTGGGTCTTCAGGGAACGGAAGTGGGACACTCAAGGGTGAGACACAGTATCCCCTTCCTTATGACATTTCCCCCCCTCCTGCCCAGTAGGATACATAGAAACTCTACCCCCCCTTTTGCAACATGAACACTTTCTCACACCAAGTGACAACGGACTAATAGCAGAGCCGTTTACCTGACATGTCCCAACACAAGGGTCAGGCAATTGCAGCCAACTACACACACACCTCACTGCCCTTTCCCTTCCCCACTGGGATAAAGGGAAGAGCATAACAGCACACTCTGAGCAAAGCCGAAAGCACGAGGAAGCAGCCATTCCAGGACGGCAGTACAAACGGAGGAGAAAGGTGGCGAGACCTGAAAGGACGTCAAGGAGGGAGTCGCCCTTGCACTTTCCAACCCAGACCCCGCAAAGCTTCCGACAAAAGAAACATAAGGCCGGGAATCGCAGCTGGTGAATGGTGTGACCGAGGTCAGTGGTACGTGAAACCCTCCCACACTGATAGCCTGGGCAGGGAGATGCAGTTGCCATTGTGGTACCATCCCTGATTCCAGCGGCAAGAACCGGATAGTGGGCCGGACAGTGGGCCGGACTACGTTAGGCTCAAGATTGCAGTGGCAACATTCAGAAGATTAAGATACAGAGGTCTTTTGTGAACAAACTTGGTACAGAGATAGAGTAGTCCGGGGCCATGTGGGTGTTCATTCGAAGTTCTCTGGCTGGTACCCCACTCCTGAACAAAGAAAATATTGAGCTGAAAGAGATTAAAACTACAAATATCAAGAGGCCATAGGGAAGGCCGACGTGAAGTGTCAAGGTGGTCATACAAGGGTGAAGTCAAACCCCATGTGCAACTGAAAGTCCTTGACAAGTTGTAGAAATTGTGAACTGTGGAAAGTGTGAACCCGGCTGAGGGAATTGTGAAACTTGCATTTGTGCCTGGCTGAGGGGAACTGTGATATTGTAGAGCACGCACTTGCCATAGAATAACAGAGTGACCAGCAACACATTATCGCCCTTCAGAAGCCTCTGTTTAAATTGGCAAGCTCTTTGAGAGACTAGCGCTGAAAAAAGGATCGGAGCTCGGCTGAGGGGGAGTCTAGGGTGAAGCGTAATCACCCAACGTGATGGTTACCCGAAGGAACGGTTTGTTTTGTTGTTTTGACATATGAAGCCCTCTGAAGCAAGAGACTTTGCATGAGAAGAGACTTGGGCACAGAAGGCCCTGATATAGAGAAAAGGAACTGTAAGCTTGTGCCGGAGAAGCCCAATAATGTGCTGTGCTCAAGACTTCCACCTTGTCCCGTGCTAAAACGTGGGGAAGGGAGATCCCGGACACAACATCCTGACTTTCATTTTTCTTGTGGACATTATCCTACACTATTCTGTAGCATAGCGGTAAGGATTGGCAATAGTTTTTTTCTCGTATAGGCCGTTTCTATTTGACTAGACTCCAGTAGGACTGTATTGTTATTTGATGGTCGTAGCTTGCTCCGATCTTAGATTTAGGTTTAGATTAGGTGTTTATCTCACACCTATTTACAGTTTTATTTAATTTTTGTATTAGTTTAAAGTGCAAAATTGGTTAATTAAAAACCTTATACACTATATTACATAGTAATCACATTTAAAAAGAGATATGGTTTAAAAGAAAAACAACATTACTTTACAATATTACTCAGCACTCACATTATGCAAAATAATCTAGAGGAGGGCCCTATTAGGTACCTTCCCGTCAAATACATAGAAAGTGCATCCATATTATCCAGTATATTCAAAACCAAAAATATATATTATTCCTTCAATTATATAAAAGCCATCCACATCATAAATTCACAAATCATTAATAGGATTATTAAACGTTAAAGAATTGCTCTCTTCCATATATAAAAGGCTGCCCCCACATTTACCATGGCTTCTGCCCCATAAATGGTCGACCAAAACTGGTGAGACATTATCATCATTCTGAAGTCACTTACCAATTTACCATACCCTTTATAGTACCATTCTTGTAATTTTCCACAATCAGTGAATATGTGTCTAATAGTTTCTACCTCTATATTGCAATGCCTGCACAGTCTTCTCTCCCAAGATATCCCCGTCCAAGCCCCCGTATATTCCTTACATAGAATATTAAAGTAAATCTCACCAAATCTCTATTTCCAGTTTTTAACTGGAAACATCTTGGGGTTGCAGGTTTTAATCCTTGCAAGGCATATCCACCATATTGCTTCTTTTTATATAGACATGTCAGGTTTTTACTCAGATCCCAGACTAATGCTTTATTTTTAAGGTCTTTAAGTGTCATATTAACCTCCCCTTTTTCCATGTGGAAGTTCATATTTATTTCTTGGAAACAAGAGAGTGTTATATCTTTTAGACATGTCCTATAAGTATTCAGTTTTCCTTTTTCTTTCATATTTTTTGCCAATAAATCTCATTAAACTCTCATCCTCCCCTTCCCACATCACAATCCTTATATGTTATGTTATGTTACTTTGCACTTATATAGCGCCTTATGTACCATTGGTATGGTCTGAAGGCGCTGGTAGGTTGCACGCCCTCGGGAACCGAAGTTCAAGTCAGTAGAGAGAGTAGAGAGAGTCAAAGGTGCTTGTGAGCACCGGATATGTGTGCAGCTGGTGTGGCATTCGTGTAATAGCTGCTTCATAGCGGTAGGTGTGGTGGTTGAGAGATCAGGGGCTTGTGTCCGTTCTGGCAGGTTTTATCCAGACCGGTTCTGGCTGCATTAGGCCTGAGGAGAATGCCTGACTGGGGGGTGTGAAACCAGCAGTGATTAGATAGAGTGATGTGGAGTATGAGGCAGATGTTGGTATGAGAACAGCTATACCGAATGGTGTCATAGTATCTCTGTGTTCTAGTTGAATGCTGTGTAAAGAGGAGAGTAAGCATGGTGATGTGATAAGATGGTTTACATGCTCTTTCAAACGTTACATGTGTTCCAAACCATTCATGTATGTCGCGCACTTCTATGCGATCTAGTCCATTCCACGCACTCTAGGCCATTCCATGCATTCCGAAACTGTTCCACGCATTCCGAAACCGTTCCACGCATTCCGAAACCATTCCACGCACTCGGATCTGTTCCATGCACTCGGATCTGTTCATGTACTTCAATCATTTCTGTGGATTCCAAGTTGTTTTATGCACCCCGTCCACATTTTCATCTGTACCTTCCACATATTTCACCCGTATCTTTCACATGTTATATCAGTACCTTCCACTTACTTCATCCGTTCAATCCACATACGTCTCCATTCCATCCACTTACATCCCCATTCCATCCGTTCTATGCACTCATCCGTACTGCGCACCCGTCCATCCACATAAGTCACCCGTTCCATCCACATACGTCACCCGTCACCCGTCACCCGTTCCATCCACATACGTCACCCGTACCATCCACATACGTCACTCGCTCCATCCACATACGTCACCCGCTCCATCCACATACGTCACCCGCTCTACGCAACTCATCCACATTATGCATTCATGCGCCCTATGCACTCGTCTTTTCTATTGACTCGTCCGCTCTAGGCACTGGTCCGCTTTATGCCCGCTCTACTCACTCACCCGATCTACGCACTCCTCCTCTCTTACGCACCCCTCCTCTCTTACACACTCGTCCGGTCTGCCCACTAGTCTGTTCCAACACACTCCTCCGTTCCTTACACACTCCTCCGCTCTGCGCGCTCCTCTGCTCTGCACACCCATCACGCTATGCGCACCCATCACGCTCTGCGCCGTCGTTCTTTCCACGCACTCATCTGCTATATGTACTCATCAGTTCTACAAAGTCGTTCGCTCATACGCACTCATCTGCTCCGTACACTGATCCGCTCTATACACTCATCCGGTCAGCACATTCATCTGACCCTGCGTTCTACACACTCCTCCGCACTTCTGCACTCATCAGCTCTACAACCAGGTCCGCTCTACACACTCATCCGCTCTATACTCATCCGCTCTACACAATCGTCCGCTCTACATAATCGTCCGCTCTACACAATCGTCCGTTCTGTACACTCATCTGCTCAACGCGTTTGTCCACTCAGCGCGCTCATCCGTTCCACACGCTTCATTCGTTCTAACGATTACATCTGCTCCATTCACTTCGTTCCTTCATTCGTTCATCATGCATTATCGATTCAGGCCACGTCACTTGTCATACGCACTGGATGGATCTGTTCCGTGCTCTCTATCTATTTCATGCACTGCTCTCGTCTCTATTCTGTACTTTCCATTTATACCATGTACTCATACAGTCGGAATCATCAGTTTGTGTACTCATCAGTCTCTTGTATTCATATTTCCATCCTCTTCTCTTTATTCATTTCACTCGTTTTTGTTCATTTTGTCCATTGCACTCATTACATCCATTTCATTAATTTAAACTTCATTACTGTTTCCGTACAGTTTATTCTTTTTATCCACTTCACTGATTTGGTCTACTTTACTTGTTCTATTCTGTCTGTCCTTTTAGTTTACATTAGCGGATATAAGTTGTCGATTGCTCACATGGATCTTGATGTTGTATTGTTATTTGTCTTATTGTTATTCAGGATCTAGTAGTTTGTTGGATTGGTGTCATTGCGCTGCTGTTATTCTGTTTTGGTTTGTTTGCGTACGGGTTAGTTTTAGGGGAAGAGCCAAGTTTTCAGTAGTTTGCGGAAGGACATTAGATCTTCAGATAGGCGGATGTGGGGTGGGAGTGCGTTCCACAGCGTGGGGGCCAAGGTTGAGAATGATGATCCGCCGAACCTGACTGAGTTTGTTTTAGGTATGACTAGGAGGCCGGCTGAGCTTGATCTTAGAGGACATGGAGGGTGATAGGGTTTTAGCTTGTCTTGAAGATATTGAGGTCCGGTTTTATGCAATGCTCGATGAGAAATGCATAAGGTTTTGAAAGTCACCCTTCGGGCCACTGGAAGCCAGTGCAGAGTCTGAAGTGCTGGGGAGATGTGGTCTCTCGGGCCAAGCGCGAGTAGCAGTTTGGCTGCAGCGTTTTGGGCCCTTTGAAGTTTATTCAGTTGGTAAGCGTGGACTCCGAGTTAGAGGGGGTAGAGTTTACAATACCGTATTTTCCACAAAGTTTCCAACAAAGTTAGTCCCAATTCACACCTTACAGCCTCTATCAGGGTGGACCCTGGAAGGCCCAGCAGAGGTCTTCACAGCTTTCCTTCAAGTTCCCCCAAATGATACATATTCTTTTTTTAATTGTAATTGGTTTATTCAAGCCTTTCGAAATCTTACAAAATAGATAAACCTTAGAAAATATTTTATATAAAGATAATCAAAGACAAACATCAGAAATTAACAAAAATCAACCTAGTATAAAGAGAAAATAAAAATCTATAATTCCTATATTCATCATAGGTAAAATAAATAATGTTAAATATATACACATAGTAGTCCATAAAACCAGAAAAAAGGAGGTACTTGAGACAGTATGGTATGATTTTCCCAAGAACTCTCTAAATCAGTTTAGTTTAATTCCCTTAAGGAAGCCTGAGAGTGCCAGACCTTCTAGCGTGTTTTGAACATTTAGGCAGCGTTTCCAGACTATGTCCATGGAGTACCTAGAATAAGAATCCTTCAATGTACCCAGAATAGAGCTCCTCAGATCATTCAACTGTACACAGTTCAGAAAAAGATGTTTAGTGCCAGTGTCAAATTCTAAGTGCCAGGACCTACAGAGGCTTGCTTCGTTAACTATTTGGTTCCTTCTTAATAGAATCTTGTTAGTTGGAAGGATATTCAGCGTAACCTCAGCAGCAAACCACGATGGTGTCGATTTGGAAAAAGAGATAGGATTTTGGAGAGGGAATCGATCCTAGTTTCTTATGCTCATGTGATAGTTAACTCATAGAGCTTTATGAATCGAAGGTTTCTATTGCAGAGATCCAAATCTTATCTAACAACCATTTATCAGTTAACATCAGGTTGTTAATTAAAGTTTCCAGGTTTGAATCTATACTTTGAAGAATATTCGCACAGCTATGACTAAATTGCAGCAGAAACCCACAGGTGTTAATGTTATACCCTACCAGCTCATATAAGGTTTTTATGGTAGGCACCTTAATTTTAGCATATAGAGAGTGAGCATCCTCCACTGTACGCGAGCCCAGACTGAGATGTAACCCAACTCATAACGAATAGCAGTTAGGGGCACAGCGTTGGGAATACTGAGGCTCCGTCTCCAGATACCACCTTCTATTTGATTCAACGTGTTTAATATTACATCAGTACACAGTTCTACACCATATACCAGTTTAGGGACTATCTTCCCCTCAAAGAACATAAGAGCTGGTTTTATAGAGAATCTCCCATATTTACGGTCAATTTTCAATATCTGATTTTCCAAAAGCTTAACTTTGTTCGTGACAATTTCCAACTGAGTTTTAGCACCCTTGTCTGCGCCAACATGGTAGCCCAAATAAGTGGCACTAGGGGAAATGCCCACCCTACTTCCCTCCAAGCTCCAAGTAGGGTGCAGGTTCTTATCTTGTGCCTTCATGAATGCATGGATTTTAGTTTTATTCGGGTTAATAACAAGGCTGTTTTCTTTTGCAAAAGTGTCCAAAAGGCACTGCAAACCCACCCTGGAACAATCAAACAACAAAATGTTGTCCCCATAAGCCAACTATACGATTCTACTTAGGCCGAATCCTGGGGCCAACAACCCCTCTTTAATCAAACTTTCTGCCACATCAGACAGATATTGATTAAAGATCCAGGGTGCCGGTACACAACCTTGTCTCACCCCACAGTGGGTTTGAATTCTAGTTGACATATCGCCTTTCTGGCTATGTCGAACCCGAATACCAGCATTCTTATAGACACCCTCTACAAGACTCAAAAGTTCCCTTGGTAAGCCCCAAAGGGCCAGTTTGTTCCACAGTTTACTGCGATCAACACAATCAAATGCCATAGAGAGGTCAACCGAAAGTATAACCCTTCGCCCTCCTCCATGCAGCATCCTGAATGCATTTCACAGCAATTCCACTGATATTTGTGGAATGGCCCTTGCGGAAGCCTGTCTGGAATATGCTGAGCAGATGAAATCGCTTGTCCCAATCTTCCAAATGTGATAGCAGTAGTGCAGAGAAGATTTTACAATCTGCGTCGATCAAAGAAATAAGTCGATAATTCTTTGGAACAGACCTGCTGCCACACTTGAAGATTGGGATAACATGAGCTGAGTCACAAGAATCTCCTTAAATATATAGAAAAGTAAGTTAGCCCAAAGGTTAGGGTCTGATTTAAATGTGTTATTTGTAAGGCTGTTGGGCCCTGGGGCACGCAACCTTTTACACTTCAAGATCAGATCTAAAACTGTATTGATCTCAAGGGTGGGCTCCCATCTGTCCCTAATACAATTGACCAGGCTGTCTCCTAGATCCCCCCCCCCTGAGTATAGGCTTGGCCCCAAATCTGTTACCAAAGAACTCTAGCCATTCTTGTTCTGAAATCAGATTCAGTTGTGAAATGGCATGATTGATATCTTGGCCATTCACAATTGACCAAAATGCACCCACATGAACCCTTGTTAGAATCCCTAGCATGAGTTCAGCGTCTCGTTGTAAGAGACTATTTTTTTATGGCTTTGCAAAAGTTTCTATATTTTTGTTTAATCAGCCTATGCTGTTATTCTGCAACACCTCGTCAAGTTGTAGGTTCTTAATTCTCTGTATCTCCTTTCTCACGCAGGTTTTAGCAAGGGCTAGTTCCTGGTTAAAACCGTGGGTGTGTCGTGAACTAGGCACTCTTCTGTTTGGTCGTGACCCTATACCCCAGAGTCAATCAGGGATATAATCTCAGGTGCATTAAAGTTGTTCTGCTTCCATTCCAAAGTGGTATTGTTAAGTGAGGTCCACAAAGTTTGGTTTAAAGCATCAATATTAGTGGGGGTCCATCTGACAGGATTTCCAGACATGCTGACTGCCACCTGGAGATGCAGCATATAATCAAAGTGAGCAGTTAGAATGGCACGATCACTCCAATCGTTGGGAAGGATCGTAAAGGAAGTACATCTATTCCTTAGGTAATCATCAAGGAAAATATAATCTAACATGGAGGAGCTCTCTCCCCGTCGCCAGGTATGCCAGGCAGTTCACCCACCAAAGGTAAGAGGCCAGCATTTCCCAACCCCACATACCAAGATTTTGCCAATAGTTTTTTTTTAGATTGACCCCTTTGTTCCACGTCCATATTACATTTTTTGCATGGGGAATATTCAAATTCACAGTGTGCATTCAGATCTCCAGCTACTAGAATTGGACCATTCTCATTTTCAAGGGCCCATTCAGTTATTACACTACACACATGTAGTAAAAATACCTCCACAGGTGACATTCCACTATGCCAATAGATATGTATTACTAACAGCCTTCGGGCACCATCACCAGCGAGAAGATCTACCCCCAGTGCCCCAAAAGGAAAGCCCACTAAGATAGTTCCACTAAAACCTAGGCTATTTCCTACAGCCGCCAGAAGACCCCCCCGATGGTCTACCTCCCACATTTCTATTGGCCAATTGATCACAGGTCCGGTAACCATCCAAGATAGGGGTAGCGGTCATCCATGTCTCCTGTAGGCAGACCATCTTGCCCTCTCTAAAGTACCAGAGACAGGTAGGGTTACCAATTAAGTTTTTGTTTCCTCTAGTGTTCCATGACTTCACACAGATGTCAATATTTCTGCCTTCTCCCTGCTTATGGGACCAGTTTCTGCCACAGGGTCGAGATTACTGAAGCCCAATAAATATCAGTTCCCTGTGCATTTTCGGATTTGGGTTGCACTACAGCCCTCTCATTGCCCAACCAAATGTCCTAAAGGGTTATTTTCCTTAGGTTGGTTGCCTTACAACTCCGAGCTCCATGAACATTCTGGA
This sequence comes from Ambystoma mexicanum, assembly GCF_040938575.1. NCBI lineage: Eukaryota > Metazoa > Chordata > Amphibia > Caudata > Ambystomatidae > Ambystoma > Ambystoma mexicanum. The sequence goes on from NC_090921.1 coordinate 38,306,718, forward strand.
TTCAACTTCAAAGCCCAGATTCCTCAGAGCCCCACTTTGGGTAAGGATAAGTTCTTTAACCAAAGGGGAATCAATATATTTTCCCTACACTGATACCAGTGCATAAAGTGCCCTAGGGATAATACAACTTTTATAAACTTCAAGATATCCTATCGAATATCCGCCCCTACTTAACATTTATTTTCTTAAGATGTTCCATTTCTTAGTTACTTTGGACTCTACCATTTCATAGTAGAAACCCTTTGGGGGATTATTCATGATTGGGATGCCCAAATAGGGGTAGATGTCCACCACTCCAATATTTCAGAGTTAATATGCCATCGAAAAGTGTTTTTTCCTTCTTCCTTTTTGGCCTTCCAAACACCATTATCTCAGTTTTGCTTATATTGATTTTTAATTATTTTCATTAGAGTATAGATAGAACACATTTAACATCCTTTGTAATCCCACCAGTGTTTTATCTAATAATATTGTGTCGTCCGCATACATAAGGCCACAAATAGCCTTATCTCGTACTTTTGGTGGGAAGTTATTAATGGTAACATATCTATCCCATAAGTCCGACACGTAAAGGTTATATAACACCTGTGACGTCACACAGGCCCATATTAGTTTTGATTACCGGGGAGATTCCCCTTTGCCTAGGCTAATGACAAAAGTAGTCTCACTATACATTTCCTTCAGAAAGTGTAAAATTCTAGGACAGACTTTCTATCCATCAGTTTCATCCAAAGCTTATCTCGATCGACACTGTCAAATGCCTTAGAGTAATCAATATAACACACAGAGGTTTGTGCCTTTTTTATCCATGGTAACAGAGATAATGTGATTCAGCATGGTTTGATTGTCCAATGTATTGTGATCTTTTCTGAACCCGGTTTGTTGGATAGGAAGGAGTCCCATCTCTTTACTCCATTTGTTTATACTATCCACTAATAAAGAGCAGAACATTTTACAGCTGCTGTCAGCCATTGCTAATAGGCGGTAATTATCGGGGATCTTACTGTCCTCTTTTTTTAAAAATTGGTACAACTATGGCTTTTCAGCAGCTGTCCGGCATGGTGTAAATAGTTGGAATAGTAACACTGCCCATTTTCTTGGGTTACATTTAATTCCAATATTTGCCAACCCTTCTGGTCCCGGGGCTTCATTTTATTTATTATAGCAAATATGTCTGAAATTTCATAAGGAAAATTCTTTCTCCCATTTTCCCAGCTACTTTTATATATATTATCTATTCTAATATCTATATAGACAAGTTTGGAAATATATTGTACCCAGGTATCCTGTCTCACTTCGTTATTTTCTCTATTACAATCTTCCAACAAGAATTGTCGGTACAGATAATTGTCGGTCCAATGCTCTCCAATTTGCATTGTTGATATTATGCTTATGTGCCTTCAGCCAATTTTTATATCTAGTCTTGATGTTTCTTATTCTAGACACACGTCTCTCCTCTTCGTTAACCCCATGATTCCCATTAAGGTTCTCAATTTCATTCTTCACCCCTTTTTTCCTTTCGTAAGATCTGGTAATCATATTTATTTACAAGGGATTTCACAAGTTTTTGTTTAAGACTCAACCTACAATTCTCTCTTGAGATCATGCCCAATAGGTTTCCAATCACCTTAAGGCCATTAAGTGCCATATCGTGTCCCTCTAAGGGCATTATGTCAAACATTCTATAACATTTTTCTTCTTCTCAGGCCACATAAGCCTATTTCCACCCATAGAGGTCTGTATATCCATTCCCTTTCCTATATTCCATTTTCTTTGGGTTAACTTAGCAAATGTTGCCTTCAATGCCTTGTGGTGGCTGAGAGGTGTGGTTATATGTTTAAAAGAGGTCATAGAGTTTCTTAATCTTTTACTAACAAACATATAATCCAGACGGTAACCTACTTTTCCATTTGTCCAGGTAGGTTCCCTTATCTCCCCATTATCAGGCTCCAAATACTCCAACCCCTGTTTAGCAGAAGTTTCACCCATGTGATCCCATCCACCATCTCTCGGAGGGCATGGTGTCTATTGGGACCGCGTTTCCCCATCTCGGAGGAGTCATCCCATAACCCCTTCCATTTATCCATCGCCATCTTAGCGACGTCACAATAAGCGTTGACGTCTCCTACAATACATATTTCTGAGTCGCGGGATTCCAATAGCATCCTTCTACTGTATCATTTATTATATTTTCCCCTCCCAGGCGAGAATATATATTAATGAGCAGCATCTCTCCAAAACTACTCACATTGTCTATTACAGTGGACATAACAAATGGAGTTTCCAAATTGCTCATATTCTCTGTAGGGAATATGATTAACCCCTATACGTAGGCCCCCAACCGGGCGTCCCTTTTCCTCAATAATGGCAGCTTTATTCCATATATTATAACCATCCAATAACATTTCTCCACTCACCCACGTTTCTTGGAGGACAAATATATCACTTTATGTCAATCATGTTATGCAATCTACGTGTAGTAGGGCCTTAAATCCCCTACTATTTCAGGAAAACAAGGTGGGTTCCTTTCCAGCTTCCTCATCTCAGTGGTTCGGAAAATAGGTTCTATCTGGGATCCATATTTTCATTTGATCACTCCCTGTGCCCATCCCTACTCTTTGATTCTTCAACACCCCAGATTTGTTTTCATTTAATTCAGTATTAGCAATATTGTTACATTGACCCCATATATTTTTGGGGATATTCCTGAATCAGGTCTGCAACAACCGCAGATCAAAATTGTACTATTACCTAATTGTCCCAGCTACCGGAGTCTGGTAATATGACTCTCTCTATATCGGATGATTTTATTTTAGCTACCGGAGTCTGGTAATATGACTCTCTCTATATCTCATGATTTTATATTATGTAGTTGGGGGATCTTGAGCAGTTGTTCTAGCCAGGTCCGGTACATATAGGGGCTTTCCTCATTAGTAGCTTTCTCAGTAATTGTAATACTTTTGTCCAGATTACTATTAACTGCCTCGTTGAATCTTAGGCCATTGAGCGTACTGATTCTAGATTTTATATTACTTCCGCTCATAGCCAATCTTTCCATTTCTGTATATATATATATATATATATATATATATATATATATATATATATATATATATATATATATATATATACACACACACACACCTTTCCCTAATTTTTAGAGACTGGGCGTTAGGTCGAGATTTGAGGTAGTACCCTTTGGGTGCAGTACAACAACCTCAGCCTCCAGGCAATAGGGACCCAACCTTTGATATAAGTCTGAACTACACATGTTGGTAGTGTGGCTGAGCAGCCAGACGCAGGAGGGGTCAGTGTGAGCAGTAGTGGAGTTACAGAGATTCACAGTGACAAGTATTCAAATAAACACTGATACTCGAGGTTTCTTGATAAAACAATTATTAATTTATTTACCAGTCATTTAAACAAGCCTTCTTCAGAAGGGAGCAATATAAAAGCAACACTCAAATAACTTCAGAAATACACACTCTTAGGGTTCTCAGAATCAGTAACTACCCATTGGGGATAGAACACAGACATTTCCTACACCCTCAGGTGACTTAAATAACTAGGCACTGTGGACATTAATATATTACTGTTGCATTCAGAGTAGGCTTTGAGAGTCTCTAAGATGCAGCAGATGACCTCTGTTCCTGTGCAGCTCTAAGATGCAGCAGATGACCTCTGTTCCTGTGCAGCTCTGCAGATGCAGCAGATGACCTCTGTTCCTGTGCAGCTCTAAGATGCAGCAGATGACCTCTGTTCCTGTGCAGCTCTGCAGATCCTGTTGTTCCTGGGCCTCAGTCGTGGGGACAAGAGGGAAGACTTCTGGGGACTCCTGCACCACAACGGGATGGTCACCGATGGAAACCGGCAATCTTCAAACCAGTCAGTGTTTCAGCTCTCGCGTGTACCGCAAACAGCACCACCGCAGTTTCTGGCTGTCGAGATGGACTTTCCTTGCTTCTGGGGTCCCACACTCTGTTGAGGGGGCTCAAGCTCGGTCGGTCCTGCTTCCTGGGAATCTAGAGGATGTTCCTGGAGCTCTTGGCCGACTTAAAAGCAACGCACACAAACTGGTGTTCCTCTCCCTGGTTATTCGGTTCCAGCAGTAACTGCAATGGAAATTCAACCAGCCCCGAGAAGGATGTCCAGGTGGCTTACTTTGGAGTTGATTGGTCCCACCAACTCAAGGGGAGAAGTCGTCTTCTCTGTCGATGCAAGTTCGGAGTTTCAGCACAGCAGCAGGGCTTCACCGGGTGAACCAACGGTTCAGGAGTTGCAGCAGGCGTCCTCTTCAAGCTCTTCTTCGGATTCCTTCGTCCAGTGGTCGACTCTGCCTTCCAAGCCAAAAAGCCTCGCTTTTATGCAGCTCGCTCCCATTCATTCCAGCCCGGCTGTCAGTAACCCAGTAGGGTGGCTGTCCTTGCCGGACAGCAAGCCAGCCAATCACCTTAGAGTGCATTCCTGTCTCCTAGGAGACTTAGCATAGGGAGTTTTGGGCACCTCCCTCACTTCCTGCCCCCAGCAGACATTCTGGAGCCAGAGGCAGGATTCACTTGTGAAGCCCGCCAAAGACAAAACGAACAAAGGGACCAAACCTGGTTTGCCGCACAGACTAAATCTTAAGAAGGACCAAAGAAACAAGAAATGGCGAATAAAGAAGACCGGGGCCATTTTGACAAAAATGGCATTCATGGGTGCTTTACAGTGGCTGCGAATGCAGCCGGTGGTAACAGGGTAGTAAAAGTAACCACTGCCACAAGCCATTAATTGTGTAATGTAAAGGGCAACATAAAAATGTTACATGAGAAGCTAGACAAAGGGGCTACTAAGTAATCCCTCCAGCACCCTACTGTAAGATAGCGTGTGCTGGGTCTAGAACGTTACAATGTAAGTAAAGTCAATTTCACTTTACTGCTCTTGGAAACAGTAGTTAATCCAAGAGTAAGGTATTTAGACGTTGGGAAATCCAAAAGACTTCCCTGCGCCACTGCACTGGAGGTGCTGTGTGACACAATGCAAAAAGATGCCTAGAAGCCCCCTGGGATCTATGTGACCACAAAGGTAATGTGCAAATTATAAACAGAAAAGAACTATGTATCCATAACGGTATATAAATAAATATCAAATACTATTACAACTTCCACAGGGGAGAAGCCACCCGTCCATAATGATGCAATAAATATAGACAACGCAACTAACACCCTCTAATCTACAATGTAGGTAATAAGCGGCATACATCCACTAGGCATGTTTATTAATCCCACCAATGGAGGAGAGGTTCCCTCGCAGCCTCCAATCACCGAATTTCTAGCTTTCGCTGACCTACACAACAATGGTATGTGTATTAGCAGGAGAGAAAGGACAATATACAGAGTGTAAACAGCAGGGGTCTATATGTCCATAATGTACACTTAAGTATAAAATATCAATACAATAAGCACGGGGGGGTGAAGACTCCTTCGCAACCCCCATGTGGAAGAGAGCAATCGATATAGATAATCCAACTAGCACCATTAAATCCACAATATGAGTGTTCAAAACATTCATGCAATAGAATCACTTGTTAGTCCTACCGACGAGGGAGCGAATCCTCATAACCTCCAATCACCTGTTGTCTGGTTTCCGGGAACGGATTTGTAATTAATTTCAAATGTACCATATACAGTTCCCAAATCCAACAAACAATAGTGTATTCAATTAAGAGCGCTTATAATGCTCGTTTACACCATAACGAGCAGACGCCAACCTAAAGGTCGTTATACAATGCCGTTTGCAGAGCAATAATCTCCCCTTCAATAATAGTACCAAACACAGTCCGTAGCAGTGTGCAGCCTACGAAGTGTCATTCCAGAGAAATCAAGGGGGACCGTCAAGGCAGGGCACGCCCGACAGCGCAAGGAGCTGCCTAAGTCCGACTCTCCCCCCCCAGCCAGACGGACCCTTTCAGAAGTACCAAACTGCAAACTTACTTCTGAGTATTTTTCAAACATACAAGGCAGTGACTCTCCGTACGTGGTCGGGCTAAAGAGTGTGTTTCTAATTCTGTGTTAAATTATCAGTGGGCTGGTTTCCACTCTGCCACTCGCCAAACAGCCCAACAGCAATAAAACGCCCTTGACTCCACAGCAGGCTTAACGCCACAAGGGCGGATACGTTCTGCTTTCAACCTCGCACTTCCTCCGTGGGCGTTCAACTAGCCCTCAAAGTGATAACAGAGGTCTCATATAAAAAAGCAGCAATATTTCCTCTGTCATAGCGTTTCCAGATTAACAGTTTAATAAACACCCTTTAACTGTGATCACTTGCATCTGTCTTGCTTTGTTGCCATGCCTTCCTTAAAGTATTGATTGGGAGATGGATCATGGATATCATCAACTGAGGTTTTCGAGGGTTGATGTTGAGGGGCTGGGGAATTGGAGAGCACAGCAAGGCAGGGCTGGGAGTACATTAAGAGGCCGATTCATGGAATAATTAGCGCGGCGCAAGTGGGCAAAAACGTGCGAATCGCAGTGGAATAGCGAAAATCGCAGTGCAATTGCGAAAATCGCACGAAAAGCAGCGCACGTCGATTCATGGAAGGCCGTGCGCGAGAAAACCAGCGGACGTGCGATAAAAAAGTGCGCGGCGCACGTTGGCGCACAGGCCATCTAACAGCGTGCGCCAGGTCACTGCGAAAATCGCACAGGGCACAGCGAAATTCGCACATAGCGCGGCGCACGCAACAAAAGTAGGCGGAACACGGGCGTAACACTCGGAATGGGGAACAACTTGTCAAAACGTGGGCGTCACGGGGGAAGTACAGGGCACAAGTGCGCGGAACGCCCACACGCTCGCCTACAACACGTATTCATGGAATAGAATAGGGCAAAAAAGCGCACGCTCAAACCAGCGCACAGGCACAAACACGACCGCCACAAGAAAGCAGGCGGTAGCGTCTCTGCGGCTGTAAGAAATGTGCGCCAAAAGGTGCGCCAACAAATCGCACCTATATACTGCCATGATGAATGTCCCATACTGTGGCCCTCCAGGAAAAAAGACGTGCAAAGGGGTACCCACAAACACGGACACCCGCTGACAAAAAATACGTGTGCGTGTATACCGGGGTGCGCGGGAAGTCTAACACGCGATTTCAGCAGGGTACGTGCATCACAGGGGTTCGCGTGAAGTTTCACACGCGATCGGGTCTGGGGGAGCGGGCTACGTGAAGTTCCACACGCGAACAGCCTGGGCGCGTGTATTTCAGGGGTGCGCGGGAAGTTCCACACGCGAACAGCGCACAGCCTGGGCGCGTGTATTTCAGGGGTGCGCGGGAAGTTCCACACGCGAACAGCCTGGGCGCGTGTATTTCAGGGGTGCGGGGGAAGTTCCACACGCGAACAGCCTGGGCGCGTGTATTTCAGGGGTGCGCGGGAAGTTCCACACGCGAACAGCCTGGGCGCGTGTATTTCAGGGGTGCGCGGGAAGTTCCACACGCGAACAGCCTGGGCGCGTGTATTTCAGGGGTGCGCGGGAAGTTCCACACGCGAACAGCCTGGGCGCGTGTATTTCAGGGGTGCGCGGGAAGTTCCACACGCGAACAGCCTGGGCGCGTGTATTTCAGGGGTGCGGGGGAAGTTCCACACGCGAACAGCCTGGGCGCGTGTATTTCAGGGGTGCGCGGGAAGGCCCACACGCGAACAGCCTGGGCGCGTGTATTTCAGGGGTGCGCGGGAAGTTCCACATGTGATTACACAGTGTGGGTCCTCCCAGGTGTACCCTGTACACCCTCCACGGCCCCTGCAGGCAGCCCACACCACAGGGGACTACCCTGCATCCCTGGTCATGTCCCGCAGGCAGCCCACCCACCATGGGCATGCCCCCCAGCAAAGGCACATGTCTCCTTGAACTAATGAACACCAACTCATGTCCCCTTGCACCCCCACCCCCCAGCACTGTGGGGCACCTGCCAGCAGGCCCCCACCCATGTCCAACTCATGTCCCCCACCCCCCCCCACCCCCCAGCACTGTGGAGCACCTGCCAGCAGGCCCCCACCCATGTCCAACTCATGTCTCCCACCCCCCCCACACCCCAGCACTGTGGGGCACCTGCCAGCAGGCCCCCACCCATGTCCAACTCATGTCTCCCACCACCCCCACCCCCCAGCACTGTGGGGCACCTGCCAGCAGGCCCCCACCCATGTCCAACTCATGTCTCCCACCCCCCCCACACCCCAGCACTGTGGGGCACCTGCCAGCAGGCCCCCACCCATGTCCAACTCATGTCTCCCACCACCCCCACCCCCCAGCACTGTGGGGCACCTGCCAGCAGGCCCCCACCCATGTCCAACTCATGTCCCCCACCCCCCACCCCCCAGCACTGTGGGGCACCTGCCAGCAGGCCCCCACCCATGTCCAACTCATGTCTCCCACCACCCCCACCCCCCAGCCACCAGGGTCACCCTCCACCAGGCCCCCACTCATGTCACCCACCCCCCCCCACCCCCCAGCAGTGCAGGGTCACCCTCCACCAGGCCCCCACTCATGTCTACCACCACCCCCACCCCCCAGCCACCAGGGGCACCCTCCACCAGGCCCCCACTCATGTCACCCACCACCCCCACCCCCCAGCAGTGCAGGGTCACCCTCCACCAGGCCCCCACTCATGTCTACCACCACCCCCACCCCCCAGCCACCAGGGGCACCCTCCACCAGGCCCCCACTCATGTCACCCACCACCCCCACCCCCCAGCAGTGCAGGGTCACCCTCCACCAGGCCCCCACTCATGTCTACCACCACCCCCACCCCCCAGCCACCAGGGGCACCCTCCACCAGGCCCCCACTCATGTCACCCACCACCCCCACCCCCCAGCAGTGCAGGGTCACCCTCCACCAGGCCCCCACTCATGTCTCCCACCACCCCCACCCCCCAGCACTGTGGGGCACCTGCCAGCAGGCCCCCACCCATGTCCAACTCATGTCCAACACCCCCCCACCCCCCAGCACGGTGGGGCACCTGCCAGCAGGCCCCCACCCATGTCCATCTCATGTCTCCCACCACCCCCACCCCCCAGCCACCAGGGTCACCCTCCACCAGGCCCCCACTCATGTCACCCACCCCCCCCACCCCCCAGCAGTGCAGGGTCACCCTCCACCAGGCCCCCACTCATGTCTACCACCACCCCCACCCCCCAGCCACCAGGGGCACCCTCCACCAGGCCCCCACTCATGTCACCCACCACCCCCACCCCCCAGCAGTGCAGGGTCACCCTCCACCAGTCCCCCACTCATGTCTACCACCACCCCCACCCCCCAGCCACCAGGGGCACCCTCCACCAGGCCCCCACTCATGTCACCCACCACCCCCACCCCCCAGCAGTGCAGGGTCACCCTCCACCAGGCCCCCACTCATGTCTACCACCACCCCTACCCCCCAGCCACCAGGGGCACCCTCCACCAGGCCCCCACTCATGTCACCCACCACCCCCACCCCCCAGCAGTGCAGGGTCACCCTCCACCAGGCCCCCACTCATGTCTCCCACCACCCCCACCCCCCAGCACTGTGGGGCACCTGCCAGCAGGCCCCCACCCATGTCCAACTCATGTCCCCCACCCCCCCACCCCCCAGCACTGTGGGGCACCTGCCAGCAGGCCCCCACCCATGTCCAACTCATGTCTCCCACCACCCCCACCCCCCAGCCACCAGGGTCACCCTCCACCAGGCCCCCACTCATGTCTACCACCCCCCCCGCCCCCCAGCCACCAGGGTCACCCTCCACCAGGCCCCCACTCATGTCTCCCACCACCCCCACCCCCAAGCACTGTGTGGGACCTGCCAGCAGGCCCCCACCCATGTCCAATCCATGCCCCCCTGCACCTGGGTCCCAACATTCCCCAATCATGTCCGTAATGCCCATCCTCCCCTGCCAAAAGACCCAACCAACTATCACACCCACCCACATATCAAAGGCAATTACATGTTACACCCCCAATGTAAATAATGCAATTTAACACATGTCTGTCACACACAATGGCTGCAAGTGAATGACAAAACACCCAACATGACATGCCTGAAAGCAATGAGATGATACGACACATTGAAGATTAAAAAAATAATATGTATTGAACAGCAAATAAGAAAAAACACAAAGCAAATCAAACAAAACAAGATGAATGTCCAAGAAAAAATTCTGAAAAATTAAAATAAGCCAATTAAGAAGATCATCCTGGGTCCATGAGCCCTACCAAATTAAACCTAACTGACTACTAACTAAAAAGTGAACTATATACAAAAAAGTGGTGCATTGTCCAATCGCAACCAAAAAAAAATCAAAAAAACAAAGGAAACCTAACCCTAACTATACAACTATATACAAAGGCAGCGGGCTATTCGGACGGCTCACTGGTTGTTGTCATGGGCCAGGGCATCATCGAACTCCTGGTCAATGGCTTGGAGGCGGGCATGTTCCCTGGCCCCGAGGTCCCGCAGGGATAACGCAGTGTCCACCTCAAACTCCCTGCGAAGACCCTCGAGGCACTCAGCCCGCCTCAGCGCCCTCCGCATGGAGTCCTCCGCCCTGACCATCGTGAGCCGTTCCTCCTCTGCCCGCTGCCGCTCCGCACCTATCCGCTGGCACAACCTCTCCCACACGGAAGCCACTCCCATTCCAGGGTTCTCCTGCCCTCCGGCCGATGCCTGCACCCCTGATGTTGATGGCCCCGAGCCATGATGCCTCCCACGTTGAGCCTGCTGCTGCCTCCGATGCAACTGCCTGTGCCAGCACGACGGCATCCAGGCTGATGGAAACCACCGACGCCGTCGTGCACGTGCCCTGCCCGATGATGCCGTCACATCCTCCATCTGCTGGGGTCCAGTTGCTCTGGTGTCCACCCCTGCTGGATCTCTGACTCCCGACTGTGGCAGGGATGGGATCCCCACCGAGCTGGCTGCATTGGTCGGGGCAGGTCCACAGGGGGCCCTGGTGGCATCTGGGCTGGAAGACGGCAAGGAGAACGACTGGTGGATAGCCTGCACAGAGGAGGAGAGGGCCGCCACATTGGCCAACACATGCAGGAAACCCCCGAACATGGCCAATCCCAATTGGGCCACGTCGGCACGGTGCACTTCGTGATGACGTGCGTGCTCCTCCCGGGAAGCACGCACGGCATCACGAATCACAGCCGTGCGCATCGCGACCCCAATCAGGACCTTCTCCGCACGGCCAGGGGTTCCCACGTCCGCAGGTGGAGGGGAGTCAGGTGACATGGACATCCCCTCTACCTGCGGACAGGCCTGGGACGGGGCATCCCTGCTGGTGCATGGTGGTGCACTCACAGGGTCAGGGACAGCGACATGCACAGGCCCCTCCACGGTGACCTGTGCTGCCTCCTGCCCCTGGCCCTGGACTGCACCACTTGCACCAGCAGGGATGCCCCCACCAGGCCCCATGTGTGCCCCAGTGGCGGCCTCCTCCTCCTCTGTGCAAACCACCAACCTGGATGGCTCCTCACCGTCTCCCACCGTAGCAGGCCCCTGTGGGGGCTCACCCACCCCTTCCGCTGCAGCCGTGGGGGCATCCCCGCCGCCTTGCTCCACAGCGCCGTCTCCGCCCTCTTCTTCACTAGCCGCTGCGTAGAGGGAGACAAAGAACACAAGCATCAGGGCACTGTACAATGGTCCCCTAGACAGGAAGCAATAGCAGATGAGCACCACTGTCAAAGTACACTTCCATCATGTCCCTCCACAACACATGGGTCAGTCCAGGCAAAACACACACAGTAACAGGCATGGTGCATGCCATGGACATTTCCATGCATGTCCAATGGACTCTTGAAACATTCAATGATATGTAACTCACATGCATCATGCCTCATGCCCATCACATGCACACCCTTCACCTCAGTCACATCCATCTGGCCCCAAACACACCAAACACAGCGGTTACAAGGGTAATTTGGCTGCTTTACTGAATCTCTGCATTGTCACACACATGTGTCATGCATCCATGGCATGCATAAGTCACAGACACGCAGGTCAGGCACACAGACATGGCTACCACATCAGCACCCATCCCTCACCCCCACCCATGTCCACGTACAGAGACTGGCATGCTCTCATGTTCAAAATCTGAATAGGGCTCCCCATGCGGCATTTGAACACATGCAACAACCATGTGCATCACACATCACTGGTCGCACATGCATTACCATGATGTCCCTGCACACATACATGCATACATGGCCTATGGCACACATACAGGCAAGTATCATAGAACCAGCACACCGCAACATGCCCTGTCTCACACAGTAATGCATGGACACTTACCGCTCAACTCCAGACGGGCCTCCCTCTCAAGGATCTGGGCGTGGAGCGCTGGGCGTACGCGTTCCAGGACCCTCATCTGGATGGAACTCATGCGGCCCCGGCCCCCCTCCACGAGGCGCCGGGCCTTCACAAGGGTCCTGGACCTCAAGTCCTCCCAGCGCTTCTTGATCTTCAGGACGTCGCGGGTTGCCACCCCCTCCGCATTGATGGCAACCACACAGTCGGCCAAGATCCTCTGCCGTCCTTCCTTGCTGGCGCGGGACGATCCAAAGAGGGCATCATACTGCACCAGGACATGCTCCACCAGGACACCAACTTCGGTGACAGTGAAGCTGGTGCCCCTCTGCCCCTCTGGCCTGGGGTTGCCACTGGTGCCAGATGTGGAAGTGCCCGACATGGCAACCCCAGAGGCAGGTGTGGGTGGGCAACTGGGTCCTGGGGCTGGGCTGTGGAGCGATGTAATACCAGTCGGGAGTCTTCAGTTCCAGCAGGGGTGGACACAGCAACTAGACCCCTGCAGATGGCTGATGTGCAGGCACCAAATGGCAGGGCACGGTGGCAGCAGGCAGGCAGGCAGCAGCAGATGGCACGTGGGAGGCTGCTCGGGGCACTGGGGGGCAGTAACTCGGCCTTCTGGGCAGGAGCGTGGGCTTCCGTGTGTTTTCGCGTGGCCAGCTTGATACGGAGTGATTTGGCACGTGAAAATCCTGCACGTCAGCGTGAAATCCGAGGAAAGGCCCTTAGCGCGTAAGCGCGTCAGCACGCATACGCGATTCTATTGGACCAGAGTCCCTCAGCGCGTAAGCGCGTCTGTGACGTGACCCGCACGGGTGTTCCCCACTCAGCACGTGATGACGGGGCACACGTGGAGATACTGCACGTCAGAGTGTCATCGCGTGTAATTGGACAAAAGTGCGCGTACACGCGATTGGCCTATGTACGTGTATTTAATGGGTGCGCGGCCACTTACACACGCAAGTACGTCAGCGAACCTGTATCACGTGGTGCGTGTGAATTTCCGCACGCTATTGGACTGGGAACTGGATTCCAGGGGTGCGCAGGTCACATGCTGTATCCCGTGGTGCGTGTGAATTTCCACACGCTATTGGACTGGGAACTGGATTCCAGGGCTGCGCGGGTCACACGCTGTATCCCGTGGTGCGTGTGAATTTCCACACGCTATTGGACTGGGAACTGGATTCCAGGGGTGCGCGGGTCACACGCTGTATCCCGTGGTGCGTGTGAATTTCCACACGCTATTGGACTGGGAACTGGATTCCAGGGCTGCGCGGGTCACACGCTCGCCTAGAACACGCGCTAAGCATAAATTGCGGACTTTAACAATAACAAGCTCAGACGCCAGGATGAACATACCGTTCCTAGCAGCAGTGGCAGTGGGCTACCAAAGGAGGAGGAGGAGGATAGTCAGGGCCAGAATATTCACACCCAGAACCAGCCTTTTCGGGATGCCTGATGACCAGGTGTATGGGAGGTACAGGTTTCCACCACACATCATACTGGACCTGGTGAGTGAGTGGGAGGATGACCTCACATCACCCACCCTGTGCTCCCAAGCACTCAGCCCCCTGGAGAAGGTCCTCAATGTACTGCACTTCTTAGCCACTGGATCATTTCAGCGGACAAGTGCCATAGTGGGTGGGGTGTCACAGGCCACCCAGTCACGCTGCCTACACCAGGTCTTGAACATCATGACTGCACGCCCATCAGTCCGCAGGCACATATACCTGCCCAGAACACCTGCAGAAAGGCATGCTGCCGCCCTGGATTTTTACGCAGTGGCACGATTCCCCAAAGTGCTAGGTGCCATCGACTGCACCCATGTGGCTCTACGTCCCCCCAGGGCATCTGAGCACATCTATAGGAACCGCAAGCACTGGCATTCCATCAACGTGCAGGTAGCATGTAATGCCAAGGGAATCATCACCTCAGTATATGCCAACTATCCCGGCTCCACCCACGACAGCTTCATTTACCGAATGTCCACCCTAAGCCGGGACCTAGAAGCTGGGCGGCATGGCGATACATGGCTGCTTGGTGAGTATGTATGCCACTGCACATGCATGCATGTTGGATACTGAGCAAGGTCACAACCTCACCAATGATACCAATCCCCACCTCCACAGGGGACAGTGCCTACCCTCTCAGCCCCCACATGATGACGCCAATTCGGAACCCCACCACGCCACCCCAGGTAAGATTTAACACAGCCCACATTACAACCAGGGGCATAGTGGAGCGCACATTCGGAGTGCTGAAGTCACGCTTTCGCTCCCTTGACCGTTCTGGCGGGCAGCTGTTATACGCTCCCCCAGTAGTGTGCAGGATCATAGTGGCAGCATGTGTCCTGCACAACGTTGCAACACGCCGGGGCCTGGCCGTGGACATGGTGGTGGCCCCACATCCCCAACCACATGCACAGCCGCTGCGCATGGGAGGGGAAAGGGCACAGGGGGAGGCAGCCCGTACACAGCTAGTGGCTAATTACTTCACATAGAAATCACACCCCTGTGGAGTGCACACTGCCCTGGCACATTCCATCTGACAATCAATGATGACTCAACCTGACACTGATCCTGAATGTGTGGAGAATGAACCGGGAATTCCATGTCAGCCTGAGATTGTTCACCTGGAAGTGTCACAATGTGTGCATCCCTACCCACACAGACACCACCAATGCAGTTTTGTGAAGTTACACATTGAAGCAGCTAAAATGAATACCCACTTGCAAAATGCAACAAGAGGACAGTGCCATGTCAGCCAACCCAACCCCAGCACTGCCACACGACACACCGTGCCATGTCATGCTAATTGCAGGTAAACAAAGTAATCCCCACAACATGACATCACTCTCACTATGTACAGTGGCACTATTAGAAACCTGCAACACCTGAAATGCTCACAGCAATGCCGGACCAACAACATACTTGAGCACGTAGTACCATTAACATGACATCAAAAATGTTACATATTAGTAGTCTCACCACCTGGAAATGCCTGCACTCCCACCACTACCAACTGTGCAGTGTTGGCGCCATGTAGAGTTGTAGGTGCACTGCTGCCAACATGGTCCCCATCGCCAGACTAGAGGTCCTTGTGTGGACTTGAGGAAGGGACCTGCAAATTGGGAGGTAGACACAGAAGAAGAGTTACACATCAATGCAACATGCAGTGTACAACACAACAGCAATATGCACTATGAATGTATACACAGTATTGACTACAGACTGGCCACACAGCTCATGGGAGTCCAACGTCACTGTGTAATTCACTGTCACTTGGGCACACCCTTTGCAAGCCCATGGAAACGGGAAGCAGGAGGGGTGTGTGTGACTCAAACCCAAGCATCTGAACCAAATACATTACAAGCCTGCATGTGCCCAGCCACAATGCAGCGTATGCCCACAGGAACCACGGAAGCCAACAGATCGGAGCCAACAGATCGGAGCCAACAGATCGGAGCCAACAGATCGGAGCCAACAGATCGGAGCCAACAGATCGGAGCCAACAGATCGTCCCAAAAAAATTGGGAATAAAAGAAATCAAAATAAAAATAAAAATAAGAAACAATCAAAAATGGCCATTGATGGGCCCGGGGGGGTTGGGGAGGCCACCCAGGAGGTCCGAGGACAGGATGCACACCAGAACCCACCTGCGTGGATCCTGGGAAGATAAAACACCTCCATGGGCTCATGGCCCACACGGCTACCCTATTGTGGGAGTGTCACTGCTGTCGCTATTATCACCCTGTGCAGCTGCATCCGGAGGTGGTTGCACTATGGGAGGCAGCCCACGCAAGGCCCTAGTCTGCTCCTCCATGGCTGCAAGCATGCGGGTGTGGTAGGTCTGGTTCTGGAGGATGAGTGTGCGGAGGTCCCCATGCAACAACTCACGGGATGCCCGGACCTCCGCCCTCGTTGCCTGCATCTCAGCTGAGAGCGTACGGGTGAGACGCTCCAGCTGCTGTTCTGTCCTTTGGTGTGTTGAAGCCTCAAGCTCAACAAGAGTCGTCCTGAGGTGTAGGAGCTCCTGCCTCAGGGCTTCCCTGTGGCCCTGGGACTCAATGGAGATGGCCTCCTGCAGAGTCGCCAGTGCCGCCCGCCTGTCCCTGTTGGACCCCAACATGTCCTCCCTGTGTGACTGGCAGATGGAGTCGGTTGCCTGCTCTAGTCGCTCCATCAGCCTTTCTGGGGGGACAATGGAAGTGGCCACCCTATCCATGGCCTGAGCCATCATCTCGGATGATGCAGCCTGTTGGGTAGCCATACCGTAAATGGTTTGCTCCCATGCGGTATTGCCGGGTGGCGTACGGCCACCACGTCGGCGGGCACCACACCTGTCTGGGGCAAGGCGAACTGCGCCTTGCTGTGCCGGCACTGCCTGAGGCTGCAGGACTGCATTCCCCCTCTGATCTGCTGGCCCAGGAACAGGATCAGATGTCGCGGAGTGTGACCCTGCATCCGTAACCACCGAAGGCGTAGCTGCCAACACTGACATCCCCATGGAGGGTACTGACCCTGGTGCAGGTGGGTGAGACAGAACAGAATCCCTCCCTGGAACACTCACCAGCGACGGCACGTAGGTCTCATCCGAATCAACACCTGAGTACAGCTCGGGGGAGGTGCAGCCAGAGACACCCCTTGAGAGCACGACCTGCAGCACTTGTGGGTTCTCCCCCACCACCACACCACGTCCCTCACTGGTGGTTGGTCGGCCCTGGGACACCTCCTGGGTCTGCACCATCTCCACAACCCCAGCAGTATCAGGTGCGTCTTCCCCTGCAAAGACATGAAAACAAAGTAATGGAAACAGGCATTAGCACCATGGCACACATTGAGGGCTGAGAAGCAAGAGAACCAGTACTTGATTGACACATGTCCCACATGACTAAAACCCTCCCATGCATGCACCCTCACTGCGTATGAAGTGCAGGCAAATGGCACACACTGATGACACCAAGATGGAAGATGAACAAATTTTCTGCATGCTGCCTGGCAGTGGCATCACACATTGGCCTGGGATTGGCAGGTGAAACACACATGCCATCACACAGATGGCATGTACCATTGCTATTGAGTGAAGATGGAGAGGAGGGCAGCACCTATTCATTCAGTCCAGTTCCCGCATGTAATAGCTTTTCTGATTCTAACAGGTCAGATTTTTCACCTGGAGCTGCCAGTCTGAAATGGTCAAATTGCACAGGGACATGTGTGTACAAATGATATCCAGGTAACAAAGTCACTCCACTTTACCATACCCATGTCAGACATGTGACTAGTGGACAGCGACATGCCTAGTGAAAGTGGTGGAATGCAAACAAACTGACTGAATGAACAGTGAAAAATAAGCAAATATGTTGTGTCAAGGTGACACTTCAAGGGCAACTGGCGTGCAGTTGTGCTAGATGTCTACTGTTGGCAGAAGGGATACTGCTATGGCCAAATGCAGCTGCGCAGGAAGTATTGCATGAAGCACATGGCTGACCCATACGACTGAGGCGCACACACTCTCACCTGGCACCCAAACAGAAGCCCTCACACACACACCATGCACATGGATGACACACACATGCATGTGCACTCACCGGACAATGCCTCGTAATCAGCCAGATCTCCCACGCCTTGGATCTGTTCCTCCGTGACGTAGGTCCCAGCGACTGACTCATGTGGAGTGAGTTCCATGTCTACTACTGGAGACCCACCTCCAGTCACTAGAGTTGCGGCATGACTTGAGGCCAGCTTACTCTTTGCCCTGCGCTTTAGGTCATTCCAGCGCTTATAGCAATCATTGGCTGTGCGCCTCACGATTCCAAGGGCACTTACGATGTCCGCAACAGTCTGCCAGTGTGCCTGGCGTTGTGCAGGTGTGGTCTTGGATCCTGCAACAATGACCATCTCGTTGTCATGTCCGGACACATACTCGACAAGTGCATTCAGTTCGTCATCCGTGAAGCTGGGCTTCCTGGACGGGCCGGACTGTGTAGCCGTGTCTGGGGCATCAGCCTGTGCCGGACGAGCACTCTTCCTCTTCCGCTTGGAAGGTGGTGGTGATCCTGAGTGTCCTGCGCCGCTCTGGACACTAGGGGCAGGAGCCCTGGTGGACTCTGTATCAGGAGTGTGGGATTGCACACTCAGCATGGGAGTTGGTGCAGGCATTGGCTCTAGTGTGATGGTGTCAGGGGGAATGTCAGCAGCATGGACTAGGACCGACACTGTCCTGGCTGGGTGTGTGAGGGCTGGGGTGGATGGAGCCGCAGCTGCCCCTGCAGCCACTCCGCCCTGCCTCCTTGGTGCAGAAGATGACCTTGCTGCCCCAGATCCACGTGGCATGATGGCATCAACGTGCACCAGCGCACGTGTCGTAGCCCTGCTGACCTGGAAGTCAGCCATGGAGTCAGCCAGGTCTGGTGCCACAATGGGCTGGTCCAACAAGGGCTGAGCATGGATGGTGTCAGCCACTTCAGCCTCAACGGGAGGGGGGGAGGGGGGGGAGGGGGGGGATGATGGGTGCCCTTGACTGGTCCTCCACACATGGGGGGACAGGCTCACCCTGCAAGTTACGACCACGTCCCCTACCGGATCCACCACGGCCACCACTTGTGGCTCTTCCACCTTTGCCACCCTTACGGAATCCTCGCCTCCCAGCCATGGCACTGATATTAATGTGCGTATGGGAGTGGCTGTAGACAATTGTCCTGGGCAATTGGGGGTCAAAGGGGTTGGGTACCAGATGGTAATTGTACCCTAGTGCTCTCGCACGGCTGATTGTAACCCCTGGGGAAAGATGACGGGTCACGCAACGCACAGGAGGCCCAAAAAAGGGAGATGACGTGCACACAACCCCTCCTAGACCACGTGTGCAGAAAGAAAAACCTGCACTACGCTGTGGCACCCAGTAACACAAGAATGAACGTATGCGTGTCACACGCAGCCTAGAATGACCTCTGAAGGGGTAGGCTACATACGGGGCAAGCACAGAAGTTGGATACGTGCGTGACTCACCGTCTGCCAGGTAAAAGAGCGTGAAGAATGAGCGCGTTTGGCTGGCTAAACCCCCGCCAAAAGAAGATGTGTACGCTGTCTGAGAAGACAGGACAACAGTAGAAGGGGACACTGTTTGAGGGAACAGGCCCAGGTAAACCAGTAAAAGAGAAAAAAGAGAAAAAGCTGTCAGAGGTAACAGGGAATACGAACTGGAAACGCCGTGAAGTAAATCGCGTGTGAAACGACAAGAAGTACAGAATTCACCCACTCGCTCTCCACGAAAAGCATGTACAAGGAAATGGTGTTCTACATGTACCTTATATACAGGCCCACACGTACAGCGTCACTTACGCGGCGTGTACGTTCACCAATCACACGCTTTGTCACTCCTGCGTGTAGATCCATTTTCACCAATCACACGCTTTGTCACTTCTGCGTGTAGATCCATTTTCACCAATCACACGCTTTGTCACTTCTACGTGTACATCCATTTTCACCAATCACACGCTTTGACACTGGGACGTGTCACGCAACAATTTCCTGCACGTGCAGGTGACTATAGGCGCGCCTATGCTGTTGACGGGCTTACGCGCTAAGGGCCTTTGCTGACGTGTGGGATTTCACTCCCTATCAGGCTGTCCACGCGTTCACACACGAGAGACCACGCTCCTGGCCAGGAGGCCAAATTACTGCCCCCCAGAGCCCTGAGCACGCTCCCACCTGCCATCTGCTGCTGCCTGACTGCCTGCTGGCCACGTGCCCCACAGTGCTGGTGGGTGGGGGTGTTGGGAGACATGGGTGGGGGCCTGGTGGAGGGTGCCCCTGCACTGGTGGGGGTGGTGGGAGACATGGGTGGGGGCTTGGTGGAGAGTGCCCCTGGTGGCGGGGGGGGTGGGGGTGGTGGGAGACATGGGTGGGGGCCTGGTGGAGGCTGCCCCTGATGGCGGGAGGGTGGGGGTGGTGGGAGACATGAGTGGGGGCCTGGTGGAGGCTGCCCCTGCACTGCTGGGGGGTGGGGGTGCAGGGGGACATGAGCAGGTGTGCAGGGTAGTCCCCTGTTTTGTAGGCTGCCTGCAGGGGCCGTGGAGGGTGTACAGGGAACACCTGTGAGGACCCACCCAGCCTAATCGCGTGTGATGATTCCCACGCACCCCTGTAATACACGTACCCTGGCCAATCGCGTGTTAAACTTCCCGCATACCCCTGTAATACACGTACCCTGGCTAATCGCGTGTTAAACTTCCCGCGTACCCCTGTAATACACGTACCCTGGCTAATCGCGTGTTAAACTTCCCGCGTACCCCTGTAATACACGTACCCTGGCCAATCGCGTGTTAAACTTCCCGCATACCCCTGTAATACACGTACCCTGGCTAATCGCGTGTTAAACTTCCCGCGTACCCCTGTAATACACTTACCCTGGCTAATCGCGTGTTAAACTTCCCGCGTACCCCTGTAATACACGTACCCTGGCCAATCGCGTGTTAAACTTCCCGAATACCTCTGTAATACACGTACCCTGGCCAATCGCGTGTTAAACTTCCCGCGTACCCCTGTAATACACGTACCCTGGCTAATCGCGTGTTAAACTTCCCGCGTACCCCTGTTATACACGTACCCTGGCCAATCGCGTGTTAAACTTCCCGCGTACCCCTGTAATACACGTACCCTGCCTAATCGCGTGTTAAACTTCCCGCGTACCCCTGTAATACACGTACCCTGGGCAATCGCGTGTTAAACTTCCCGCGTACCCCTGTAATACACGTACCCTGGCTAATCGCGTGTATAACTTCACGCGTACCCCTGTAATACACGTACCCTGGCCAATCGCGTGTTAAACTTCCCGCGTACCCCTGTAATACACGTACCCTGGCCAATCGCATGTTAAACTTCCCGCGTACCCCTGTAATACACGTACCCTGGCTAATCGCGTGTTAAACTTCCCGCGTACCCCTGTAATACACTTACCCTGGCCAATCGCGTGTTAAACTTCCCGCGTACCCCTGTAATACACGTACCCTGGCTAATCGCGTGTTAAACTTCCCGCGTACCCCTGTAATACACGTACCCTGGCCAATCGCGTGTTAAACTTCCCGCGCACCCCTGGAATACACGTACCCAGCCAAATCGCGTGTGATAATTCCCGCGCACCCCTGGAATACACGTACCCAGCCAAATCGCGTGTGATAATTCCCGCGCACCCCTGTAATATACGTACCCAGCCAAATCGCGTGTGATAATTCCTGCGTACCCCTGTGATACACGTGCCCTGGCTAATCGCGTGTAACACTTCACGCGTACCCCTGATATGCACGTTACCCGCTTTGCGTTCCTTGTTTGGCAGCCCTGTGGACTGGTCCAGGGTTAGCGCTGCCCTTTGCGATGATTTAGCGATTTTGATGGCTTTTCCTTGCGCGAGGGCGTTCTTGGGGGCGTTACTGGCGCTGCTGCAGGGTCGCTGCGATACTCTGCGCCACGGCTGGTTTGGGAGCCTGAAATCCATGAATACGCTGTGCGCGGAAATCGGTTTTAGCGCACCTGCCTGGCGCAGTCAATCGCACGCGGACACTCTGCGCCAGCCGCTTGCGACACTTTTCTGCGAAATTCTATGAATTACCCTGTAAGTGCGCCAAGTGAATCCACTTTTAGGGATTTTGATGCCCTGCTATATTGAGGGATTGTTGCCTTTCTATCTGCGATATAGTATACTCAGAGACTGATTTGGGTTCAATGAACGGATCCTCGAAGATTTACATTTCTATTGTTCTATTTTTGGTTTATGTTGTTGTTTGGGAGTGGGTGGGAGAATTCCCCAGCGTCAATGTGAGCTAAGGAATTGATTTGTTATCTAGATAGTGATTGCGCTTAAGCGCTGTACATAGAACATACATTAATCATCCCAACTAAAGTTAGTACTCATTTATCGACCTCGGAAGCATGAAAGGTCGAGTTGGCCTTACCGGGATTCGAACCTGCGACATGCAAATCACAGCAGCGAGCGTTCAACATGCTGAGCACCTTAACGGCTAAGAAGGGCCGGCTTTTCAGCACTATCATTTTATATTTTATCAGGGACCCAAAGATATGGGAGGAAGTTATCACTGCCAAAAGAAAGAAGGTGGCCTTTATGTTGCCAACCACGAAACCCGAGGTGGTTGCCTTTTGAAGAGACCTATTTACTTTTGAAGGACTTTTGCTCTTATGCCCACTTCTACAATGCAACGGCATCGATTAAAACAGAAGGGGGAGGGGTGTGGGGTGGTTGCTGGTTATAAGGGAGTGAGCAGGGATAGAAGTGCAAAAAGGTGATCAAAGATAAGGAGGGACTTTTTATTGCATTAAAAAGGGATCTGGGGTGGGAACCCGACTACTAATGCTACAATATATGCTCCAAACACTGGTCAGGTTGGATTTGTGTGCAACTGGATGCTTCCTGTCCCTCATCCAGACAATTATCGACCTCTGTGACTCTCTCTCTCTTTCTATTCTCCCCTCTGGCCCGACTCACTCTGCAGGATACACTCTGGATGCTCAGATCTATTCAGACCTCACCTCTCTATCCCTTTAATCACTCTTCTCTCCTGGAGCGATCACTCTCTCCTTTTCTCCCATCTCTTCCTCGCTAGCCCTCAGGCCAAGCCAATTCCAATATTTCCACCTACCTTCTCGATCATCCGACCCATGAAGCGTGCGTCGGTTGAGGCTTCCGCTGCCACTTTCTCTCCCCCTCCTCCTCCTCCGGCTGACTCACATTCTGACAGAGCCCTTTCCACGCTCTACTCCACTATCTCGGATACTCTTGATGTTCTTAACCCTGTCATGAGGATCCGCTTGAAGCCCAAAGCCAAGTGCAACTCTTGGTATGATTCTGACCTAGTCACCCAAGAATGCAAGTGTAGGGTGGCTGAGAGGAAATGGCGGGCCTCTTGTGCACCCTATGACAAACTGGCCTGTCGCCTGCTCCAAAGGCAATACCGGCTCCTTGTCCACACTAAGAAGAGAGCCCAGCATCTAACAACTCAGCCGAACACTTTAAAATCTGCAAGGAGCTGGCAAACCCTGCTGCAGTCTCTACCTCTCTTGTCGCCTCCCAGGCCCTTTGCACTGCCCTGGCCACTCATTTAATCTCAAAAACCCAGGACATCTTGTCCACCCTCTTGTCCTCTCCTCCTCCCCCACCCTCGCTCTCTTTCTGATTCCTCTGGCCCCCCTGCAGCCGCTTCTCCTCCCTCCTCATCTTTTCCTCTGTTCTCCCTGATGAGATTTCCAAACAGGTCCTATCTATGAAAGTCTCGTCAAACAGGTTCTTCCCTGTTCGTCCAAAACCATCAAAGACCACAATACCCTTGCCCTGACTCTGCCCAACTTCTGTAACCATTACTTCGCCTCTGGAGCCTTCCCCTCCCCTCTAAAATACTCTCCTGTATACTCACTTCTCAAAAAACCCACAGCAGACCCTTCTTTCCCGGCTAATATCGCCAATTTCTATCACTTTCCTGGGCAAACTCTTGGAAAAGCTGGCCATCTCCCAGCTTAACCTTCAAACTGACTCTGTTGGTTGTCTCCAAGACCATCATTCTGGCTTCAGAGCTGCCAGTAGCACTGAAACTGCTCTCCTGAACATCCGTGAAGCCCTGCTCTTCAACCTTGACTATAACATTCCTTCTGTCCTCATCTTACTCTATCTCTCTTCAGCCTTTGACACAGTCAACCATGCCATCCTGCTCAACCGCCTTCGTGATGAATTGGATCAACGTCTGGGTTTCCCAAATGATAGGCATCTCTGGGTTTTAGAACAGAAGCTTTAAAGACAATGGGCCTCATTCCAAGTATGGTGGTACAGTAACAACAGTGCCAGTAAGCTCCCGGCACAATTGCTACCGTACCACCATACTACGAGGTCTGCAAGTGGGTGCCTTAATGCACGCCAGGTCTGATGGACCGGCACCCACTTGCAGAACATGACAGTAGCACCGGGACCGTTATTAATGGTGCCGGTGCTCCCCTCCTCCACATTCCCATTGAGCCCTATGGGGCTGAAATGGAATGGGGACTAATAATTACTGGCACCCGGCTTCGGGGAATTACCGGATCCGCCGGGGCCGGAATACCCGGTAAGTCCCCGAAGCCGGGTACCGCCAGGGTCATAATAACCCCCAATATGATGCACTTAAAATGTAAACTCTAAACTCTGCCTCCCCTTGAGTCACCATCTTAAGTTAATGGAAGGCTTCACAAAAGGGCCTTCTAGCCACACATTAATCATTAGCTTGACAGAGGGACCCCGAGAGCTGCTCAGATGATTATGTTGACACGGGTGTTCATGTGCACAGTTCAGCAGTAAAAAATTGACCATTTACATTACATTATTTGGTACATTAAAATGATTTTGGCTACATCTTTCCAATGCATAGGTCTATTTTTTTTTAAAAGGACAACTGTTCTTCCATTGTGGGTGTCTCCCCTACAAACTAAGACCGAATAAATACTGACATGTGCAGGGCTCTGCTGCTTCCTAGGTAGATTTGCACTACATAAAATCCCAAACTACAAATGCATAACAATTGATAAAACATACACACCTTGGGCGGCTTTCAGAACGCTGGATTCTGCATTTCTTTTCACCAGTGAGTCTGTGAAGACGGCTCCATCTACGGGAAGTGCATCTGATCCCAGGGAGGGCAACGCATCAGGTAAATAATGCCCAGTAGCACAGAGTGGTGTGGAATGGTGCTCCTGACCTGCAACTGGGCCATCAGGAGACGCTGGTTCTAGCTGGTCATCTTGATCTACATCACACCAAACTGGTACCCCTGGGTCTGGTTCGTAGTACTGACCAGGGCTCTGCTCATCAGCGCACAATAGTTCAAGTTTGCAGTTCAGTTCTTGACTCGTTTCATCAGAAATCATGCTCTGACGTATTTGTGTCTCTTCTTGCTCCTGGTCATCAGGACAGAGTAGTTCGAGCTTGGGGCTCAAATTGAGTTTCTGTTCATCAGGGAACATTTCATTAATGCACTGGTTGTATTGCTGGTCATCTCCATTGGGGAAGACTGATTGCATCCACTGGTCCTGTTGTTGGCTGTGCTCATCAGTGCACACTGTTTGTACACACAGGATGTGTTGGTCCTGCCCAGTGGGCATGCCTGGTTGTACACACTGGTCCTGTTGCTGTCCTGGTACATGATGAAATCCTTGTTGAAGAAATAGGCTCATGTCTCTTGGAAATGTGCTGACATTACTGTCCCTGCTTGAGACTGGACTTCGAATCTCCACAGATACTACATTATCCTCCAAGTAGTCCTCTGCCCTTGTTAGCCAGATTTGCTTCACGAGCTCTGTAACCGTAACGGGCATACACTCCATGGTATTCTGCAAGTGATCAATCTTTCCTTCCAGGCGCAGTAGTGTGGCCAAGAGGGCCATGTTGGGGACTTCAGTAATAACAGACACAGATTTATGGATCCTCCAAGCACCTGCGTTCCTGCTGGATGCCGCCAGAATATTGCCTTTACTTGCTAACAAGCCAATTGCTTCATGTGTTTGATAATTTTGGGGGTCAGTGTCCTGACAGAGGCTCCAGGCTGCGAGAGCTGGTCTGGCCTGCAGAGGCTGCGAGAGCTGGTCTGGCCTGCAGATGCTGCTGGCTGCGAGAGCTGGTCTGGCTTGCAGAGGCTCCAAGCTGCGAGAGCTGGCCCGGCTTGCAGAGGCTCCAGGCTGCGAGAGCTGGCCCGGCTTGCAGAGGCTCCAGGCTGCGAGAGCTGGTTGTGCTTGCAGAGGCTCCAGGCTGCGAGAGCTGGTTGTGCTTGCAGAGGCTCCAGGCTGCGAGAGCTGGTTGTGCTTGCAGAGGCTCCAGGCTGCGAGAGCTGGTCAGGCATGCAGAGGTTCCAGGCTGCGCGAGCTGGTCCAGGTTGGTAGAGTTGCTTTTCTTTCCACATGATCTAGAGGAAAGGTGATTTGGCTTGGATATTGTAGCAGTGTAGTTAAAACTGTTCTGCCTAGTGGTGTTGCTCTTGGAGGTACGAACTGGTTGGAACAGACTTAAAAGTGGGACTATGCAACTTCAGAGACGGCTCCTACTCAGTTTCCAAAATAATACCAGCTTACATTGTAGATACAGGGATAGTTCTCTTCTCTATCCTTATTGGAAAGGCGATCCACCACCTCCTTCCTAGGGACAGGCACCCCACACAGAGAAAGGGTGTTCTTCTGTCTAGGGTTTACGGTAGTTGACACATTTACTGTACTTTAAATAACTATTACAATTTTACTATTTTTCTTACCAGTGTTCTTGTGTGATAAAAAACGTTACTTTATATTAACACTTTAGGTAATCTTCTAATCCCAATCAGATTCCCTGATTGTTTTGTTCTTGGAGGACCCCGGTAAGGAAGATAATTATATCTTTTCTTTTCCCTTTGATTGTCCAAGTTGCAGGCGTCTAGAAAGAGGAGAAATTGAAAAGAATGTTTATAACCATCGTGCAGAGTAAATATATCCAAATGCTATGTTATGTCCTCTTCCCATGACCCCTCTTTTCTAGGCGTATCCTTTCAATAAATACCAACAATTAGTCGCCTTAAATAATGCATGTACGTACTGTGACAAATCCAGGGAATGTGTCCCTCCTCCCCAAGAAGGGGGGGGGCACCTTTGGGACTAGGGAGGTGAGCCTAATATGCAATACCCTCCTAGGGGACAGTGCTAGTGGGGTCCCCACTGGGAGCTGAGCCCACCCTATGGGGAAAAGGAATGTCCAAGTATGGATTCCCTGTCACCTCCCCATTACAAGGTCCCATACACTTATGGGCTATATGGGAACTGACCATGGAAATGACCAGGACCCCTAAAGTGGATGGCTTGGTTTCTGACCCGTACCGGTTACTGTCTCTTTTTGAAACACCGGACCAATGGAATCTCCTCCTCCGTTCAGGGAGGAACCTAAATACAGTGCGACCAAGAAGGAGAGAATCAGCTGGAGGGTGAGGAACGCGCAACAGTAGGAGACGCTGCAGACCAAGAGGAGCTCACAGCAACTTCATAGAGAGTATGAGTCCTGAGCAACTGGAAATCGTGAGAGAAAGATGCCGAACCAAACAAGAGAGGACACACCAACATCCTATTCCGTTGACGCCAATACATGGAAGAGGAACCACAAAAGAGCAGAACGTTACTGGAGAAAAAGGCACAGATGCAGACAAACAAGCGCCATAGCGATGTTACTGGAGAAAAAGGCACAGACGCAGACCAGCAAGCGCAATAGTGGCGTACTGTGGAGCAGCACTGTTGTACCACATTTACGAGACAGCACCCAAGAAGCAGTTGGAGGGCGCTGAAGCCACCACCGAGCCCACACTGTGTTGAAAGTACGACTACCCCAGGAGGGGCTGAGAAAAGCAACAGACTGCACTGGCCTGAGAAGAACCGAAATGATATGGGGCTAATGACCCGATTACCCCAGGAGCGGGTGAGAGAAGCAACTGACAATACAGGGCTGAGCAGGCCCATAGCGCACACAGGGATAATAATCTAAATATCCCAGGAGGGGGTGAGCAAGAAGCGATAATCACAGAAGGGCTGAGCAGGCCCATAGCGCACACAGGGATAATAATCTAAATATCCCAGGAGGGGGTGAGCAAGAAGCGATAATCACAGAAGGGCTGAACAGGCCCATAGCGCACACAGGGATAATAATCTAAATATCCCAGGAGGGGGTGAGCAAGAAGCGATAATCACAGAAGGGCTGAACAGGCCCATAGCGCACACAGGGATAATAATCTAAATATCCCAGGGGGGGGTGAGCAAGAAGCGATAATCACAGAAGGGCTGAACAGGCCCATAGCGCACACAGGGATAATAATCTAAATATCCCAGGGGGGGGTGAGCAAGAAGCGATAATCACAGAAGGGCTGAACAGGCCCATAGCGCACACAGGGATAATAATCTAAATATCCCAGGGGGGGGTGAGCAAGAAGCGATAATCACAGAAGGGCTGAACAGGCCCATAGCGCACACAGGGATAATAATCTAAATATCCCAGGAGGGGGTGAGCAAGAAGCGATAATCACAGAAGGGCTGAACAGGCCCATAGCGCACACAGGGATAATAATCTAAATATCCCAGGAGGGGGTGAGCAAGAAGCGATAATCACAGAAGGGCTGAACAGGCCCATAGCGCACACAGGGATAATAATCTAAATATCCCAGGAGGGGGTGAGCAAGAAGCGATAATCACAGAAGGGCTGAGCAGGCGCATAGCACACACAGGGATAATAATCTAAATATCCCAGGAGGGGGTGAGCAAGAAGCGATAATCACAGAAGGGCTGAGCAGGCCCATAGCGCACACAGGGATAATAATCTAAATATCCCAGGAGGGGGTGAGCAAGAAGCGATAATCACAGAAGGGCTGAACAGGCCCATAGCGCACACAGGGATAATAATCTAAATATCCCAGGAGGGGGTGAGCAAGAAGCGATAATCACAGAAGGGCTGAGCAGGCCCATAGCGCACACAGGGATAATAATCTAAATATCCCAGGGGGGGGGTGAGCAAGAAGCGATAATCGCAGAAGGGCTGAACAGGCGCATAGCCCTTCCAGGGTCTCGGAAACTGGCTACCTCACAAGGGGTGAAAGAGGGAATAAAGCAAATGGGGCTGGAGAGGCCTTGAGCCTACACAAGGCTGAATCTGTGGTCATCCCAGTAGGGACTAAGATCGAACTTTGGTTTAGTAATTAACACCGACCTATGCAGGTCTGGAGAATAGATTCCAGGAGAAAGGAAAAGTCAAACTGTATTGACTTCCTGACACAGGGACCAACTATTGTATTCACACATTTAACACATTTTATTTTCTAGTAAATCGTTAAAAAAGCCTATTTAGGCTGTTGTACATGTATAGCCATTTTCAACCCCATGTGTTATGGGAGTTTGTACAAATCCAATCATATTAAGTATTCATATGACTAACAAATTACAATTACGTTTTTTTGTGCCGTGAGGGTTAGTACAGGTCGTGACTTAGAATGTGGTTATTATAACCAATACATCTGTCTAGTCGACACTTGTGGTGTTTCTGACACAAACTGAATGGTTTGCTGTTCTAATGGCGTCTTCAGGACTGTGGAAGTGGACTGAATGGTGTCACTTGTGTACCCCGTGGGTGGAACATCTAAAAGTAGAAAAATAATATCAGAACAATGGTGTCTCTCTGCAGGGTTTAATGATTGCCTGTAGTGTGTGCTGCGGCATGTCCTACCTGAGCCAATGATTGTAGTGTCACAGGTACTGAGAAGAGGTGCAGCGTTCTTTTCTAAAGGTGCCTTCTGTGCGCCTTGGATTTCTTGGTCCTATGTGGATAGGGTCTGGTGAGGAGTATCCAGCTGGTTCAGCTGTAAAAAATATAAAAGGATTCTGTCATCCTTATAATGTCTATGGATTTATAGACAAATCTAAATTGCTGCATATGTTGGCGGGGGTGCGGCCATTTACCAATGGTGCCAAATGCTGGCGAGCCCTTAGGCGGTAATGCCGGCTCGCAATAAAGTCATCAAATCACGTAAAGGAGCCCCGGTGGGTGGTGCCCCCTTGCCTGCATAGCTATTAGCAGTAGTTTTAGCGTGTGTACGAAAACACCACTCCTAGACGGAGACGACTTACCTGCGGCAGCTTCCTTCGTGGCAGTGCTGTATCCGCGGTAGTGATTCTAGACATGCGCATGCGTGTGTCATAGATGTATGTGCATCGCTCGTAACTAAGCGACCTAAGACTGGACTGCGCATGTGTGGGGGAATAGTGCTGCAGTCCAGTGGTAGTGCGGATTTTAGGCTGCTTGACAGGTTGCAAATGCATGTTATATATTCTGCACTGCTAACATCATAAAGGACGCATGGTATTTGTTTATATACTGATCACTGAGTGCGCCCGGGAAGCGGGCGACCAGTGGTAGATGTCATGTGCATGTGCTGGAGATGTATGATTGACCAAGTGTCCACATACTGAGATCGTTCAACAAAGTGGTTGCACTGGTTTAGTGTGGCCCGTAATTATACAGAATGAATGAAGGCGGCAAACAGAAACACATCTTGCATATTGGTTTTGTACTGCTTTTGCCTATACCATTATAGTTAACTGAACTACCCTGGTTTCTGTCAGACTAGCCTATCTGTTATTTGTATTAGCTTCCTATTGGTTTTGTACTGCTTTTGCCTACCCTAGTTTCTGTCAGACTATCCTACCTGTTATTTGCATTAGCATCCTATTGGTTTTGTACTGCGTTTGCCTGTTATTTGTATTAACACCCTATTGGTGCTGCCGTTGCCTAAACTATTTTAGCCAAATAATATTCCTTAGCCCTGCTATTGTCAGTTTAGCCTACGTAGCTAAGTTAGAAGCGCTATTACATTACCTTTGTCTGTTTATAGACTCCAGCATGCTGACTACAAGCCATCTCCTTTGCGCTGTTGGTCTCCTATTCTCATTCATTAGCCTTGTGGGTCTCACCTGGTTCTGCCCTCCTCACCACCAAGGCCTTCCAAATCCAATCTACAAGAACGTAGGCAACTTATCCACTATGGTACAATCAAGCATCCCTATTTCGAGCCTAATCCCAAAGTACCCGTGTAATATAGATTAATGAAACTTTATGAACCTACTACTAGATCTCTATACCTAGTCAATCAGAAAACCAACTGCTGCATCATCCAAAAAACTACAAATGCTGACCCCATCCCTAATAGGCCCAGTACTCACACTGCCACATCCAAGGCCCAGCCCACACGAACACCCTGCACAGCTCCCAGCACGATCCCCACCCTTACAGGTGCCCTGATAAACGCCAGATCGTTGGTTGCTCACGCCACTGAGCTATCCGACCTTACACAATCCGAAAATTATGACTTCTTGGCTATCACGGAATCTTGGCGACATGCTGCCGCAGGCCCCGCTCCCATGATGGCTATTCCCAATGGTTACACCATCTTAAGAGTTGATAGAAATTAAGCACGCGGAGGAGGTATAGCCCTCATTGCCAAATCTAATCTATCGATAAGGTAAGCACCTTCCCTTGATATTAAATCATGTGAAAATCTCATAGCTAAACTATCCATCAACAAGGCCCAGACTCTCACTATCCACTTAATTTACAGACCCCCAGGTCCTTTTAGAACATTTGAGGAGGATATTTCTACTATCCTCTCCAATGATCTAAAAAACTCTTCCCAACTCATTTTACTAGGGGATATCAACCTGGGCTTCAATAACTACAGACCCACACGCGTTAAGTGTGGCCAACATCCTAACTGACCTTAGCCTTACTCAGAGTGTTTCAGCCCACCCATATCAAAGGGAGAACATTTCATTGGGTGGCAGACTAGAATTGTAATGCTTTTATCTCATCCATCTCCCCTCAAATCTGGACAGATCATCACCTTGTGACATTCTCGCTAGCAACTAAACGACAAACCCCTACCACCACCGAGCTGGCCCCACCCATACCAACTAGGAAAAAAAAGAACATTACCCCCGATAACTTACTCCCTCTGATCCTTCCCACTCTCAATTCTCTGCCAGAAAATTTGGGCCCCGAGGCTCTGGTGAACAAGTATAATAAAACCAGGTCTACTTCACTAGACTCAATCGCGCCTCTTAAAATGCGACTAAGCAAGCCTAAAGCCCACCTTAACTCATAGTACTCACCACACCTGAAAACACTACGAGCTAAAAGAAGACAATGGCCCTCATTACGACCCTGGCGGAATCCGCGGTGCTAAATGCACCGCGGAGCATGGCGGAAAGCCGCCGATAGCGCCATGGGGGTTGGCGGATTTACCACCCCATGCCGACCTTGGCGGAGCGGTAAATCCCCAATCCCCATTTTACCCTTCCCCATTCCCATTCTTGCCCCATAGGGTATAATGGGAGTGGGGAAGGAGTTAATTACGCCGCCGTAAAGTACGGTGGCGTAATTAACAACGAGGTCCCTTAGCGCCATGGTTTTCTCCGCCCGGTAAAACCAGGCGGAGAAAACCTCCATGGCGCTAAGGGAACTCGTAGTACGGCGGACGGGTCCGCCGCGATTAGCGCTGGCGGAAACCCACTCCGCCAGGGTCCTAATGAGGCCCAATGAGAGGTATCCTGGAGACTACTACCTTAGAGGAAAATAAAATGAACCTCCATACGATATCTGCCCTATACAAAAGTGAAATAATTGCAGCTAAACGCAAAACTTATAATACCAGAATTGCACAAGCCAACTCGAGCATAAAAAGGTACTTTTTGTTATTGTGAAGGAGTTAGAAGCCCACATCCCAGTACCTGATAATTGCATACAAGATAAACTTTGGTGCTCTAACATACTGCAAGCATTATCTGACAGTTTCGACCTAACAAGCCAAAATTGCCACAAAAAAATCGTCACTAACCACGAATACTTCCCCCATAAATTCTACCACACCACCTATAGATACAGTTTGCCCCCAACGCTTTAAATTCTCCAAAGTCTCTATTAACGAGACCGAAAAAATTATTCTTACGCTCAAACCCTCTAATTGTCAGGGAGATCAATGCCCTGCCCAACTGATAAAGGACGCTACCAGAGGTCTGGCCCACTTTATCACAAAACTTATCAATGCCTCATTTTCATCCGGCACCATACCAAGTAACTTAAAAGAATCTTGGGTGCTCCCACTACTTAAAAACAGACATTAGACCCTGCCATCTCCACAAACTACCGACCAATCACAACAGTGCCCTTCCTTCTGAAAATTATAGCTAAAATGGCCTATTTACAAATACAGAAACATCTGGAAAACCGCTTGCTGGGTGCTCGCCAGTCAGGCTTTCAGCCCCAGCATGGGACTGAAACTGCTTTAATACACCTAAAAGCCCAAATTGGCGAGCTCAGAGATAAAGGGAAATCAGCCCTCCCCCTGCTCTTGGACCTATCGGCTGCTTTCGACCTTGTGGATCATGGGGTCCTTTGCAGGCATCTGGATTCAGCGGCTCACTTTTCTGAAGAAGCGATAGTATGGATTGAATACTTTCTTAACAGGACTATGAGAGTCTTTTTTCCCACTGCAGCCGCAGACACCATCCCCATTTCATGCAGAGTTCCTCATGGTTCATGCGTCTCTCCTACCTTGTACAACATCTTCACGAAGCCCCCGTTCAATGATCTGGACCATCTTGGTATCACCTACACTAACTATGAAGATGATACTCAGATTCTCTTACCACTTATTGGTGATTAGGACAAGGATTTGACCTTGGTGAACAAGGTATATCTCATCATCCAGGCATGGATGGCTACCCATGGACTATGCCTGAATGATGACAAGACTGAGATCATTATCTTGGGCACTTCCTCAACCCTCAAAAAACTGGGACCCAAATACTCATTCAACATTGACAGCAACCCCATCACGGACGCTAGCGAGGTCAAAACCCTGGGTTTCTATCTGGACTCGACCCTTTCCTTCAAGAAACAGGTTAATGCAATGGCATCCGCCACAGCATACACTTGTAAATTAATAAGAGCAGGCAAACCCTTCCTGTCTAACAACAGTTGCATTACCCTGGCAAGAGCACTTGTTCTGTCGAAGCTGGACTACTGTAACTCTCTTTACATCGGGGCCAACGAGGAAACTATCAAGAAAATCCAGCTCCTCCAGAACAATGCTCCTAGAGCTGCACTCGGAATTTCAAGGAGAGATCATATCTCTGAAACAAGAAGATTAAACAACTGGTTATCCGTACAGGATCAAATCCTGTTGAAAGTGGCCTCTCTCACATACAAATGTCTAAACAACGCGGCTCCTTTCTATCTTACTGAGAGACTCACTAGAAAAACCATTATAAGTCCCTCCAGATCATCGAACACCAACTGCCTTTTGGTCCCAAGATTTAAACTCTCCAGGAGTTGGGGGACGCAGTTTCCCGGTTAAGGCAGCTCAACTGTGGAACTCCTTACCCCTCCCCTGCGAGTAGATCAATCTTACCCACAATTTCAGCAGAACCTCATAAATTGGTTCAAAGATTCTGACAAGTAATCTTGCCTATGACTCCCTTCTACTTCCTGCTATACCCTTGTACATAACAATGTGTCACCATAACTGTATATAGTATTTTATTTGTATGCCGAATATGTAACATCACCTTATTCTGTATTGTATACCTTGTATTATGAAAATATACCTATGTAAATGTACTTTCTGTAACCAAGCAAGTTGTCTTATGCAATGCTCCCCGATACCCTTGGGTCTGGTGCGCAATACAAGTAATAAAACAAAGAAACATACAAACAAAGCTTCATCAAAGCCTGCAAGCAAGCCTTCTCGGAAGTGTCCCTGGGCCAACCAGTGGGCCGACCAGCTTACACTGGACTTTTGCTCTGTCTCCGCCGCTGTTTCGAGGAAGCCCTTGACCCTTGGTATACTGCTAGCTCTGTGTCCGCGGTACACTCACACCGAATTTCGTACACTTGGCGTTCCCAGGTCTGAAGTGAGACAAGACTGCCAGGACCTGAGCCGCCGCGGTTACTGTGTTTCCCAGCCGCAATGATCTTTGCAGGTGCGCTGCATTTGTGCCCCTCTTACCCCTGAAGCCTGCTGCAGTGAAACTGGCCTAATCCATCCATCAGGAGTGGAGAAATCGCCACTGTCCCGTTTGGGCATCATCACCATCTTCGGAACTGAAAGCCACAGAGACGTCATATTGTCGCATTTGAACCTGCACCGAAGTGGACTCGACTGGCGAAGTTTAGTCTGGAGTGTGCCGGGGTCAGTGAGTAATCGCAACCCTAGCCGGTGGCCCCTAGCACCTCCATCCACTTTTACGCACGAGTGGCCACTGGGGGCCCCCCTCCTTTCCACTGCTAGTGCGAACTAGCAAACTATTCCCGACTCTTGGAATCGACTCTGCCCTCAAGTGGAGACCCTCCTCGAATAGTGGGAACTTCATCGCCTCACCTACCTCCCTGAGCTTCTAGAGACCCCTGAAGAGACCCCGTTTTTGCCCATTGGAACATACGCATGCGCTTGCATAGCATGCTCTATTGAGCATTAGGCTCTTCTCTTCTTAGGGATTGGACTGCCCTTGTTAGGTGTGTGTTGGATGCAGAAGGGGACTAAAGACTATTTGCACTGCCCGTTTCCTTCCCTTTAGGTTGTGGACTCATTTCGTGACTTTAACCCTTTAGACCCCATTGGTCTTGCATATATTTTGTATTGTTAGTGTTGTGTTGGTTTGGTAGTATTGCTGTGATTGTTTTACTGTGTGTTGAAGTTACAAAGGCCTTGTAATAAATATATATATATATATATATATATATATATATATATATATATACACACACACACACACACCTGTCTGGGAGTGATCCTTGCTCTGTGTGCTCATTGAGGTCTTTCAGTCACCCTCACCCCTCCTGAGACCTAGTCTTGACCGCAGACCTTAGCTACCTTGATTGGTCTGGCTTTTCCAGAAGGTTACCCTGTTCCAAGAAACTAGGCTGGCCTTCTGAACCTCTGCCCTCCAAGTCAGAAATCCATCTTAACACATACCCACTCTCGAAAACGGTTCAAGAGTTTTTCTTAAAAGGTTTGAATAGCGTCACATTAATATCACTCACTCTCTCTCTCCTCCCGTGGGCTTTTCCCATCCTAACCCTGGCATCCCTAAATCCCAAAGTGGTCGCTAGAGATGGATAATCCCTACTAACTAGGATATGGCTGGCTAGCAGTGTGTGCCTAAAAGTGATCTCCTCCTCTTGCTTTCTCCCTTTGGGAATGTATAGGTGGATCCTAACTTCGGTCCCAGAAGGAAACAAAAAAATATCTTTCAATCGCTCGGGTCTCACTTGGTCTTTACCTCTCATGCTCTTATATTCCTCACCCGATGTTCCCTACTTCCTTCCTCTTCACCCTTTCTCCCCCCACTCCTTTCACCCCTTCTCTGTCCCTATGATTTTCTTACATCTACTACTCCACGTGTCGAGCTTTACTACGTTCGCCACTAATACACTCTACTCTCCTCTCCTACTAGTTTCTACTCCCACGACTCTCTCTCCTGCCCTCTATTCCACCCTTCCTCCTCGTGCTCACACACTGCTTTTACTCCCGCAGCCACGTTGCTCACTCATTCCCACTTTCTCCCCTGCTCTTCTACTAAGTCTCACTCACTCGGCTTCCCCACCATATAGACAAGTACCACCAACTCTCCCCATCCAATACCTCACCAGGCATGCACCCTCCCTAATGTTCGTCCATGCTCCGCTGCACCGTCCTTCCTCCGTCTGGTCTCTCAGTTGGCCTTCAACTCACTTGCAAACCTGAACAACTCACACTGCCCTGTTACCGGGGTCCTCTTTCATGCTCTTCCTCTCCCTCCCATTGGTCATGGCATCCCCCTGGTTCCCAGGCCAGTCCCCATCTTGTTCTTGACCGGGAGTCATGTCATGCAGATACAAGGCTTTAAAATGCCTATGGAACCACGTCCCCATCTTGAACACGGGTCCACCGGAGTTCTGCATGGCAGCTGCGACCAACACAATGGGCCTCATTCCGAGTATGGCGGTAAGGGATAGCGGCCACCGGTAATGAGACCGGTGGCGGTATTCCCTTACCGCCATACTCCGAGTTCCCTCTGCGCCCTCGCCCTTAACGCCTGCTTTGAGCAGGTGTTAAAGTCGAGGGCGCAAAGGGGCCTCCAAGCCAATAACGGTGACCGTAATGAACATGTCACCGTTATTTGCATCTTCCCCATTCCCATTGAGCCCTATGGGGGCTCATTTGGGAATGGGGAAGAGCCTTGGTGAATGGGGAATTACTGCCCCGCCAACCTTGGAATGGGGCGGTAATTCCGCCATCCACCAAGGCGCTGCCGGTCCGGGTACGGCGTCAACCAAGGCGTTAATAGCGCCATTGGTTAGCGCCGTACTCGGAATGAGGCCCAATCAATCCTAAGGTTCTTAGGAGGGTATTTTGGAGCGTCTTGGTTGCCATTATGAAGTACGTACCACTCCACAGCCAGGCTGTTCACCGCTGGCTCCCTTGCAGTTGGGTTGCTCATTCCCTCCTCCCCACAAGGACTTCTGGGCTCTGCAGTCCTGGAAAAGGTATACTACCCAATTGGCACGCAGGTATGGGGTGCTAACAGAGGGTACTTGACAGATGCAGCCAGGCACAGGCAGAAGGAACTTGGGCCCTTCCAACTCCCTTGCCCCACCATTGGGGCAGGACTGGCTCTGGCAAACACCATGGTAGGCCCCTTGCCCCAGGTTGGGAGGGGTCCCTGTCACAGCAACATCCCTCAGGCGGTTACCAGTCAATTGGTCGAAAACATTTGGTCGACAGGACAATTGGTCGACACCATTTGGTCGAATGCCAAATGGTCGAATTTTTTTTTTTTTTTTTTTTACACCCCTTTTTTGTTTTTTTTTGGGGGGGTCCCCCCCCAACCCCCTTTTTTTTCTTTCCCCACACGAAAACCCACAAAAAAAATATATAAATAAAAAAAAAAAATTCGACCATTTGGCATTCGACCAAATGGTGTCGACCAAATTGCAGTCGACCAAATTGCAGTCGACCAATTGACAGGACACCCCCTCAGGCCCATGCTCACTGAGAACTACTGTCTCATCAGAATCCTGCCACACCTCTCCAGAATCATGGAATGCTTTGTCGCAAGCCAACTCGACAGCACATCACCAGACCGAACCTCCTCAAACCCTTCCAAACAGGCATCCGCTCAGCCACAGCACTGGGATTGCGACACTCCACATCCTGGATGACCTCCACAATGTCACTGAAAAAGGGCACACAGACCATCTAATGCTGCTTAAGCTTTCTGCAACCTTCGACACATTCAACCAAAGCATCCTAACTGGTTTACCTCCTTCCTCACTGACAGAACACACATTGGGCCTCATTAGGACCCAGGCGGATTTCGCGGTGCTAAATGCACCGCGAAGCACGGCGGAAAGCCGTCGATAGCGCCATGGGGGTTGGCGGATTTACCGCCCCATTCCGACCTCGGCGGAGCGGTAAATCCCCAATCCCCATTCTGCCCTTCCCCATTCCCATTCTTGCCCCATAGGGTATAATGGGAGTGGGGAAGGAGTTAATTACGCCACCGTAAAATACGGTGGCGTAATTAACAACGAGGTCCCGTAGCGCCATGGTTTTCTCCGCCTGGTAAAACCAGGCGGAGAAAACCTCCATGGCGCTAAGGGAACTCGTAGTACGGCGGACGGGTCCGCCGCGATTAGCGCTGGCGGAAACCCACTCCGCCTGGGTCCTAATGAGGCCCATTGTCTCATGCCCTCCATCGATGAAACCCCACCTCATTTAAATATGGGGTACTATAAAGTCCCTCTCTATATCACCTCCTCTTTAAACTACATCTTAAATCCCTCAGCCAGACTCTGAGCAACCACTTTCAAGACTATCTCGAGGACATTAAAATATGCTTGCAAATCTCTATCTCTCTCTCTCAACTTCACACCCTCAAAAAGCTGTCTCTACAGCATCACCACCTGGGTAGCCACCCACTGCCTCAAGCTCAACCGAAATAAAATGGAATACTTCCTCATATGCCCCACAAACAGAAACCAACCTCACCGCCTGGAATGAAAACTCAGACAACCCGCACACATCCCTCACCACACCAATCCAGTCACTAGGCTTCCCCATCGATCCCACCACCTAATCCTCACACACTACATGGTGTAACAAGGTCGAGAGAGTAGGGACCCCTCTAGGTCTAGAGTTGGAGGCCTCCTAGGGTGTAAGCTAGAGCCATCCATACCCTAGAGGGGGATGTGCAGGTGGAAGGCCCCAGTAGCTGTCCCACCCTTACGTGCTTATCAGATTGCTCTGCCCAAGTGGACTCTTCTCACGTGGCCAGGGAAAGGCAGACACTTCCTGGTCCTGACCCTGGAGGTGGTGTTCTGCGGGAGGATCACACTGGATGGGGACTGAAGGTGTTGAAGGTCAGAAAGAATGGGAACACCCCATAACTAACTTTCCCAGAGACCCTACTATCTTAAAGCCCTATTAGAAGATTGAAGCTACACAAGAAAAAGGTAACTTGAACATTGGGGACTTCAAATCCCACAATGCCTGAAGTGCTGGGATGAGAAGAGGGATGTAGGGTCACTAGGAGTTTCTTTAGTCCTGGCAGGCGAGTATATCAAGGCAGGGACTTTGTAGTTGTAGACCTGGCAGGTTAGTGGACCAGGTAGAAGTCATTGAAGTACTCTGTTGTGAATAAAGTCTGTGAAGAAGAAGTGTTAAGACCACTAAAACATGTTGTGAACTGTTGTGGAATCATCCTGACAAATCATCATTTTTGATACAGATAAACTGTGGAAGTGTTTTTCTTTTCTAAGAAGTTGTTTTGAACTCTTTACTACAAGCGGAGGGACAGACAGGTCTAGGTTGAACTTCTGGTCAAAGTCTAAGTGAGAGACTTTTGGAGTAAGAAGAACTTGATCATTAGAACTTTGTTGCAAGACAGAACTTTCTCAATGTTGAACTGTGAACTGTTGGTTGACAATCCTGCTTTGAATCTGGGGAAGGGGATCTCACCCAGGTTACAAGGAGAAATAGTTATCAGGTGTTATGTTGAACATAACTGTGATTTCTGTTACATTTGAATTGCGATATATTCCCTTTATATGTATACGTGTGAGGGGCAGATTCCTTTTGTTGGAGTGTTTCCTTCAGTTTATTTTGATAAGAAGGGAAATCTTCATCAGAGTAGGGACAGTGATGAGTTTGGCAAACCTTTTGAGTTAATAAAATGGCATTTTATGAAAAACCTTTATCAAGTTATCTGCCTCACATTGCTGACCCCTCACAATAGGGAGTCGCTAAGGTCTGCAGCAGAGAGGATGGACAGCCTCAAAGAATGCTGCACGTTGCCAGCTGGCACCAGTGCAAGACGCGATCCATCAGCTGAAACAGAGCTCCCATACCATGTACTACTAAAAACCTGCAGAGGAGAGGCTTCCTGATAAAACCAGAGATATTCCTATGCTTACTGTGGGCTTATTCAGGATGCGTCCTCCTAACAGAAACTAAAACACTTTCCTGCATGGGCTGCCATTAACCCGGCACGGTTGACCCATGCACAAAGTAGGGGGCCAGGGGAATTTGCCCCTTTTTAAATGTATTGTGGCATTGGTAACACCTCCTGGGTGTGAAAAACAGGGCAAGATTGGTCAGGGAAAGAAGAAGAATATGAGAAGCCGGGCAGGAAACAGGAAGGTGTGGGTTGTTTGGGTGATGTTAGAGGAGAATGAAGAGGAAGTGGCAGACCAAGGAACCAAACGGAGGAAGGATAGTGGACTGGAATGTGGAAGCAATTGCAAAGGAGAGGTATTGGTTGGTGAGAGCAAGTGGTACTGTGTATGTAAGGTGGATGAGTGAGAGTGAAAGAGGAGAGCCTCACAGCCAGCCAGTCAGAACTTGACGATAGAAGAAGCAATATATAACCTGGAGAGTAGGGGCGCCTGGGTTAGGCAGGGTCTTCCCATCTATAGACAAGAGAGGGGACGGCCCTTAGTGCACCTTTTACACACTGTACATTGGGTGCATACTAGAGGTGTAATTATTAGTCTGCTTAGTGCAGATGGGTGTCTTCGGGTGGTATGCATTCATCAAATTGTGAAACCTCGGTGGGAGAGCGGTGTGTAGATCAGGTTGTTACTATTACCATATCTTGCTAACCATTCCATGTAATAACAGGAGACAACCTTTTTCACTTTGGCAACATAACAATAGGTCACATTTATGTGCTTACATCAATGCAAAACAACCTTTCCCCAGGTGTTATGCCTCGTTATACCATAAAATGTAATTTTAGGCTAAGTGTTGCTAAATCAGGTGCCACTGACATGGCAAAAATGTAGGGACCACGGTTTCTGACCATTTTCACAGGGCCTCCATTATGACTGCTCACGGACTACTCAAAGATACTCCCAGTTGCAACAATGAATACCGGCCAGTCAGGGTATGCTAGTGCAGTCCTAGGTTTAACTGTGCCTTCTGGCACTTGTCACTCCCGATTTATAACAGTCTGGGGCAAGAGGTCCCAGAATAGAAAGTTAAAATGAGGACTTATCTAGCACTGCCGGATGGAATGGGGGCATGTTGGCATGTATGGCACTGCTCATTCTTACATGGGGTTATGGTACTATGCAGACGGACTTACACCAGCAAAGCCAGCCACAACCCAAGCACCAGAGACATGATGGTACCAGAGATGCAACTCACAAGGGAGCCAATGACCAGGGGCTGTTTTACCACCGACCACAGTAGAGTGACTCACCAGGCAGTCAGTGATCAGAGAAGTGACAGAGCAGAGGCACCGTGCACCTGGCTACCCTCTGTCCTCCGGGCCCAGGCCCAGGTACCTGCTCACCCTGCCACCCTCGTGCACTGCCTCCAGGCCATCCCTTGCACTGGGCTCTGTATCTGTACCCATACAGTCCCCCCCTTTCCTTCCTGCACTTATCAGACCTACCCAGTCTGCTGCCTTAAACCCAGCACTGGCCACTTGCACTACCATTGTTTCTTGCCTTTATTATTCATTAATTTATTATTATTTATTGGTTTTCGCCTTGCTCCGCACACTCGTTTTTCTCCCTCCTTCCATGTCTTTCTCTCCCTCCCCCTCTCTGATGCACTTGTCGTTCTCAATGCCACTGGGCCTAGTAAGATCGTTATGTTCTCCCCCGTTCCCCTTCCCTTGTCGCGCTCTGAAACACTTGTGTATGAGCGCGACAGAAATAAAATATCAATATCAACTCACAAAGGAATAGCTGCCAAGTACGCCTGTGTCATGTGTGACACCATGAGCCAGTACATGACTTTCCCTTTGCATTCTGGTACATTTGGGACCATACTTATAGTGGGAAGAACAAAAATACAAAACCCAGCATTCAACGAGAAATTAGCAGAGTGACTTACGTTGTGACATATGACATTTGGCTACTTGGAATCTCTGCAAGGGAGCCCTGGACCAGAGGAAAATGACTCACCATGCAATCAAGGTCCAGAGGCACGACAGGACAGAGGAGCACCTCACAAAGGCACAGCTGCTCAATGGACCCTCTGCATGCACGATACCAGTATCCAAGCCTTGGTTTTCACTTGCATACTGGTGCTTGTAGGCCCATACCTATAATGGGGAGGACCAAAATCTCAGTATAGTATTCAACAGGAAATGCAGAGACTGGCCCACCTTGTCCCATAGGATCATGTGGGGCTCCCTGGCAGCTTTGCAAGAGCGCCAAGTACCACAGGGGAGACAGACCCACAGAGCTGAGGACCAAAGGGGAGCAACTCACCAAGGTCCAGCGGGGTGAGAGACCCACAGAGCTGAGGACCAAAGGGGAGCAACTCACCAAGGGCCAGCGGGGTGACAGACCCACAGAGCTGAGGACCAAAGGGGAGCAACTCACCAAGGGCCAGCGGGGTGACAGACTCACGGAGCTGAGGACCAAAGGGGAGCAACTCACCAAGGGCCAGAGGGGAGACAGACCCACAGAGCTGAGGACCAAAGGGGAGCAACTCACCAAGGACCAGGAGACAGACTCACAGAGCTGATGTCCAAAGGGGAGCAACTCACGAAGGGCCAGAGGGGAGACAGACTTGCAGAGCTGAGGACCAGAGGAGAGCAACTCACCAAGGGCCAGAGGGGAAACAGACTCACAGAGCTGAGGACCAAAGGAGAGCAACTCACCAAGGGCCAGAGGGGAGACAGACTCACAGAGCTGAGGACCAAAGGGGAGCGACTCACCAAGGGCCAGAGGGGAGACAGACTTGCAGAGCTGAGGACCAGAGGAGAGCAACTCACCAAGGGCCAGAGGGGAAACAGACTCACAGAGCTGAGGACCAAAGGAGAGCAACTCACCAAGGGCCAGAGGGGAGACAGACTCACAGAGCTGATGTCCAAAGGGGAGCAACTCACGAAGGGCCAGAGGGGAGACAGACTTGCAGAGCTGAGGACCAGAGGAGAGCAACTCACCAAGGGCCAGAGGGGAAACAGACTCACAGAGCTGAGGACCAAAGGAGAGCAACTCACCAAGGGCCAGAGGGGAGACAGACTCACAGAGCTGAGGACCAAAGGGGAGCGACTCACCAAGGGCCAGAGGGGAGACAGACTCACAGAGCTGAGTACCAAAGGGGGGCGACTCACCAAGGGCCAGAGGGGTGACAGAGCAGCAGAGCTGAGGTCCAAAGGGGAGCAACTCACCAAGGACCAGAGCGGAGACAGACTCACATAGATGAGGACCAAAGGGGAGCAACTCACCAAGGGCCAGAGGGGAGACAGACTCGCAGAGCTGAGGACCAGAGGAGAGCAGCTCACCAAGGGCCAGAGGGGAGACAGACTCACAGAGCTGAGGACCAAAGGAGAGCAACTCACCTAGGGCCAGAGGGGAGACAGACTCACAGAGCTGAGGACCAAGGGGGAGCAACTCACCAAGGGCCAGAGGGGAGAAAGACTCACAGAGCTGAGGACTAAAGGGGAGCAACTCACCAAAGGCCAATGTGGAGACACACTCACAGAGCTGAGGACCAATGGGGGGCGACTCACCAAGGACCAGAGGGGAGACAGACTCACAGAGCTGAGGACCAGAGGAGAGCAACTCACCAAGGGCCAGAGGGGAGACAGACTCACAGAGCTGAGGACCAAAGGAGAGCAACTCACCAAGGGCCAGACGGGAGACAGACTCACAGAGCTAAGGACCAAGGGGGAGCAACTCACCAAGGGCCAGAGGGGAGAAAGACTCACAGAGCTGAGGACCAAAGGGGAGCAACTCACCAAGGGCCAGATGAGAGACAGACTCACAGAGCTGAGGACCAAAGGAGAGCAACTCACCAAGGGCCAGAGGAGAGAAAGACTCACAGAGCTGAGGACCAAAGGGGAGCGACTCTTCTTCTTCTTCTCAATTATCGGAGGCGTGGGCGGACCCACGCAGGCGCTTCACCATCCTAAAGGATGATGTGCACCAGACCCACCAATCAATACTTAGCTCACATAAACTCAACTCCTCCCACTGCCCCGTCTGCCTCACAAAATCCAACATCACACTGCTCCTCCTCCTGCCTCTCACCACGTCACCTCCTAGCAAAGCCCTCCCACTCAGCTCAGCCACACCCAGCGCAGTCAACCGAACCCTGATCAATTCTCTCTCTTCAACATGTTTCTCACACCTAAGCAAAAAATGTTGCACAGTCTCAGGCACCCCACACACCGCACAGTCACTCGACTCACGCTTCCCCACTCGAAACAGACAGTCATTCAGCCCCACATGCCCTATCCTCAACCGATTCAGCATCACCTCCTCCCCCCTCCTCCATTCCAGACTCCCCACATCCACCTTCTCCGACACTTTCCCACGAACACCAAACATCCACCTGCCCTTCACCCCACTCACCCACCTCTCATGCCACTCATCCATGTCACCATCACAGCCTTCACCTCAAC
This sequence comes from Ambystoma mexicanum, assembly GCF_040938575.1. NCBI lineage: Eukaryota > Metazoa > Chordata > Amphibia > Caudata > Ambystomatidae > Ambystoma > Ambystoma mexicanum. Next base: position 38,351,518 of record NC_090921.1, read on the forward strand.
CACACTCAAAGGCAACCTCACATCAACCGCTCCCCTCTTCATACCCTCACCCGCCGCCAGATCCACCAACTCATTACCCAAAATGCCACTGTGACTGGGGACCCACGCCAACTCCAAATCAATTCCCCCACGCACATACCAATCAATCTTCCTCCTGATATCCAAAATCACATCCTTCCTATCACCATCCCCTGCCACAATCGTCTGCAACCCACTCAATGAATCCGAGAACACCACCACCTTCTCATACCCCAACTCGCACACCCTATCAATCGCCAATGCTATCGCCACCAACTCAGCCGTACAAATAGACACATCATTTGTCAGTCGCCCCACTTTATACTCCCCAGTGCTTTCCAAATAATACACCATACCCACTCTCCCAGACAACAGGATCTTTCCAACCATCCGTGAACACCTTGCATCCTTCCTTCCCTGCCACATACGCCTAACCCAAAGCCTTGATCTCACCCCGCAAACCCCGCTTCTTCGACACCACACTCGCCAACTCTAAACACACCTTTGGAGACCCCATCATCCACAATGGCCATCTCACCAAATCCATACCGTCACAGCCAACAACTCGCCTACACCCCACTTCACCCCTTTCTCCCACATATGAAACCCCAAAGTGCCCCCCTTCCTCCTCCACCGGTCCCTATAGTAGTCAAATCTCCAATTATACTTCAAACATTCACGCACCGGATGAGCCACACTCTTCGCACTACACTTCACCCACCACCTCATATTCAACGCATCCCTCCTCAACCCCAACGGCATCTCCCCCACAAGCACCTGCACCGCATTCACTGGAGAGGACCTCATCACACCCGAACACACCCTCAATACCCTCGCCTGCACCCTATCCAACCGCAACTTCTGACTCACCGTGAAACCCACTGACACCTGACACCCAAAATCCATCACACTCGGGGAGCGACTCACCAAAGACTAGAGGGGAGACAGAGCAGCAAAGCCAAGGACACACTTTGATAAATCCATAGCTCTCAACTCCCACGCTTTTGGCGGGTGTCACCCGCCTTGTAAACAGCTGACTCACCGGCCAAGCCTCCTGCACGCCCATTCGTTTCAATGGGCCTCTAACCCGCCAAAAATAAAATCGGGTGTTTTCACCCGCCTTTGCGACACAAATGGTTGAGAGTTATGTAAATCTCAAACATGCAACGTAATGCAGAGACACTAATTGTCAGAATTCTAGAAATGGGAATAAAAGCCTCTTGGTGTAACATATTATGGGCCTCATTACAACTCAGGCGTTAAGGGTTAACGCTGTTGTTAACCCTTAACGCCTGATTCCAATTTTAACGGCTGCTTTTAGCAGCCGTTAAAACCCATGGCGCTGACCCGTCTTGGTGCTAATTACGGCAGCGTAATTTACGGTGCCGTAATTAGCGCCTTCCCCACTCCCATTATGCCCTATGGGGCAAAAATGGGAATGGGGAAGGGTAAATGGGAAATGGGGATTTACCGCCCCACTCACCTTGGAATGGGGCGGTAAATCCACCATCCACCATGGTGTAAACGTAGTTTACACCATGGTGGTAAAGTTGGCGTACTTACCGCCTGGGTCGTAAAGACCCCGGGCCTCATTAGGACCCAGGCGGTAAGGGGTTTACGGCGGCGTAAACAGCGCCGACCCTTACCGCCTGATTCCGAGGTCCCTTAGCGCCATGGAGGTTTTAACACCTGCTTTTAGCAGGTGTTAAAATCCATGGCGCTAAGGGACCTTGTTGTTAATTACGCCACCGTAATTTACGGTGGCGTAATTAACGCCTTCCCCACTCCCATTATGCCCTATGGGGCAAAAATGGGAATGGGGAAGGGTAAATGGGTTAATGGGGATTTACCGCCCCACTCACCTCGGAATGGGGCGGTAAGTCCGCCAACCACCATAGCGTAAACATAGTTTACGCCATGGTGGTAAAGGTACGACCCAGGCGGTAACTTACCGCCTGGGTCGTAATGAGGCCCTATGTATGTTGCTGTGTATCTGACTTTTGATGCCTATCCGCGGTGTTTTAGGCCTGCGTTTGTTTGGATGAGAATTTGCATGTTTTGGGCTTGTTTTGAAGGAGCGTTGTGCTTATTTTCATTCCGACCCGGCAACACTGCGCATGCCCTGGTTTTTTTATTCTGAAAATCTAGCACAGGCCCGTGTGATCCCCACATTAGATAAATTAAACGGTTCTCACCTATTTCTGTCTCTTCCCGGGGTGGAGCTGCAGCCCGGACACAGGACTAATCCCGCCTCCTATTGGGCAGTTCCTCCTCCGGCTGCAGCACGTGACACGACGTGCGAGCCTCTGGCCGAACTTCCGGGGAAAGCCTCCTTCACACCGGAAGTGAATGTGAACATTTCACCCGGAAGCGAAGAGCCGCTTCTAAAACAGAAACGAAAGACTTTAAACAGCAGGAAATAAAGTGAAGTGAATAGGAAGCTGTAGCAGACACATGTACACCCCGGACTCCCTTTATCATGACCAGTGGCTTTGCGCCCCTCCCCCCAGAGAACAGTGTCTCAGGCAGAAGCAGCAGAGCACCGAGCAGAGCTCAGGAGGAGCGCCTACCCCTAGACACCTGCTCCTTCATTGCTATGGCAGTGGAGGGAGGGAGGAGTGTATAGTGCTCATTATAGAACTGACAGACCTCCCCCCTCTCTGGAGATCAGTGTCTGAGGCCTCATCATGCTTAGGCAGAAGCAGCAGAGCACCGAGCAGAGCTCAGGAGGAGCGCCTACCTCCAGACACCTGCTCCTTCATTGCTCTGTCAGTGGAGGGAGGGGGGAGTATATAGTACTCATTATAGAAGTGACAGACCTCCCCCTCTCTGGAGATCAGTGTCTGAGGCCTCATCATGCTTAGGCAGAAGCAGCAGAGCACCGAGCAGAGCTCAGGAGGAGCGCCTACCTCCAGACACCTGCTCCTTCATTGCTCTGTCAGTGGAGGGAGGGGGGAGTATATAGTACTCATTATAGAAGTGACAGACCTCCCCCTCTCTGGAGATCAGTGTCTGAGGCCTCATCATGCTTAGGCAGAAGCAGCAGAGCACCGAGCAGAGCTCGGGAGGAGCTCCTACCCCCAGACACCTGCTCCTTCATTGCTCTGTCAGTGGAGGGAGGGGAAAGTGGATAGTGCTCATTATAGAAGTGACAGACCTCCCTCCTCTCTGCCATAGATCAGTATCGGAGGCCTCCTTATGCTCAGGCAGAAGCAGCAGAGCACTGAGCAGAGCTCAGGAGGAGCTCCTACCTCCAGACACCTGCTCCTTCATTGCTATGGCAGTGGAGGGAGGGGGGGAGTGTATAGTGCTCATTATAGAAGTGACAGACCTCCCCCCTCTCTGGAGATCAGTGTCTGAGGCCTCCTCATGCTCAGGCAGAAGCTACAGAGCACCGAGCAGAGCTCAGGAGGAGCTCCTACCTCCAGACACCTGCTCCTTCATTGCTATGTCAGTGGAGGGAGGGGGGAGTGTATAGTACTCATTATAGAAGTGACAGACACCCCCCCTCTCTGCCAGAGATCAGTGTCTGAGGCCTCCTCATTCTCAGGCAGAAGCAGCAGAACACTGAGCAGAGCTCAGGAGGAGCGCCTACCTCCAGACACCTGCTCCTTCATTGCTATGGCAGTGGAGGGAGGGGGGAGTGTATAATACTCATTATAGAAGTGACAGACCTCCCCCTCCCTCTGCCGGAGATCAGTGTCTGAGGCCTGCTCAGGCAGAAGCAGCAGAGCACCGAGCAGAGCTCAGGAGGAGCTCCTACCACCAGACACCTGCTCCTTCATTGCTGTCAGTGGAGGGAGGGGGGAGTGTAAAGTACTCAGAGAGGGAGGAGCATATAGTACTCAGATGGGGAGTGTATAGTGCTCAGAGAGGGAGGAGTGTATAGTACTCGGAGAAGGAGGAGTGTATAGTACTCAGAGAGGGAGTGTATAGTACTCAGTGAGGGAGGAGTGTATAGCACTCAGAGAGGGAGTGTATAGTACTCAGAGAGGGAGGAGTGAATTGAGCCCAGAGAGGGAGGAGTGTATAGTACTCAGAGAGGGAGGAATGTACAGTACTCAGGGAGGAGTGTACAGTGAGGCGTGTACAGTACTCAGAGAGGGAGTGTATAGTACTCAGGGAGGGAGGAGTGTATAGTACTCAGAGGGGGAGGAGTGTAGAAGGAGGAGTGTATAGTACTCAGAGAGGGAGGAGTGTATAGTACTCAGTGAGGAGTGTAGAGTACTCACAGCGGGAGGAGTGTATAATGCTCAGAGAGGGAGGAGTGTATAGTACTCAGAGAGAGAGGGAGTGTATAGTACTCAGAGGGAGTGTATAGTACTCAGAGAGGGAGTGTATTGTACTCACAGAGGGAGGAGTGTATAGTTCTCAGAGAGAGGGAATGTATAGTACTCAGAGAGGGAGGAGTGTATAGTACTCAGAGAGCGAGGGAGTGTGTAATATTCAGAGAGGGAGGAGTGTATAATGCTAATTTTACCTTTTCAGCAGGAACACTTTATTTTCTCACTATAGTTTCTTCATGAATTGCAGTCATGTCCTGTTGAAGAAAGAGGCCAGCAGACATAGCTCTCAACCATTTATGTCGCAAAGGCGGGTGAAAACACCCGATTTTATTTTTGCCGGGTGAGAGGCCCATTGAAACAAATGGGCGTGAAGTTGGCTTGGCGGGTGAGTCAGCTGTTTACAAGGCGGGTGACACCCGCCAAAAGCGTGTAAGTTGAGAGCTATGCCAGCAGAATTATCCATAAAATATCTATTTTCTTTTTTGAAGTAAATAGACATTTTAAGGATAATCCTGCTGAGAGCAAGGAGGACACCCATTTACTTTGAATTTCTCCTCATCCTTTGACTCGCTTCTGAAAACATAAAGCAAAGGGCCTCATTAAAATATTGGCAATATTTCCCACTGGAATTCCACAGGTGATATATGTCTGGTAGGAGTATGATCTTTAAATAAAATACATACATGCCAACGTTTTGCCACAGCTGGGAGCGAGATTTTATAACAGAATTGCAGGTCTCGTGCACGATTCGGGAGTGTTGACATATATCAGCATACATTAATAAATATAAAAATGGACATATAGGGGAAATTATGAAGGAGGGGGGGGTTTGCTGCAGGAGAGATTGGGACTGTCCCATATGAACTTCAGATATGAATATGCCCTGGCCCTGGGTAGGGAGGCCAACTGTCCCGTAATTTGCAGGATTGTCCTGTAATTGGGGACCCTGTCCTGCAGTTTGCCGAGTGGCTCTGCGTGACGCTGGTTGTCCCGATTTTCTCTGTTTGAGCAGAATTAGGCATGCTGGGGAATGGGGCCTGCCTCTGCAGGGCGCTGACTCACAGATTAGCTGCCACCTGCCAGCCACAGTTATTCCGATTCGCGGGAAATGTATGTATATGACACCCTCCCCACTCCTATAATAGGAATCGGCCTATAATAGGAGCGTGGAGGGGGTCATATACATACATTTCGCGCTAATCGGAATAACAGTGGCTGGCAAGTGGCAGCTAATCTGTGAATAAGAGTCCTATAGCATTGCATTGCACCCGCAGCTGCTGACGTGACAGGCCTGCTGTGCAGATGTGTCACGTCAGCTGCTGCGGGTGCAATGCATTGATTCTGCCCGGTGCTGTGCGGTAGTGCACAGAAAGGGGCGGGCCAAACGTGACATCATCACTGCCCTGTGTCCCGCAAAAGGATCTCGCAAAGTTGGCCACCCTAGCCCTGGGATGCCATGTCCCTGATGCCCCAAGTTCATTTTCCTCAGCAGACAATTGGTTTCTATCCAATTTTCCATTTGTGGAAACTGTAAGGAACTCATGGTGGCAACAGTAAAGACAGACACAAGTGATCACAGTTCAAGGGTGTTTATTAAACTGTTTGTGCAGGTTGGATAAACACCTAATCTAAACCTAAATCTAAGATGGGAGCAAGCTACGACCATCAAATAATAATTAGGCAGTTCTAGTGGCGTCTTGTCAGATAAAAGGGCCTATTCTAAAAAAGAAACGATTGCTAATCCTTACAACTAAATACCAAAACGAGTGCTGGATAGTGTTCACAAGAAAGAAAGAAAGAAGTGTTCACAAATGATAAGTCAGGATGTAGTAGCCGGGGGACTCCCTTCCTCATGTTTTGAGCACGGGACAAGGCGGGACTCCTGAGCACATGCTCGAGCTTTCTCAGCACATGACGACAGCTCCAGCTTCAGCTATCAGGACCTTTGGTGGTTAAGTCTCTTTTCTACAAAAAGTCTCTTGCTCCGAGGACCTGATGTGGTCAAAATAAAAAACAAAAGGTTTATTTCCAATGTAAGTTGGGTGATGCTTTTTCACCCCTTAATCCCCCTCTTCCATGCTCAAATCTACAAAAAGTTCTTACTGATATCAGGATCTTCGGTAGTTAAGTTTCTTGCTTCCGGGGGGCTGATAGGTTCAAAACAATAAACAAAAGTTCCTTTCTGTATATACTTTAGGTGACAATTCTTCACCCCTGGGTCCCCCTCTTCCGGGCTCAGACCTTTTATCGAATATCAGCCATCCTCTGTCGGGTTCACTCTGGCTTGTATTAAAACGATTTCTCTGTTGCATTCACGTGTCGGCAGAGTGATGGGTTTTCACCCCTGGATCCCCCTCTTCTGGGCTGAGACCCTTCTCGACTGTTTGCCTCCCTCTGTCGGGTTCATTACGGATTTTGCTCAAAACATTTTCACCTGTGGCATTCACAAATCTTAATGTCTTTTTCAACAGTTTACGGTGGGCATCCCTCTGTCGGGTTCCCTTTTGTCAACACACTGTTCTTTGGGATTCCAGACTTCTCCCCATTCTATCGGCATCCCTCCGTCGGGTTCACTTTTGTCAATCACACAGGCCCTCATTAGGACCCTGGCGGTAAGGGGTTTACGCTAGCGTTAGCTGCGCCGACCCCTTACCGCCAATTCCGAGTTCCCAGAGCGCCATGGTCATTTTTCCGCCCGCTTTTTGCGGGCGTAAAAATCCATGGCGCTATGGGACCTTGGTGTTAATTACGCCACCGTAATTTACGGTGGCGTAATTAACTCCTTCCCCACTCCCATTATACCCTATGGGGCCGAAATGGGAATGGGGAAGGGTAAATGGGTCAATGGGGACTTACCGCCCTGCCGACCTCGGAATGGGGCGGTAAGTCCACCATCCGCCATGGCGTAAACGGACTTTACGCCATGGCGGAAAAGTCCGTCGATGGCGGAAAAAATCCGCCAGGGTCCTAATGAGGGCCACAGTCTTTTTCTTGAACTCACTATTCAGGATTAATTTCCCTTAGCTTTCCAATGACATGCAGGTCAAAGACTTTCGACTCTACAAGGGGTTTTGCAAGACCCCTGAATGACCACTTTGAACTTTTCCTTGTGGCTCTCATAAGGCCTTGTAGTATCGGTAGTTTTCACAAAACACGGAATCAACCAGAGTCTCTCGAGTGTGTACCCATGTGGTGCCAGACCCCTCTGCAGCTGGGTTTCCTTAATGTTAATAGTTTTTGTCTTTCGTTTGACACAGTTCGGTTTCTTTTCGGTGCTCCCCTCGACTCACCGGCTTTAATGAACCGGCTGGTTTTTCTTGTATCTGGAGTCAAAGACGGTACCACGGTAGCAGGCGTCTCTCTCTGTCCTGCTTATTAGCATAGGCATGCTCTGTGTACCGTTGCCATCTGCTGCAACACACGCTGGCTATTGTTTGCAGTCTTACGATTCCTTTCAGGGAGGCTTTGCGGGTCTTGGTTGGAAAGGGCAATGTCGCTTCTCTCCTTGTTGCCCCTTTGGATCTCACCACCTTTTGTGCTCAGGGAAATGCCCCAGGTGAGCCTAGGTGTAGTGCCAGATATGGAGCAGAGGGCAAGATATCTGAGGCTTTCATGTGCTGTATTGCATCTGCCTCCCTTCCTCCCATTAGATCTATCCTGCCCCGATCCAACAACCCCTCCGTACGTCATCAATCCTCTAAGGTCCCAAACCCGGTTGCCCTCAAAAAGCATAACTCCCAGAACCCTTCTTTCACCGGTCTCCATTCGACTACTGCCTATCCTTCTTCTTCCCATCCCTCTGATTATTATTTTCCGCACTCTCAACCTACTTAGGTAAAATACTACAGTTCCCACAATCCCTCCTGTTTATTTCACGGTCCCAGCTATTCCCATTTGTCTTACAAACCCTACCAATCCCGTCCCTCTGATTGTCATTTTCCAAACCCCAAATCCACTATGACAGAATACTACCATTCCCACTATCTTCTCTGTTCTTTTCTACATCCCGGTCATTCTCGTCCATTTAACAAACCCTCCAAAACCTACCCTTCCAAGATCATCCCAAGCCGAAATACGAGGGAAATGATTCTATATAAAACCTCTTTTCCTTCCGACTATGTAGGATACTCTGACACTCAAACCTTGCCTTTTTCCGACACAAACACTTACGTACCCGACAAACAATGGTTGAATAAAACTGTCTAACTGACAAGTCCCAACCCGAGGGTCAGGCAGAGTCAGGCAATTAACATGAATCACACACATCTGACAGCCCCTCCTTTACCCCAGAGGGCTAAACGGTGGAGCAAATGAGCACAAGGGGAGCAAGGCCGACAGCACAACAAGATGGCTAATCAGGCGCGGCAATTCAAGAGAAGGAGAAAGGCAGCAGGAATTGAGAGGGTGGCGAGGAGAGATGTGACCTTGCCCTTTTCATCCCAGGCCCGCAGATCATTCAAGGAAGAGAGACTAAGCCCGCAAACAACAGCCCAGGTGTCTTGCAGAAGATGTCAATGGTACACGGGGCAAGCCTACGCTGATAAGCATGAGCAAGGGAAGCTCCCGCGACCCTGGTACCGGCCTTGACTCCAATGAAGAAGAAAAGCCAAGCGGTTCATCACAGCTGCTGAATCGAAAGGGAAAATGATAAGAACCGGGCTTTGTTGAGTGAGAATCGCCAAGTGGCAAGTTTGAACCAAGTTCAATTAACTGTAAATGGACTGTAAAACGTGTTAAGGGGAGACCAGCTACAAAGGGTAGCAGGCACCACATGTACGCAAGAGACTCTGGTGATTCCCATCAGAGCGAAACTACGGGTACCAGAAGGCCGTAGGAGAGTCGCCGAAAGAGGTCAAAGTGGTCATATAGGAGTAAAATCCCTATACAATCCAAAGACCTTGATCTACAAACTGTGTGAAAGTAAGAGAAGTCCTGAGAGCTGCCATTATAACTGTCATCTCGTGCAGGAGAAGCCTGAGACTACTGTGCTCCAAGATCCCACCTTACCCTCCAGCCTGAACCTATGTAAATAGCGGACAGTTGTTGGATAACGGAAGTCGTCACACGAGAGGAGGACGTTCTCCCTGAGACCACCATGGAGATTAGAGCTGGGCTGCGCAGCCGCATACCGCTGTGCATACTTCTTCCCAACTTCAATATGGTAGATAATGCAGTGGTCAGGAAAGGTCCCGATGAGAAAGAGGGGTTCACGTTGCACGCACCATAATTGTTACTGGGGGAGCAGCAAAGTTGGCGCAATGTTTCAATTGTATATGTATCTAGCGTAGTTAATATATATATATTTATTTGCAATTGGTTAATAAAATCTGTAGAAAACTTTTACTGCAATACAAATAATTCATTTCAAATTACATATTAAAGATAGTTCAGAACAAATTACACATTTAGACAACAGTTTACGCAAAACCTAATTATCTAATGCAACATAATTATTAAATTCACAAAAGAAAAGACATTTAAAAAAATACTTTTTTAAGATACTTTCTCCTTTCTTCTTTTATCACAGACATGATCTCTCACACAATCAATACCACCCTCTTAAGTAACTTCTAGTCAATTAATTTACATACTTCCTTCCGAAAATCTAATCACACACAATTTCATACTCAGATTCTTACCATGCAACATGGTTAGCCAACGCCATCAAGGGATACAAAAGAATGAGTCAACACAAATCTCCCAAAGAGCATAACCCTCTGTGAACATAAAGCCGGGCACCCTACTAGCACGCGCCTCAATGATCAATTATTTCATGATTCTAGCAGAATCTACAGAAGGGCAGACATGTCATATCTTTGTTCCTGATGCTTAAAATGTCATTGGTTGAAAGAATGTTAAAACGAAAACGCATGGAAAGAGGGTCATATAATCTTCCAAAGATCCAACAACTTTTTTATAGGACACAATGCTCCCATATAATTTAGTTCTTACAACCGTGTCTATTGTATTTGTTCAATCAAAAATCTGATTTTTATTTTTTAACAAAGATAGGATTAGTAATTAACACCATAAATGAAGTCCTAATTCTTTCTAGGACAGATGAACATTTTTATCAAAGATCATTAGTAAATCCGCTACCTCCAATTCCCTCCCTACCTTCTTTTCGTAGAAGCGTGTAAAGGGTCGAGGCCGGTCTAGAGTAACGTTATCTGACCAAATGCATCTGTCAGCATTCAATCAAACGTACATATGAATGAAGACCCAACTCATATCTTATTGCAGCAAGAGTGACACAGCTGGGAAGATGAAACAGAACTTTCCTCCATATCAAACCCTCATAAAAATTCAATTCCCCAAGAATCCACTGTGGAACCATTTCTAGGCCATACAGCATCCATGGATTAACTTTGGCAGTGTAGAAATTCATTACTGGTAGAAGGGAAAAGTTGCCATATGTTTTGTCTACTTTTACCATTTTGGTTGCAAATAGTGTAGCTTCACTCCTTAAATATGCCCTATAGAAACCTTTATTAGGGTTGGCAACTAAAGGGTAGCCTAAATGGACCATACATTATTTTGCTATTATCTTAATGTTGTTGATGTACCAAGAGAATATGCGTTTCTTGCCTATTCTACATCATTTTAGTATTACAGTTTTTGGTGGATTAATTCTCAAATTGTTTGCTTGCATATAATCATTAAAACATTTCAATAGTCTTTGCAGACCTATAGGTGTAACATCTATTAATATAAAGTGATCTGCATAGGCTACCCAAAAGATGTGTATGTTTCTTATTTTTGGTGCAACAAAAATAGCTTCATTTAAGTGAGAGTCTATATCCGAAACATAAATATTAAAACGTTTAGGTGCAAATAAACAGCCCTGTCTGAGGCCATTAGAGATAGAAATCGGCCTTGACATCAGGCCCTCACTATTCATTCTCACCCTAATAACTGAATCAGTATGTAGATAAATTAAGATATTCAGTAATCCTTCGGGTATACTTAGCTCTTTTAATTTAATCCAGCCTCTGTTACGACCCACCAAGTGGAATGCCTTAGAGAGGTCCATTGAGGCAACATACATGGCAGAATGTCCCTGATTCCAGGTGGTTTGTTGTAGATGCCTCAGAATATTTCCTCCACCATCTGTTCCCATACCTTTGTGGAAACCTAGCTGAAAAACATGTAAAATATTCTTCTCTTTACACTACTTTTCTATATGCCTTAGAACAATAGATGCAAATATTTTAGAGTCTACATGCATTAACGAGATAGGCCTTTAGTTCTCTGAAGATGACGTATCACCCTTCTTAAACATGGGGCACACATATGAGGTTTTCCAAGAAGTAGGCAAATCTGCATTTTCATGACATCATTAAATAGTGTAAAAGGTATACAAGACCAGAGGTCAATATTCTGCTTAAAAATACAATGGCCCTCATTCCGAGGTTGGTGCTAGTCATGGCGCTACTAGCGCCATGACTAGCACCAATACTGGTACCGCCACCGACGTGGCGGTATGGGGACTTACCGGTCCATTCCGTCCTTTGCGGGACCGGTAAGGCCCCATTGTTAAAGCCATTCCCATTCCCATTTGAGCCCCCATAGGGCTCAATGGGAAGGGGGAAGGCGCCAATAACGGTACCGCAAATTGTGGTACCATTATTGGCCCCGGTATTCCTTTGCGGGTCCCGTCCTTAATGCCTGCTAAAACCAGGCGTTAAGGGAAGGACCTGCAAAGGGACCTCGGAATAGGGCGCAAAGGGATTACCGGCACCGGTGTCATTAACGGTGCCCGGTATCCCTTTGCGCCCGGGTCGTAATGACCCCCAATATGTTAGAGAATTAGGACTCTTCGCTCTTGACCCACTTGCCCTCATTATACATTCTGAAATATCGCCAAGAGAAAAGTGTAAGGCCCATGGAGTTTCCTTTATGGCATTAGAAAGGCTACCTGTTTGCTCATTTACGATATACAGATCCCTAAAATAGCTATCCCAGCTATTTTCACTAATTGGATTAACCAGGATTGCAGCTTGAGCTCTTTCTAGATCATTCATTAATCTCCAAATAGTGCTCAAGCTGCCCTCTCTTAAACAATATAGCATAGCATTGCCTCACTATCACTTTGCAGAAGCTTAGCCTTGTACACTTAGACCAATTCTGTAGCCTCTGCTTAATCCCCTTAATCAGACTATCCTTCGTCCCAGTTCACTCAACTTCATGCTCTTTATATGTCTTATCTCTTTCTGTGCAGCCCTTTTGATAAAATGCATATTAGGATCAAATTTATGCCAGTGTTTTTACCTGAACCGGCCATCGAACTTCTATTACCAATCCTATTCAAAAGTTTTTAGACTTTCCCCCTCTTTTTTTAGGGTATAGTAAATTTAGATCCCAACCTTCCAAATTTGATGGCCACATTTGTCCCTGTAAGCTTTTCCGTAAAGCCAAACTGGGTCCCACTCCACCTTGATTCTTTTCTTAGTTTATAGATTGCGAATATATATCACACAGTATCTGGTCTCCCTCCCACCCTGAGGGTGAGACTCAGTCATCATTAAAGTCATCTAGTACGATTACTAGGCTTCCCCGGACATAGCAGATACCATTCCTCAATCTTTTGATTTATCTTCTGCAAAGTCAAGTCCAAATTGCCATGTATGCTCCAATAAATATTACGCAGAAGTAAATGATTAAAGTGCTGATAGTCTTCAGCCTTGATCACCACCTTCAGCACACCATTGCATAGTTCATGATGTTCCATAATCTGCAGCCACCTCCCTTTTTGGACAGCAATCAGGAGGCCCCCCTGCAGGACGTCCCCTGTCACCCTGTGTTGTGGGTTCACTAACAATATCATAGCCTCCCAAGTATGGCAGTCCAGTTATCCAGGTTTCCTGTAGACAAACAATAGTGTATTTACGCAAACAATCACACAATTCAAAATTCGATCACAATGCACAAAATCTCTGGACATTCCATGATACCAAGGTAAGGCTGAGGTCTACGCTAAAGGGAGGATTTTAGCTCCTTTAGTTGGGCTATGGAGTCTTCGAGTGTCAGGGCCAACCACCTCCAGCTCTCAATATCCTTCCCCTCCTGAGGCTCCAAGGTGCCAATTCTCATGCTTTCCTCAGGATCCAGCTTCCTTCTGGGTATCATAGTTCCTTCCCCGACCCACCCTTTTGTGTATTTGATAGTATATATGGGCTAAGAACATAACCAAGTTTTTGTAAGTTCTCTCTTTCGTTTACCAGAATTTCAAACACCATTCTAGATGGTGCAACCAGCCTAACATAGTCGTATCTTCCTATGTGTATAAAATCGACTAGTTTGATATCCTTGGTTGCGATTAATCTCAGTGAGGGGATTTCATGAAATAGTGAAAAAATCGTACTTCAATTCAGAAAATCAGGGCCCCCTAGTCAAACATATAGTTCAGGTATAGGCTAATTTCCTCTGGAAAAAGTTGGATCTTTAAAACAGGGGTCTCTAAACTCATATCCTAAGTAATTATCAAAAGATTCTCTCTGCAACTGGATTGTATTTCTCAAGCTAGCATTACCCATATTGAACTCCGACCTAGGGAACGAAGCCCTCATACTCACTACCGTACTGTCCTCATCCCAATTTGCAGAAACCTTCCCAATTAAAGGAATATCCTTTCGCATGGGGGTATTTTGTGGATCTTGTCTGACAATACCAAAATATAGTTGAGGTATAGTACGTGTGCCCATTTTATTTTTGTATTTGAATTTTATTGAGTTTTTAAACATCAACATAAGGGAAATGGAGTTTGGTACCCACATGCTTTCTTCATGTTGTTACAGTAGAATTGCTTTATAGTTCAACAAGTGCTGTACTTTTATCACTAGTAACTTTCTGATCCCTGTCGGGTTAGAAAATGTTCTGTTCATTACCCCCCACCCCCAAGACGGGCATTCTGTTTCATTGCTTTCGTTGGCTTGCATGTGAATAATGTTCGGTGACCGTTGTGATGATTGGCTCAGTTGTTTTGTATATGTTCACGTCGAGCGACAGGCCTCGTCGTCTGTAGTTTGGTAAGTGGTGTCCAGGCCTCGGAAATTGTGTAATTTAGGGTGGTTCAGATTCTACAGATTGTCTTTGTCTGCGGTGTGTGACGTATAGTGCTGCAAAGTCACTCCAGATTTCTTCGTGGCGCGCTGCTTTTCCGTGGAGGGTCACCGTGATTTTTTCCATTATGTAGATGTTTGTTGCAATGGTGATCCATTCTTTTTCGCAGGGCGGGATGGAGATTTCCATTTGATGACTAGGCCGGCTCTTGCCGCTAATAGTAGCAGGGATGCAAGTCCTTTTACCCTGATTAGTTCATTCTCATCTTCTTCTAGGCCGAATAACGTCAGCAGGGGAGTGGGGTTTCTTTCAATGCTGTCTACTTGTTTAACCCAACCGAGTACCTCATTCCAGTATATGCAGACTTTGGAGTAGTCCCACCACATGTGCCAGTAGTTGGCGTTCATTCTGCATTGTCTCCAGCATTGTGGGCTGTTGGTCTGGTACATTTTCGATAGTCTGTGGGATCATACTGCCATCTGTGAAGCAATTCTATTGCATGTAGTTTGTATTGTGCGACGATTGATATTCGAGAGGGTGTTTTGCAGATTGTGCCCCATGCCTGTTGGTCAAATTCTCTCTTAAAGTCTGTTTCCCATTTTTCTTTCAGGCGAAGGTTCGGGTTCTGGTCTTTGGTGATCAGCACGCTGTACTTGCGTGCTATCATGCCTTTATTCGTGGTGGTTGTGTCGAGAATTTTCTCGAATGGCGTACGCTCTCTGCGTATTTTGGTTTTCCATTCTCGTTTGGATAGGACGCCCTTTAACCGTAGGTAAAGGAAGATCGGAATTGGGTGCAATCGGAGGGCTTCTTCCAGTTCTGTGAGTGCTATGAACTTGTCCTCCTTCCATAGCTGTCCAATCCTTTCGAGTCCCGCGTCGAACCAGGTTTGATATCTGGGGTGTTCAGGGATTTCTTCTCTGACACCCGGGGCGCATAAGTGGCTCAGCGGGGAAGGCCATGTGGTAACTCCGGTCATTCCTTTTCCTTCCTTCCAAATGTTCCATATTGTTCCCATATTGGGTGGTCGCGCAGTCTTCGAGTGAGTTTTTGTCTGGGGACCCATAGCCATTCTGAGAGCGTAGCGGGGGTCAAATTATCATTGTCCAGCTGTACCCACTGTAGGTCCCTCCGGTCTCTTAGGTGAAGGACGAGAATTCTTAACTGGGCTGCCTGGTAGTAACGTTCTATGTCGGGGAGGCCAACTCCTCCTTGATCCTTGGGTAATATGAGGGTTTCATAGGGTATTCTGGGTTTCTTTCCTGCCCACAGGAATCCAGTAATTGCCCTTTTCACTTGTTTGAAGAAGTCCCCTGGGATCATTACCGGGTGGACCTGGAATGGATACAGGAAGCGTGGGCGGCTGACCATCTTGATCGCGTTCAGGCGTCCCATCCAAGAGATCGTCAGGGGCCCCCATTTTGCGAGGTCTGCGTTGAGTGCGGTAAGGAGTTGGGGAAGTTGGCTTGGTATATGTCGGCTACATTCCTCGTCAGATTGACACCCAGTTATCTGAGTGTCAGACCTCTGATGGTGAGGTCTAATTGTTCAAGTTCTTGTTCTTGCATCGTGGTGAGTTCCTGTAATGGGAAGATGATGGAGTTAGTTCTGTTAATGTTAAAGCCAGATAGTAAGACGTATCCTTCAATGATGTGGATTGCACGGGGGATCGACGTCTTCGGATTTTGGACGTCGAGCAAGAGGTCATCTGTATTCTATTCTCTTCTGTGTACTCGCAATCCTTCAACGCCTTCGTCTGTCCTGAGCTTTTGAGCCAAAGGTTCCAGTGATAGGGCGAACAGTATTGCTGAAAGGGGGAATCCTTGCATCGTGCCTCTGCTCAGCATGAAATAGCAAGAGTTCTTGGAGTTTACTGTCACCGATGCTTGAGGCATAGTGTATACCGCTTTGATTCCTTGTCGGAGTGTCGGACCGACGCCTATCTTTCTTAGTGTTGCCTCCAGGAAGTTCCATTCGACCCTGTCGAATGCTTTTTCTGCGTAGATTGAAAATAATGCAGGGGTGTTTGGCATTTTCTTGGCTTTGTGTATAAGATGAAGGGTCTTGCGAGTGGAGTCTGCCCGCTGGCTACCGAGGATGAATCCGACCTAGTCGTTGTGGACTAGGCCGGGCATATGTGTTTCGAGTCTTGCTGTGAGGACCCTTGTGTACATTTTGCCATCAATATTTAGTAGAGAGATAGGGCGATAGGATGCACACTGCTTGGGCTCTTTGCCTTCCTTGTGGATGACCGTAATTAGTGCTTCAGAGAAGGATTCGGGTGCAGAGCCGGTCTGGAGGATATGGTTAAAGAGATCGACCATAAATGGGAGGAGAGTATCTATGAATGTTTTGTAGAATCCTGCCTTGTAGTCATCGTTTCCGGGGGCTTTTCCTGTTGGGAGCCTTTTAATTGCGTCTTCTATTTCTTTATCTGTGATGGGGGCATCCAGGGCGTCTACTATTTCTTGGGATAAACTTGGGATGGTTATGTTGTTCATGTGTTCTGTGATTGCCCCCTCATCTGATATGGTATCTGAAGTATACAGGTTCTCGTAGAAATCGGCAGAGGCTTCAGGGATGTTGGCGTGGTGATTTCCTTGGGTGTCGTGTTCATCATTTTCTATGTTTGCTACCCATCTTTCTTGGCGTTTTCCACAAAGCCGGGCTATGAGCAGTGCGTCTTTGTCTCCTTTCTCGTAATGTTTCTGCTTCAAGTATTGGAGTTTGCACACGATTTGGTCGGTTTCCAGTTGGCAGAGTTCTTCCCTCTTAGAAGGTTGCTTCTGCTGTTTTTATCCTTCTCTGAGGGTCGCCAGATTGGGCGTCACGGTCTAATTGAGCTATTTCATTTCTGAGTCTGTTTTCCACTAGATACCTCTCCCTCTTCTTTGCTGCTACTTCCTTGATTAGTATGCCTCTCCAAGTGGCTTTTCCTGCTTCCCATACCATATTTTTCGAGACTTTGCCTGTGTTGTTTTGTTCGAAGTATTCGCCAATGTCCTTCTCAAGTTGTTTCCGGAAAATTGAATCTTTCCAGAGCGTTTCGTTACAGCGCCATTTTGAGCTTCTGTAGGGGAGCGCCATCCGGCTGAGGGTGGCCATGACCATGTCGTGGCCTGACCAGGTTATGGGGGATGTTTTGATGTGGATACGGCCTTCGTTAAGTCCGGCGTGAGATATATGTAGTCAATTCTGGTATATGTAGCATGTGGTGCGGAATAGAATGAGAAACCTGTTTGGTGGGGGTTCATACGGCGCCATGCGTCTCTGAGCTTGTGGGTTTCCATTATATCTATTACTTCTGTATGGCCGGCTTCGGGTGGATTATTTGCCTGTGGATTGCCGGATTGTCTGTCCAGTGTTGGGTCTACCCATATGTTGAAGTCACCTCCTAGGATCACTTCGCCTTCTGCTTCGAACATGACTTTGGGGACTATATGCTGTAGAAACCTGGACTGACCGTAGTTGGGGGCATATATGGATGCCAGTGTGATGGTGGTGCCCTGCATCTTGCCGACCAACACGATTGCTCTGCTGCTTACGCCTGCCCAAGTTTTCATATCTTCAAATTGGAGGCCTCGGCTGATTAGAATGCCTACCCCAGCTTTCCTGAGCGGGCCTGAACCCCAGTATTCGGCGCCGGTTCTTGTGAACAGCACCCTTCTTTCATCCCCTTTAATGAATCTGGTTTCCTGTAGGAAAAGTATGTCGAGGTCCGCCCTTTTGAATTCTCTGGTCACAAGGGATCTTTTGGTTGGAGAGTTGAGAACCTTGACATTTAGGGCCTCATTACAACTCAGGCGTTAAGGGTTAACGCCACCGTTAACCCTTAACGCCTGATTCTGATTTTAACGCCTGCTTTTAGCAGGCATTAAAATCCATGGCGCTAACCTGCCATGGTGCTAATTACGCCGCCGTAATTTACGGCGGCGTAATTAGCGCCTTCCCCACTCCCATTATGCCCTATGGGGCAAAAATGGGAATGGGGAAGGGAAAATGGGGATTTACCGCCCCACTCACCTTGGAATGGGGCGGTAAATCCGCCATCCACCTTGGTGTAAACGGAGTTTACACCATGGTGGTAAAGTTGGTGCACTTAGCACCAAGGTTGTAATGAGGCCCTTAGTGTTCCAATCTTAATTATGCCGAGCCTGTCGCTTACTGTATCCCCAATATTAGCCACTGGAGTGCTGTCTTCGTTCATTCACTGGGTCCCTTTCTTTGTCAGTGGATGCCAACGAGGTCGAGGTCTTCTTTTGAATGTGCCTGAGCGTCTTGGGTTTAATTGTTCTTAAGCCCTTTACACCCTCCCTCCCTGCAGCGGTTTGTGATCCGCTACCCCCTTCAGTCCATACTTGTTTTCCCTCTTTAACTTTTCTGTTTTTTGTTGTGGATTGTTATTTTTAGATCTTCTTCTGTTTCACCTTCGTGCTCCAGAATGCCGAAAAACCGTAGGTTGTTTCTTCTTTCTCTGTTTTCTAAATCATCAATTTTTAAGTGAGATTCCTCCTCCCTTTTCTCGACATCCTGCATTCTCAGGTCCATTTGGGTTTCAAGGGTGTCTATGGAGGGTTGGTTGATCTCAAACCACTTCCATTCTCTCTTCAATATTGTCCATTCTCTGTGTAATCTTATCTATTTTGCCGCCTAGATTGGCTCCCTTGTTTTTTATTTCGTTCAGGAGGGCAGCGATGTCGCCCTTGGTGGCAGCTGCACCTGTCTCCGAGGCATCCGTCGACATTGTGTTTTTATACTCTGAGCCCAAGAGGGGTGGAGTATATGCGTATCTGGCTAGTTTGCTCTTAGTGTTCATGGGGTAGTTGTTGTGTCAGAGGTGGCACACGCCCCTAGTTTGGGGGCCCAACCCTCTGGACCACAGCGTGTTCGGTTGGCTGTAGAATGATTCCAGGCCGTTGGCCGGTGATGCAGTCTACTGTGTGGGTCGGAGGTTGGTGCGGAGTACTTAGATCTCTTTGGGTAGCTTTGCGTGCTGTCCAGTCTGCCTGTGGTCAGGGTTTTTATGGGAGGACTCGCAAGTCATATATGAGCGTTGTGGTCACTTCTTGTAGGAGTGCAGCGCCGATTTTTATGCTGGGTGGCCCTGTGCGGGTAAATTCAGTGAGGGGTCAGAGGAGATTCTAATGTCTCCTTTTGTTCTGTTGTGGGGGAGTACCTTAGTCTACGCCCCAGTGTAGATATGGTTCCATTAGTGGGGTACCGTGTGGGTGCACATGGATGGTGGTATGAGGCATGGTCGCTCCCCTCTTCCACGTGGTTCTCTACGGTGTGTGAGTGGCATCTTATATTTTGTGGGTATTAACTGGGGGTTCTGGTGGTCCTGGCGGGGTCACTCTGTGTATGCACAGTTCCTGTGGGTCAGGGGGAAAAGCTGGCGCGGTGTGCGGAGGTCTGCGCCGTGAAATCTCAGTCACTTCCTTGAGGGGGATGTGCAGCAATTGAAAGTTGAGGCGTTCTATATCTGTCCGATGTGGCAGCAAATGAGGAGATTGTGGCCATGGTGAACTCACTCTGCCTAATGGGTGCCCCAGCCCCTCTTCCCTCTGGGGCTTTCCACCAATTGTCAATTACAGTAGCCCGGGTGCCGGTGCGCCGGGCACCGTGGGCGGCGACCCTCCGGTGGTTGACACCCTGTAGTGGCTCTCCCCTTCTCCCGCTGGGTCCGGGACGCCCACTCGCGGAACACGCCGATTGCAAGCACCGCAGCCGCGGCAGCGGCTCTGCTCCGCGGGTGTCGGGAGGTGTCACCTACCTTTGGTAATGGCAGGGCCTCCTCCGAATGCCGGCGGTCTGCGGGCTGGAGGGCACAATCGGAGGGTCCCCGCCAGTCAGCTGTCCACAACTCCTTTACACCGCTGCACTCCCGCTTCTGGATGGAACACGCGCGGGGGGGGCTGGGGAGGGTGCACTGTGGTACGCCACTCCAGGCATATGCTGTCACCGGGGGCTCGTTTCCGAGCCGCTGCGTAGGACCGTCAGCGTTCTACTTTCACTTTTACGCTGTCCCGCGGCATTGAACTTCTCACAATGATTTCTTGGCTTTCCCTGGTCCGATTACGGTCAGGTTTTCTCCTGGGTGGTGGGGGGGGGTCTTTAGATGTTCTTTTCTCCGTTCGTCTTCCGGGGGGGTCGCGATGTGGGGGCTCAGATCTCATCGCGGACCTGCTGAGATGGAGCTCACACAGAGTAGGAGCTCATCCATGCGCCCCCTGGTGACCACTGTGCCCATTTTTTAACAGGTGCCCTCCTCTTGTCTGACAAATCCAGAGCTTAGTGGGGGAATAGTACTAGTACCCATTTTTGAACAGGTGGCCTCATCTGGAATTATTTTGATAACTAAGGCATCATTAGTATCCCTACGCACAATATTTACCTTCTTAGCGATTTCTTGTCTTATTAATTGATTAATAAAATCTCAGTCAAGTCATCATATATAGATGTATTTTTATAGGGGCTCAATAGGTTCGGTCATCCCTTTAGTCGTGGGGTCACCTTTAAGTGAGACATTCAAGACTTCTTAATTCGTGTCACCCGGCATATTATCAGCCATAATAGGACAAACTCCCAATTTCTTATGCCTTGGATTGCTTTTGGTTGTCTCAGGTATACCGTGATTGCACATTTTAAAAGTAGCTCTATTTTCTAGTTTGCCACCCAACCCAACCTTTGTATTTGTTTTGCTCCTTTTTTTATGTTTGAGTGTATCTTCCAGTCTACCTTCTGTGGATAGGTAGCTTCCATCCAAACATCTTCCTCCCTCCCCCCGCCTCCTTACAGTCATCATCAACCTCTATGAATTAAATATCCTGGGGTTCAACATAATCCAACATATCAGCATACCCGAGCTTCCGCATGTATTTCCTAGATTAGTTGCTTAGGGATTTTTTATTAAGGATAATATTCCCATCTTTCCTAGCCTTATTGTTAATTTTATCATTACAAATATTTATATTTTTTCTAACAAATTAGTTTCTACCATTGCAATGTTATCTGACCCACCCACTTCCTTTTGTGGCAGGATTTGATTCTCAGGGGCTGTATGCATCTTAAGTTCTTTATTCAGCCCTTGCTCGCCTTGAATAACATCTCCAAAAACTGAACCCCCACATACCTTTCCCCACACACCATGCAGTTCCTTCAACAAATGCATCAGGTCAGCAAATGTGTTGCTTTTATTACAGAGATGCAGTGTCTGGGTTTCAATTTCAGTCACAAGCAAGTTGTGTAAATTCGTTATAGCCACAGCAACTGGATTGAATTCCTCTTCCCTAAGCACAAGGTGGACTAACATTCTCCTTACCTTCACCTTGTAAATCAGCCTGATGTAAGGAAGGCATGGTATCAAAGTAAGACAGGCACAAGTGGATGTTTATTGCACTTTATCAAGGGTGTGATAAACCCCTATCTAAACCTAATTCTAAAGAGGGGAGCGAGCTACGACCATCAAATAATAGTAGATATAATAATAGATCCACCAGTGGGCGCAGAAGCTCGGCGGCCTGAGGCGACGTCTCCCCAAGCTCAAGCTGAATCAAGCTCCTAAAGTTCTTTTTTATTTACAATTTGCAATTTTCCACACCTCTGCTCCTGTGCTCGTAACCTTTGGGCACCTCTGGACCAGACTTCGCTGGATTTTGGACCCTCTGTGCTTCTAGCGGCCGCCTCTCCTCCTTGGGCCTTCCTGCTCCCTTCCCTTGGCGGGCACACTGGGCCTCTGCTGCCACTCCAAGGCTCCTCCGCTGGTCTCCTACCTGCTGCCTCCACATCTCTGCTCCCGGGCTCTTACCTTTGGGCGCCACTGGACCGGACTTCACTGAATTTTGGACCCTCTGTGCTTCTAGCGGCCGCCTCTCCTCCTTGGGCCTTCCTGCTCCCGTCCCTTGGCGGGCACACTGGGCCTCTGCTGCCACTCCGAGGCTCCTCTGCTGGTCTCCTACCTGCGGCCTCCACATCTCTGCTCCCGTGCTCTTACCTTTGGGTGCCTCTGGACCGGACTTTGCTAGATTTTGGACCCGCTGTGCTTCTAGCGGCCGCCCTTCCTCCTTGGGCCTTCCTGCTCCCGTCCCTTGGCGGGCACACTGGGCCTCTGCTGCCACTCCGAGGCTCCTCTGCTGGACTCCTACCTGCTGCCTCCACATCTCCGCTCCCGGGCTCTTACCTTTGGGCTCCTCTGGACCAGACTTTGCTGGATTTTGGACCCTCACTGCTTCGGGCACCCGCCTCTCCTTGCCCTTCCTGCTCCAGTGCCATGGACGGCGCACTGGGCCTCTGCTGCCACTCTGAGGCTCCTCCGCTGGTCTCCTGCTTACTGCCTCCCTCTTGTGTTCCGCCTGCACCTGCAGTGGTAACATCTCCGGTCTCCATTGCTGCCTCTCTTCTGCCTTCTATGGGTCTGCCTTGTTCCTTGACTGGTCACTTCTCTGTCCGGCGCTGCTACCTCTCTCTTTCCTCCTCATCCGGATCCTGCTCTGTCGGCTTCGGAGCCCCTCTGCTGCTCCTGCCCTTCTCTGCAGCGAAATCGGCAGCATCTGTCTGGTCTCCCAGCCCTGCTCCTGACTGGATCTGCGGGACTGGTCGCTCTTCGGGCAACGCTGCTGCCTCTCTGTCCCCTCCACATTCGGCTCCATCTGCCTCGCTCCCAACAACTGCAGCCCCTCTCCTTAGCTGAGTTCATCGGTGCTCCATGACCTTCGGTCCTCCTCTGCCTGCGGGCGGTTTTCTCCTGGACTCCTGCACCGACACCGTCCGGGGTGCTGTGGCTGCCTTCTTGTTGCTGCCCTTCAGTCCTCCTCTCTCTGCAGGTTGCTCCCTCCTGGACTACTGCTCCTCCTCTCACACCGTCAGGGGTGCCTCCCACACCATAGAGGTGCCGCGGCTGACTTCTTGTTTATGCCCTTCGGTCCTCCTCTGCCTGCAAGCGGTTTTCTCCTGGACTCCTGCACCTCCTCCCACACCATCTAGGTGCTGCGGCCGCCTTCTTGTTGCTGCCCTTCAGTCCTCCTCTCCCTGCAGGTGGCTCCCTCCTGGACTAATGCTCCCCCTCTCACACCGTCAAGGGTGCCTCCCACACCATAGAGGTGCCGCGGCTGACTTCTTGTTTATGCCCTCCGGTCCTCCTCTGCCTGCAGGAGGTTTTCTCCAGGACTCCTGCACCTCGTCCCACACCATCTAGGTGCTGCAGCCGCCTTCTTGTTACTGCCCTTCAGTCCTCCTCTGCCTGCAAGCGGCTCCCTCCTGCTCTCCTGCACCTCCTCCTACATCGTCTAAGGTGCTGCGCTAGCCTTCTTTGTTCCCCCTGCCCTTCACTCCTCATCTGCCTTCAGACGGCTCCCTCCTGGACTACTGCTCCTCCTCTTACAGCGCCAGGGGTGCCTCTCACACCATAGAGGTGCCACGGCTAACTTCCTTGGTCTTCCTGCTCTCCAGTTCTCCTCTGCTTGCGGGCAGCTACCTCCTGGACTCCTGCACCTCACCCTACAACACCAAAGGTACCGCTACTGCTCTGGCCTCAGATCCTCCGGCCTTACTGCCAACGACTGCTGCCCCTCCTCCGGCTGAGTTTCTTCAGTGCTCCAGCCTTTCAGTCCTCCACTGCCTGCAAGCAGCTTCCTGGACTCACCACCATTGACCTTATTTCACTGGTCCTCCTCCCTCACCCCTACCACCTATTCCCTCTCCACTCTCTTACCCTTCGCAATCTCTCACCTCCTTGTCATGCGCATCCTCCCTTCTTTTCAACCTCTCTTCTCACCTTCTCCTTAACGCCCCCTCCTCTTCCCCCTTCTTATCCTCCTCGTTTTTCCCTCTTCCTTATGTCCATCCCCTTGCTCAACCCCCTCCCCCGATCACCCCCTTCCATTGCCCCCCTTCCTCATCGTCTTAACCTCATCTACCCCGAATCCAACCTTCCAACTTAATTAATATTGCTCTATGGAATGTCAGATCCCTCTGTAATAAGACCGCAGCCGTCCTGGACATGTTCTTTCGTCTCAATCTTCACTTTCTCTGTTTAACTGAAACTTGGATCCCACCTCACAACTCAACTGTCCCTGCCTCTCTCACTACTCCTTCTTCATCCTTTTCTCACATCTCTCGTCCCACTGGTCGTGGCGGTGGAGTGGGCATCCTCTTCCATCCTATATACCTTTCATCTACTTATTCACTGTCCCTTCCTACTTTCTCTTCTTTTGAATATTATACAAATCTTTTACTCACCCTCATCCCATCTCCTTCTTAATATTCTACAGACCTCCTGGCCCCATCTCCTCTTTTCATGATGACCTTGACCACCTCCTCTCTCTTATCTCCCCCTCCCCTTCTCCCCTCACTGAAGTTGGTGATTTCAACCTCCACCTTCCTACTTCCCCTCAACGCTCATCTCTTCTCTCGATCCTTGACTCTTACCTTCTCTCTCCGCTTCCCTCCTCTCCTACCCACTCCTCTGGCTCCACTCTTGATCTCATCTTTATTTCCTCCTACTCTTCCTCTCCTGTCTCCTCCTTACCCAGCTATCTATCTGATCATGCTCTGCTCTCTTTCTCCCTTACCCACAGCACTCCACCTTCCTCTCCTTTACCCTCCTCCTCATCTTTTACTCTACGTGACCTCCGGAACCTTTGCCCTTCACTCTTCCTTGATACCTGCTCTTCTTCTCTTCCTCCCCTCTCTGATTTCTCCTCCCTCCCTGCTGACCTTGCCTTATCCTCTCTAGCCTCTTCTATCTCATCTAGTCTCAACCAACTCTTCCCCCTCTCCTCTTTCAGCCATTCTCGTAAACCTTCCCAACCCTGGCTCTCTCCTCACCTCTTGTCCATGCAACGTCTCCATGGTCGCCTTGGGCACTGTTGGCTGAAATCCCCCACTCTTCCTAACCAAACCTCCTACTTTTCCTATCACTCCTTATATGACTCTTGCCTTAACTCCACCAAACGCGCATACTTTTCTGACCTCCTTCACTCCCAAGCCTCTCATCCTCGTCGTATTTTTCAAACCCTCTCTCGTCTCCTCTTCCCTCCAGCTCCTGACCCCTCTTCTTCTTCTCCTCTTTCTCCTTCCGACTTTGCAAACTTCTTCTCTTTTTAAAAAAAAACTTTTATTTTTGTTGGCAGAGGCATATGGCGTACACAAACATCAGAGCAACCAATGAGTTCAGTACATATGTATATAATACAGTGGTATAAAAGAACAATGATACAACAGCGGGTGGGGAATAAAGCATCGCGGTATATCTTAGTGCATCAGCACCTCAACGAGAGGTCTGGGAGAGATCGTCCACTGAGGAGGCCTCGTCCAGACTATGCAGGTAACTGTTGAAGGCAGACCAAATGTTATTAGGGCGAGAGCGAACTGGGATCATGTTAAGGTACTCCTTCTCGCAATTGCGGGAGCAGGTGAGTAGATGTAGCCACTTTTGGAATGCGGGGGAGAAGAGCTCTTCCAGTTCTGCAGAACACACTTCTTGGCCACTATGCAGGCCACATTCAGAAATGTGGCCATACTTTTAGCTTCCTCGGCCTGTCACACCCCGAACAAAACACCCATTGGGTCCGGGGAAATCACAGTGTCACAGATTCCAGACAGAGACTCCAGGATCTCGCCCCAGAGTGTCGCCAAACTTGGGCACTCCCAGAACATGGGCCTCATTACACGGAAGGCGGTAATGGTTAACGGCCACCGTTAATGGTAACGGTGACCGTTAACCATTACCGCCTTACTACGAGGTCCCTTAGCGGGTTGGTGCTTTAACGCCTGCTTTTTGCAGGCGTTAAAAACCAACCCGCTAAGGGACCTCGGAGCTAATTACGGCACCGCAAAATTGCGGTGCCGTAATTAGCGCCTTCCCCATTCCCATAGAGCCCTATGGGGCAGAAATGGGAATGGGGAAGGGCAATGGCGGAAGGGGGATTTACCGCCCCACCAACCTTGGAATGGGGCGGTAAATCCCCTTTCCGCCAAGGCGGTGCCGGTAATTTACCGGCATGGTCCAGGGTGCTAATAGCACCCTGGATCACCGCCTTCCGTGTAATGAGGCCCCATGTGTAGATGATCGGCGCCCTCTGCACCACATCGAGGACATGGCTGCAGGGCAGTACGGGCAAACCCGGAAATCCTGTGCGGGGTGTAATATAATCTGTTTAGCAATTTATATTGTATGGTTCGGTAGCGGAAGTTGAGGGAGACTCTGTTAGTGTGTGAGCACATTTTCTCCCATAAGTGGTCAGAGAGTTCAAGATTCAGCTCAATCGCCCAGCCATCTCAGGCCCCGGAGGGTCAGGGCGGGGCTCCCATAAGGAGAAGCTTGTATAGTGAAGAGACCACCCCTCGGGCACCATCCGAGTTAGCAATATAGGCAATCCCTGGGGATTCAGGGGGCTTGTTAGGAAAACCAGGCCAAGCTGTTCGGAAGGCAGTGCAGTGTCTATAAAACTGCAAGCGTTCCAGTTCTGAGCCTGAATGGCCCGGTTTCCACGTTTGTGGAGTTATAAACTGCCCATCTGGGCAAAAGTCTGTTAGAGCGAGGTACCACAGGGCCTCCAGTGCCACGCCAGGGCTGTGTCTTGCATGGGTTCCAGCCCCTCTATCGTAGGGGAGTGTCATGTCAGACCATTTATTGCGCACAGCGCCGTAGTGCCATAAGAACTGTGCGCACAGTTTGTGCAGTCTTGTAAAATATTTCCCCCCCGGCCAGACAGGTACATTGCTGAATATGTATAGCAGCTTGGGGAGCAATACCATCTTAATAAGTGAGAGCCTCCCAGCAAGGGACAATGGGAGGGAGCGCCATTGCGCCCTTTTGGCTTCAGCTTGTTGTGCCGGCACCAGGTAGTTGTTTGATAGCAATGCATCCTTGGTGAGGGCCACATGGACCCCCAGGTACTTAATCCCATCGAGTGACCAGCAGAGTGGGTACTCAGTGGCAGATTGTTGGGTGGAACTGGTGAGGGGAAAGAGCTCAGATTTAGTATAATTTATGGTGAATCCAGAGTGTGTACCTATGCGAGTGATGTCACGCAAAATTGGATCTAGATGGGTAGCAGGGTCTCTGATGAACAATAACACGTCATCCGCATAGAGCCAGATGATCTCGAGAGTGTCTTTCAAACGTATTGTATAATGTTTTGCTTCTTCTGTTCCATGTTTTATGTGTTTCTTGTTGTTAACTGTAAAGCGCCTTGGATTAAGCTGCTATATAAAACAATAAAATATAAATACAAATACAAATAATGATGATGCAGTCTTAGTGGAGTCTCTTCAAAATAAAAGGGCCTATACTAAATAACCTTTTGCCAAACCTTACTACTAATGTACAGATAGTGTTGGGAAATGTTCATGAAAAAGAAAGAAGTGTTCACAAAATGATAAGTCAGGATGTTCAGGCGTGTAAAAGTTCAGTCACTCCTTGGATATTCAATTATATTTGTGTCACTCATCACACACGCCTTGCACGATGTTCTTTGTAGATTTCTTCATACAATGTTGCTGCTTGCAACCTTGGTTTCTAACACAGACCGGTCTATCATCAGTCTCCCCTACTCACCGGCTGAGCGGCTTTGTTATAGGAGCCAAGGATATTCCCATGGCGGCAATCACTCCTCCCTGCCTCGGCTATCGATGCAGGAGAGTCCCGGGTACCTTTGACACACAATGCACCTTTCTTCAGCTTTAATTCCCAGTCTTATATTTATTATTCTCGATACCATGTGAAAGTAGTGGTTTTCTTCTTCTGAAAAGGCCAAGGGCAATTCCCTCTGGTGTTAGTTCGTTTCCTCTCACAGTGTGCTGTCCGTGAAAAAGTGTTCGTGTCGGGAAAGGGTGGGGGTGTTGAGTTCCTAGGTATCCTACCTGGTAGTATGGGAAAAAGGTCTTACAAGGAGGGGATACCGCGTCTCACCCTCCGGTATCCCACTTTCACTCCTTGAGGACCGTTCATCCAGGTGATCCTCCCGCACTGGTCCACCCCCAGCGCCTTGATCCAAAAGTGAAGGCTGTATCCTGGCCAGCTGGATGAAAGATCCCCGGGGACTGGCGTGTGAGACACCTTCAGGTTTCTCACACTGCATAACCAACATCGTTATTTCACCCGTGGTGAACATGGGCGGAGATTACAAGTATGATTCGCTCACCTGAGCGCTCTCATCTCCCAAATTTAAATGTTGGCTGACGGGTTGAAACAGATTAGTGCCTGCCACAATGGAAGAGGAGCCAAACGTATTGTCTGCTCCAATTGAATCTCCAACCTCCAAAACGTCTCCAGCCATATCGCATCCCCTCAAATTACTTTGTAGAGTCAGTCTGACCAGCCAGGGAGGAAGCGTGAGTGCTATGGCTAGCGTCATACTATTCCTCCAGCTACAGAAAACCAATGGAGCTGACAGGGGTTCAGGAAGCATAGACTTAGTTTTTTTCCTCATACCGAAAATATTCAAAGTCAATAGTCAGCAATGTAAATAACTAGAACAAATTTTACAAAAAGTATAATAAAGTGTGCCTATCGCTAACACCCCCAAACCACCTAACAGCCCAACAGCACTCTCTGGGCACTCTTTGTTGCACATGCGCAGTTACGCACGCCCTGCAATTATATCCGTTCTCCACCACAGAGGGTGGGGCTAATGTTCGATGCAGTCTTTGTACACGGGAAATTTAATAGTTAGGTCCTATAAGGGTCCTTCCACACCCACGTTAGGATGTAGAATCAGCAGCCAGGAGACAGCGTTCCACACTGCCCAACACAGCCCAACAGCACTCTCTGGCACTCCTTGGTGAACTAGAGAAACTCTTGCTCGTGCAACTGATTCCTGACCTGAACGTATGTGCCTTCGGAGCTATGTTGGTCTCAGGTATCTTGGTTGGAGGGGTAGTGGTCAAGCAAGGTACATGCTGCCGCTTCCTCTGAGATCTGACCTTACCTATTTTAGAAGTTTCCCTCCTAACATCAGGATTTTCACTGGAGTCTTCAGTAGAAGCTCCAACAGTCTTAAGGTTTTTAGCCTTAGAACTATTTTTTCTGGTTTTCCACCGGCTTTGAGAATTACCAGTTCTCCTAGGCCTAGAGAGGGGTCCAACTTGTCTATCCGCCTCTTCCTCAGAAGCAGGGGGAGTCAAAGACTTTACAATTTGATGGACAATGATGGAGCTTGGTTGGGTTTCCCATTTCCCTACTATACTAGCCTCATATTTGCCTGGGTTAGAGGTCAACTTACTAACACCAGAGCTTGTAGTTCTCAGTAGAGGTTCCCACAGGCCCAGAGTGGTCTCTTAAGGTTGACTCTCTAGCCAATTTGGTTTGGTTCTGCTTCTCCATACTGGGAGGCCTGGGAGTACTGGATACTACTCCAAGAGCTTTTAGATCATTCCCCAACAGGACTCTCCCAGGCACCTCACTCTGAATACTGACAGGGATCCTCACTGCCATGTTATTACACTGAATGAGAGCTGGCAGAATTGGAACCAACTGGACAGGGCCTCCAGAGAATTTAGTGGGACCTTTGGGTGCCTTAGCAACATCCTCAGGCTTGAAAAAAGCTTTAATCCACTATTGTTCTGCTGGCCCCAGTGTCTCTCCTGGCAGGAGTATCCTGGCCATTGACAAGAACACTGTCCATATAATATTCCCTAGAGTTTTCTGGTATGGAGTTCATCCATATTCTGTTTCTTACCCAGACCCATGGACTCTAAGGATACAGGTGCTTCAGCAAATAGTTCAAAGTGGGCACTAGCCATTTGTACTTCTTCCTCTGGGGAGAAGGCTAAGGAGGCAGTGCTGATCCCTGCAGGTTTACCTTTGCATCTGGGATCTCCTTTCTCATGGTCAGTTGACCCACAAACATAGCATTTATCAAATGCTCTCTGGAATGGGGGTGTCTGCTGACCTCCCTCTGGTTGAGCAGCAGAGGATTCACTAGCCCTTGGTATGTTTGTGGCCCTCTATTGGATTGGAGGTATTAGAATTCTCTTTGTTGTCTTTCTTTGGCTGTTTCCCTCATCCTTTTTCTGAGTAGCCCCAGAATCCTTGTGAGTAGTCCTGTTGGCAACCCACAAGTCAGCAGCCTTAGCTAGCTTCTTGGGATCTATCTCCTTAGAATCAGCCAAGTGCTGTCTGAGCTCAGTAGAGCGGACATCAAAAATAGACTCCAACATTACAAGATTTCTCATTCCTTCATAAGTGTTCACTCTGTAACCCTTAACCCAACCATCTAAGTTTTTCAAACATTCACATACCCAGGTAGCCCAAGGGGTACCATCATGCTTTTTGAGGGTCCTAAACCTCTAAGGCACTGGGAAGGGGTCTTCCCGAATCTAGCAATTAAAGCTAGCTTCACACACTCATAATCCATTCTATCCACCTCCCACAACTCCATCACAACATCAGATGCAACAGTGGGTAGCCTAGAGGAGAGCCAGGGAAGCAATTGATTCATTCCCTGTAAGACCTTGAATACCATGGTTATACTCAAACATTGCCAACCAATCCAACATATCAAGCTTAACCTCATACATACCCACAATTTCTTTAGGCATACGGGGTCTCTTAGGACTGGAAGACCTAGAGGACTCTGGGAGAGAGGCATTTTCAAGAGACAATCTTTTCATTTCTAGTTCATGATTCAACTCAATTTCTCTGAGTTTCAGTTCTTGATGTTTTTGGTCAGTATGAGAATTTAAACATTTGAATTCCAGTTCAAGCCTCATTTTCTCTAGAGCAATGAATTCAGGACTGAGTGTAGGACCTGTCGGGGTCCCAGTGGAGAAGGGTTGAGGTAGCTGAGTAGGCAAGGGAGCAGAGAGACCTACATTAGGAGACATATCTACTTCTTCCAACTCATCAGTAACAGATACATTAACATCCTCAATACTTTCCACATTTGCTAAGGAGTCAGGTATTTCAGACCCACTCCCTAGACTTGGACTCTTTAACAATTGTTCAATCAATTCAGACTTTTTGCCTTTGGCAGAGAGTTTCCTTTCTTTACACATGTTTCTTAAATAATCAGCAGTGTAACTCACGAGGGTTCCTGACTATGGCTTTCCATATCAGACATGATTAATATTGCTTTTTAGTGATGTTAGCCTTGTGGTTAGTTGATCCAAGGTAATTGCAGCACTCTCAGTGTAATTACTATACTTTGATTCTCACCGCTGTACACCAGTGTTAGGCAGAATTATATGCAGTACCCTTTGGGAACACCACACACAATTAAGACTACAAGTGACAGTACAATGTCACCTTTGGTACAAGCCTGTACTACACAGTTAAAGTGGTAGCAGTGGCTGAGCAGCCATACTTATCTCAAGAGTAAATGAGCAGTATCAAATAGTTACACAAAGGACATCAATTACTATGATTCAGGCAAACACTGAGTCAAGGTTTTCAAGTAAAAGAATATACATTTATTTCACTCTTCAGTTGCATAATATGACACTATTATAAGCAGTCTAAATACACCACACCACTTCCCTTAAATTCCAGACAAGTTAAGCTCACAAAATGAAGTGGGAGCAAAAAGGCACTCCAGCAATTTAAAAGGGAGGGAAAGACAGAAGTTAACAGAAATTGAATCACACCAACAGGTAAGTACTCAGGGCAATTGAAAAAGAGAAACTACAATGATAAAATCAGATAGAAAAGGCTTAGGGCCAAAGTCAATGGTTCAAAAGTCTTTTGCTCAAGATAATACAGTTCAGTGTAGTTCGTGGTAAAGTTCGTGCCACGGATTCCGGACAAGGTTGGTTGGTAGAAAAGTTAGTTCAAAGCGAAGAGAAGGACAAGCTCTCAGAATGGAGAAAGATTTCAAACACTTTCACCACAGCTGAACGAAATGAACAACCAGATTTGCACAGTACCTGAAAACGGAGAGGGAGCTGTAGCTGAGGCAGACGTTCCTGGTAGTTCCTGCAGGCTCACGCTTCCTGAAGCGACTGTCGGACTGATCAGAAGTAGGAAGACTGGAGGGTCCTGCACTACCCAGGGAAGAAACCAGCAGCAAAGCAAAGCAATGGATAAAAGGTGCACTCCTTAAAACCCAAGCAGGGTCCGACCTTCGTGGCTATCCAGCCCACTGTAGCTCTGTACAGCGAATTCCTGGCTTGCAGTTTGGGTGAACTGGTTGGTCCCACCAGCTCAAGGGAAGAATTTTCCTGGAGGATCTTCTCTGTCGTCGGATTCTGAAGATTCGGACCTGCAGCAGGGCTTCACCGGGCGGTTTGGTCGATGTAGGGGTCCCCTTCCATCAGTTCCTCGTAGGTTCCTTCATTCCAGTGGCGACTCTGCTCTTCCAGTCCCAGAGACCTGCTTTTTATGCAGTTTTCCCCCATTCATACAGTCTGGCTGTCAATCACACAGCAGGGTGGCTGTCCTGGCAAGGACAGTCACCCAGCCAATCAAACAGGAGTGCAACTTGGGTTGCCAAGGGAACCCATGGCAGGGGTCCTAAGACCCCTCCCTCACATCCTGCCTACCCAGACTTTCAGGCGCCTTAAGGAAGGCTTCTGTGCAGAAGCCTGCGAAAAGACGGCGAACAAAGGGACCAAACCTGGTTTGGCGCGCAGAGTACAACATGAGAAAGACAATTACAAAAATAAATGGTGAATAAACCCAGCAGGAACCATAATAAAACATATATGGTCAAGCGGGTTTATGTTTGAGGCTAATATAATAGCCTAAAACAATACCATGGTTATTTAAGATAACCGCGGTATAAAAAAATAGGGTAGATACCACTGCCACCAGCCAAGTCTTAGGGACTCATTACACGGTAGGCGGTGGACCAAGGTGTTAATAGCACTTTGGTCCATGCTGGTAAAATACCGGCACCGCCTTGGTGGAAAGGGGAATAACCGCCCTATTCCAAGGTTGGCAGGGCGGTAATTCCCCCTTCCACCATTGCCCTTCCCCATTCCCATTTTTGCCCCATAGGGCATAATGGGAATGGGGAAGGTGCTAATTACGGTACCGCAAATTTGCGGTGCCGTAATTAGCACCAAGGTCCCTTAGCGGGTTGGTTTTTAACGCCTGCTAAAAGCAGGCGTTAAAGTACCAACCCGCTAAGGGACCTCGTAGTAAGGCGGTAAGGGTTAACGGTCACCGGTACCATTACTGGTGACCGTTAACCCTTACTGCCTTCCGTGTAATGAGGCCCTTAGTGTAAAGGGAGCAAAACAATGCTCCAAGAGACACAGACAAAAAGGGATAAGAATGAACCCTTTCCAATACTCCCTGTACGATGGGGTGTACTGGGTCTGTGGTTAAAGTGACTATTATAAAGTTACTGGCAACTTTATCTTTTCTAGAGGACAGTAGTCAGTGCCAGAAAATGGAGTCAGTGGGAAGTCAAAAAGACAACCCTGTGTCACTGCATTGAAGGTGCTGTGTAACACACATGAAAAATATGGTGCCATGGAGTAGGTGAGGCTCCAGTGTCCAAGATCACACAAAAAGTAGAAATACACACAGCAAAACACATGTAAGAGTGGGAAAAAGACTCACACTCTTACCAGGTGAAAAAAGAAACCCTAGAAATACACCAAAGCTGCTCAGGGACTCAGTATGTAAGGGAAATTAGCCATTTTTGAGAATTCTCCCTAACAGCGGGCATCACACACCATCTGTACGTTGAGAGAATTTTACAGCTTACTGTTGCGGTACACTACCTCCACAGCATGCCTGACCACCAGCTCCATATGTGTTGAGTCGACCGCACCTATTATATTAGGCATGCCTGCATGGGATGCTATTTCAGTTGCATTCACCTCCTCCGCAGTCCGTGGTAAGCTGATGTGGTTGCGTACGTGGGACAGAAGTACATCTAGCACCTGGAAGAGCACACAGAAGAAATAGGGTTGGGAGATAGCATGCAGCTGCCCCACTGTGTGTTGGTATGTGCCCGTGGTATGAAAGTGTAGCACAGGCACCACCTTCAGCAAGGGGGGCATGGCTATCCGGATATTTATGAGGCTCACCAGGTCATCATGTATCAGGTCCACATAGTGGTGATGGTGTCCCTCTCTAGTCGGTACAGAGTGTGAATCTGAGCGAGGATGAGATTGAATGGGGTGGCCCTTAGGTGAGGGATTGTTGGCTGTCTGGGGGGTACAACCTGCTTCACATTGTGGATTTGCTGGGCCATGATGGCCCTCCTTCGCCTCATGTGCCTCCGCCTCACTGCCTCTTCAATTAGTAGCTCTGCAGGCATGTCCTCCAGCTCCAGGTATGCTAGTGCTAATGGGAGCATTGTGGTTTCGGAAGGAGTGTGGGGTGTGGAAGGAGTGGTCCTTTTGTGCTCTTGCATAGCCAATTGGCCCCACCCGTGGTCATTTTGAGAACTTGTTGTCCACTTAACGCCTGGTTCGCG
The DNA here is from genome assembly GCF_040938575.1 of Ambystoma mexicanum. Classification (NCBI taxonomy): domain Eukaryota; kingdom Metazoa; phylum Chordata; class Amphibia; order Caudata; family Ambystomatidae; genus Ambystoma; species Ambystoma mexicanum. The sequence goes on from NC_090921.1 coordinate 38,386,256, forward strand.
ATTCCAATTTTTCCGGCATCATTTTCCCGTTATTAGCAGCATGTCCATGCCAGTGGTTGCGTTACTGTGCACCTCTTAATGCAACCTTACTTACGCCATGCTGGTATCACTGGCACGGCTGCCGTGTGTCAGCGCGGATACAGGCAACGGTGTTGCCCGGGCGCTGCGGCTCCCTGAGGATGCCGGTAATACCGGCATTGCAACTCGGACTGCACCGGTCCGGAAAAAAGTGCCGGTATGAATATACCAGCAATGCTATTTCCGGACCAGCATAAAAAACAAGCGACTAACATAAACATAGAGTGTGCTCAGGATAATCTCCTGAACAGCAATTGCACACAACATGAAACAGAACATACAGCAAGAAATACAACTTGCCACATTACATATATCAGCAGCACCCCAAATTAGTCTTGAGGGTACCCCTTTCTCTGCTGCCTGGCACAGATGTCTCCCAGTGGGTGCACCTGTGAACTGGGATATGGTAGAACATGCCCCCTATAGGATCTTTGTCAAGAGCAAGCAGCACAAAACAACCTATAGCGTCTCCAGCACCTCAACGTTCATATTCACGGAATCTTCACTCTCCGTGGCTCAATGATTAGAGTTCATGAGGACAGGGCGTTTTGGTCAGAAACGCACGTGGCAACAAACAGATACACTGTACTGCCACTCTCCGTGGCTTTCACTAATGGGAGTTTGTAAAGGTACAGCGTTTTAGGGAGTAATGCACATGGCGTCACCAACAGAATGCACAGCCTTCCCTGTTACCTCCTTTCACCCCGTGTGCACTTAACTGAGGCCTGTGGGGCCAACGGCACCTCCCCAGGAAATCTAGCTCCAGCGTTGAGCAGCCGAGCCGCATTCACCATGTTCTGGTCTGCGCCTCTGTGAGGGACACGAAAGGAGCCATGGCTCCTCAGAGCTCCAGCAGGAGTGTCCCTCACCTCTCCTCTCTCTCCACTCCACAATTCCCCCATGTTCTCATGGGAACTGTAGTTTCTTGGCTCCCTTAGCCCACAACCAGGCGCGCGGGGCTCCCAACATGCCCCTTTTCCTCATACATGGCAAACATTCACCAAGTGTGCTTGCATAATCATAACGAGATTTGTTGTATAAATACCATAGTTCATGGGCTCCCGTGGGAAAGTGAAAGTTTCAACTTCTTCCCACACTTTTATTTTAAAATGAAACCATTCCGGAATGATTTCTTTTTAAAATAAAAGTATAGGAACTGTAAAACTGAATTAAAAGAAGTAGAGGAGCACCGCTCCCGACCGCTCCCGACCGCTCCCGCCCACTTTGACCACTGCCCTTGGCACCCTTTGTTTTGTATTGACTGTGCGGACGGAGCCCTCGCCTCGCTTTTCTTGGTTAGTCGAAGTAGTGAAGGGAATCTTGCTGTAGTCAGGGAAAGACGGTATTGTAGTTGAGAATACCGTACTAGTAATGAAGAGAGTGACAGCAGCAGTGTTGTAGTGGAAAACATTGCGCTCCTTCCAGTGGAGGAGGTATCTCTGAGACATTGGCCAGTGTGTTTTTTTAGATGAAGATGATGTCTTTTGTGTGAGAGTGAGAAGTGTAACTAAAGTGAACAGCTAAGTGATGTGATAGCCGTGAAAAACGAAGAAACTGGGATGGGGAAAAAGGGTACTTTTGTGCCGCGGTTTGGCTTCTGTGTTTTAAGTCATTAATTTTGAAGTGATGTTAAAGGTTCGCCTAGGGTCAGAGTATGGAGACTCCATTGAATCCTTTGTGTCAGGAAGGTAAAGATTGCAAAGTACCAGCGGGACTGGCTGCAGGAAACTAAGGGTAAAATGCTCAATTCTTGGCCTATTGAGGGGACCTATGATAAGGGGATATTGGAAAACCTGCAGACGTTTTTAGTTGAAAGGCACAAAGGTTCAAAGGTAGAGAAGCGGTTATACATTTTAGAGCTGTGTAAGAAGTATAAGAAAGGCGGGAAGGACCATAATGTTAAAGTCTCAGGGGAAGGACTGAAAAAGAAAAGTGCAGAAATGCCACGCCAGCTGCACACATAGCCGGTGCTCACACGCACCTTACGACTCTCTCTATTCTCTCCACTGACTTGAACATTGGTTCCCGAGGGCGTTCAACCTACCAGCACCTTGAGGCCATACCATACCATGGCAAAGTAACATAACATAACATAACAATGGCCAGAGCTGTAGAAAGGTTGAGAACAGAGAGACGGAGAGGAGAAAGGGAATAATTCCCCCGACTGTTAAGTTAGCAGAGAGAGTCAGGGTGGAGCAACGAGAGAGAGCGAGCCCAGCAGCTAGAAGAGTAGATGAAGGTTGAGCGTGAGTGAAAAAGGGGAGATTATGCCTTTTATCGCTAGGATAGAGGATAGGCTGCAAATGGAAATAGAGGTACAGGAGCGGAGGAAGAGTTAGTACTGTTACGAGAGCAGAGAAGTGAGGAGCGGTAAGAAGTACATAGACAGGCAAAGGACGTACAGGAAGTAAGGTGGAGGCATGGACGGGCTCTTGTTAGGTTGGATAAATCAGTTATCAAAGAGGTCAATGTGGACCTAGAGGACGGAAGTATTGCTTTGGGTGCATGATTCGATCAGGGAGAATGGGAGCCGGAACTCTACGGTAGTGCTGAATATGCTTCCATGCCTGTAGAAGTATCAGGGGAAGTGATAAAAGGGGTAGGAGATGAAGGTAAATGTGAGTTGGACGTTGAGCAGGGAGAGCAGGGTGTAGCAGCCTCACTGCTCCAGGAGCAGCGAAAGAGAGTACACCATGGAGTCTAAGGAAGCGCCATGTTACCCGCATGGCCATACTAAGTAGTAGGAGAGGGATGGGGGAAGCCTCAGTTAAAGCGGATGCAACTCGATCTCCATTACTCCAGAAGGGTTAGGGAAGGCGTATTGTTATTTAATTATTTATTTGGGTTTTAGTTTACAAAATACCTTTACACATGTATTCATAAACAAAATTAATTTCATACATTTCATATTAACAAACATTATAAAACCTGCACTCATCTTAAAATTTCACTAAAATCCAGACTCATCTTAACATTTTCTAAAAACCCATTTTAACAATTAATACGGAGCTAGACTCAAAAGCATATCCTCACCACTAGTGATCACTTGCTGTAAATCATTTAAAAATCTTTATAAAAAACGTCACTAGGGCTAGGAATAGCGAGACTTATGATGTTGTCATTAGTCTATCCCAAAAGTCAGAGGAAGCAACTGCCGAAGGCGAATGCACAAAGGACCCAAGAAATAATATCCGGTCCAAGGCAGTCGAAGGACATTTTGGGTTTTTCCATGTTGATCACCTTAATAAATACAAACATGCATCGATTCAAATATTGTGCCCACACTGACTGAAGACCCAATTCTAAGTGAATTACACTTATGGGTGTAGATATCGGCAGGCCAAACACCTCGCTCAATACCCTACCCTCCAAGATATCTAAGAATGTTCTACTAGGGAAATGTCTCAATATCGTTCCGCATAACACCATAGCGGTCACTTTCAGTAGATAGAACTCCATTAGGGCTATCAGAGAAAATGCACATACCCTACTTTTTATGACCTTCAATACGGTTGTGCAAGATCGCACCTTGATCTCCATGCTCTCCCTTTGCACTTTCAGTGCATCAACAACAGAAAACGAAAAGCCCAAGTACTTAAAGATCTTAACTTCTGCCACTCCCTGCTAGAGCCCTTCGTTCGTCTAGCCCCAACTCCCTGCAAATCAGACGCTTCTCAAAGCTGAGAGTGGGGGGTAGATATCTTTCCTCTGCAGGTATCTCCCTACTTCTCTCAGACTTGAGCCGGATCTCCTTAAGTTCCGGAAGCTGCTGAAGCCCCTCCTTTTCTCTTCCTGCTTCCCTCTCCCCCTGCCCTGCTAATGTTCCCTCTGCCTCTTTTGTCTGACTGCCTGGTTTACTTCTGATTTTTACAGGGCACCTGACCCTCCGTGACCAGTTTACCCCTGCATTTGGTCTCTTCTGACTCCAACCCCCACCCCCACCTCCCCCTGAACTAGCTGGGCCTGCACCCCTGAGCCCCTCCATCCCCGTTCCTCGCACTTAGCATGAGGACCTTCTGCCTCTGCACGCTCTCGCGGGCTCTTTCCACCTTGCTGCCCTTGGCACTTGCTTTACCCTCTGGCACTCCCCCCTCCCTTCTCCCTTGCACTTCTGTTTTCTGCACTTGCACGATCCAAATGACAAGACCTAGTAGGACCGCGTTTTTGTTTTTGTCATCACTGTTACCCCCCTCTTGTCTTGTTGCACCCTCAAACACTTGTGTATAGGTGCTTTATAAAAACCCAATTATTATTATAAAAACCCAATTATTACTTGTGTTTCATTAACTGACCACACGCACTGTTTCCTTCGTTTTGTATTACTTATTGTTACTACAAAGCCTTTTAACGGCTGTATCTCTAGTTTATTGATACATAGATACGTTGCTATCCCATTCAATGATCTCTGTAACCCTGCCAGGGTAGAATTCAATAAGATCAGGTCCTCTGCATAGGCGTTGCAGTTTGTTCTTAAACCAGCACCTCTAGGTGGGTAACCCCCCTAGCCGTCACTCACTTCCCACCAATTCACCACATAAAGATTAAATAATGTGGGAGCTAATACGCTTCCTTGTCCTACTCATTTACCCAGAGAGATACACCTAGAAAGATCTCATTCAATGTTTAATCTTGCCCTTACCCTTGCCTCATTGTTTGAGTGTAGCAATACCAGTATCTTCAATAAACCCAACAAGTTCAATTTCATCCATGGGATTCCCAAGTCAACGTTGTCGAATGCTGAGGAGAGATCCACTTCCGCTGCATACAGAGCTCTCCCAGTTTCGGTCATTTCATCGACAGCTATTTTTAGATGGGTTTTTAACCAACATGTTTCATCAAACAACCATAGAAAAATGTTTTATTTTGTTTTGGAGGGGGGCTCCCTCTCCTCTTTCATTTTTTATTATTCCCGAAACCTGCAACCCTGTATCTGCCCTTTCCCACCACATCCCCTATATTTTGTTATGGGTTTCACCAGTGAAAAAGTTTAGTTAAAAAAATCATTGAAAAAATAGCTGTCAATGAAAGGACGTCGTACCCTCTCCCAGTACCTCCTCCGGCTTGGGCCATGCAAGAAGCAAGCGTCATACCACTTAGTGCGATCGCACTGCCGTTTCTAAACCCTGTTTGTAGAGGGTTGAACATATTTGTTGGCACTACCCACTTAGCTAGATCCTTTAGTACCAAAGCCGCCACATGTTTTGAGGACACATCTAGTAATGGAATGGGCCAATAACTAATCAGAAAACTCACTAGGATATTTTAAAGAAATTGGAATCAAAATAGACACATTCCATGACTCAGGACAATTGCCTGTTGCAAGTATCTGCTTAAATAGTCAATAAAGGATGTCTGCCCATTCCTTTCCACTTTTTAAAATCTGATTGGACATTCCATCAGCCCCACAAGCACTCAAATCCTTTAGCTTCATTATTATGGCAACAATATCATCTTTGATCCGATGGGCTAACAACGTTTGATTTTCCGAATGCTCCACTCACCTCCCCTTTATATTTCACTGTGAAATATTCAACCCATGCACCTTCAGAAAGACACAAGGCCTGACAATCTTTTTCATCTTTTTCTTGTGATTCTATTACCACCAAACACGTCTAACATCTTTTCTAATCAGATTTCTAAACAGGTCTTGATTTTCCTTAACATAGATCTGCAGCTTGTGATTTTTCACCCATCTTTTATACTTTAGTTTACAACGCCTGACTGCCTGTTCTTCGGCTTTACATCATATTTGCTTTTCTCAAATTCCTAATATAGGGGACGCATCAATCGTTTCTGTAGTGCAATAGCCTTGTCAAAGTCGGGTCTGTCCATAACAAAAACCTCTTGCTTCCACCAACTAGTTGAGGCACTATACTGCTTAATCAGCGTTAGGGTTTGTGCAAACTCATCCGGTGCCGTACATTGTGCTTTCTCATTTTCAAACAGATTTCCCCACCATCTCTCTGTACATTTATTCACCCTCCCCATGTTTCTGCTAAATTGGGTGCATTATGTCCAGTGGTCACACATGGACTGGAATCATTTGATGAAGAAACTCCCTTCGCTCACTGCAGGGGCAGGGAAGTGGATTTAGAGAAATACACTGCTGGTGTCATGTTGGCCATAGGGGACATGAAAAGCTTATTCACGGCTCTAATGGGGGAACAGTCAGAAGAGCTTTGGAGGAGAGCACAGTATCTTGGAGTTCAGTTGCATACAAATACCCATTATAGAGCAACATTTAATAATTAAAGGGCACAAGTATCGGGGGCCCTGCAGATTATGTATCCCAATATGCTCAATATAAATTCTATTCTGGTCAAAACAATGAAGCTGTTCCCATTGGTTGGCGGGCACTTTAAATCAGCCACCGAAGGCAACCCCCTGCCATGGCAGCCACTTTGGCCAAGGACCAGAGGCTAAAGACAGGTCCAGTGGTGTCTGCCGGTGTCCTCCATAGTAGCACGAAGCCTGCAGCCACCAAACTGCTGTGACTGATCAGGTAAATCAAATCTGGGTGTGTTGTATAGTGCTGTGCTCAAAAACATGCCTTTTTACCCCCTTCAGGAAAAGTCGGATCTGGGTGATTTTGCATTCCGGTAACTGTGGCATTGTTGGTTCTCTCTAGGTTCCCACCTTGACCCCCGCCGCAAGGCATACCATTCATTGTTGTGAGTTATTTGTGCTTCCCTCCTCGCCCTCCCTCTGGGCATTCTGAGTTGCGTGCGACAGGGCTGTGTGTTTCTCTCTTCTCTCACCCCTTTCTCCACCTACCTCCTTTGCACCCCCTATGGTGCTCTCTGTCTCTCCCATTTTCGCTAACTGCTACTCTATCTCTTACCCTATCCCTCGCACTAAGTCGGGAAGAAAAAGTTCAAGAGGGTCTCCTGGTCTCCAACACAGGGCTCCCTATAGCTGATATCTACACCAGTGCTTCCTCCAGACAGACTCTCACTGACATCCTCTTTGACATCCCCTCTTCAGAACTCTGGACCGTTCATATGGTCTCTGTTCTTTCTCCTCCTCTCCTATTAATGGTGGCACTAGGTGGGAGGTCCTCTTGGTCCATTTTTACTCCATGACTATCATTAATGCCTATCTGAATGGCACCATCTTGGTTCAGGTCCCTCAGCCTAATCTCCTCCTTTTTGATAGGCGTTACCCTCATCTTATCAACATCCTCCCTTCTCCTGCTACTGGCACCCTTATTTACCTCCTCTGACCATCCTCAGGCCCCTCTACCACCTCTGCAGGGTGTACCTCAAGCCTGTACACCTCCACAGAAGTCTTCCAAATGTGGCAACCTGCTCCACGTCGCTACTCTCAACTCTCGCTCTGCTGTCGAACACTCCTACAACATCTGTCACCTCCTCCAAGAACTCAACCTAGATGTCCTTGCTCTCACCGAGACATGGTTTATGGCCAGTTCGGTCCCTGTGGGTTAAAAGATCCTCTCCAAACTCAGAATCAACCTTCCTAGAGGTGGAGTAGCCCTGATCTTTCTGCAGTGGGTCCCGGCCTCGGACATCCCTACACAGGCCTACTCCTCCTTTGAATGCCTGGCCTCTCTCTAACTGTGGCCACCATCTACAGCCCAGCTGGCCAGATTGCCCTCTTTCTCTCTGAAGGAGCCAACCTATCCTATTTTCTCCTTGCTTCTACTTCTCAACTTTTCAACTTCTCCTCCTCAGAGATCTCAACATCGATCTGGATGCTTCTAATTCCTCCTCTGGGCTTTTCCACAACATCTGCGTCACTCTCTCTCTTTCCATTCTGCTCTCTGGCCCAACACATTCTGCTGGACATACCTAGGATGTTCTTATCACCTCAGACATCCCCCTCTCTAACCCTCTCATCACTATTCTCTCTTGGACAGGCCACTTTCTACTCTCCTCTCATCGAAAACTCTCTATCTCTAAGGCAAAGCCTCCTCCTCCTCCCAGTACAGCCACCTACCTTCTCGGCATTCAGCCCATGAAGCGTGTGTTAGTGGATGCCTGTGCCTCTAATTTCTCTGCTCCTCCTACTCCTGCGACTGACTCACACTCTGACACAGCCCTTTCTAATCTGCATCTTTCTAGTTGCAACACCTTGGACATCCTTGTCCCTATCATGAGAATCCCACTGAAGCCTACCTCCAAGTGCAACTCTTGGTATGATTCCAACCTCAGCGCCCTGAAACGCAAGTGCAGGGTGGCTGAGAGGAAGTTGGGGCTTTGGGCGCATACTCTGACAAACTGGCCTGCCGTCTGCTCCAAAGGCAACACGGACTCTGTGTCCTGTCCAAGAAGAGAGCACAAATTCAAGCCTGTGTCTCTGTGGCCTCTAACAACATGGACAAACTCTTTAAAATCTGCAAGGAAATGGGCCATTCTGTTGCAGTCTCTACCTCTCCTGTTCCCTTCCAGGCCCTCTGTACGGCTCTGGCCTCTCACCTCTCTGCTAAAACCCAGGAAATCCTGTCCTCTATCTCCTCTTTCACTCCCTCTTCCTTGCTCACCACCCCCCCCCCCCACCGTCGGCCATCTCTTCCTCTCCTCCTTTCTCCTCTTTCTCATTGACAACACCGGACAAGGTTTCTAGACAAGTGCAATCTATGAAAATGCCATCAAAACAGGTGCTCCCCTGCTCCCCCAGAACCATCAATGACCATGAAGTTGCCCTTCCTCTGCACTGCATTAGCAATCTCGAACCTAGTCCTTCCCCACCTTGCTGTACCAACAATTAAATTGCCCACTCTCTGCATAATATGAACTATGCTCCCTTGGCTCATTCTCACCATGTTCCCTTTTTTGCATCATGAACAACAGCACTCCATGTAGCAGCAACAGCTACATACCATACAACAATGGACTAGCTAAACTCGGCTGCCCTAGACAACATCCTATCCCCTGTCCCACACCCTTCCTCCCCTCCCTCCCACCTTTCCCACACATCGCTCACCAACACATCACTGCTAAAGTTAATGCCACACTAGCTAATACCCTACCCAACATTACCAACCTAACCAAAGCTGACTACACTGCCACTAACCCCTGCCGTCCCAATCCATTAGGACACCGCCCCACAACTAACCCTACCTTCCATGACCACAATAACAGACTCGGCGCTAGACTGCCTACCACATCCAGCATGCTGCCTGCCACACCTATGACCAAGACTACAACTACAACTACAACTACCATTCCATCTTTCATCGTCGAGGGGTGAGGGCAGGAGCCCCCCCAGCCCAGCAGAGGATCCAGGCTCCTAGCGAGCAACACGGACAGGGCCTGCCTGACCCTGTCCCCATACGGCACCTGACTCGCCCATGCCGGGCGCGGCGCGGCGTGAAACCGAGGCTGAGCCTCAATTACATCAGCTGGATCCGCCGGCAGGCGGATTCACCGGCGGCCAGCCCGAAGGCCATACAAAGGCCTGTTCCTGCGCCCCAGATCCCCCCATTCCATCTTTCTTCGTCGAGGGGTGAGGGCAGGAGCCCCCCCAGCCCAGCAGAGGATCCAGGCTCCTAGCGAGCAACACGGACAGGGCCTGCCTGACCCTGTCCCCATACGGCGCCTGACTCGCCCATGCCGGGCGCGGCGCGGCGCGAAACCGAGGCTGAGCCTCAATTACATCAGCTGGATCCGCCGGCAGGCGGATTCGCCGGCGGCCAGCCCGAAGGCCATACAAAGGCCTGTTCCTGCGCCCCAGATCCCCCCATTCCATCTTTCTTCGTCGAGGGGTGAGGGCAGGAGCCCCCCAGCCCAGCAGAGGATCCAGGCTCCTAGCGAGCAACACGGACAGGGCCTGCCTGACCCTGTCCCCATACGGCGCCTGACTCGCCCATGCCGGGCGCGGCGCGGCGTGAAACCGAGGCTGAGCCTCAATTACATCAGCTGGATCCGCCGGCAGGCGGATTCGCCGGCGGCCAGCCCGAAGGCCATACAAAGGCCTGTTCCTGCGCCCAAGATCCCCCCATTCCATCTTTCTTCGTCGAGGGGTGAGGGCAGGAGCCCCCCCAGCCCAGCAGAGGATCCAGGCTCCTAGCGAGCAACACGGACAGGGCCTGCCTGACCCTGTCCCCATACGGCACCTGACTCGCCCATGCCGGGCGCGGCGCGGCGCAAAACCGAGGCTGAGCCTCAATTACATCAGCTGGATCTGCCGGCAGGCGGATTCGCCGGCGGCCAGCCCGAAGGCCATACAAAGGCCTGTTCCTGCGCCTGTTTACGCGCATGGAAGCGTGGCGTGGCCACCCCCCCTACATATTTTTACTACTCTCCAACCGATAGACTACCACTCGGACAATGAAAACGTACTGTAAGTACATGCCAGCACTGGAGACACTACTGTATGCTTGTAATTTTAACCCCTTCTACTGAAATGTGCTCACGGTCTCTAATACTGGTCGCCTACAGACCATATTAGACTGCTGTATTGTGCCCTTTGGTCGCCTACAGACCACATTAGACTGCTGTATTGTGCCCTTTGGTCGCCTACAGACCACATTAGACTGCTGTATTGTGCCCTTTGGTCGCCTACAGACCACATTAGACTGCTGTATTGTGCCCTTTGGTCGCCTACAGACTACATTAGACTGCTGAATTGTGCCCTTTGGTCGCCTACAGACCACATTAGACTGCCGTATTGTGCCCTTTGGTCGCCTACAGACCACATTAGATTGCTGTATTGCGCCCTTTGGTCGCCTACAGACCACATTAGACTGCTGTATTGTGCCTTTTGGTCGCCTACAGACCACATTAGACTGCTGTATTGTGCCCTTTGGTCGCCTACAGACCACATTAGATTGCTGTATTGCGCCCTTTGGTCGCCTACAGACCACATTAGACTGCTGTATTGGGCCTTTTGGTCGCCTACAGACCACATTAGACTGCAGTATTGTGCCTTTTGGTCGCCTACAGACCACATTAGACTGCTGTATTGTGCCCTTTGGTCGCCTACAGACCACATTAGATTGCTGTATTGCGCCCTTTGGTCGCCTACAGACCACATTAGACTGCTGTATTGCGCCTTTTGGTCGCCTACAGACCACATTAGACTGCTGTATTGTGCCCAGGATCACCTACAGACTACATTAGACTGCTGTATTGTGCCTTTTGGTCGCATACAGACCACTTTGAGGAGTTAGCACTGTGCCTTATGGTTGCAGCTCGCCCTGACACTAATCCAATATGCAAACTTGGTTGCCCCTCATCATGTTCCCGTTCTGCATTCACCCCAACCACACACCCTGCTTGGCCCACTACTACTGGCCCCATAATAACGGTCTCAGCAAGCCGGCATGCCCCCGGCATCACCCTATCCCATGTCCTACACCGTTCCTTCCCTCTACTCCCCCATTCCCAAACAGCGCAAGTCTTACTCCCAGGACCTATCTGAATACCATCAAGCAGCATGCTATCAGCCCTGATCCAATCTCACATGCATTGCCCACAGCAGAGTCACCCTACCACAGCCATACCAAAAAATTCTCTAACCCCGTGACAGGTATAGCAAGACACTTCCGATTAAGGTCTCGCACCTTCAACCACCCCAACCCAGTCAAATATGAACACACACCTCCCAAACAAATTAAGCCCAGAGTACCTCCCCCTCATCAAAATCATACTCCTAGCCAGAAACCCAACACTACTTCCAAACCAGCTCCGGACACCCCCAATAAATTACTATCCACCTTTAAAGGAGCGCTTATCAATGCCCGCTCCTTAGGGGCGCATGCTATAGAAGTTCACGACCTCATTATGGAATCACAGCTCGACATACTAGTAGTCACAGAGTCCTGGCTCCATCAAGCATCAGGTCCACTACTAACTCTGGCAATCCCATCCGACTACACCATATTCAGAACAGATAGGACCCACTCACAAGGAGGCGGTGTTGCTATTATAGCCAAGACTAAATTACAGCTTAGATCTTGTCCCATTGAAAGTATTGAAGGGTATGAAACACTACTCGTAAAATTTCCCATAAATGCCAAAACTACTATTAATTTAATAGTAAATTATAGAGCACCTAGCCCCAACAACCACCCAGAGATTGAAATTCCGTTGCTATTAGCTCCACTAATAAAACCTAGCTCGAAATACATCATCCTGGGTGACCTTAACCTAGGTTTCAATGACAGCCAAGATGCCAAAGCAGAATCACTGCACTCCGCCCTGAAGGACATGGGTTTCAGCCAACTAGTTAATGCACCCACACATATCAAAGGCAGGACTCTTGATTGGATCCTCTCCCTTAATACCCCCGTAACCATTGAGGTCATCTCCCCTCTTACTTGGACCGATCACCATAACATTGTATTTACAATCAATCCCTCCGAACCCACACAAAAGAAACCTAAAACTGTGATTACCTATGAAACTAGAAACGCCCGCAAACTCACGCCAGAAAACTTCACGCCTCCTCTTTCAAAACTTCTAGCTTCTACCTCGATCACCAGTGACAACCCCTGCCTCCTAGCAGACATATATCACAACTGCCTCACTGCAACCATTAATGCTATAGCACCGCTCACCACCAAGGCAAAACGCTCAGACAAGCGATCTAGCTTCTGGTTCAATGATGATCTTATCGCCCTCAGAAGAACCAAACGCGTGTGTGAACATGCCTACAGAAAGCATCCTACTGCAGAGGCAGAAAAAGCCTACCAAGAAATAAACAAAACCTATAAAACAGCTACTATTACCTACAAATCTAATGCGTATAATAATAGGATCAGCAATGCTACTTCAGATACCAAGGACATTTTTGCCATTCTAAAAGAATTGGAAAACCCCACTCCAGCCATAAACCCAACCATCCCGAGTAAGGAATGGTGCACCACTATTCAAGACGCACTAACAGCCAAAATTGAACTACTCCAAATAAAAATCACTTCCAAAAAACAATCACTAGCCAACAAACCTGCCCTCCTTAATCTAAATCGACCACATCAGGAATTCACCAGCGCCCCATTCCACTTCACACCAGTATCCCAAAATGTAGTGTTTGACACCATCGCCAAACTTAAAGCCTCCAACTGCAAAGGCGATTCTGTCCCCGCATCAGTAGTCAAATCCTGCGCTCACACCCTCACCCCTATTATCACCAACTTCGTCAACGCTTCCTTCAATACTAACCTAGTACCAGCTAGTATTAAAGAAGCCTGGGTCACCCCTCTCCTGAAAAAACCTACCCTAGACCCCACTGTGCCCACTAATTACAGGCCAATAACAACTGTCCCATTTCTCCTCAAAATATTGGATAAATTAGCATACAACCAAGTCCAAACTCACCTCGAACAAAACCACCTCCTTGGCACGAGGCAATCAGGATTCCGCCCCAACCATAGCACTGAAACGGCGCTCCTTGACTTAAAAATCCAGATGGATACCATCAGAGACTCAGGGAAACTCTGCATCCTCCTCCTACTCGATCTCTCCGCAGCGTTTGATTTAGTAGACCATAATAAACTGTGCGCCACACTAGCGAAAGACTTCAACTTCTCCACCGAAGCTACTACCTGGATCAAATCCTTTCTTGCTGACCGCACCTCCAGGGTCGCCATAGGTAAACAAGCCGCCAACCCCATCATAGTACCCATTGGTGTCCCCCAAGGTTCCTGTCTCTCACCAACATTATACAATGCATACACTAAACTCCTCTTCTCAGCGCTAGACGACATGGGTGTCATCTACACCAACTTTGCAGATGACACCCAGATCCTCATCCCCTTATCGGGAGACTACACTCAAGACACCGACACTATCAACAAAATATATGCCATAATCCAAAATTGGATGGCACTAAATAGCCTCTGTCTCAATGATGAGAAGACTGAGGTTCTCATTGTGGGCTCCCAATCCAAAATAGAAGCATTACATCCTGATTACTCATCCATCAACATTGATGGCACAAACATAACAGTACTCAAACAAGTGAAAACACTAGGTGCCTACCTTGATGCCAACCTCACCATGACCAAGCACATCAACGCCCTCTCTTCCTCTACATCCTACACCGCAAAACTTATTGCTTTCAGTCGCCAATTCTTGACACCCACCAATTGTATCACGCTGGCAAGAGCTTTAATCTTATCCAGGCTCGACTACTGCAACGTACTCTACCTGGGTACCTCAAAAGCCAATCTAAACAAACTACAGCTTATCCAAAATAAAGCCCTTCGGGCGGCCCTTGGAATAAGGAAGTCAGATCATATCTCAAATATAAGAAGAAACCATCACTGGCTCCCCATCAAAGCCAGGGTCACATTCAAAGCCCTGTGCGTCACATACAAATGCATCCACTCATGTGTCCCCATCTACCTCAACCACGCCATCACCAAAAAAGTATCTAAGAGGCCCCTCAGATCTAACAGTCAATTACTCCTAGCCATCCCCCGATACAAGACTACCAAGGCAGGAGGCAGTAGTTTCCAATATCTCGCACCCACATATTGGAACACTCTTCCCCTCCCCATCAAAAATGAGCAAACGTTCTCAGGCTTCAAGAAATCCCTGAAGACGTGGCTATTTAACCAAGACTAAGGAAATATCACTGTACTGAAGCCCTGCATTAAATGTCTTCGTGTATGATTATTTTGTATTCACATGCACTGCGCCCGATTGGCAAAGTCCAAGCTGTCTGTAACATCGCCGTGGTACCCAAGGGTTTGGGCGAGTAATAAATGCAATAAATAAATAAATAAAAATAAAAATAAATAAATAAGGACAGCGCTAATGCCACTAACACGACATCTCTAAAAGAGGCACTACTCAAAGTTAGATCCCTAGTAGCCCACCCCACCGAAATTGCCGACATTATCCTTTCAGGAGACCTCGACTTCCTTGCTACTACAGAAACATGGCTACATGAAGCAGCAGGACCTTACCTCACTCTCGATATTCCCGACAACTACTCCATCCTCAGAGCGGACAGACCTGATGCTCGCGGAGGAGGTGTAGCAATCATTTTCAAATCCTCCCTCGACCTCAGAACGGTCACTTCCCCCCCGCTAAATCCTTGCGAGCACCTCACCATCAAAGTACAAACTACCCCTAAGAGCACAATTGTTCTGCAACTAATATACAGGCCCCCAGGCCCCACAGGCTCCTTCGAGGAAGACCTTACCACTCTCATAGCAGAGAACTCCAAGCCCCACTCCCAAAATATTATTCTAGGAGACTTTAATCTAGGGTGTAATGACCCTAACGACACTCCAGCCGCCTCTTTGGCTAAGGCCCTATCCGAGCACAACTTCACTCAAGTCATTACACTACCTACCCACCAGAAAGGTAGAACCATTGACTGGGTCGCAGCCCATAACTGCAATATCACCTGCAAAGCCCCACAACCTTTTGCATGGACTGACACTCCCTCACAATATTCAACATCAACCTAAACAATCCTAACCCCAAGCAGCGCCCCCTCGCACCAGCCTGCCTGACTAGAAACAAGCGCAACATCACTGCGGAGACCCTCACACCTCTGATCCTCCCCCTCCTCAACACACTCCCAGCCACAGCCGAACTTAACCTTCTAGTCAACACCTACAATGATGCCGTAACTAGCGCCATTGATGCCGTTGCCCCACTAAAGCTACGCACAGGTAAACCTAGAGCCTATACCCGAAATCCAAAAAATCATAGCATCCCTCAAACCCTCAAATTGCAAAGGGGATAGCTGCCCCACCCAGATCATCAAAGACACTGCGCGAGACCCCTTCATCTCCAAACTAGTAAACCTATCCTTCTCGACCAATTCTGTACCTAACAATTTGAAACAGTCATGGGTTCTCCCCCTTCTAAAAAAACTATTTCTCGACCCTGCCATTCCTACCAACTACAAGCCCATCACCACGGTCCCCTTCCTGCTAAAAATCCTCGAAAGAGTTGCCTACCTGCAAATTCAAGATTACTTAGAGTCCAATCAACTGCTAGGCCTGCGTCAATCTGGCTTTCATCCTCAACACGGAACAGAAACTGCCCTTGTTGACCTCAAAAGTCAGATTGATGACATCAAGGACAAAAACAAAGCAGCCATCCTACTCCTTCTAGACCTCTCAGCAGCCTTCAATCTGGTTGACCACAAAATACTCTGCAACCACCTCTCATCTGCTGCCCACTTCTCCCCCTCTGCTGTCATGTGGATTCAATCCTTACTAGCCAACAGAACCATGAGGGTTTTCTCATCTGTGGCTGCAGCAGACCCCATCCCCATCACTTGTGGTGTCCCACAAGGGTCCTGCGTCTCCCCCACCCTCTATAACATCTTTACAAAGCCTCTCTTTGATAAGTTGGACCATCTGGGTGTCACCTACACCAACTACGCAGATGACACCCAGATACTCCTCACCATCACCGGCAACTACAAGACAGACGCCACCAGGATCAACTAAACCTTCTCCATCATTCAGGTATGGATGGCCACACACGGCCTCTGCCTGAATGATGAGAAGACCGAGCTCCTCCTGGTCGGGTCCCCCAATAACCTACAGAAACTTAGCCCCGATTACTCCAACTTCATCATCGATGGCAACATCATTCCAGTCGTGAAAAATGTGAAAACCCTAGGCTTCTACCTTGACGCCAATACCAACCTTTCCAAACAAGTTAATATGACCGCCTCAGCTACCGCCTACACGGAAAATGAATCAGGGCTTGTAGACCCTTTCTATCCACAAACAGCGGCCTCATTCTGGCTAGGGCCCTCATACAATCGAAGCTTGACTATTGCAACAGCCTCTACCTTGGTGCCAGCCAAGCTATAATCAAGAAACATCAGATCCTCCAGAATAATGCGCTGAGAGCAGCATTAAATATTGCCTGGAGAGAGCACATCTCCCACATAACAATATCTTGCAAATGGCTATCCATTCAACAAAAAATCAACTTAAAAACCCTCTGCCTTACCTATAATTTTGCGCCTTGAAACTTACCTTAAAATCAAACATAGGAGTCACTAGATCCTCCAATACTCTGCCTCACCGTGCCTAGATTCACCACCAAAAGAGCTGGGGGCTCGAGTTTCACTGTCCTTGCCCCTCAACTTTGGAACACCTTGCCGCTGAATATTAAATTGGCCAAATCCTTCCAATTGTTCAGAAAATTAGTCATTAGTTGGCTTCTGGAGAAGGCAATCCTAAAATAGACTAAGCTCATTAAAAACTGTATATATTGTACATACCCTGACATGTTTAACCGTGAAATCTAACTACCTGCTTGTATATACTGCAAATGGCATATTACCGCCACAATTGTATAACTGCAATAATTTTATATATATACTGTAATTATGTAACCTGTCCTTAAGCACCCATTTACCCCTGGGTCTGGAGCGCTATATTAAATAAAATAAACAAACAAACAAACCATATTGACACCATTGCTCCAGGCTTGACCAATTTCTGTAATCACTCTTTCGCCACTGGAACTTTCCCCTGTCCCCTTAAGCACTCCCTTGTGCACCCCCTCCTCAAGAAGCCATCTGCCGATCCTACCTGCCCGGCAAACTATTTACCAATCTCCATCACCCCTTACCTGGGCAAACTCTTGGAAAAGCTGCCCGTCTCACAGCTTTCTCTCCACACTGAGTCGGTTGGCTATCTCCATGACCATCAGTCTGGCTTTAGAGCTGCCAGAGGCATGGAAACTGCTCTCCTAAATCTCTACCTGCTGCATTCCCCAGGGCTCTATCCCCTCACCCTGGTTTTCAACCTCTACTTGGCCCTTATTGTCCACCCGATCTCTACCTTCTCCTCTAACTTTCAGTGTCATGTGGATGGCACTCAGCTTTCCTTCAGGATCCTCTCAGCCTCCTCTCCTCTCTCGCTCATTCCTGACTGTCCATCAGCGATTCAGGATTGGTGCACCTCCAACGATCTCTGCCTTAATGCCAGTAAGATGGCCATCCTTCTCATTAGGACACCTGCTCCTGCTTTCCCTCTCTCACTGGAGAATCGGGAGTAACATTTAGCACCTAATCCGTGATCCGGCGGTAATACCGCCAGACGGGTAGGCGCTAACGCAAATAAAGTTGGGGCGATAACCCCTTCGAGATACTGCCCAACTCGTGATGAAGCCCTTTCTCTCCTCACATCTTGGACGTCGCCAAGAAGTCCCACTACCAGCTACACCTCCTCAAAGAGACTCTTCCCTTTCTCACTTTCCCTGAGAAGCTGACTTTCTCCAGACTCCTGGTGCTCTCTAGGCTGAAGTACTGCAACAGTCTTTTTCTCAATCTGCCTTCCTCTACTCTCCGCCCTCTGCAACAGGGATCATATCTCTACAGACCTGAAATATCTCCACTGGCTCCCAGTAGCTGCAAGGATCAAGTTAAAGACCATTTTCATTGTCCACAAGGTTTTCCTGGGCCGGGGCACACACTACATCCAACGCTCTCTTGCAAAATACCTTCCTTCTCGAGTCCTTCGTTCAGCTACCTCCAACTCTCTAAGGTTAGACCCTTCTCCAGGCAGAGAGTGGGGGTAGATCTCTCTCCTCTGCAGGTGCCCTCTTCTGGATTGGCCTCCCTGCCCCTCTCAAACATGAGCTGGAACGCCAGAATTTCCAGAAGCAGCTCAAAACGTTCCTCTTCTCCTCTGCTTTCTCTCTCTCCCTCCCCTGCTGACCTACCTGTCTGCTGTACTGACTGGTTGCTTGGCTACCCTCAGAGTCTCACTGGGTACCGGGCTCTTTCTTGATCAGTCACCCTTGCACTGCCTACGTCCTACACACTTAGGGGATGTACTATAACCCTACAGTCCCTTGTTCTCCTAGCACTACCCAGAGCCACGCTGCCCTGGCTGCACTTACTCAGAGCATTGCTGCCCTGTTTTTCTCTCCCTTCTCCCTTGCACTCCCCCTTCCGTTCCCCTTGCACTTCTCGTTCTCACACTTGCATGTGTCTCGGGAGGATAGCTCAGCGGCAACGTGCTCGCCTTGGAAGCAAGACGACACGGAGCAATACAGGTTTGATCCCCGGGTCCGGGCTTAGAAACTTCTGGGTATTAAACGCGTTATAAATAACCAACCATATCATATCATATCATGATCTGAATGACTCAAGGCCTAGTAAGATCGTTAGTCTTGTCCTCCCTCTGTCTTCCCTCCCTTGTCTTGTCGCACCTAGAAACACTTGTGTACAGGCGCGTTATAAATTACTTATAATCATATATCATATCATGATCCTGCCGCCACACCCAGTTAATTCAGGAGATGTGGAGGGCAGAGACGGGATAACGATGTGGCAATGTTTTACCACATGCTAAAGAAGGGCATTCCTTAAGCAGTCCAGCACAATCGAGATAAAGTAGTAGGGATGGAGGCCAAGAGTTGGCCAGAAATTCAGGACTCCATGCAGGGCTGCACTTCATGGAACAGGAGCCCCAGCTCCTTTTCAAAATGGTCACGTGACACTTACCGAACAAGCTCCATCCTTCCCAAGCTGCGGTGCAGCTCTTTGCCAAGCCCCCTACCCCACCATCTGATTGGCCACCGGGCCCCGAAAGGGCTGACCACATCCACGGGCAGGCGGAGCAGGCCTTGATCGAAGGCCCACATCTAAGGCTACAGAAGCCTGTCTGTGCCTGTCCAGGCCAGGAAGGCCGCTCACATGACCAGAGATCAAGGTGTGTACCCCAGATCATCACCTTAACCCCAGCTACATGTTTTCTGCTGAAATGGATGCCTCTGCATTGCATGGTCCAACCCACGAGATTTCTCCCACTTGTGCTACCTCCACCTATATCTAACCATGCCCCAACACCCTCAACCTTGCCTTCCCTACCAATCTGGCCCCCTTCCGATCCCAACTTATGATCACCCAACTACCCTGCCTAGGCTCTACAGATGTGCCAGCCTTGCTACACAAACCATACCCCCCTCCTCTCCACATAATATCCTCCCTTGAACACTGATCTCTAGAAACTCCTGCTTGTACTCATGCACACGTTCCCCTAGCCCCACCATCAGCAACGCCAAGCTAAAAGACACCTCTCCTTCTCCGCAGAAACCAGCTCCCAGCCACCTCATGATCTGCTCTGCCCGTTCAGTAATGACTAGCTGGAGTAACCCCCTCCATCACTGAAATGCGCATAAGTCAATGCCAGATCTATCTATCCCTGCACACAAACTTGACATACTGGACCTCATTACAGCAACAACTTAGACCTCCTTGCTGTCTCTGAAAGCTGGCTACAGGTCGCAGCCAGACCAACCTTATCCATCGTTTTCCCTCCCGACTACAACATCCTTTGCAAAGATAGACCCGATACTAGTGGTCGGGGTAGCCCTGATCTTCAGAGAGTCTCTACCCATGAACAAACATAGCAGTATCCCTCTAACAAACTTCTACATCCTTTCCACCAACTTTCACTCTCCCACACCACCACCATCACAATATACCTCATATATCGTCCTCCAGGCCCTCTCCTATCCTTTGAAGAGGACCTCCTGCAAATCTTCTCTTCAAACCTCAAACCCACCTCCAAACATATACTCTTTGGAGACCTCAAACTTGGCTTCAATGACAAGGAGAACCAAAATGCCTCCTCCTTAGCCAATGACCTTGCACCTTGGGTCTTGTTCAACCAATATCAGCTCCCACACATATCCAAGTTCACACTTTGGATTGGCTTGTGAATCTCAATTGCCCCCAACGATCATTTCCAACTATCCCTATCCTTGGTCAGATCATCGCATTATCTCCTTCACCATATTCACCACCAAAATGACCTACATCCACAACCAGCACCAGCCTTTCACATCAACCCTTCCATCCCAGTTGACCAATACAATGAAGTGTGAGGTTGGCATCATGGAAGGATACACAGACAACAGATTCAAAGTTGAACAATCTTTCATTAAAGAAAAGGTCAGGATGGACTAAGGCCTAACTTGCCCGATACTATGGTGGGATTCACCTACCTAAAGAAACTAAGGAACGTCAATGTCAGCAAGTTCAACATAAAATCTGTCTGTGTCCAAATCCTAGACTTGCCCTCACAACTAACACCAAATAATGTGCAGGGACATCCACTATAACTCAAGGTAGTGTTCCAAACATACAATTCAGAGCTACTTCAAGCTCAGGCCTATTGGTCAGCTTTCTCTCCCAAATGTCAATACGTTCACCACAAAGTTCAATTTCTCTTCCTGTTAGCATCAGATGAAATATAGTTTATAAAGGTTAAGGTGCCCTTCCCCAAGTTCAACACGGTTCCAGGACACCAAAACCTAGGGTTCCCTTCCCCAAGCTCAATGCTCATATGAAACGAAAGCATCCTTGAGGCGATTGTCTTTTAGATTAGCTTGTATAACTCAGTGTCCCTTCCCCAAGTCTGATGTTTATCACCATTGGTTTTCTTAATTTCACCACAGCAAGCTTCCTTGTTAACAAAGAGAAGTTCCCTGGTCAAAGCGTAGTTTCAGACACGGTCCACCCATTATAGGTCATGCAACCAGGATCTTAGCATTCGCTTTACCATCAACCTTTGGTTCACAATTAGTGGCTCTCTGGTCTTGGTGCAGATTTAGACCACACGGTCCACCCATTACAGGTCACACAACCAGGAGCTTCCAGGGTTCAAGATGTGATTCACCAAACAGTTTCTTAAATGCATTCACCAAACAGTTTCTTAAATGCAACTTTACAACTTTGTCACATGGGTTTCTTAAAGCCTTCAGTTTAATTTCCTTGTTAAATTTCAATTCATTGTTCATCAATGTTGTTGTTCAGCTTATATCATTGTATTCAAAGAAATAGTTCCTCTGGTTATCAGGTTTGCTTTCATGTAATTCAATTTGTCTTTGCTTCTGATAAATTTTACTTTTGCTCCATTCATTTAATCTGATATTCAACTTAAATTTCTTTCACTACTTTCATTCAATGTGTGATTCAGTTGAAGCAAATTGGTTCTTTTCCTTTAGTACGCTATGTTACTTTCACTTATTTCATTCAGTTCTGTGATTCAATATCTTTAATGTTGTTTGTTCCATATAAGTAACACTGTCCATTTCATTCAATGCATGAATTTACTTTCATTAGTTTCATTTAGTTTGGTATTTAATACAAGTAACATATTTCACTTTGTTCCATATATTATGTTACTAGTATTTATTTTATTCAGCTCAGGATTCGGCATAAGTAATGTGCTTCGTTTCATTCATTTGACCGGTATTGTATTTTCAGTCTTCTTACAGTACGTCTTGGCAGCTCCTTTCTGCTTTCGGTTTCCGAGGGATAGCCAGGCACTTCACAATGCACTCATCAGCTAATCTGCACGACATTGACTTTGCCTTTCCAACGGGATTCCTAGGATGTCTGATGGCGTATTGGCTTCTCGGCTTCTCTTCCCGCACAGCTTCCACTCTGGATCTCTTGCTTTTGTTTCTGCCTCCATTCTAATGCTTGTTCGCGGTTTCCCTTTTTATACGCCTGAGCTTTAATAATAGGCTGCAGGTGTAAGTTACGGGCTTGCCTTGCCTGACCACAATTAAACCAATTAAGGGACATGCCTGACCTTTAGGCCTTTTTTCATCACAGTTTTTGAAAGCTTGCTCAAATGCCAACAAAGCACTCTTCTGCACCACAGTGAAAGAGTATAGACAGGCTACACTAAACTCTAAAGCTGCCATCTACACCACCAGAATATCCAATGCTAAACACAACACACGCAAGCTTTTCGTCATCATGCAGGAGCTTCAATCCCCCACCACACCCCCCAACCTCACCAAGGATGTAGCCTGGCGCACCAACATCCAATATGCTCTTATGGACTGAATTGCCACACTATGGAAAAATATCAGACTAAAACAAGCTTCCATTAGTAACAAACCCCAACATGTTCACACTTTCCCACATAATGACATACTGCCCACCTCTGCACCCTGTCGCTTAAACCCCGTATCTGAGTCAGATGTGGCCCTCATCAGGAAAGGTCTCAAGCCTCCTCTCTGTAAAGGTGATGTATGCCCAGCCTCAGTTATCAAGAACTGCACAGAAGCTATCACCCCATCACAATGGCCATCATCAACACCTCCTTTACCTCCTCCTATGTTCCTACTAGCTCCAAGGAAGCATGGAACCTTCCCCTTCTCAAAAATCTCTTATTGGACCCCGCTATCCCTACCAACTACCAACCTACCTCCACTGTCCCGTTCATCCCAAAGATAGTGGACAGAGCTGCCTATCTCCAACACTATCTCAAGCTTAACCACATCCTCTGCACTCGTCAGTTGGGTTTCTGTCCTGGCCAGAGTATGAAATCAGCACTACTCAATCTAAAAACCAGCTAGATGGCATCTAGGATGCAGGTAAACTGTCCCTTCTACTACTACTAGACCTCTAAGAAGCATTCATACTTGTCGACCGCATAATCCTCTGCAGGCATCTCACTGGTGCTGCTAACCTCTTGCCAGAAGCAACCAACTGTATCTACTCCTTCCTTGCTGACAGAACCACAAGAATCTTTGCCGGGGATGATGCAACCCCCCCTCACCAGTAACCTCAAGGCTCCTGTGTCTCCTCCACACGGTACAATATCTACACCAAACCTCTTTCGATCACCTGGACCCTCTTGGTATATCCTACACAAAGTATACTGATGACACCCAAATCCTCCTACCCCCTACAGTAGACTACATCAAGGACCCAGCCACTCTCAGCTCAGTATACTAGATCATCCAGAAAAAGACATTCAAGTTCTTCTAGCCACGGACGCCTCCAAGAAACAGGACATGAAAACCCAACGCTGACATGAGACGAAACGCTAAGAGTTTGATTCTGCAAACAGGTGACAGGGTTCTCGTGTGCCGCAGACAAGAAATGAAATCAGAGTGCAAGATTTGATCCCACACACACGGTTGTTTCCACGGTAAAAGGATCGATGGTGACCCCGTTCTCCCAGACGGACCATTACTTGAAATATTTCCCACTTCAAATTATACAACGAAAGAGGCGACAACCATGAGGAGGTGTCATGATGCCTACCCCTGGGCATCCAGACCAAGTCCATCAACCCCGGAAGCAGGCATCATGTTACCTGGAGCAAACCCAGCAACCCCTGTTAGGGGCGATCTGGGTACAGTCCTGGCGCCGATGACGCCAGGCTCATATGGGACATCAGTCCTGGTGCCATAAGCGCCAGGCTCATATGTTAAAACTTACCTGATGCAGACCATGCTGCAAGGGATCCAAGCCCATGTGAGGCTTGGAAGGGACTATTTTATTTTAGGAACTATTTTGTTACTCGGGTGTGGTTGTGGAGGAATACGTACCTGGGACTACTTTGAAGGCTATTTAAACCACGCCCGAAGAGCAGCACATGCTTCGCGTTATTCTGCATCCAGCAGTGTAACGTTCACCGTGTCTGCAGCCAGCATCTAGCATCCTGCCACGCCCGCCTCGAGTCCAGAGCGCCTAGAAATAAGGAAAAGAAGAAGAAAGGTTAGAACAAGAACATTACTGGATTTCTTACCTGATTTCGGATTCAGCACATCTTCGAACCAGAAACAGACTTCATTTTAAACGCGTCGCATCGCCAGCAGCAGCACCGCACCATACTCACCGTTCCTCGCAGCATCTCTACGATCCGGTGCTGTCTCCATCACCAGGTTGCCGCATTCCAGCACCTAAGGGGGACAAGAAAACAACAAGGTGAGCCAAGGGAACAAACAAGGACAATCTCTTGCCACCATATGCTTACCTGATTTTACTGCAGGAGGTATTATGCATCAGCACGCCAAATCTTCCGCCGCCGCACCTGCAAGAAAAGAGAAAGCAGCGAGTTAAACCTTGGCATCATTTACCGGACAGTGTTAGAAAACACAGACTCTTACCTGAACGCTTTCAGCTGCCACAAGACGATCTTCTTTTGGGTCTAAGCTGCAAAAGAAACTAAGGAATTGGACAAGAGTGATTATTCAGACATTTTGAACTCTTTAGAACTATATACTTACGGCCTTTCGCCCGGAGGTTTGGAGCCAAGACTTGTCCAGAACTCTTCCAATATCCTCAAGCCAGTGAAGTAACTGGCCATCAACGCGCCCCTGCATTCTTCGCAGGATGAAGAGCTCATCATACAAAACTATAAGGTGAGCTTTGTGAAAGGGAATGTCAGAAGTGATAAGTGGGGACGCAGTGAGGTGTTAATACTCAAATCCACGGGTGGCTAATTCCCTTTCCCCGTCTTTAGCAGACTACTTCTACGGGTTAAGCAGAGGAAGCTAGGTGGGCCAGTCCAGTCAGTCATCTCTGTACTACGCATCACGTTGGTGGAGACCGTGGCTGTCCAGTTCTGCTCGACACCCCTGTGGGAGCCAGGTGAGCGTAACAGAACGCGAAGCCTTCCTACAAATTCTCACCCGGGTGTCATGGAGACCTCAGAAACTGACCAACTGGCCCAATTATTAGGGGAACTTAGGGCTGAAGTACATGCCGCTTGCCCAAAAAACTAATACACTCAGGAGAGAGTTGATTGTTTCAAAGGAACGCACTGATGATCTTGCTAGACAATTACTGCAAAACCAAGCGGGGCAAACACCTCTACCGGGACTCGGGGGGATTCCAAACCCTGTTTCACCAAGCAACCCTGTGCAAGTGATTTTACCAGGAAATATCCCTTTAGCCCCGCCAGAACGCTTTGCGGGCGACCCGAAAAGATTTGCCGTGTTCATGAACCAATGCCGTTTGCACTTTTTATGCAGACCTGGAGCCTTTCCAAACGATCAAGCCAAAGTAGCCTTCGTATTATCATATCTCAGCTGCAGTGCAGCGGATTGGTCAATCACACTAGTCAATCAGGATGACCCTATTCTTCAGGATTTTCAGGGTTTTCAAATGAGGATGGAAAGACTATTTGCCTGGCACTCCCAAGGACAGGCCCTGGATAACAAACTTTTGTCCCTACGACAGGGTAACCAGGACCTTCTAACCTACATAGCAACCTTTAATAGGTTGGTGGTGGAAACTGGATGGCCCGAGGAAAAACGGATTACGTTGTTTCATCGTGGACTTCGAGGAGAACTCAAATATGTTTTGGCTCAAGTTGTGAACCCAACTCAAGACTGTGCTGATTATATAGACTTAGTGGTCCAGTTAGATCACAGACTTCAGAATCGAAAGGCTGATCGAGCCAAGTTCAAGAACCGGGTGTTGGTTAAAACCAACGCTAACCGCAAAGGAACAGATGCCTCTGAACCCATGCAAATCGGAGGAGTTAAAGGACCCTTGACACAGAAGTAAAGAGAAAAGAGGCGGCAAATGCAATTATTTCTATACCGTGGAACTTTGGGACTTTTTCTACGGGATTGCCCTGTAAAACCACCCAACAAAGTGGTAGGAGCTGCTGATAAAAGCCATATGGAGCCTGACTCGGGAAACGACCACTCCCGACAAGCGTAGAGGTCCGCTTGCCGTGCTTGAAGAAGGATACTCAGACCTCGCATTTCATCATACCAATGGTCCTTATAGATCCAAGGCAGCCATCACGTTTGCACGCAGTTAGGGCATTCATTGATAGCGGGGCCATAGGAAACTATGTGGACCACGAATTGGCTTCTAGGATGAATCTACCTCTTTGCAGAAAGACCACTTCAGATGTCATCACCACAGTCGATGGAACTGAAATTGCCTCTGGGCCTGTAACTCATTCCACCGCAGAGATAACACTATTGGGTCAGGATGGACATCAAGAGAATATTGTGTTTGATTTAATCAAAGCCCCGCAGTTCCAAACAATACTGGGGATACCTTGGTTGGAAACACTTAATCCTTGTATTGATTGGTGAGAGAAGAGAATAACCTTCCCGGATTGTGCACATACGTGTTACCCAATAAAAACCTTGAACAAGGACCTGGCCACAGTCGCTACTCCAGTTGTGCAGTTACCACAAGAATATCAAGAATTCCAGGTTGTTTTCCAAAAGAACAAGCAAACACCTTACCACCTCACAGATCATACGATTGTCAAATTGATCTCATACCTGGTGCACAACCTCCATGTAGTAGGATCTACGCCCTTACAGAACCCGAGAACCTTCACCTACGACAATACTTGGACCAATACCTTGCCAATGGCTTCATTCGTCCATCCAAGTCCCCTGCATCTTCAGCTTTGTTCTTCGTGCCAAAAAGTGAAGGTGACCTCAGAACTTGCATAGACTACCGCGCCTTAAATCAGATCACGTTTAAGAACCGATACCCATTGCCTCTGATCCCAGAATTACTAGACCAAGTAAAGGACGCTTGCATCTACACTAAACTAGATCTCCGAGGGGCATACCATCTGGTACGTGTAAAGAAAGGCGACAAATGGAAGACTGCTTTTCGCACTAAGTACGGGTTATTCGAATACCAGGTGATGCCCTTCGGGTTGTGCAATGCACGAGCAGCCTTCCAGTATTTTATGAACGATGTCCTTCGTGAACTCATTGACGTCTGTGTTGTCGTATACATAGACGATATTCTAGTGTACTCCTCTTCAGAATCAGACCATGTGAAGCACGTTCGTGCAGTCCTTGAGAAACTACACCAGCACAAGTTATATGCAAAATTGGAAAAATGCGTTTTCCATAATACAGAAGTTGAATTTCTTGGATTTATCCTGACTCCAAAAGGAGTTCGAATGGACTCTCGAAAGGTGGACGCAATTCTCAAATGGCCATCACCCAGTTCAGTTAAAGGAGTGCAAAGCATGCTCGGATTTGCTAATT
Organism: Ambystoma mexicanum; assembly: GCF_040938575.1. Classification (NCBI taxonomy): domain Eukaryota; kingdom Metazoa; phylum Chordata; class Amphibia; order Caudata; family Ambystomatidae; genus Ambystoma; species Ambystoma mexicanum. The sequence goes on from NC_090921.1 coordinate 38,414,029, forward strand.
TCTATCGCAGATTCATTCCGGATTTCTCGCACGTTGTACACCCTACCACAGCGCTCTTGCAGAAAAACAAACGCTTCTTGTGGACTGAAGAAGCTGAGAATGCCTTCCAAGAACTGAAAGCTAAATTCACGTCTGCACCTGTATTAAAGCATCCTCGCCCTGAACTCCCATACATAGTTGAAACCGACGCATCCAGTTTAGCCATGGGAGCTGTCTTGTCCCAGAAGGATCCTGAAACCAGTCAACTTCACCCAGTAGCATTTTGGTCCAGAAAGTTCTCGGCACCCGAGTTAAACTATGCGGTTACCGATAAGGAGTTATTAGCTATCAAATCCGCCTTCAAGGCTTGCCGGCATTATCTTCTCGGTGCCAGGCATACCATTACTGTAATCACTGATCACCGGAACTTGCAGTATTTAAAGACAGCCAAAGTCCAATCATCACGCCAACTTAGATGGGCATTGTTCTTTGCCGAGTTCGATTTCGTGATCACTTATCGACCAGGCTGTAAAAATGGCAAGGCAGATGCCTTATCCCGAATAGGAATGGAAGAAGCATATGCGAACCCAGAGCCAGTGCCTATAATTTCAGAACAAAAAATTCTTGGCATAACTACTTTACAAACCCTACAAGATATTCAGGTAAAGATCCAACAACTCTTCGATCGAACAGCCCTGCAGGACTTGGTAAAGAAAGGCTCAGACTACTCAGTCATCAATGACCTACCTTATTATCAAGGGCGTCTATTTCTACCACATAAGGAAGTACAAGAACTAGTCATCTCCAATTATCATGACACCCTGATGGAAGGGCACCCAGGTATCGCAAAAACTGAAGCTAAAATTTAGAGACAATTCTGGTGGCCCACCTGGCGAAAAGACGTAAAGTCATTTGTAATGTCCTGTGGCATTTGCGCCCAAAACAAAAGTCAGAAGAAAAAACCAGCTGGCCTTTTACAACCTTTGGATATTCCACCTACACCATGGCACACCTTATCGTTAGACTTTATTACAGACCTACCTCCATGTAATGGATTTAATACCATTCTCGTTATTGTGGATCTTTTTTCCGAGATGGCACACTTTATTCCTTTAAAGGGATTACCTTCTGCTTCAATTCTGGCCAAGGAGTTCCTCGAAAACATTGTTCGAATACACAGATTTCCCTCCGTATTGGTCTCTGACCGAGGTAGTCAATTCATTTCACATTTGTGGAAGAAATGTTGTCAATTGGCGCAAATCGACGTGAGGTTATCAACCAGTCACCATACCCAGACCGATGGTCAAACGGAGAGGACCAACCAGACTCTTGAATAATACCTCCGTTGTATGTTACACCAGACTGAAAGTAATTGGAAGGACATTCGATGGCTTTCCGAATATGCGTACAATAACTCTGTACATTCTGGAACTGGACAAAGCCCTTTTTATACCATATACGGGCACCATCCTCGAACCTCAGAACTTGATTCGCCTCAACACTTAGAAATGCCCGCAGTGAACCATCTGCACGCTACTATTACACAAGCCTTTAAGGAAGCAACTGAACATTTGAAACAAGCAAAAGAAAAGTACAAGAAAAATGCTGAGCAGCATCGAAGTGATGCTCCACAATACCAAATTGGGGATCAAGTTTGGTTGGCCACAAAACACATACCTCTAAAGGGAAAGCGGACCTTTAACCCTAGATATTTGGGACCTTACCTTATTAAGGCCATTTTCAACCCGGTGGCCGTCAAATTGGAATTACCTGCTAGTATGCAAATTCACCCCGTCTTCCATGTGTCACTTCTGAAGCCAGTACAATCTGGGACAAGACTAACCAAGCCACCTGACCCCGTCCTTATAGACGGGGAACCCGAATTTGAAGTGAAAAGTATCCTGGACTCTAAAATGGTCAAGACTTTTTTATTTAATCGACTGGAAAGGTTACAGACCACAAGAAAGGTCATGGGAACCTAGTGACCACGTTCATGCACCTAGGTTGGTGAGAAGATTCCACCGGAATTTCCCAGACAAACCAAGGCCAAGGGGAGGAACAACTTTAGGAGGGGTCTTGGGGGGGAGTGCTGTCATGATGCCTACCCCCGGGCATCCAGACCAAGTCCATCAACCCCGGAAGCAGGCATCATGTTACCTGGAGCAAACCCAGCAACCCCTGTTAGGGGCTATCTGGCTACAGTCCTGGCGCCTATGGCGCCAGGCTCATATGGGACATCAGTCCTGGTGCCATAAGCGCCAGGCTCATATGTTAAAACTTACCTGATGCAGACCATGCTGCAAGGGTTCCAAGCATCCAAGCCCATGTGAGGCTGGGAAGGGACTATTTTATCTTAGGAACTATTTTGTTACTCGGGTGTGGTTGTGGAGGAATACTTACCTGGGACTACTTTGAAGGCTATTTAAACCACACCCGAAGAGCAGCACATGCTTCGTGTTATTCTGCATCCAGCAGCGTAACGCTCACCGTGTCTGCAGTCAGCATCCAGCATCCTGCCACGCCGGTCTCGAGTCCAGAGCGCCTAGAAAGAAGGAAAAGAAAAAGAAAGGTCAGAACAAGAACATTACTGGATTTCTTACCTGATTTCGGATTCAGCGCATCTTCAAACCAGAAACAGACTTCATTTTAAACGCGTTGCATCGCCAGCAGCAGCGCCGCGCCATACTCACCGTTCCTCGCAGCATCTCTACCACCTGGTGCTGTCTCCATCACCAGGTTGCCGCATTCCAGCACCTAAGGGGGACAAGAAAACAACAGGGTGAGCCAAGGGAACAAACAAGGACAATCTCTTGCCACCATATGCTTACCTGATTTTACCGCAGGAGGTATTATGCACCAGCACGCCAAATCTTCCTACGCAAGAAAAGAGAAAGCAGCGAGTTAAACCTTGGCATCATTTACCGGACAGTGTTAGAAAACACAGACTCTTACCTGAATGCTTTCAGCTGCCACAAGATGATCTTCATTTGGGTCTAAACTGCAAAAGAAACTAAGGAATTGGACAAGAGTGATTATTCAGACATTTTGAACTCTTTAGAACTATATACTTACGGCTTTTCGCCCGGAGGTTTGGAGCCAAGATTTGTCCCGAACTCTTCCAATATCCTCAAGCCAGTGAAGTAACTGGCAATCAACGCGCCCCTGTATTCTTCGCAGGATGGAGAGCTCATCATACAAAACTATAAGGTGAGCTTTGTGAAAGGGAATGTCAGAAGTGATAAGTGGGGACGCAGTGAGGTGTTAATACTCAAATCCACGGGTGGCTAATTCCTTTTCCCCGTCTTTAGGAGACTACTTCTATGGGTCAAGCAGACGAAGCTAGGTGGGCCAGTCCAGTCAGTCATCTCTGCACTACGCATCACGTTGGTGGAGACCGTGGTTGTCCAGTTCCACTCGACACCCCTGTGGGAGCAAGGTGAGCGTAACAGGAGGAGAAAGATGCTGTTCCATGAAGTGAAAACAAAAAAGTGAACGTTGAACTACGGACAAAGCGACACAATGCACCAGGAGGCCAGGTAGAGTGATGGGAGCGATGTAAAAGAGAGAACTGTGACTACAATGCATATTTCGCCCAATGGGGGAGATGTCGTGTCCTTGTAAGGACACGGTTAACAGACAATGAGTCTGACTCGTCATAGGACTCGCAATCAATGGGAGTCGCTCCAGGTCACGCATGCGCATTAGTTTGTGGCGTGAACTGCGAGTCGCTCCAGGTCACGCATGCGCCTTAGTTTGTGGCGTGCTCTGCAGAGTCGCTCCAGGTCACACATGCGCATTCTTTTGTGCTGTTCTCGACCATTCGCCGGCGTGAGGAATAAAGAGAGTTTGCTGATTAGACTGCCTCTGTGATTTCATTTTCCTGCGCTCTCTCTTTTCCCTCGCTCAGCGTTGCAGTTACTGGGTGGGTGTCTCTTAAGGATCCATGTCAAAGCAGGACATGAAAGGGATGTGTGGCAATTGGGGGAAAAGGGGACCCAGGGAACTGAAAACAAATAGCAGACCAAGGGGAGTGGCAGAGGTCAATGCATAATGCAAGCTGTTACTGCCTGTTCTGGCCCTCCCCGGGCTCTTCCATGGGTGCCAATGGTATATTTTTGCTGTGTGGCAAGGGCGAGTGAGTGTGCATGATATGGAGTGGTGGCAGGTCCCGCAAGAAGGATGTGGGACCTGGCTTTCCATTCTGGGACGTGCAGTTGTCTCTACATTCATAAGGGGCATAAACAAATTAGTGTCAATGGTGCCTGTGTTGTGCCAATCTTTACTTTGTATACAGACTCCAATTTAAACTGTCCTGTGAAACTGCACTGCTTCCCAACGAGTCTGCATGACAGAATGGCAGCACCAGTGTTGATCAGAGACAGTACTGTCCTAGCTATGGCCAGGGGAGGGGAGTCTTGTTTCTTCTTCTTTTCCGCCATGGGATAAAGGTGTCATGCTGGTACAATTGAGTCTACATGCAGGGCATGCATAGGCCAGTTGAGTCTACATGCAGGACATGCATAGGCCAGTTGAGTCTACATGTAGGGCATGCATAGAGCAGTTGAGTATACATGCAGGGCATGTATAGAGCAGTTGAATCTACATGCAGGGTGTTGGGGAAGAGCTAGCGCTTCAGCTAGTGCCTTCCTGCACCCCTCAAGCGCTTTACAAATGAGGCAAGACTTCTAAGCACTATAGCACTGAGAAAGCTTTTTTCATGCAAAAATAATCACACAGAGGCATGGCCAGTCACTAAATAAAGATAGTTAGGATTGAAATATAAGGTGCAAACAATTATTCAGATGGATATATGTGTAAAACTGTTACATTGCAGTTAGCTTTACTCAAAGCACACAGTGAATTCAGGCTGTGCTAAATATAGACTACAGGCAGGCTGGCAGAGAGCATGAGGTAACTCAGCAGCTGTTCCTGTCAATCACAAGCTAATGGAGACTAAAAAAGATTCAGCATGACATAAAGAGTACTAGGAAAACAAGGGTTTTTGTAGGAATTACTGGACCAGATAAAATATAATTTTATTGACTAAGTGTTTAGATAATGGCGGGAAGATGTGTTTATGTATGAATGTTTATAACATAGTAAATTATGCTAAACAAGAGCAACAAATTATTCCTGCATATTCAGCATAATGTTATGTAGCCTGTCCTACACGGAACCCAGCCATGCCAGAAATTGCTGATGATGAAGAATGGAAGACTCTGCAGCATCCCTTGTATGGCAAGAAGGACCATTTTGGAGGAGCTCTGTGGGTATCCAGTGACCAAGTCAACAGTATTTAAGCCCCAGGCTCAGCACCAGTCTTCAGGTCCTGGGAGCCAGCCGCAGAAGACAGAATGCTGGTCAGAAATGACAGTCTCCTCTGCCATTTCCTCCTATCCTCATGATCTGTAAAGATTAAAGTTTTGTTATCGCTTGCAAGATAGACTCATGGCTTTAATTCCCTAGAGGGGTGCATTTACTCTGATTTGAGGGTGATCAGGGGTACCCCAAAATATTTAAGAGGCAACCCTGTAAAATGGGGTTTGCTTTCAAGGGCATGCATAGGTCAGTTGAGTCGACATGCAGGCATGCATAGAGCAGTTGAGTCTACATGGAGGGCGTGCGTAGTGTTGGGAAGGGGGCGACCTAAGCGCTTTAGAGTAAGGTAAGCTTCATTCAAAGCAATATGATGGGCCAGGGGGGAAGGAGGATGGTGGGAAGGAGCACTACATCCACCCCAATATAATGAACCCACATAGTGTAGCCCGAGGCACGAGCAAGACTGCCACTTTCTATAGATCTTAGTGCACTCTGCGTAGATGTTAGTGCACTCTGCGTAGATGTTAGTACACTCTGCGTAGATGTTAGTAACCATAGTTCGGAGACGAGGCTTGCGCGGGGAATGCAGCATTTCATGCACTAGGCCCTGATTGTGAGATGAGGGAAACTTCCAGCCATGCCCAAGCTCCCATGAGGACAACCCGCACACCCAACCACCATAAAGCTCTTTCATTGTTCTAACAGTGTTGCAAAGATGTTTTTCTATTCGAAAGGTATGTGCCTTACAAGGCCTTGATCACAGACCAGCGCCTGGTGTGCAGGTTATCTCACACTGGTCAAAGCCTGACCCGGCCCATCCCCAGGCGACCACGAGGTTTAGCCCATATAACTGACTAAGCCCCAAGATCCCTGAATTCCATGGCACCAGGTGACCACTAACCCTAAAGTTACAAGTCTTGAATGTTCAAAGAGGATGGACAGTGCACGTCTTTGAGTTACAATCATATAATTTGTATTGTAAGGTGCTGGGAGGGACAAATTATAGTTAAAAACGAGGCTGGAGACCTTGGAGCCAGATGGCGCGGAAGGGGGTCAGTGAAATGTGTGTGTAGAGGTTAGAGTGCCCCAGAACCTCCCTTGTGTCAGTCTTAAAACACGCCAGCTGCACAGTATAATGATAAAGTAGCATTGTGTTATGAGTGTAATTTGTTCTTTGACCTTCACCGGTGAGAAGATGATGAGCACCGCAGCACCCACGTGATGGAAAACAGACTGACTGGCCTGGAACTAATGACCTGGCATCCCTTATGGGGCAGGCGAATCCTGTATAGGCGCAGACCAACCAGACTGGCAGGTTTTTACTGTACGTATTGTGTCACTATAACGATGTATCTCCTCTTAAGGCTCCGCTTGTACCCTTTTTTGGCAGAACGTTCGAAGCAGCAGAGTTCTTTGCTGTTGCTCTCATCTTTGTGCGAAATTAAAACTTGTTATCCTTACAAGATCAACTCGGGCCTTTTTTCCCTAGTGGGTTGTATTTGTTCTGGTGTGAGCGTTCAGGAGTGTGCCTTCAATAGAGCAGTTCAGTCTACATGCTGGACATGCATAGGCCAGGTCAGTCTACATGCAGAGCATGCATAGAGCAGTTGAGTCTACATGCAGGGCATGCATAGAGCGGTTGCGTCTACGACAGGTGTAAAGGGGCTGGGAGGAACACTCAGGTGAGATGGTTAATATATAATGGTATGTACTTGGGGAGAGTGGTGCTGGCTCGGCAATGCCATTAATAGCGATTAGATTCACAAGATGGGTGGGGAGGTGATGTGAGGACATGGTGTACCTGGGATCATTCATAAATGAGTGCCACATTGCAGATGACATTGGCTGCAGGGGTAGTGGAGACTGCAGGCAGTTACTAACCTCTCCAGTATTTGGCAGGTTCACTTCTTAGTATCTTCATTCAGCCAAAGATGGTCCCACTCATGGTTCCTATGCTATGAACTTGCGTCTAAATGTGCATGGAAGCATTCCCTTATAAGCCCAGTTGTGCCTAAAAAAGTGGACACTTGCATTGTTTTGCAAGTTATATAATTGGTATTTATACTGCACTTGACTTACGTTTCCATGGTCTCTTGGTGCTACAGGCCCTGAAAAGCAAAGGAGGTGTGGGGAGACTGGGTTTGGTTAGGGAGTAACAGAGGGAAAATGCTTTGCTGTTTTGTTTGAGTATAGTTCAGAAGTAACTGGTTACAGGTCTGTTTCTAGGCGCTTTTGTGCAGCGAGCACTTGAGGTATCGGTATCTAGAGTGTAGCCATGTGTGCCCATAGTGCGAGAGAATGCCCTGGTTAGGACCGGGCTACATAAGGTGGTTGGGAAGGTGTAGTGGTCTCACATTCAGTGTGATTTGGGAGAGGGTATTCAATTGCCATGGGTGGCTTAGGCGGTATGTGTACAATGTATTGGAAAGTAGAATTTGGGCTGGTTAGTGTGGGGAGCAGTCACTGGAGATCCGACTGGAAATGTGGAGCATCTATCCTGTGTCTCCAGGCAGGTGCACAGATAGTGATGCACCTTGGGTAGGGTAATGCAGAAGGCCTGAAGCACCCTAGAGTTGGCTGGTTAGTGGGGGGAGCAGTCACTGGAGATCCCACTGGAAATGTGTAGCACCCATCCTGTGTCTCCAGGCAGGTGCACAGATAGTGATGCACCTTGGGTAGGGTAATGCAGATGTCCTGAAGCACCCCAGAGGGGGCCAGTTAGTGGGGGGAGCAGTCCCTGGAGATCCCACTGGAAATATGTAGCACCCATCCTGTGTCTCCAGGCAGGTGCACAGATAGTGATGCACCTTGGGTAGGGTAATGCAGAAGGCCTGAAGCACCCTAGAGCTGGCTGGTTAGTGGGGGGAGCAGTCACTGGAGATCCCACTGGAAATGTGTAGCACCCATCCTGTGTCTCCAGGCAGGTGTGCAGATAGTGATGCACCTTGGGTAGGGTAATGCAGAAGTCCTGAAGCACCCCAGAGTGGGCTGGTTAGTGGGGGGAGCAGTCACTGGAGATCCCACTGGAAATGTGTAGCACCCATCCTGTGTCTCCAGGCAGGTGCACAGATAGTGATGCACCTTGGGTAGGGTAATGCAGAAGTCCTGAAGCACCCCAGAGTGGGCCTGTTAGTGGGGGAGCAGTGACTGGAGATGCCACTGGAAATGTGTAGCACCCATCCTGTGTCTCCAAGCAGGTGTACAGATAGTGATGCACCTTGGTAGGGTAATGCAGAAGGCCTGAAGCACCCTAGAGTGGGCTGGTTAGTGGGGGGAGCCGTCACTGCACCCCAGAGTGGGCTGGTTAGTGGGGGGAGCAGTCACTGGAGATGCCACTGGAAATGTGTAGCACCCATCCTGTGTCTCCAGGCAGGTGTACAGATAGTGATGCACCTTGGTAGGGTAATGCAGAAGTCCTGAAGCACCCCAGAGTGGGCTGGTTAGTGTGGGGAGCAGTCCCTGAAGATCCCACTGGAAATGTGTAGCACCCATCCTGTGTCTCCAGGCAGGTGTACAGATAGTGATGCACCTTGGGTAGGGTAATGCAGAAGTCCTGAAGCACCCCAGAGTGGGCCTGTTAGTGGGGGGAGCAGTCCCTGGAGATGCCACTGGAAATGTGTAGCACCCATCCTGTGTCTCCAGGCAGGTGTACAGATAGTGATGCACCTTCGGTAGGGTAATGCAGAAGTCCTGAAGCACCCCAGAGTGGGCCTGTTAGTGGGGGGAGCAGTGACTGGAGATCCCACTGGAAATGTGTAGCACCCATCCTGTGTCTCCAGGCAGGTGTACAGATAGTGATGCACCTTGGGTAGGGTAATGCAGAAGTCCTGAAGCACCCCAGAGTGGGCCGATTAGTGGGGGGAGCAGTCACTGGAGATGCCACTGGAAATGTGTAGCACCCATCCTGTGTCTCCAGGCAGGTGTACAGATAGTGATGCACCTTGGGTAGGGTAATGCCGAAGTCCTCAAGCACCCCAGAGTGGGCCTGTTAGTGGGGGGCGCAGTCACTGGAGATCCCACTGGAAATGTGTAGCACCCATCCTGTATCTCCAGGCAGGTGTACAGATAGTGATGCACCTTGGGTAGGGTAATGCAGAAGTCCTGAAGCACCCCAGAGTGGGCCAGTTAGTGTGGGGAGCAGTCACTGGAGATCCCACTGGAAATGTGGAGCAGCTATCCTGTGTCTCCAGGCAGGTGTACAGATAGTGATGCACCTTGGGTAGGGTAATGCCGAAGTCCTCAAGCACCCCAGAGTGGGCCTGTTAGTGGGGGGCGCAGTCACTGGAGATCCCACTGGAAATGTGTAGCACCCATCCTGTATCTCCAGGCAGGTGTACAGATAGTGTTGCACCTTGAGTAGGGTAATGCAGAAGTCCTGAAGCACCCCAGAGTGGGCTGGTGTCCTTGTCAGTAGACAGTGTGCAGCACCTGATTAAAACTACTGGCTGCACAGTGAAGTAACACATCAAAGTGTCCCACTCTGGACAAAGAATTGGCCCACTGCAACCACGAAAGGTGGCCTCCACTAGCATTTTGGGCCTGCACTTCAGCTAATTCCCTGTAGGCCAGTCTGAGGCTTCCCTCCTGCCCCCGGCTTCCCATGAGGGATACATTCTTTTCAATCGAACGAGCGCACAGAATCCCGACTGGTCACCCGATGCCGGGGGCGCACCCGCGCACGATAAATGCCAGACCCCTGTACTTTCAGGACAGGGATGCCATACTCCAGATGGCCCGTGCCACCGGCCCCATCACCTACAATGACTACTGCATTGGATCTTATCCAGACTACACCGGTGAGGCCCAAAAGGCTTGTCAAACTTTTCACTCTGCAAAAAATAAGCTACAGGCGCTGAATATAATATACACTTTGTTTTTCCTAGCACAGCTAAAGGTGCATCACGATGACGTCAGTCACTTGTTCTATACCCCGAAAGAAACATGGGAGTGGCTTGAGACTCAGATCCTTGTCTCGGGAGGATAGCTCAGGGGCAACATGCTCGCCTTGGAAGCAAGACGACACAGCGCAACAAAGGTTTGATCCCCGGGTCCGCTCTTAGAAACCTCTGGGTATTAAGCGTGTTATCAATAACCTATTATATCATTACCAGATCCGTACCAGGACCACCGGAAGGGCAACCGAGACAAAAACCAGAAAGCAATCAATCCCCGATCCTATTTGAATCACAAGAAGCAGAGCAACCCACACCTGCAAAGCCCGGGAGGTACAGGGAAAACAACGGATGACCAACAATGGTCGCTCACGATTACCGCGCAGATGGATGTCGCAAGGGGTACTGAATATTGGCGGCCTCTGACTATGAATAAGTGACTCACATCTGTGGCAACGGAGGACACCCTACAGATGCGTTACCTAGTTATTTTGCACCAGGATGGCGCACAGTTTGGGTTACATGTGCTTTAGGTTGGGGGAAAGTACAGAGATGGATGTGGCCATTATTGTTCTAGGCAACAGATCACAAAGGGGTTACATTTTGTAAATGTTGGAGGGTAAGAGAGGGTGTTTGGTAGCAATGTTGCTTGGTATTTAAAGGCACAACAAAATAAGCAGTTGGGAATATGTGGTGTTCGGGAAACGGCAGATACTGGGGCTAGACGCTCCGTGCTGATATTATACACTAGTAGGTTTAATGACAAAATAAGAGGCGGTCTCTTTGCTTACATGGAAGGTTAATGGGCTAGGCTCCACGCAGGATTCTCTAGGAGGGCGGGGTGTTGATACTTATACACAAAAGGGCCCGCTTTCAAATTAAGAAGGTGAAATCAGACCCCAGGGGCAGATTTGTTCTGGTAAAATGGGAAATGTGGGGGGCTATTTGGGGCATCATGGTGGTCTACGCTCCGTCACACTCTGGGAGGGCTATAAAGCGGTGCTGGGAGGGGAAGCAATATCACTAACAGCGGCCGCAAGGGCTAAGCATACTAGGGAAGTAGAGAAAGCGGAAGCACTGGCTACCAAGGCAGAAGAGGGGTTCCTTGCGACTGGTTGCCGGGCCACACAGGACACACTAGTCATGGCACAGGAAGTGTTGTGAAATGTGGCCTTGGATAATGCCAGGTCGGCTCACTTTGCGGTCAAAGGCTAGATTTATGAAACCAGAGATAAAGCAGGGAGGATACGTGTGGGCTATAAGAGAGGCACAAGGGGAAATGGTTGCAGAAGTCACCGAAATAGCGGAAGAATTTGCCACCTTGTACGAAGCACTACATATCCCTCCACGGGAGAGTGAGACGTCGGGGGAATTTGACTTTTTGGACCCAATAGCACTACCTCACCTTACGACACAGCAGGCACTCCAGGCTAGAAAACAATATTACAGAGGAAGAGGTGGTGGCCCCATTACAAGAACTCCAATCGGGGAAAACAGCCGGACCCAATGGCTTCCCGGTGGAGACATGGAAATGGCTTAGAGACGCAATTGTTGGGTCGATGCGCTGACATTTTTTTTTACAGATCGAAAAGGAAGGCATTCCCCCACCCGGACTTGAGGAGGTCACACATCCTGGTTCTACCAAAACCTGAGAAGCCGCCGGAAGAATGTGCTTCCAACAGGCCCATATTACTCATTAACTGACCGATCAAGGTCCTAGCACAGGTTCTGGCCAACCATCTGCTTGGCGTTATAGACTCACTCATTCACCCAGACCAGTGTGGATTTATGCCCTCTATATCCACCAGAATGAAACTACAATGGGTCCAGTTTGCCATCGAAAACTCCCCGGCGCTAGCTGCTCCAGTAGCCCTCCTAGCGATTGACTTTGAGAAAGCCTTTGGGCCTCATTACGACTCAGGCGGTAAGGGGTTTACGGCGGCGTAAACAGCGCCGACCCTTACCGCCTGATTCCGAGGTCCCTTAGCGCCATGGAGGTTTTAACACCTGCTTTTAGCAGGTGTTAAAATCCATGGCGCTAAGGGACCTTGATGTTAATTACGCCACCGTAATTTACGGTGGCGTAATTAACGCCTTCCCCACTCCCATTATGCCCTAAGGGGCAAAAATGGGAATGGGGATGGGTAAATGGGGATTGGGGACTTACCGCCCCGCCAACCTCGGAATGGGGCGGTAAGTCCGCCAACCACATGGCGTAAACATAGTTTACGCCATGGTGGTAAAGGTACGACCCAGGCGGTAACTTACCGCCTGGGTTGTAATGAGGCCCTTTGACTCAGTCAATTGGGCAGCCCTCTGGGAGATTACGAGACAAATGGGATTTGGCGGGAACGTCTTGGAATGGGTACACCTGTCCTACACTTCTCCTGAGGCAATGGTGCAGGTCAACGGGGTATTTTCTAGGAGCTCTAAAATGAGCGACATCTCAAGGTGACCCCTTTCCCCCTTGTTATTCACTCTTGACATTGAACCTCTGGCAATCAGGCTTCGGGCCGCTCTGGAATGGGTGGGGTTTAAGTGGCATTGGGTAGGTAAAGACAAGGTCTTACTCTATGCAGACAACCTCCTGATGTATATAGGAGACCCTGCGACCTCAGTCCGAATAATAACTGAGACCTTGCTGGAATACCAGAGATTCTGCAGGCTGAAAGTTAACTGGCTTAAATCAGTATTCTATCCACTGCAGGGGGTGATCAGGCCGGTCCCCAAGACTGTCCAAACCATGTCCCGACGTCAGGGTTTAAATACTTAGACATTCACATGAGTCCCAGCTTAAAGGACTTAATTTGTCTCAACCTCAAGCCAGTGATAGATTGATTTGCATTGTTCCCGCTGACATTAATGGGTAGGGCCGCGCTCTTTAAAATGCTCATGCTCCTGCGATTCCTATATGTGCTGCAAAATACCCCATGTCCGATCCCCGCATCACTCTTTGCAAAGATAGAGGGTACTCTGCGTGGCCTGTTTTGGAGAGGGGGACAACCACGCATTGCCCTTAGAACGCTACATCGGTCGGTATGGGAGGGCGGTTGGGGACTCCCATGCCTACAGAGATATTACTGGGCAGCACAGCTCTGTGTGGCCAATGACTGGATACACAGGAATTCATGCCTCCCACACGTAGCAATTGAAAGGGGTTGAATGGGGGATATAGAACCGAAACAAGTGCTCTATGTTAACGGACCCTGGTGAGAGACCCTCCAGAGATGATACACCATATTCGGCAGACCTGGGTCACCTCACATCAATACGTAGGCTGGAAGAACAAACCAACTATGGATCAACCTTTGTGGAACAATATAAACACGCCCAAAGTACGTACATTAGGCCACTTCAGCAAGTGGGAGAGACATGGCATACATGCCTTGGCAGACTTGGTACAGGGGGACAACTGGCTTCATGCAAATCCCTGCAGACAACTTACGGGCTCCCCAGATCCGAACAGTACCTATATATACAAATGATGCGTGCCATTAGATCCCAATTGCCAGCCCTAGCATAACATCCCAAGCGTTCGCCCATAGAGGCCAACATCTTTCCAAACAACATCGCTACAAAAGCCACATTCACCCTGAACCAAGTATTGACAGCATTTGGATCCCAAGAGCTATTCCAGCTCAGGGAGAATTGGATAGCAGACATCGGGCCATTGGAACCGGAAGAATGGGTGGAGGCACTTGTGTTACCAAGGGAGATAGGTATAGAGGCCAGACTCCACCTTATCCAATTTAAAGTTCTGCATCAGGTATATCGCTCCAGAACAGCATTAGCTTGGTGGGGTTCATAAATCAGGACAATTATCGGCGAGGTGGGTTGGAAGGAGGCACAATTTTTCACACATGGTGGGAATGCTCACGGATACAGGTATTCTGGGGCAAATGTCTCAGTAAATTGTCTAGGATCCTAGGTTCCCAAATCCCGAACGATCCCAAGCTGGCAATATTGGGTATATGGGGACACCCAGGGTTTACCAAATATGAATAAAATACTAATATCAACCTCACTGGGGCTAGCTAAAAGGCTTATGCCTACACTATGGGGTTAAGCGGTCCATCCCCGTTTGGGCCAATGGTCTGCTGAAATCGAGAGGTGCATGGCTCTGGAGCAGCGGATATACCACTCTAGAGGCTGTCCAGAAAGTGTGGAGTAAGTGGGAGGAAGTGGGGTGAACTATGAAGCTGGACTAACCGAGCCGCCTTCCCCTGGCCAATGGACCTGCTTAAACAAGTCTGAAGTAAATATGTCCTAGATAACCGCCACAACCCTTGTGCTAGTAACCGCAGGACACTATGGGAGCTGGACGAATGCCAAGCCAACGGCTAACTTCTGAGAACAGGGGCGCAAAAGGTAACTTGCTAGTTACTCGGACTGACTTGTCTACGCCAAACTACCGCTCTAACCACTGTGCCAAGAATGTTGGGAACTATATCTTGTTAAGAAACTAAGCAATGGTATATGCTTGCCGATTATGTTTGTTTATTAAAAAAATCAATAAAAACGGTTATATTAAAAAATAAAAAGTATAATACTCACACTTCAAAATCTTATCTGGAGCACTGGATGCACCAGATGTTGAAAGGGATGGAAGGGGAACTCAAAACAGGCAATAGCTACTGCACCCGCCCTGGCAAACTTTGACACAGAATGCGACATTTCTGATCACTGATGCCAGTGTAGGTCAGAAGAAGCAGACAGACCAGGGTTTGCCATTTAACGTGGTGTTTATTATAACTTATAAGAAAATGCCCAACTTTCCCTACTATAAGGGTTTCCCTACCTAACACAACTAAACTAGGGTGCTCTTCCTCCGTTCTTAAGTCCAAGGTAAAAGTTTGTCCTCCTTCCAAGGCTACACAGCACTGACCCTACCACTTAGCCTAAATACCTAAAGACCAAGAGAATGACTCCCTGCTCCTAGGACTGCTTTCTGTCAAGTATTTTTCAGTACTTGATCTTCAAATAGCGCATTGCTACTTCTTGTACCAGTTCATTCAGTTCTTTTAAGGGACTTCTTGTTATTTAGGGGGCGGACAGGCAATGAGAGGTAGGAAAGGTAGGTGTATTTCAAGAGACCCCCAGGCACAGCCGCACACCGCTCCCGGGGATGCATGTATTAACTGTACTCCTCTATCATTTGTGAACTCTGTGCTAGACCATAAAGACTGCATATGGAAACTAAGGCACAATAACCATATACTATAATGACACGTCAGACGCGGGGTTCGTTTTCCAAACAAGTCTGGTTTTATTCAAAGTTTCTCAGTCAGCCGACTGGGTCTCAACGCCTCACGACGTGTGTTCCCAGACACTGTGAGATGCGAGAGAGCGAACAGCGCTCGAGCAGCAATATATATACATTATACATTATCTTTTGTTAAGGCAATTCGACCCACCCTCATACATGTCATACAGGCTAGGGTTCAGTGATAGACAATTATGACACGTTATGACAAGTCTTCATTCAGTCTAAACATAGTTATTCTAGCAAAGGCAGCAGAGACAGCTTTCTGTTATGAGGAACATAGAGTTCTGGCTCGGCAAGGATGTTGTGTTCTTAGCAGAGAAACATTACATACTATGTTATCTGTGTGTTACGGCTCATGAGCTAAGGGTCAGATAGTTCTGAAGCAGAGAATAACATTCTCCACAAAGGAGCACCGCTAGGAGAATATAATTCATGTTTAACTGCCTTTTACAACAGTGCTGGC
Organism: Ambystoma mexicanum; assembly: GCF_040938575.1. Taxonomy (NCBI): domain Eukaryota; kingdom Metazoa; phylum Chordata; class Amphibia; order Caudata; family Ambystomatidae; genus Ambystoma; species Ambystoma mexicanum. The sequence goes on from NC_090921.1 coordinate 38,429,948, forward strand.
AAGACAAACTGGCACCTGGACTACTGATTAGATACGGCTTCTGCTCGACTTCAAGGACTTAGTGAGAGAGAAAAACAATGTATTTCTGCACAGTTTGACATTCCTGTGTGTGTTAGCATTTCAGCGTTCAAGCCGTGGCCTTGCACTGTGTGCGGATCTAAAGCATAGAATATATTTGCAAAGTGTTTAACAGAAAAGAAAAAGTAAATGGCCGACAATTCACAAAATGGACACCCTTTGGTTACACTGACGATTCTTGAACTGCGATGTTTGTCACATGATGCGATTTGCTTCTGGCCAACATACTATACGTATCATTCGACTATGGGATTACTTTTCTGGTCTAACAGCTGGGCGCTCTTGAATGATAGAGGAGATTAAATCACAACACTTCTCCACATCCCTTTCTTTGTGTCTCCTTGGTTCCTTAAGTTCCCCTCTCTACGTGCCCTGGCACCTGAAGATTCTCTATTGCTGACAGCAGTTTCCCCAGTTGTCCACATTCTCTCATACGATTATCAGATTTACCCTGCTTCTAAGCACTGTAGTAAAAGCTGCAAGTACTGTGACGAATCCAGGAAATTCATCCCCTCTCCCCAAGTGGGAGCCTCCCCTTTTGGGACTAGGGTAGAGATCCCGCTCAGCTTAACACCCCTAGTGGACAGGGCAAGCAGGATCCCAATGTGGTTGACCCCACACACCCTTAGAGGACAGGATGTTCCTAGAAAGGGATATTAGTTGCCCCCCACCCCCAGGTCCCCAAGATTCCAGTACTACCGCTGTTGGCTACATGGAAGTTAAAATATTTTATCACTGGAAACTTCTTGGAATGACTGTAGGTGGGGTTTCCGACCCTCTGTATGCACAGGATCAGCTGGGATTGTGAGATCTGTGGAATGTCTCACCCCCTAGGAGTGGGATATAGAGCCAATCAATGCTAGAACCAAGACCGAGACATCTGCGGAGCTGGAGACATGCACCCCCTCTCCCTGGGAGATGTGGCAGGAAGAGGAGAGCGTACAACATGCACGGAAAAACCAACTGAGGCTGAGCCTGTGGAAGACTGGCAGCCCTGCTGGTGAAGGAATGGGAGACGCGTGACCAGGAGCACCAGTACGGAGCCCAAGCCGCATGACGACAGTCAGGCCAATAAATGGGCACCGAAGGAAGCCCGGGGAGAGAGGCTTAATCTGTGCCCTAAGTGGAGAACCCAGAAGACACTGAGGAAGTGGCGACGCGTCCACTGAAATGCCTCATCCTCGGAAGGAGCACCAAAACAAACTGAAAGGTAAGAGGTGACTCAGGGGAACCAAGGAGACAGGACCCAAACGTACTTCTAGGCGGGGTGCATGAAACCATACCTAGGGGTAGGGTAAGAGCAACTATACCCCAAGGCGGGGTGAACAAAACCATACCTCATAGTGGGATGAAAGCAACTATACCCCAAGGCAGGGTACATGAAACCATACCCAAGGGTAGGGTGAGAGCAACTATACCCCAAGGCGGGGTGAACAAAATCATACCTCATAGTGAGATGAGAGCAACTATACCCCAAGGAGGGGTGAACAAAACCATACCTCATGATGGGATGAGAGCAATTATACCCCAAGGCGGGGTACATGAAACCATACCCAGGGGTAGGGTGAGAGCAACTATACTCCAACGCAGGGGGAACAAAACCATACCTCACAGTGGGATCAGAGCAACTATACCCCAGGGCAGGGTGCATGGAACCATACCCAGGTGTAGGGCGAGAGCAACTATACCCCAAGGCGGGGTGAACAAAACCATACCTCACAGTGGGATGAGAGCAACTATACCCCAAGGCAGGGTGCATGAAACCATACCCAGGGGTAGGGTGAGAGCAACTATACCCCAATGCGGGGTGAACAAAACCATACCTCATAGTGTGATGAGAGCAACTATATCCCAAGGCAGGGTGAATGACTCCATACCTCATAGTGGGATGAGAGCAATTACACCCCAAGGCGGGGTGCATGAAACCATACCCAGGAGTAGGGTGAGAGCAACTATACTCCAAGGCAGGGTGAACAAAACCATACCTCATAGTGCGATGAGAGCAACTATACCCCAAGGAGGGGTGAACAAAACCATACCTCACAGTGCGATGAGAGCAACTATACCCCAAGGCAGGGTACATGAAACCATACCCAGGGGTAGGGTGAGAGCAACTATACCCCAAGGAGGGGTGAACAAAACCATACCTCATAGTGGGATGAGAGCAACTATACCCCAAGGAGGGGTGAACAAAACCATACCTCACAGTGCGATGAGAGCAACTATACCCCAAGGCAGGGTGCATGAAACCATACCCAGGGGTAGGGTGAGAGCAACTATACTCCAAGGGAGGGTGAACAAAACCATACCTCACAGTGGGATGAGAGCAATTATACCCCAAGGCGGGGTACATGAAACCATACCCAGGGGTAGGGTGAGAGCAACTATACTCCAACGCAGGGGGAACAAAGCCATACCTCACAGTGGGATCAGAGCAACTATACCCCAAGGCAGGGTTCATGGAACCATACCCAGGGGTAGGGTGAGAGCAACTATATCCCAAGGCGGGGTGAATGACTCCATACCTCATAGTGGGATGAGAGCAATTATACCCCAAGGTGGGGTGCATGAAACCATACCCAGGAGTAGGGTGAGAGCAACTATACTCCAAGGCAGGGTGAACAAAACCATACCTCACGGTGGGATGAGAGCAACTATACCCCAAGGCGGGGTGCATGAAACCATACCCAGGGGTAGGGTGAGAGCAACTATACTCCAACGCAGGTGGAACAAAACCATACCTCACGGTGGGATGAGAGCAACTATACCCCAAGGCGCGGTGCATGAAACCATACCACATGGCACAGTGAAACCATAATCCAGGGCAGTTTGAGAGCAACCATACCCAAGGCAGGGCAAGAGAAGAGGGCACAATAAACTAGACTAGCCTTAGACAGTGCGACAGGGGCAAGGCACCCTATTTAGAAAGGAATACCAGGGTGGGGGTGGGGGGCAGAAACCAGCCACCATCCCTTTGCAAGGTCCAATGGCCCAAGTGTATCATTTGTTGGATTTTTGCATTGTGTTAATAGTGGTAGGGACAGAGCTTAGGTTAGTACAGGTTTCTGGACAGAGGACTCTTGCGGTTTTTGTAAAGACATCCGGACAATCACTCTTTCTGGATATTTTCTTTATAGAATGTTGAATATAGGAACAGCTCAAGTTTTCTGTTGGAAAATAAAAAAAGAAGTTGCTCACAAAGCCACCTTGTCCGTTTCCTGTTTCTGACCCCCCACAGAACAGAAACGGGTAATGGTAATACCGACAATATTTAGGAAACACTTCCCATCAGTCATAATGATGGATTAAGATGGCACTTGTGACAGAGGTGGGAATGGGTATTTGGGGGGCAGTCCCTGCACCCCCTCCATGTACCTTGAATGATAATGCAGGATGTATCCTATGTCAGACGATGCCACCCAGAACCTGGTCAGGACAGCAACTGGAAAGAAATGCACTTGTGCACAACCAAGAAAACCTGGACCAGAACCAGGGGAATGGAATTGAAACCGGAAATAGAATGGACTGTATCTTTCTTGCCAAACAGAGGCGAAGACGCTACTCCAAACCTACCTTACCCAGACGAAAGGTGGGTTAAGAGAAACCAAACTGACAGTGTGCAGAGACTGCAGGGAAGAAGGGGGACCCAGAAATTCTCCCCAAACTGAATTGGATGCAAATCTCACCAGCACAGGAAGAATGCCACAAGGAAAACAAGCAGCCTTAGGACCTGTCTGCTACCCTGCAAATGGAGATTGAAAAGGGGACAGGACTTGGGGGCTTTTAACGTTTTGCACCTGTGTAACCCAGCCCCTGATGGAGAAAGAATAGCCACAAATTGGCCCACAGATTCGGATGAGTGCTGGAACCAATGGAAGGGGGCAGGAGATAGAACCAGGTGGGAACAGTACAAAAGGAGATTGAATGAAAAACAGCATGTGGGCTGGAAGGGCGAGGTTAGAGGTTAGGATGAACAGAGGTGGACCGAGAGACAAGGCAGAGGACAAACGGCGGAGTGGAGTGTTCAAGAGTTGAAGGCGAAGTTGGTGTAGAGGGCAGCTGATGTATTTATTGTCTGTGAGAGAGAGGGGAACCAGTTGACTGCAGGTTGATGAGAAAGGAGAGTGAAGCTATAGAGGTGAGAGAAAGCGTAGTGGGAATTAGAGAGGGTGTGGATGATAGAGTGCATGGCAGATGGGTTTGGCGAGAGTGTAGGGTCGCAGTGGGCAAAGTGGTGAGGGCAGAGTGAAGCACGAGGAGGTAGTTGGAACAGATAGGCGGAGTGTAGTAAGATTAGGGCATAGAGGTGTAGATAGGGGAATGAATGTAGGATAGAGGTAAGGGAAGGGTGTGGAGAGAGCAGAGAAGAGTGTAGAAGGAAGGGACGCAATATAGTGTGGACATTAGAGAGAGTGTGGTAAATTGGCCGAAGAGAGTGAGACAACACAGGAAGGGGAGGGAGATAGTGGAAGAGAGATAAATAGGATCAGGGGGAGGAGAGAAATGAAGTGACTGAGGGGGAGAACAGACCAGGGTGTCTGTTATTGGCACAGGAAAAATCGACATTTTCTATTGAGAATCCTGGGAAGTTTTAGGTTAGGTAACCAAGGAAACATCTCCAGAGGGAGCCGGATAGATAGGGTTTTGTGCCTTTCGCCCCTCACACCTAGCTATACGTAGACATTATGGGCCTCATTACAAGTATGGTGGTAAGGCAACAACAGTGCCGGTAGCACTACCGGCACCGTTGCTACCATACCGCCATTCTACGAGTTCTGCTCGCGGGTGTCCTTGCAGCCACAAGGTCTGACCTGGAGGCCGTTCCGGCACCCACCAACAGAACAGGACTGTAGCACCGTTACCGTTATTAATGGTACCGGTGCTACCACCATCACCATTCCATTGAGCCCTATGGTGCTCAAATGTGAATGGGGATGTACTGGGCCCGGCACCCGCCAAAGGGCAATTGCCGGCTCCGAATGGGCCAGAATAGCCCGGTGATTGCCCATTCGCGTGTGCCGGACCCAGATGCGAGTTTGGAGGTAGCCTTGGCGGTTTTACCGGCAAGGCTACCTCCAACCTCGTAATGAGGCCCTTTACTGATCGCTAGTTGGAAAACCAGAGGTTTAGGGACACTTGGGTTAGGATGGAGAGAGCCCACTGGAGGGTGAGAGCAGGAAGGCCATATGTATACCCTGCTTACTTCCTCAGCAAGGCAAACAAGATCAGAGAGATTAAAGTATTATATTAGTGTTTATTGTTTCATAAAATGTCAACCACTGGCAAAGATGTTTTGTAGCGCCCCCCCTGAGCAAAGGGAGAGGGTATCTGATCTTTAAAAGGCTTGAGGGTACATTCAGATCAATACCATACAGAATCGAAGGAGTGGGGAGAATCACTACTTGCACTACAATTGTTAGAAGTACATCAAACATGCTTGGGGTGTAGGGAACGGACAGACACGTCACTGAACAGACCAGCTGGCGTTAACCCCTTACCGCCAACTACGAGGTCCCTTAGCGCCATGGCGCTCTTAACACCTGCTTTTAGCAGGTGTTAAAATCCATGGCGCTAAGGGACCATGGAGTTAATTACGTCACCGTAATTTACGGTGGCGTAATTAACGCCTTCCCCACTCCCATTATGCCCTATGGGGCAAAAATGGGAATGGGGAAGGGTAAATGGGGATTGGGGACTTACCGCCCCGCCGACCTCGGAATGGGGCGGTAAGTCCGCCAACCACCATGGCGTAAACGTAGTTTACGCCATGGTGGTAAAGTCACGGCCCAGGCGGTAACTTACCGCCTGGGTCGTAATGAGGCCCCAAGAGTACTAAGAGACATGCGCACAACTAAGGGCAGTGCAAGAGTGAACGGACCAAGAGTACTAACAGACATGCGCACAACTAAGGGCAGTGCAAGAGTGAACAGAGGAAGAGTACTAAGAGACACGTGCACAGTTAAGGACAGCGCAAGAGTGAACAGACCAAGAGCACTAAGATACATGCGCACAACTAAGGATAGTGCAAGAGTCAACAGACCAAGGGCCTCATTACGACCCTGGCGGTAAGGGGTTTACGCCAGCGTTAGCTGCGCCGACCCCTTACCGCCAATTACGAGGTCCCCTAGCGCCATGGTGCTTTTAACACCTGCTTTTAGCAGGTGTTAAAATCCATGGCGCTAAGGGACCATGGAGTTAATTACGCCACCGTAATTTACGGTGGCGTAATTAACGCCTTCCCCACTCCCATTATGCCCTATGGGGCAAAAATGGGAATGGGGAAGGGTAAATGGGGATTGGGGACTTACCGCCCCGCCAAGGTCGGAATGGGGCGGTAAGTCCACCAACCACCATGGCGTAAACGTAGTTTACGCCATGGTGGTAAAGTCACGGCCCAGGCGGTAACTTACCGCCTGGGTCGTAATGAGGCCCCAAGAGCACTAAGAGACATGCCCACAGTTAAGGACAGTGCAAGAGTGAACAGAGGAAGAGTACTAACAGAAATTCGACCAACTAAGGATAGTGCAAGAGTGAACAGAGGAAGAGTACTAAGAGACATACACACAGTTAAGGACAGCGCAAGAGTTAACAGAGGAATAGTACTAAGAGACATGCCTACAGTTAAGGACAGTGCAAGAGTAAACAGACTAAGGGCCACATTACACGGTAGGCGCTAAACCATGGTGCTATTAGCACCATGGTTCATGCCGGTACCATACCGGTACCACCATGGAAGAAAGGGGAATTACCACCCTATTCCAAGGTCGGGAAGGCGGTAATTCCCCCTTCCTCCATGGCCCTTCCCCATTCCCATTTTTGCCCCATAGGGATCAATGGGAATGGGGAAGGCGGTAATTACGGTACCGCAAATTGCGGTACCATAATTATCACGAAGGTCCCTCTGCGGGTCCCTACTTTAACGGCTGGTCTAGACCAGCCGTTAAGGTCGGGTCACGCAAAGGGACCTTGTAGTAAGGCGGTAAGGGTTTACCGGTACCGGTGCCCTTACCGGTACCGGTAAACCCTTACCGCCTACCATGTAATGAGGCCCTAAGACTACTAACAGGCATGTGGACAGCTAAGGACCGTGCAAGTATATGACATGGTTCAGCTGGAACTTAATATTTTTGCAAGAATAGCCCAGTGCAAGAATATACAGGTACATGCAACAGGAAGATCGAGCTAGCCTATCAGCAAAAGACACCACCAAGCAGGACAGGATGTGGACAAAGATGAGACTAGCTAGCCAGAGAAGGTACCCGGTCCTATAATTGCCCAGGAAGATCGAGCTAGCCTACCAGCACAAGATACAACCAAGCAGGACAGGATGTGGACAAAGATGAGACTAACTAGCCAGAGAAGGTACCCAGTCCTATAATTGCCCATGAAGATCGAGCTAGCCTACCAGCACAAGACACCACCAAGCAGGACAAGATGTGGACAAAGTGAGACTAGCTAGCCAGAGAAGGCACCCAGTCCTATAATTGCCCAGGAAGTTCAAGCTAGCCTACCAGCACAAGACACCACCAAGCAGGACAAGATGTGGACAAAGATGAGACTAGCAAGCCAGAGAAGGTACCCCATCCTATAATTGCCCAGGAAGATTGAGCTAGCCTACCAGCACAAGACACCACCAAGCAGGACAAGATGTGGACAAAGATGGGACTAGCTAGCCAGAGAAGGTACCCCTTCCTATAATTGCCCAGGAAGATTGAGCTAGCCTACCAGCACAAGACACCACCAAGCAGGACAAGATGTGGACAAAGATGAGACTAGTTAGCCAGAGAAGGTACCCAGTCCTATAATTGCCCAGGAAGATCGAGCTAGCCTACCAGCACAAGACACCACCAAGCAGGACACAATGTGGACAAAGATGAGACTAGCTAGCAAGAGAAGGTACCCAGTCCTATAATTGCCCAGGAAGATCGAGCTAGCCTACCAGCACAAGACACCACCAAGCAGGACCCAAAGTGGACAACGATGAGACTAGCTAGCCAGAGAAGGCACCCAGTCCTATAATTGCCCAGGAAGATCGAGGTAGCCTACCAGCAGAAGACACCACCAAGCAGGACAAGATGTGGACAAAGATGAGACTAGCTAGCCAGAGAAGGCACCCAGTCCTATAATTGCCCATGAAGATCGAGCGAGCCTACAAGCACAAGACACCACCAAGCAGGACAAGATGTGGACAAAGATGAGACTAGCTAGCCAGAGAAGGCACCCAGTCCTATAATTGCCCAGGAAGTTCAAGCTAGCCTACCAGCACAAGACACCACCAAGCAGGACAAAATGTGGACAAAGATGAGACTAGCTAGCCAGAGAAGGTACCCAGTCCTATAATTGCCCAGGAAGATTGAGCTAGTCTACCAGCACAAGACACCACCAAGCAGGACAGGATGTGGACAAAGATGAGACTAGCTAGCCAGAGAAGGTACCCCGTCCTATAATTGCCCGGGAAGATCGAGCTAGCCTACCAGCACAAGACATCACCAAGCAGGACAAGATGCGGACAAAGATGAGGCTAGCTAGCCAGAGAAGGTACCCAGTCCTATAATTGCCCAGGAAGATTGAGCTAGCCTACCAGCACAAGACACCACCAAGCAGGACACAATGTGGACAAAGATGAGACTAGCTAGCCAGAGAAAGTACCCAGTCCTATAATTGCCCAGGAAGATCGAGCTAGCCTACCAGCACAAGACACTACCAAGCAGGACCCAAAGTGGACAAAGATGAGACTAGCTAGCCAGAGAAGGTACCCAGTCCTATAATTGCCCGGAAGACCGAGCTAGCCTACCAGCACAAGACACTACCAAGCAGGACAAGATGTGGACAAAGATGAGACTAGCTAGCCAGAGAAGGTACCCAGTCCTATAATTGCCCAGGAAGATCGAGCTAGCCTACCAGCACAAGACACCACTAAGCAGGACAAGATGTGGACAAAGATGAGACTAGCTAGCCAGAGAAGGTACCCAGTCCTATAATTTCCCAGGAAGACCAAGCTAGCCTACCAGCACAAGACACCACCAAGAAGGACAAGATGCATACAAAGATGAGACTAGCGAGCCAGAGAAGGTACCCAATCCTATAATTGCCCAGGAAGATCGAGCTAGCCTACCAGCACAAGACACCACCAAGCAGGACAAGATGTGGACAAAGATGAGACTAGCTAGCCAGAGAAGGTACCCTGTCCTATAATTGCCCAGGAAGATCGAGCTAGCCTACCAGCACAAGACACCACCAAGCAGGACAAGATGTGGACAAAGATGAGACTAGCTAGACAAAGAAGGTACCCCGTCCTATAATTGCCCATGAAGATCGAGCTAGCCTACCAGCACAAGACACAACCAAGCAGGACAGGATGTGGACAAAGATGAGACTAACTAGCCAGAGAAGGTACCCAGCCCTATAATTGCCCAGGAAGATCGAGCTAGCCTACCAGCAGAAGACACAACCAAGCAGGACAAGATGTGGACAAAGATGAGACTAGCTAGCTAGAAAAGGTACCCAGTCCTATAATTGCCCAGGAAGATAGAGCTAGCCTACCAGCACAAGACACCACCAAGCAGGACAAGATGTGGACAAAGATGAGACTAGCTAGCCAGAGAAGGCACCCAGTCCTATAATTGCCCAGGAAGATCGAGCTAGCCTACCAGCAGAAGACACCACCAAGCAGGACAAGATGTGGACAAAGATGACACTAGCTAGCCAGGGAAGGCACCCAGTCCTATAATTGCCCAGGACGATCGAGCTAGCCTACCTGCACAAGACACCACCAAGCAGGACAGGATATGGACAAAGATGAGACTAGCTAGCCAGAGAAGGTACCCCGTCCTATAATTGCCCAGGAAGATCGAGCTAGCCTACTAGCACAAGACACCACCAAGCAGGACAAGATGTGGACAAAGATGAGACTAGCTAGCCAGAGAAGGTACCCAGTCCTATAATTGCCAAGGAAGATCGAGCTAGCCTACCAGCACAAGACACCACCAAGCAGGAGACAATGTGGCCAAAGATGAGACTAGCTAGCCAGAGAAGTCACCCAGTTCTATAATTGTTCAGGAAGTTCAAGCTAGCCTACCAGCACAAGACACCACCAAGCAGGACAAGATCTGGACAAAGATGAGACTAGCAAGCCAGAGAAGGTACCCCATCCTATAATTGCACAGGAAGATTGAGCTAGCCTACCAGCACAAGACACCACCAAGCAGGGCAAGATGTGGACAAAGATGAGACTAGTTAGCCAGAGAAGGTACCCAGTCCTATAATTGCCCAGGGAGATCGAGCTAGCCTACCAGCACAAGACACCACCAAGCAGGACACAATGTGGACAAAGATGAGACTAGCTAGCAAGAGAAGGTACCCAGTCCTATAATTGCCCAGGAAGATCGAGCTAGCCTACCAGCACAAGACACCACCAAGCAGGACCCAAAGTGGACAAAGATGAGACTAGCTAGCCAGAGAAGGCACCCAGTCCTATAATTGCCCAGGAAGATCGAGGTAGCCTACCAGCAGAAGACACCACCAAGCAGGACAAGATGTGGACAAAGATGAGACTAGCTAGCCAGAGAAGGTACCCAGTCCTCTAATTGCCCATGAAGATCGAGCTAGCCTACAAGCACAAGACACCACCAAGCAGGACAAGATGTGGACAAAGATGAGACTAGCTAGCCAGAGAAGGCACCCAGTCCTATAATTGCCCAGGAAGTTCAAGCTAGCCTACCAGCACAAGACACCACCAAGCAGGACACAATGTGGACAAAGATGAGACTAGCTAGCCAGAGAAGGTACCCAGTCCTATAATTGCCCAGGAAGATTGAGCTAGTCTACCAGCACAAGACACCACCAAGCAGGACAGGATGTGGAGAAAGATGAGATTAGCTAGCCAGAGAAGGTACCCCGTCCTATAATTGCCCAGGAAGATCGAGCTAGCCTACCAGCACAAGACACCACCAAGCAGGACAAGATTCGGACAAAGATGAGGCTAGCTAGCCAGAGAAGGTACCCAGTCCTATAATTGCCCAGGAAGATTGAGCTAGCCTACCAGCACAAGACACCACCAAGCAGGACACAATGTGGACAAAGATGAGACTAGCTAGCCAGAGAAAGTACCCAGTCCTATAATTGCCCAGGAAGATCGAGCTAGCCTACCAGCACAAGACACTACCAAGCAGGACCCAAAGTGGACAAAGATGAGACTAGCTAGCCAGAGAAGGTACCCAGTCCTATAATTGCCCAGGAAGACCGAGCTAGCCTACCAGCACAAGACACTACCAAGCAGGACAAGATGTGGACAAAGATGAGACTAGCTAGCCAGAGAAGGTACCCAGTCCTATAATTGCCCAGGAAGATCGAGCTAGCCTACCAGCACAAGACACCACCAAGCAGGACCCAAAGTGGACAAAGATGAGACTAGCTAGCCAGAGAAGGTACCCAGTCCTATAATTTCCCAGGAAGACCGAGTTAGCCTACCAGCACAAGACACCACCAAGCAGGACAAGATGCATACAAATATGAGACTAGCTAGCCAGAGAAGGTACCCAGCCCTATAATTGCCCAGGAAGATCGAGCTAGCCTACCAGCACAAGACACCACCAAGCAGGACCCAAAGTGGACAAAGATGAGACTAGCTAGCCAGAGAAGGCACCCAGTCCTATAATTGCCCAGGAAGATCGAGCTAGCCTACCAGCAGAAGACGCCACCAAGCAGGACAAGATGTGGACAAAGATGAGACTAGCTAGCTAGAGAAGGTACCCAGTCCTATAATTGCCCAGGAAGATAGAGCTAGCCTACCAGCACAAGACACCACCAAGCAGGACAAGATGTGGACAAAGATGAGACTAGCTAGCTAGAGAAGTTGCCCAGTCCTATAATTGCCCAGGAAGATAGAGCTAGCCTACCAGCAGAAGACACCACCAAGCAGGACAAGATGTGGACAAAGATGACACTAGTTAGCCAGAGAAGGCACGCAGTCCTATAATTGCCCAGGAAGATCGAGCTAGCCTACCTGCATAAGACACCACCAAGCAGGACAGGATGTGGACAAAGATGAGACTAGCTAGCCAGAGAAGGTACCCGGTCCTATAATTGCCCAGGAAGATCGAGCTAGCCTACGAGCAAAAGACACCACCAAGCAGGACAGGATGTGGACAAAGATGAGACTAGCTAGACAGAGAAGGTATCCGGTCCTATAATTGCCCAGGAAGATCGAGCTAGCCTACCAGCACAAGACACAACCAAGCAGGACAGGATGTGGACAAAGATGAGACTAACTAGCAAGAGAAGGTACCCAGCCCTATAATTGCCCAGGAAGATCGAGCTAGCCTACCAGCACAAGACACCACCAAGCAGGACCCAAAGTGGACAAAGATGAGACTAGCTAGCCAGTGAAGGCACCCAGTCCTATAATTGCCCAGGAAGATCGAGCTAGCCTACCAGCAGAAGACGCCACCAAGCAGGACAAGATGTGGACAAAGATGACACTAGTTAGCCAGAGAAGGCACCCAGTCCTATAATTGCCCAGGAAGATCGAGCTAGCCTACCTGCACAAGACACCACCAAGCAGGACAGGATGTGGACAAAGATGAGACTAGCTAGCCAGAGAAGGTACCCCATCCTATAATTGCCCAGGAAGATCGAGCTAGCCTACCAGCACAAGACACCACCAAGCAAGACAAGATGTGGACAAAGATGAGACTAGCTAGCCAGAGAAGGTACCCAGTCCTATATTTGCCCAGGAAGATCGAGCTAGCCTACCAGCACAAGACACCACCAAGCAGGAGACAATGTGGACAAAGATGAGACTAGCTAGCCAGAGAAGTCACCCAGTTCTATAATTGCCCTGAAAGTTCAAGCTAGCCTACCAGCACAAGACACCACCAAGCAGGACAAGATGTGGACAAAGATGGGACTAGCTAGCCAGAGAAGGTACCCCGTCCTATAATTGCCCAGGAAGATTGAGCTAGCCTACCAGCACAAGACACCACTAAGCAGGACAAGATGTGGACAAAGATGAGACTAGCTAGCCAGAGAAGGTTCCCAGTCCTATAATTGCCCAGGAAGATCGAGCTAGCCTACAGCACAAGACACCACCAAGCAGGACACAATGTGGACAAAGATGAGACTAGCTAGCAAGAGAAGGTACCCATTCCTATAATTGCCCAGGAAGATTGAGCTAGCCTACCAGCACAAGACACCACCAAGCAGGACCCAAAGTGGACAAAGATGAGACTAGCTAGCTAGAGAAGGCACCCAGTCCTATAGTTGCAAAGGAAGATCGGGCTAGCCTACCAGCAGAAGACACCACCAAGCAGGACAAGATATGGACAAAGATGAGACTAGCTAGCCAGAGAAGGTACCCAGTCCTATAATTGCCCATGAAGATCGAGCTAGCCTACCAGCACAAGACACCACCAAGCAGGACAAGATGTGGACAAAGTGAGACTAGCTAGCCAGAGAAGGCACCCAGTCCTATAATTGCCCAGGAAGTTCAAGCTAGCCTACCAGCACAAGACACCACCAAGCAGGACAAGATGTGGACAAAGATGAGACTAGCAAGCCAGAGAAGGTACCCCATCCTATAATTGCCCAGGAAGATTGAGCTAGCCTACCAGCACAAGACACCACCAAGCAGGACAAGATGTGGACAAAGATGGGACTAGCTAGCCAGAGAAGGTACCCCGTCCTATAATTGCCCAGGAAGATTGAGCTAGCCTACCAGCACAAGACACCACCAAGCAGGACAAGATGTGGACAAAGATGAGACTAGTTAGCCAGAGAAGGTACCCAGTCCTATAATTGCCCAGGAAGATCGAGCTAGCCTACCAGCACAAGACACCACCAAGCAGGACACAATGTGGACAAAGATGAGACTAGCTAGCAAGAGAAGGTACCCAGTCCTATAATTGCCCAGGAAGATCGAGCTAGCCTACCAGCACAAGACACCACCAAGCAGGACCCAAAGTGGACAAAGATGAGACTAGCTAGCCAGAGAAGGCACCCAGTCCTATAATTGCCCAGGAAGATCGAGCTAGCCTACCAGCAGAAGACACCACCAAGCAGGACAAGATGTGGACAAAGATGAGACGAGCTAGCCAGAGAAGGTACCCAGTCCTATAATTGCCCATGAAGATCGAGCTAGCCTACAAGCACAAGACACCACCAAGCAGGACAAGATGTGGACAAAGATGAGACTAGCTAGCCAGAGAAGGCACCCAGTCCTATAATTGCCCAGGAAGTTCAAGCTAGCCTACCAGCACAAGACACCACCAAGCAGGACAAAATGTGGACAAAGATGAGACTAGCTAGCCAGAGAAGGTACCCAGTCCTATAATTGCCCAGGAAGATTGAGCTAGTCTACCAGCACAAGACACCACCAAGCAGGACAGGATGTGGACAAAGATGAGACTAGCTAGCCAGAGAAGGTACCCCGTCCTATAATTGCCCAGGAAGATCGAGCTAGCCTACCAGCACAAGACATCACCAAGCAGGACAAGATGCGGACAGAGATGAGGCTAGCTAGCCAGAGAAGGTACCCAGTCCTATAATTGCCCAGGAAGATTGAGCTAGCCTACCAGCACAAGACACTACCAAGCAGGACCCAAAGTGGACAAAGATGAGACTAGCTAGCCAGAGAAGGTACCCAGTCCTATAATTGCCCAGGAAGACCGAGCTAGCCTACCAGCACATGACACTACCAAGCAGGACAAGATGTGGACAAAGATGAGACTAGCTAGCCAGAGCAGGTACCCAGTCCTATAATTGCCCAGGAAGATCGAGCTAGCCTACCAGCACAAGACACCACCAAGCAGGACCCAAAGTGGACAAAGATGAGACTAGCTAGCCAGAGAAGGTACCCAGTCCTATAATTTCCCAGGAAGACCGAGCTAGCCTACCAGCACAAGACACCACCAAGAAGGACAAGATGCATACAAAGGTGAGACTAGCTAGCCAGAGAAGGTACCCAATCCTATAATTGCCCAGGAAGATCGAGCTAGCCTACCAGCACAAGACACCACCAAGCAGGACAAGATGTGGACAAAGATGAGACTAGCTAGCCAGAGAAGGTACCCTGTCCTATAATTGCCCAGGAAGATCGAGCTAGCCTACCAGCACAAGACACCACCAAGCAGGACAAGATGTGGACAAAGATGAGACTAGCTAGCCAGAGAAGGTACCCAGTCCTATATTTGCCCAGGAAGATCGAGCTAGCCTACCAGCACAAGACACCACCAAGCAGGAGACAATGTGGACAAAGATGAGACTAGCTAGCCAGAGAGTCACCCAGTTCTATAATTGCCCTGAAAGTTCAAGCTAGCCTACCAGCACAAGACACCACCAAGCAGGACAAGATGTGGACAAAGATG
Organism: Ambystoma mexicanum; assembly: GCF_040938575.1. NCBI lineage: Eukaryota > Metazoa > Chordata > Amphibia > Caudata > Ambystomatidae > Ambystoma > Ambystoma mexicanum. The sequence goes on from NC_090921.1 coordinate 38,445,388, forward strand.
GGACTAGCTAGCCAGAGAAGGTACCCCGTCCTATAATTGCCCAGGAAGATTGAGCTAGCCTACCAGCACAAGACACCACTAAGCAGGACAAGATGTGGACAAAGATGAGACTAGCTAGCCAGAGAAGGTTCCCAGTCCTATAATTGCCCAGGAAGATCGAGCTAGCCTACAGCACAAGACACCACCAAGCAGGACACAATGTGGACAAAGATGAGACTAGCTAGCAAGAGAAGGTACCCATTCCTATAATTGCCCAGGAAGATCGAGCTAGCCTACCAGCACAAGACACCACCAAGCAGGACCCAAAGTGGACAAAGATGAGACTAGCTAGCCAGAGAAGGCACCCAGTCCTATAATTGCAAAGGAAGATCGAGCTAGCCTACCAGCAGAAGACACCACCAAGCAAGACAAGATATGGACAAAGATGAGACTAGCTAGCCAGAGAAGGTACCCAGTCCTATAATTGCCCATGAAGATCGAGCTAGCCTACCAGCACAAGACACCACCAAGCAGGACAAGATGTGGACAAAGTGAGACTAGCTAGCCAGAGAAGGCACCCAGTCCTATAATTGCCCAGGAAGTTCAAGCTAGCCTACCAGCACAAGACACCACCAAGCAGGACAAGATGTGGACAAAGATGAGACTAGCAAGCCAGAGAAGGTACCCCATCCTATAATTGCCCAGGAAGATTGAGCTAGCCTACCAGCACAAGACACCACCAAGCAGGACAAGATGTGGACGAAGATGGGACTAGCTAGCCAGAGAAGGTACCCCGTCCTATAATTGCCCAGGAAGATTGAGCTAGCCTACCAGCACAAGACACCACCAAGCAGGACAAGATGTGGACAAAGATGAGACTAGTTAGCCAGAGAAGGTACCCAGTCCTATAATTGCCCAGGAAGATCGAGCTAGCCTACCAGCACAAGACACCACCAAGCAGGACACAATGTGGACAAAGATGAGACTAGCTAGCAAGAGAAGGTACCCAGTCCTATAATTGCCCAGGAAGATCGAGCTAGCCTACCAGCACAAGACACCACCAAGCAGGACCCAAAGTGGACAAAGATGAGACTAGCTAGCCAGAGAAGGCACCCAGTCCTATAATTGCCCAGGAAGATCGAGCTAGCCTACCAGCAGAAGACACCACCAAGCAGGACACAATGTGGACAAAGATGAGACTAGCTAGCAAGAGAAGGCACCCAGTCCTATAATTGCCCAGGAAGTTCAAGCTAGCCTACCAGCACAAGACACCACCAAGCAGGACAAAATGTGGACAAAGATGAGACTAGCTAGCCAGAGAAGGTACCCAGTCCTATAATTGCCCAGGAAGATTGAGCTAGTCTACCAGCACAAGACACCACCAAGCAGGACAGGATGTGGACAAAGATGAGACTAGCTAGCCAGAGAAGGTACCCCGTCCTATAATTGCCCAGGAAGATCGAGCTAGCCTACCAGCACAAGACATCACCAAGCAGGACAAGATGCGGACAAAGATGAGGCTAGCTAGCCAGAGAAGGTACCCAGTCCTATAATTGCCCAGGAAGATTGAGCTAGCCTACCAGCACAAGACACCACCAAGCAGGACACAATGTGGACAAAGATGAGACTAGCTAGCCAGAGAAAGTACCCAGTCCTATAATTGCCCAGGAAGATAGAGCTAGCCTACCAGCACAAGACACTACCAAGCAGGACCCAAAGTGGACAAAGATGAGACTAGCTAGCCAGAGAAGGTACCCAGTCCTATAATTGCCCAGGAAGACCGAGCTAGCCTACCAGCACAAGACACTACCAAGCAGGACAAGATGTGGACAAAGATGAGACTAGCTAGCCAGAGAAGGTACCCAGTCCTATAATTGCCCAGGAAGATCGAGCTAGCCTACCAGCACAAGACACCACCAAGCAGGACAAGATGTGGACAAAGATGAGACTAGCTAGCCAGAGAAGGTACCCTGTCCTATAATTGCCCAGGAAGATCGAGCTAGCCTACCAGCACAAGACACCACCAAGCAGGACAAGATGTGGACAAAGATGAGACTAGCTAGACAGAGAAGGTACCCGTCCTATAATTGCCCAGGAAGATCGAGCTAGCCTACCAGCACAAGACACAACCAAGCAGGACAAGATGTGGACAAAGATGAGACTAACTAGCCAGAGAAGGTACCCAGCCCTATAATTGCCCAGGAAGATCGAGCTAGCCTACCAGCAGAAGACACAACCAAGCAGGACAAGATGTGGACAAAGATGAGACTAGCTAGCTAGAGAAGGTACCCAGTCCTATAATTGCCCAGGAAGATAGAGCTAGCCTACCAGCACAAGACACCACCAAGCAGGACAAGATGTGGACAAAGATGAGACTAGCTAGCCAGAGAAGGCACCCAGTCCTATAATTGCCCAGGAAGATCGAGCTAGCCTACCAGCAGAAGACACCACCAAGCAGGACAAGATTTGGACAAAGATGACACTAGCTAGCCAGGGAAGGCACCCAGTCCTATAATTGCCCAGGACGATCGAGCTAGCCTACAAGCACAAGACACCACCAAGCAGGACAAGATGTGGACAAAGATGAGACTAGCTAGCCAGAGAAGGTACCCAGTCCTATAATTGCCAAGGAAGATCGAGCTAGCCTACCAGCACAAGACACCACCAAGCAGGAGACAATGTGGACAAAGATGAGACTAGCTAGCCAGAGAAGTCACCCAGTTCTATAATTGTTCAGGAAGTTCAAGCTAGCCTACCAGCACAAGACACCACCAAGCAGGACAAGATGTGGACAAAGATGAGACTAGCAAGCCAGAGAAGGTACCCCATCCTATAATTGCCCAGGAAGATTGAGCTAGCCTACCAGCACAAGACACCACCAAGCAGGACAAGATGTGGACAGAGATGGGACTAGCTAGCCAGAGAAGGTACCCCGTCCTATAATTGCCCAGGAAGATTGAGCTAGCCTACCAGCACAAGACACCACCAAGCAGGACAAGATGTGGACAAAGATGAGACTAGTTAGCCAGAGAAGGTACCCAGTCCTATAATTGCCCAGGGAGTTCGAGCTAGCCTACCAGCACAAGACACCACCAAGCAGGACCCAATGTGGACAAAGATGAGACTAGCTAGCCAGAGAAGGCACCCAGTCCTATAATTGCCCAGGAAGATCGAGGTAGCTTACCAGCAGAAGACACCACCAAGCAGGACAAGATGTGGACAAAGATGAGACTAGCTAGCCAGAGAAGGCACCCAGTCCTATAATTGCCCAGGAAGTTCAAGCTAGCCTACCAGCACAAGACACCATCAAGCAGGACAAAATGTGGACAAAGATGAGACTAGCTAGCCAGAGAAGGTACCCAGTCCTATAATTGCCCAGGAAGATTGAGCTAGTCTACCAGCACAAGACACCACCAAGCAGGACAGGATGTGGAGAAAGATGAGACTAGCTAGCCAGAGAAGGTACCCCGTCCTATAATTGCCCAGGAAGATCGAGCTAGCCTACCAGCACAAGACATCACCAAGCAGGACAAGATGTGGACAAAGATGAGACTAGCTAGCCAGAGAAAGTACCCAGTCCTATAATTGCCCAGGAAGATCGAGCTAGCCTACCAGCACAAGACACTACCAAGCAGGACCCAAAGTGGACAAAGATGAGACTAGCTAGCCAGAGAAAGTACCCAGTCCTATAATTGCCCAGGAAGACCGAGGTAGCCTACCAGCAGAAGACACCACCAAGCAGGACAAGATGTGGACAAAGATGAGACTAGCTAGCCAGAGAAGGTACCCAGTCCTATAATTGCCCATGAAGATCGAGCTAGCCTACAAGCACAAGACACCACCAAGCAGGACAAGATGTGGACAAATATGAGACTAGTTAGCCAGAGAAGGTACCCAGTCCTATAATTGCCCAGGGAGTTCGAGCTAGCCTACCAGCACAAGACACCACCAAGCAGGACCCAATGTGGACAAAGATGAGACTAGCTAGCCAGAGAAGGCACCCAGTCCTATAATTGCCCAGGAAGATCGAGGTAGCCTACCAGCAGAAGACACCACCAAGCAGGACAAGATGTGGACAAAGATGAGACTAGCTAGCCAGAGAAGGTACCCAGTCCTATAATTGCCCATGAAGATCGAGCTAGCCTACAAGCACAAGACACCACCAAGCAGGACAAGATGTGGACAAAGATGAGACTAGCTAGCCAGAGAAGGCACCCAGTCCTATAATTGCCCAGGAAGTTCAAGCTAGCCTACCAGCACAAGACACCATCAAGCAGGACAAAATGTGGACAAAGATGAGACTAGCTAGCCAGAGAAGGTACCCAGTCCTATAATTGCCCAGGAAGATTGAGCTAGTCTACCAGCACAAGACACCACCAAGCAGGACAGGATGTGGAGAAAGATGAGACTAGCTAGCCAGAGAAGGTACCCCGTCCTATAATTGCCCAGGAAGATCGAGCTAGCCTACCAGCACAAGACAACACCAAGCAGGACAAGATGCGGACAAAGATGAGGCTAGCTAGCCAGAGAAGGTACCCAGTCCTATAATTGCCCAGGAAGATTGAGCTAGCCTACCAGCACAAGACACCACCAAGCAGGACACAATGTGGACAAAGATGAGACTAGATAGCCAGAGAAAGTACCCAGTCCTATAATTGCCCAGGAAGATCGAGCTAGCCTACCAGCACAAGACACTACCAAGCAGGACCCAAAGTGGACAAAGATGAGACTAGCTAGCCAGAGAAAGTACCCAGTCCTATAATTGCCCAGGAAGACCGAGCTAGCCTACCAGCACAAGACACTACCAAGCAGGACAAGATGTGGACAAAGATGAGACTAGCTAGCCAGAGAAGGTACCCAGTCCTATAATTGCCCAGGAAGATCGAGCTAGCCTACCAGCACAAGACACCACCAAGCAGGACCCAAAGTGGACAAAGATGAGACTAGCTAGCCAGAGAAGGTACCCAGTCCTATAATTTCCCAGGAAGATCGAGCTAGCCTACCAGCAGAAGACGCCACCAAGCAGGACAAGATGTGGACAAAGATGAGACTAGCTAGCTAGAGAAGGTACCCAGTCCTATAATTGCCCAGGAAGATAGAGCTAGCCTACCAGCACAAGACACCACCAAGCAGGACAAGATGTAGACAAAGATGAGACTAGCTAGCTAGAGAAGTTACCCAGTCCTATAATTGCCCAGGAAGATAGAACTAGCCTACCAGCAGAAGACACCACCAAGCAGGACAAGATGTGGACAAAGATGACACTAGTTAGCCAGAGAAGGCACGCAGTCCTATAATTGCCCAGGAAGATCGTGCTAGCCTACCTGCACAAGACACCACCAAGCAGGACAGGATGTGGACAAAGATGAGACTAGCTAGCCAGAGAAGGTACCCGGTCCTATAATTGCCCAGGAAGATCGAGCTACCCTACGAGCAAAAGACACCACCAAGCAGGACAGGATGTGGACAAAGATGAGACTAGCTAGACAGAGAAGGTACCCGGTCCTATAATTGCCCAGGAAGATCGATCTAGCCTACCAGCACAAGACACAACCAAGCAGGACAGGATGTGGACAAAGATGAGACTAACTAGCCAGAGAAGGTACCCAGCCCTATAATTGCCCAGCGAGATCGAGCTAGCCTACCAGCACAAGACACCACCAAGCAGGACCCAAAGTGGACAAAGATGAGACTAGCTAGCCAGAGAAGGCACCCAGTCCTATAATTGCCCAGGAAGATCGAGCTAGCCTACCAGCAGAAGACGCCACCAAGCAGGACAAGATGTGGACAAAGATGACACTAGTTAGCCAGAGAAGGCACCCAGTCCTATAATTGCCCAGGAAGATCGAGCTAGCCTACCTGCACAAGACACCACCAAGCAGGACAGGATGTGGACAAAGATGAGACTAGCTAGCCAGAGAAGGTACCCCATCCTATAATTGCCCAGGAAGATCGAGCTAGCCTACCAGCACAAGACACCACCAAGCAGGACAAGATGTGGACAAAGATGAGACTAGCTAGCCAGAGAAGGTACCCTGTCCTATAATTGCCCAGGAAGATCGAGCTAGCCTACCAGCACAAGACACCACCAAGCAGGACAAGATGTGGACAAAGATGAGACTAGCTAGACAGAGAAGGTACCCCGTCCTATAATTGCCCAGGAAGATCGAGCTAGCCTACCAGCACAAGACACAACCAAGCAGGACAGGATGTGGACAAAGATGAGACTAACTAGCCAGAGAAGGTACCCAGCCCTATAATTGCCCAGGAAGATCGAGCTAGCCTACCAGCAGAAGACACAACCAAGCAGGACAAGATGTGGACAAAGATGAGACTAGCTAGCTAGAGAAGGTACCCAGTCCTATAATTGCCCAGGAAGATAGAGCTAGCCTACCAGCACAAGACACCACCAAGCAGGACAAGATGTGGACAAAGATGAGACTAGCTAGCCAGAGAAGGCACCCAGTCCTATAATTGCCCAGGAAGATCGAGCTAGCCTACCAGCAGAAGACACCACCAAGCAGGACAAGATGTGGACAAAGATGACACTAGCTAGCCAGGGAAGGCACCCAGTCCTATAATTGCCCAGGACGATCGAGCTAGCCTACAAGCACAAGACACCACCAAGCAGGACAAGATGTGGACAAAGATGAGACTAGCTAGCCAGAGAAGGTACGCAGTCCTATAATTGCCAAGGAAGATCGAGCTAGCCTACCAGCACAAGACACCACCAAGCAGGAGACAATGTGGACAAAGATGAGACTAGCTAGCCAGAGAAGTCACCCAGTTCTATAATTGTTCAGGAAGTTCAAGCTAGCCTACCAGCACAAGACACCACCAAGCAGGACAAGATATGGACAAAGATGAGACTAGCAAGCCAGAGAAGGTACCCCATCCTATAATTGCCCAGGAAGATTGAGCTAGCCTACCAGCACAAGACACCACCAAGCAGGACAAGATGTGGACAGAGATGGGACTAGCTAGCCAGAGAAGGTACCCCGTCCTATAATTGCCCAGGAAGATTGAGCTAGCCTACCAGCACAAGACACCACCAAGCAGGACAAGATGTGGACAAAGATGAGACTAGTTAGCCAGAGAAGGTACCCAGTCCTATAATTGCCCAGGGAGTTCGAGCTAGCCTACCAGCACAAGACACCACCAAGCAGGACCCAATGTGGACAAAGATGAGACTAGCTAGCCAGAGAAGGCACCCAGTCCTATAATTGCCCAGGAAGATCGAGGTAGCCTACCAGCAGAAGACACCACCAAGCAGGACAAGATGTGGACAAAGATGAGACTAGCTAGCCAGAGAAGGTACCCAGTCCTATAATTGCCCATGAAGATCGAGCTAGCCTACAAGCACAAGACACCACCAAGCAGGACAAGATGTGGACAAAGATGAGACTAGCTAGCCAGAGAAGGCACCCAGTCCTATAATTGCCCAGGAAGTTCAAGCTAGCCTACCAGCACAAGACACCACCAAGCAGGACAAAATGTGGACAAAGATGAGACTAGCTAGCCAGAGAAGGTACCCAGTCCTATAATTGCCCAGGAAGATTGAGCTAGTCTACCAGCACAAGACACCACCAAGCAGGACAGGATGTGGAGAAAGATGAGACTAGCTAGCCAGAGAAGGTACCCCGTCCTATAATTGCCCAGGAAGATCGAGCTAGCCTACCAGCACAAGACATCACCAAGCAGGACAAGATGCGGACAAAGATGAGGCTAGCTAGCCAGAGAAGGTACCCAGTCCTATAATTGCCCAGGAAGATTGAGCAAGCCTACCAGCACAAGACACCACCAAGCAGGACACAATGTGGACAAAGATCAGACTAGCTAGCCAGAGAAAGTACCCAGTCCTATAATTGCCCAGGAAGATCGAGCTAGCCTACCAGCACAAGACACAACCAAGCAGGACAAGATGTGGACAAAGATGAGACTAACTAGCCAGAGAAGGTACCCAGCCCTATAATTGCCCAGGAAGATCGAGCTAGCCTACCAGCAGAAGACACAACCAAGCAGGACAAGATGTGGACAAAGATGAGACTAGCTAGCTAGAGAAGGTACCCAGTCCTATAATTGCCCAGGAAGATAGAGCTAGCCTACCAGCACAAGACACCACCAAGCAGGACAAGATGTGGACAAAGATGAGACTAGCTAGCCAGAGAAGGCACCCAGTCCTATAATTGCCCAGGAAGATCGAGCTAGCCTACCAGCAGAAGACACCACCAAGCAGGACAAGATTTGGACAAAGATGACACTAGCTAGCCAGGGAAGGCACCCAGTCCTATAATTGCCCAGGACGATCGAGCTAGCCTACAAGCACAAGACACCACCAAGCAGGACAAGATGTGGACAAAGATGAGACTAGCTAGCCAGAGAAGGTACCCAGTCCTATAATTGCCAAGGAAGATCGAGCTAGCCTACCAGCACAAGACACCACCAAGCAGGAGACAATGTGGACAAAGATGAGACTAGCTAGCCAGAGAAGTCACCCAGTTCTATAATTGTTCAGGAAGTTCAAGCTAGCCTACCAGCACAAGACACCACCAAGCAGGACAAGATGTGGACAAAGATGAGACTAGCAAGCCAGAGAAGGTACCCCATCCTATAATTGCCCAGGAAGATTGAGCTAGCCTACCAGCACAAGACACCACCAAGCAGGACAAGATGTGGACAGAGATGGGACTAGCTAGCCAGAGAAGGTACCCCGTCCTATAATTGCCCAGGAAGATTGAGCTAGCCTACCAGCACAAGACACCACCAAGCAGGACAAGATGTGGACAAAGATGAGACTAGTTAGCCAGAGAAGGTACCCAGTCCTATAATTGCCCAGGGAGTTCGAGCTAGCCTACCAGCACAAGACACCACCAAGCAGGACCCAATGTGGACAAAGATGAGACTAGCTAGCCAGAGAAGGCACCCAGTCCTATAATTGCCCAGGAAGATCGAGGTAGCCTACCAGCAGAAGACACCACCAAGCAGGACAAGATGTGGACAAAGATGAGTCTAGCTAGCCAGAGAAGGTACCCAGTCCTATAATTGCCCATGAAGATCGAGCTAGCCTACAAGCACAAGACACCACCAAGCAGGACAAGATGTGGACAAAGATGAGACTAGCTAGCCAGAGAAGGCACCCAGTCCTATAATTGCCCAGGAAGTTCAAGCTAGCCTACCAGCACAAGACACCATCAAGCAGGACAGAATGTGGACAAAGATGAGACTAGCTAGCCAGAGAAGGTACCCAGTCCTATAATTGCCCAGGAAGATTGAGCTAGTCTACCAGCACAAGACACCACCAAGCAGGACAGGATGTGGAGAAAGATGAGACTAGCTAGCCAGAGAAGGTACCCCGTCCTATAATTGCCCAGGAAGATCGAGCTAGCCTACCAGCACAAGACATCACCAAGCAGGACAAGATGCGGACAAAGATGAGGCTAGCTAGCCAGAGAAGGTACCCAGTCCTATAATTGCCCAGGAAGATTGAGCTAGCCTACCAGCACAAGACACCACCAAGCAGGACACAATGTGGACAAAGATGAGACTAGCTAGCCAGAGAAAGTACCCAGTCCTATAATTGCCCAGGAAGATCGAGCTAGCCTACCAGCACAAGACACTACCAAGCAGGACCCAAAGTGGACAAAGATGAGACTAGCTAGCCAGAGAAAGTACCCAGTCCTATAATTGCCCAGGAAGACCGAGCTAGCCTACCAGCACAAGACACTACCAAGCAGGACAAGATGTGGACAAAGATGAGACTAGCTAGCCAGAGAAGGTACCCAGTCCTATAATTGCCCAGGAAGATCGAGCTAGCCTACCAGCACAAGACACCACCAAGCAGGACCCAAAGTGGACAAAGATGAGACTAGCTAGCCAGAGAAGGTACCCAGTCCTATAATTTCCCAGGAAGATCGAGCTAGCCTACCAGCAGAAGACGCCACCAAGCAGGACAAGATGTGGACAAAGATGAGACTAGCTAGCTAGAGAAGGTACCCAGTCCTATAATTGCCCAGGAAGATAGAGCTAGCCTACCAGCACAAGACACCACCAAGCAGGACAAGATGTAGACAAAGATGAGACTAGCTAGCTAGAGAAGTTACCCAGTCCTATAATTGCCCAGGAAGATAGAACTAGCCTACCAGCAGAAGACACCACCAAGCAGGACAAGATGTGGACAAAGATGACACTAGTTAGCCAGAGAAGGCACGCAGTCCTATAATTGCCCAGGAAGATCGTGCTAGCCTACCTGCACAAGACACCACCAAGCAGGACAGGATGTGGACAAAGATGAGACTAGCTAGCCAGAGAAGGTACCCGGTCCTATAATTGCCCAGGAAGATCGAGCTACCCTACGAGCAAAAGACACCACCAAGCAGGACAGGATGTGGACAAAGATGAGACTAGCTAGACAGAGAAGGTACCCGGTCCTATAATTGCCCAGGAAGATCGATCTAGCCTACCAGCACAAGACACAACCAAGCAGGACAGGATGTGGACAAAGATGAGACTAACTAGCCAGAGAAGGTACCCAGCCCTATAATTGCCCAGCGAGATCGAGCTAGCCTACCAGCACAAGACACCACCAAGCAGGACCCAAAGTGGACAAAGATGAGACTAGCTAGCCAGAGAAGGCACCCAGTCCTATAATTGCCCAGGAAGATCGAGCTAGCCTACCAGCAGAAGACGCCACCAAGCAGGACAAGATGTTTGACAAAGATGACACTAGTTAGCCAGAGAAGGCACCCAGTCCTATAATTGCCCAGGAAGATCGAGCTAGCCTACCTGCACAAGACACCACCAAGCAGGACAGGATGTGGACAAAGATGAGACTAGCTAGCCAGAGAAGGTACCCCATCCTATAATTGCCCAGGAAGATCGAGCTAGCCTACCAGCACAAGACACCACCAAGCAGGACAAGATGTGGACAAAGATGAGACTAGCTAGCCAGAGAAGGTACCCTGTCCTATAATTGCCCAGGAAGATCGAGCTAGCCTACCAGCACAAGACACCACCAAGCAGGACAAGATGTGGACAAAGATGAGACTAGCTAGACAGAGAAGGTACCCCGTCCTATAATTGCCCAGGAAGATCGAGCTAGCCTACCAGCACAAGACACAACCAAGCAGGACAGGATGTGGACAAAGATGAGACTAACTAGCCAGAGAAGGTACCCAGCCCTATAATTGCCCAGGAAGATCGAGCTAGCCTACCAGCAGAAGACACAACCAAGCAGGACAAGATGTTGACAAAGATGAGACTAGCTAGCTAGAGAAGGTACCCAGTCCTATAATTGCCCAGGAAGATAGAGCTAGCCTACCAGCACAAGACACCACCAAGCAGGACGAGATGTGGACAAAGATGAGACTAGCTAGCCAGAGAAGGCACCCAGTCCTATAATTGCCCAGGAAGATCGAGCTAGCCTACCAGCAGAAGACACCACCAAGCAGGACAAGATGTGGACAAAGATGACACTAGCTAGCCAGGGAAGGCACCCAGTCCTATAATTGCCCAGGACGATCGAGCTAGCCTACAAGCACAAGACACCACCAAGCAGGACAAGATGTGGACAAAGATGAGACTAGCTAGCCAGAGAAGGTACCCAGTCCTATAATTGCCAAGGAAGATCGAGCTAGCCTACCAGCACAAGACACCACCAAGCAGGAGACAATGTGGACAAAGATGAGACTAGCTAGCCAGAGAAGTCACCCAGTTCTATAATTGTTCAGGAAGTTCAAGCTAGCCTACCAGCACAAGACACCACCAAGCAGGACAAGATATGGACAAAGATGAGACTAGCAAGCCAGAGAAGGTACCCCATCCTATAATTGCCCAGGAAGATTGAGCTAGCCTACCAGCACAAGACACCACCAAGCAGGACAAGATGTGGACAGAGATGGGACTAGCTAGCCAGAGAAGGTACCCCGTCCTATAATTGCCCAGGAAGATTGAGCTAGCCTACCAGCACAAGACACCACCAAGCAGGACAAGATGTGGACAAAGATGAGACTAGTTAGCCAGAGAAGGTACCCAGTCCTATAATTGCCCAGGGAGTTCGAGCTAGCCTACCAGCACAAGACACCACCAAGCAGGACCCAATGTGGACAAAGATGAGACTAGCTAGCCAGAGAAGGCACCCAGTCCTATAATTGCCCAGGCAGATCGAGCTAGCCTACCTGCACAAGACACCACCAAGCAGGACAGGATGTGGACAAAGATGAGACTAGCTAGCCAGAGAAGGTACCCCATCCTATAATTGCCCAGGAAGATCGAGCTAGCCTACCAGCACAAGACACCACCAAGCAGGACAAGATGTGGACAAAGATGAGACTAGCTAGCCAGAGAAGGTACCCTGTCCTATAATTGCCCAGGAAGATCGAGCTAGCCTACCAGCACAAGACACCACCAAGCAGGACAAGATGTGGACAAAGATGAGACTAGCTAGACAGAGAAGGTACCCCGTCCTATAATTGCCCAGGAAGATCGAGCTAGCCTACCAGCACAAGACACAACCAAGCAGGACAGGATGTGGACAAAGATGAGACTAACTAGCCAGAGAAGGTACCCAGCCCTATAATTGCCCAGGAAGATCGAGCTAGCCTACCAGCAGAAGACACAACCAAGCAGGACAAGATGTGGACAAAGATGAGACTAGCTAGCTAGAGAAGGTACCCAGTCCTATAATTGCCCAGGAAGATAGAGCTAGCCTACCAGCACAAGACACCACCAAGCAGGACAAGATGTGGACAAAGATGAGACTAGCTAGCCAGAGAAGGCACCCAGTCCTATAATTGCCCAGGAAGATCGAGCTAGCCTACCAGCAGAAGACACCACCAAGCAGGACAAGATGTGGACAAAGATGACACTAGCTAGCCAGGGAAGGCACCCAGTCCTATAATTGCCCAGGACGATCGAGCTAGCCTACAAGCACAAGACACCACCAAGCAGGACAAGATGTGGACAAAGATGAGACTAGCTAGCCAGAGAAGGTACCCAGTCCTATAATTGCCAAGGAAGATCGAGCTAGCCTACCAGCACAAGACACCACCAAGCAGGAGACAATGTGGACAAAGATGAGACTAGCTAGCCAGAGAAGTCACCCAGTTCTATAATTGTTCAGGAAGTTCAAGCTAGCCTACCAGCACAAGACACCACCAAGCAGGACAAGATATGGACAAAGATGAGACTAGCAAGCCAGAGAAGGTACCCCATCCTATAATTGCCCAGGAAGATTGAGCTAGCCTACCAGCACAATACACCACCAAGCAGGACAAGATGTGGACAGAGATGGGACTAGCTAGCCAGAGAAGGTACCCCGTCCTATAATTGCCCAGGAAGATTGAGCTAGCCTACCAGCACAAGACACCACCAAGCAGGACAAGATGTGGACAAAGATGAGACTAGTTAGCCAGAGAAGGTACCCAGTCCTATAATTGCCCAGGGAGTTCGAGCTAGCCTACCAGCACAAGACACCACCAAGCAGGACCCAATGTGGACAAAGATGAGACTAGCTAGCCAGAGAAGGCACCCAGTCCTATAATTGCCCAGGAAGATCGAGGTAGCCTACCAGCAGAAGACACCACCAAGCAGGACAAGATGTGGACAAAGATGAGACTAGCTAGCCAGAGAAGGTACCCAGTCCTATAATTGCCCATGAAGATTGAGCTAGCCTACAAGCACAAGACACCACCAAGCAGGACAAGATGTGGACAAAGATGAGACTAGCTAGCCAGAGAAGGCACCCAGTCCTATAATTGCCCAGGAAGTTCAAGCTAGCCTACCAGCACAAGACACCACCAAGCAGGACAAAATGTGGACAAAGATGAGACTAGCTAGCCAGAGAAGGTACCCAGTCCTATAATTGCCCAGGAAGATTGAGCTAGTCTACCAGCACAAGACACCACCAAGCAGGACAGGATGTGGAGAAAGATGAGACTAGCTAGCCAGAGAAGGTACCCCGTCCTATAATTGCCCAGGAAGATCGAGCTAGCCTACCAGCACAAGACATCACCAAGCAGGACAAGATGCGGACAAAGATGAGGCTAGCTAGCCAGAGAAGGTACCCAGTCCTATAATTGCCCAGGAAGATTGAGCTAGCCTACCAGCACAAGACACCACCAAGCAGGACACAATGTGGACAAAGATGAGACTAGCTAGCCAGAGAAAGTACCCAGTCCTATAATTGCCCAGGAAGATCGAGCTAGCCTACCAGCACAAGACACTACCAAGCAGGACCCAAAGTGGACAAAGATGAGACTAGCTAGCCAGAGAAAGTACCCAGTCCTATAATTGCCCAGGAAGACCGAGCTAGCCTACCAGCACAAGACACTACCAAGCAGGACAAGATGTGGACAAAGATGAGACTAGCTAGCCAGAGAAGGTACCCAGTCCTATAATTGCCCAGGAAGATCGAGCTAGCCTACCAGCACAAGACACCACCAAGCAGGACCCAAAGTGGACAAAGATGAGACTAGCTAGCCAGAGAAGGTACCCAGTCCTATAATATCCCAGGAAGATCGAGCTAGCCTACCAGCAGAAGACGCCACCAAGCAGGACAAGATGTGGACAAAGATGAGACTAGCTAGCTAGAGAAGGTACCCAGTCCTATAATTGCCCAGGAAGATAGAGCTAGCCTACCAGCACAAGACACCACCAAGCAGGACAAGATGTAGACAAAGATGAGACTAGCTAGCTAGAGAAGTTACCCAGTCCTATAATTGCCCAGGAAGATAGAACTAGCCTACCAGCAGAAGACACCACCAAGCAGGACAAGATGTGGACAAAGATGACACTAGTTAGCCAGAGAAGGCACGCAGTCCTATAATTGCCCAGGAAGATCGTGCTAGCCTACCTGCACAAGACACCACCAAGCAGGACAGGATGTGGACAAAGATGAGACTAGCTAGCCAGAGAAGGTACCCGGTCCTATAATTGCCCAGGAAGATCGAGCTACCCTACGAGCAAAAGACACCACCAAGCAGGACAGGATGTGGACAAAGATGAGACTAGCTAGACAGAGAAGGTACCCGGTCCTATAATTGCCCAGGAAGATCGATCTAGCCTACCAGCACAAGACACAACCAAGCAGGACAGGATGTGGACAAAGATGAGACTAACTAGCCAGAGAAGGTACCCAGCCCTATAATTGCCCAGCGAGATCGAGCTAGCCTACCAGCACAAGACACCACCAAGCAGGACCCAAAGTGGACAAAGATGAGACTAGCTAGCCAGAGAAGGCACCCAGTCCTATAATTGCCCAGGAAGATCGAGCTAGCCTACCAGCAGAAGACGCCACCAAGCAGGACAAGATGTTTGACAAAGATGACACTAGTTAGCCAGAGAAGGCACCCAGTCCTATAATTGCCCAGGAAGATCGAGCTAGCCTACCTGCACAAGACACCACCAAGCAGGACAGGATGTGGACAAAGATGAGACTAGCTAGCCAGAGAAGGTACCCCATCCTATAATTGCCCAGGAAGATCGAGCTAGCCTACCAGCACAAGACACCACCAAGCAGGACAAGATGTGGACAAAGATGAGACTAGCTAGCCAGAGAAGGTACCCTGTCCTATAATTGCCCAGGAAGATCGAGCTAGCCTACCAGCACAAGACACCACCAAGCAGGACAAGATGTGGACAAAGATGAGACTAGCTAGACAGAGAAGGTACCCCGTCCTATAATTGCCCAGGAAGATCGAGCTAGCCTACCAGCACAAGACACAACCAAGCAGGACAGGATGTGGACAAAGATGAGACTAACTAGCCAGAGAAGGTACCCAGCCCTATAATTGCCCAGGAAGATCGAGCTAGCCTACCAGCAGAAGACACAACCAAGCAGGACAAGATGTTGACAAAGATGAGACTAGCTAGCTAGAGAAGGTACCCAGTCCTATAATTGCCCAGGAAGATAGAGCTAGCCTACCAGCACAAGACACCACCAAGCAGGACGAGATGTGGACAAAGATGAGACTAGCTAGCCAGAGAAGGCACCCAGTCCTATAATTGCCCAGGAAGATCGAGCTAGCCTACCAGCAGAAGACACCACCAAGCAGGACAAGATGTGGACAAAGATGACACTAGCTAGCCAGGGAAGGCACCCAGTCCTATAATTGCCCAGGACGATCGAGCTAGCCTACAAGCACAAGACACCACCAAGCAGGACAAGATGTGGACAAAGATGAGACTAGCTAGCCAGAGAAGGTACCCAGTCCTATAATTGCCAAGGAAGATCGAGCTAGCCTACCAGCACAAGACACCACCAAGCAGGAGACAATGTGGACAAAGATGAGACTAGCTAGCCAGAGAAGTCACCCAGTTCTATAATTGTTCAGGAAGTTCAAGCTAGCCTACCAGCACAAGACACCACCAAGCAGGACAAGATATGGACAAAGATGAGACTAGCAAGCCAGAGAAGGTACCCCATCCTATAATTGCCCAGGAAGATTGAGCTAGCCTACCAGCACAAGACACCACCAAGCAGGACAAGATGTGGACAGAGATGGGACTAGCTAGCCAGAGAAGGTACCCCGTCCTATAATTGCCCAGGAAGATTGAGCTAGCCTACCAGCACAAGACACCACCAAGCAGGACAAGATGTGGACAAAGATGAGACTAGTTAGCCAGAGAAGGTACCCAGTCCTATAATTGCCCAGGGAGTTCGAGCTAGCCTACCAGCACAAGACACCACCAAGCAGGACCCAATGTGGACAAAGATGAGACTAGCTAGCCAGAGAAGGCACCCAGTCCTATAATTGCCCAGGAAGATCGAGCTAGCCTACCTGCACAAGACACCACCAAGCAGGACAGGATGTGGACAAAGATGAGACTAGCTAGCCAGAGAAGGTACCCCATCCTATAATTGCCCAGGAAGATCGAGCTAGCCTACCAGCACAAGACACCACCAAGCAGGACAAGATGTGGACAAAGATGAGACTAGCTAGCCAGAGAAGGTACCCTGTCCTATAATTGCCCAGGAAGATCGAGCTAGCCTACCAGCACAAGACACCACCAAGCAGGACAAGATGTGGACAAAGATGAGACTAGCTAGACAGAGAAGGTACCCCGTCCTATAATTGCCCAGGAAGATCGAGCTAGCCTACCAGCACAAGACACAACCAAGCAGGACAGGATGTGGACAAAGATGAGACTAACTAGCCAGAGAAGGTACCCAGCCCTATAATTGCCCAGGAAGATCGAGCTAGCCTACCAGCAGAAGACACAACCAAGCAGGACAAGATGTGGACAAAGATGAGACTAGCTAGCTAGAGAAGGTACCCAGTCCTATAATTGCCCAGGAAGATAGAGCTAGCCTACCAGCACAAGACACCACCAAGCAGGACAAGATGTGGACAAAGATGAGACTAGCTAGCCAGAGAAGGCACCCAGTCCTATAATTGCCCAGGAAGATCGAGCTAGCCTACCAGCAGAAGACACCACCAAGCAGGACAAGATGTGGACAAAGATGACACTAGCTAGCCAGGGAAGGCACCCAGTCCTATAATTGCCCAGGACGATCGAGCTAGCCTACAAGCACAAGACACCACCAAGCAGGACAAGATGTGGACAAAGATGAGACTAGCTAGCCAGAGAAGGTACCCAGTCCTATAATTGCCAAGGAAGATCGAGCTAGCCTACCAGCACAAGACACCACCAAGCAGGAGACAATGTGGACAAAGATGAGACTAGCTAGCCAGAGAAGTCACCCAGTTCTATAATTGTTCAGGAAGTTCAAGCTAGCCTACCAGCACAAGACACCACCAAGCAGGACAAGATATGGACAAAGATGAGACTAGCAAGCCAGAGAAGGTACCCCATCCTATAATTGCCCAGGAAGATTGAGCTAGCCTACCAGCACAATACACCACCAAGCAGGACAAGATGTGGACAGAGATGGGACTAGCTAGCCAGAGAAGGTACCCCGTCCTATAATTGCCCAGGAAGATTGAGCTAGCCTACCAGCACAAGACACCACCAAGCAGGACAAGATGTGGACAAAGATGAGACTAGTTAGCCAGAGAAGGTACCCAGTCCTATAATTGCCCAGGGAGTTCGAGCTAGCCTACCAGCACAAGACACCACCAAGCAGGACCCAATGTGGACAAAGATGAGACTAGCTAGCCAGAGAAGGCACCCAGTCCTATAATTGCCCAGGAAGATCGAGGTAGCCTACCAGCAGAAGACACCACCAAGCAGGACAAGATGTGGACAAAGATGAGACTAGCTAGCCAGAGAAGGTACCCAGTCCTATAATTGCCCATGAAGATTGAGCTAGCCTACAAGCACAAGACACCACCAAGCAGGACAAGATGTGGACAAAGATGAGACTAGCTAGCCAGAGAAGGCACCCAGTCCTATAATTGCCCAGGAAGTTCAAGCTAGCCTACCAGCACAAGACACCACCAAGCAGGACAAAATGTGGACAAAGATGAGACTAGCTAGCCAGAGAAGGTACCCAGTCCTATAATTGCCCAGGAAGATTGAGCTAGTCTACCAGCACAAGACACCACCAAGCAGGACAGGATGTGGAGAAAGATGAGACTAGCTAGCCAGAGAAGGTACCCCGTCCTATAATTGCCCAGGAAGTTCAAGCTAGCCTACCAGCACAAGACACCACCAAGCAGGACAAAATGTGGACAAAGATGAGACTAGCTAGCCAGAGAAGGTACCCAGTCCTATAATTGCCCAGGAAGATTGAGCAAGCCTACCAGCACAAGACACAACCAAGCAGGACAAGATGTGGACAAAGATGAGACTAACTAGCCAGAGAAGGTACCCAGCCCTATAATTGCCCAGGAAGATCGAGCTAGCCTACCAGCAGAAGACACAACCAAGCAGGACAAGATGTGGACAAAGATGAGACTAGCTAGCTAGAGAAGGTACCCAGTCCTATAATTGCCCAGGAAGATAGAGCTAGCCTACCAGCACAAGACACCACCAAGCAGGACAAGATGTGGACAAAGATGAGACTAGCTAGCCAGAGAAGGCACCCAGTCCTATAATTGCCCAGGAAGATCGAGCTAGCCTACCAGCAGAAGACACCACCAAGCAGGACAAGATTTGGACAAAGATGACACTAGCTAGCCAGGGAAGGCACCCAGTCCTATAATTGCCCAGGACGATCGAGCTAGCCTACAAGCACAAGACACCACCAAGCAGGACAAGATGTGGACAAAGATGAGACTTGCTAGCCAGAGAAGGTACCCAGTCCTATAATTGCCAAGGAAGATCGAGCTAGCCTACCAGCACAAGACACCACCAAGCAGGAGACAATGTGGACAAAGATGAGACTAGCTAGCCAGAGAAGTCACCCAGTTCTATAATTGTTCAGGAAGTTCAAGCTAGCCTACCAGCACAAGACACCAGCAAGCAGGACAAGATGTGGACAAAGATGAGACTAGCAAGCCAGAGAAGGTACCCCATCCTATAATTGCCCAGGAAGATTGAGCTAGCCTACCAGCACAAGACACCACCAAGCAGGACAAGATGTGGACAGAGATGGGACTAGCTAGCCAGAGAAGGTACCCCGTCCTATAATTGCCCAGGAAGATTGAGCTAGCCTACCAGCACAAGACACCACCAAGCAGGACAAGATGTGGACAAAGATGAGACTAGTTAGCCAGAGAAGGTACCCAGTCCTATAATTGCCCAGGGAGTTCGAGCTAGCCTACCAGCACAAGACACCACCAAGCAGGACCCAATGTGGACAAAGATGAGACTAGCTAGCCAGAGAAGGCACCCAGTCCTATAATTGCCCAGGAAGATCGAGGTAGCCTACCAGCAGAAGACACCACCAAGCAGGACAAGATGTGGACAAAGATGAGACTAGCTAGCCAGAGAAGGTACCCAGTCCTATAATTGCCCATGAAGATCGAGCTAGCCTACAAGCACAAGACACCACCAAGCAGGACAAGATGTGGACAAAGATGAGACTAGCTAGCCAGAGAAGGCACCCAGTCCTATAATTGCCCAGGAAGTTCAAGCTAGCCTACCAGCACAAGACACCATCAAGCAGGACAAAATGTGGACAAAGATGAGACTAGCTAGCCAGAGAAGGTACCCAGTCCTATAATTGCCCAGGAAGATTGAGCTAGTCTACCAGCACAAGACACCACCAAGCAGGACAGGATGTGGAGAAAGATGAGACTAGCTAGCCAGAGAAGGTACCCCGTCCTATAATTGCCCAGGAAGATCGAGCTAGCCTACCAGCACAAGACATCACCAAGCAGGACAAGATGCGGACAAAGATGAGGCTAGCTAGCCAGAGAAGGTACCCAGTCCTATAATTGCCCAGGAAGATTGAGCTAGCCTACCAGCACAAGACACCACCAAGCAGGACACAATGTGGACAAAGATGAGACTAGCTAGCCAGAGAAAGTACCCAGTCCTATAATTGCCCAGGAAGATCGAGCTAGCCTACCAGCACAAGACACTACCAAGCAGGACCCAAAGTGGACAAAGATGAGACTAGCTAGCCAGAGAAAGTACCCAGTCCTATAATTGCCCAGGAAGACCGAGCTAGCCTACCAGCACAAGACACTACCAAGCAGGACAAGATGTGGACAAAGATGAGACTAGCTAGCCAGAGAAGGTACCCAGTCCTATAATTGCCCAGGAAGATCGAGCTAGCCTACCAGCACAAGACACCACCAAGCAGGACCCAAAGTGGACAAAGATGAGACTAGCTAGCCAGAGAAGGTACCCAGTCCTATAATTTCCCAGGAAGATCGAGCTAGCCTACCAGCAGAAGACGCCACCAAGCAGGACAAGATGTGGACAAAGATGAGACTAGCTAGCTAGAGAAGGTACCCAGTCCTATAATTGCCCAGGAAGATAGAGCTAGCCTACCAGCACAAGACACCACCAAGCAGGACAAGATGTAGACAAAGATGAGACTAGCTAGCTAGAGAAGTTACCCAGTCCTATAATTGCCCAGGAAGATAGAACTAGCCTACCAGCAGAAGACACCACCAAGCAGGACAAGATGTGGACAAAGATGACACTAGTTAGCCAGAGAAGGCACGCAGTCCTATAATTGCCCAGGAAGATCGTGCTAGCCTACCTGCACAAGACACCACCAAGCAGGACAGGATGTGGACAAAGATGAGACTAGCTAGCCAGAGAAGGTACCCGGTCCTATAATTGCCCAGGAAGATCGAGCTACCCTACGAGCAAAAGACACCACCAAGCAGGACAGGATGTGGACAAAGATGAGACTAGCTAGACAGAGAAGGTACCCGGTCCTATAATTGCCCAGGAAGATCGATCTAGCCTACCAGCACAAGACACAACCAAGCAGGACAGGATGTGGACAAAGATGAGACTAACTAGCCAGAGAAGGTACCCAGCCCTATAATTGCCCAGCGAGATCGAGCTAGCCTACCAGCACAAGACACCACCAAGCAGGACCCAAAGTGGACAAAGATGAGACTAGCTAGCCAGAGAAGGCACCCAGTCCTATAATTGCCCAGGAAGATCGAGCTAGCCTACCAGCAGAAGACGCCACCAAGCAGGACAAGATGTGGACAAAGATGACACTAGTTAGCCAGAGAAGGCACCCAGTCCTATAATTGCCCAGGAAGATCGAGCTAGCCTACCTGCACAAGACACCACCAAGCAGGACAGGATGTGGACAAAGATGAGACTAGCTAGCCAGAGAAGGTACCCCATCCTATAATTGCCCAGGAAGATCGAGCTAGCCTACCAGCACAAGACACCACCAAGCAGGACAAGATGTGGACAAAGATGAGACTAGCTAGCCAGAGAAGGTACCCCGTCCTATAATTGCCCAGGAAGATCGAGCTAGCCTACCAGCACAAGACACCACCAAGCAGGACAAGATGTGGACAAAGATGAGACTAGCTAGACAGAGAAGGTACCCCGTCCTATAATTGCCCAGGAAGATCGAGCTAGCCTACCAGCACAAGACACAACCAAGCAGGACAGGATGTGGACAAAGATGAGACTAACTAGCCAGAGAAGGTACACAGCCCTATAATTGCCCAGGAAGATCGAGCTAGCCTACCAGCAGAAGACACAACCAAGCAGGACAAGATGTGGACAAAGATGAGACTAGCTAGCTAGAGAAGGTACCCAGTCCTATAATTGCCCAGGAAGATAGAGCTAGCCTACCAGCACAAGACACCACCAAGCAGGACAAGATGTGGACAAAGATGAGACTAGCTAGCCAGAGAAGGCACGCAGTCCTATAATTGCCCAGGAAGATCGAGCTAGCCTACCAGCAGAAGACACCACCAAGCAGGACAAGATGTGGACAAAGATGACACTAGCTAGCCAGGGAAGGCACCCAGTCCTATAATTGCCCAGGACGATCGAGCTAGCCTACAAGCACAAGACACCACCAAGCAGGACAAGATGTGGACAAAGATGAGACTAGCTAGCCAGAGAAGGTACCCAGTCCTATAATTGCCAAGGAAGATCGAGCTAGCCTACCAGCACAAGACACCACCAAGCAGGAGACAATGTGGACAAAGATGAGACTAGCTAGCCAGAGAAGTCACCCAGTTCTATAATTGTTCAGGAAGTTCAAGCTAGCCTACCAGCACAAGACACCACCAAGCAGGACAAGATATGGACAAAGATGAGACTAGCAAGCCAGAGAAGGTACCCCATCCTATAATTGCCCAGGAAGATTGAGCTAGCCTACCAGCACAAGACACCACCAAGCAGGACAAGATGTGGACAGAGATGGGACTAGCTAGCCAGAGAAGGTACCCCGTCCTATAATTTCCCAGGAAGATTGAGCTAGCCTACCAGCACAAGACACCACCAAGCAGGACAAGATGTGGACAAAGATGAGACTAGTTAGCCAGAGAAGGTACCCAGTCCTATAATTGCCCAGGGAGTTCGAACTAGCCTACCAGCACAAGACACCACCAAGCAGGACCCAATGTGGACAAAGATGAGACTAGCTAGCCAGAGAAGGCACCCAGTCCTATAATTGCCCAGGAAGATCGAGGTAGCCTACCAGCAGAAGACACCACCAAGCAGGACAAGATGTGGACAAAGATGAGACTAGCTAGCCAGAGAAGGTACCCAGTCCTATAATTGCCCATGAAGATCGAGCTAGCCTACAAGCACAAGACACCACCAAGCAGGACAAGATGTGGACAAAGATGAGACTAGCTAGCCAGAGAAGGCACCCAGTCCTATAATTGCCCAGGAAGTTCAAGCTAGCCTACCAGCACAAGACACCACCAAGCAGGACAAAATGTGGACAAAGATGAGACTAGCTAGTCAGAGAAGGTACCCAGTCCTATAATTGCCCAGGAAGATTGAGCTAGTCTACCAGCACAAGACACCACCAAGCAGGACAGGATGTGGAGAAAGATGAGACTAGCTAGCCAGAGAAGGTACCCCGTCCTATAATTGCCCAGGAAGATCGAGCTAGCCTACCAGCACAAGACATCACCAAGCAGGACAAGATGCGGACAAAGATGAGGCTAGCTAGCCAGAGAAGGTACCCAGTCCTATAATTGCCCAGGAAGATTGAGCAAGCCTACCAGCACAAGACACCACCAAGCAGGACACAATGTGGACAAAGATGAGACTAGCTAGCCAGAGAAAGTACCCAGTCCTATAATTGCCCAGGAAGATCGAGCTAGCCTACCAGCACAAGACACTACCAAGCAGGACCCAAAGTGGACAAAGATGAGACTAGCTAGCCAGAGAAAGTACCCAGTCCTATAATTGCCCAGGAAGACCGAGCTAGCCTACCAGCACAAGACACTACCAAGCAGGACAAGATGTGGACAAAGATGAGACTAGCTAGCCAGAGAAGGTACCCAGTCCTATAATTGCCCAGGAAGATAGAGCTAGCCTACCAGCACAAGACACCACCAAGCAGGACAAGATGTAGACAAAGATGAGACTAGCTAGCTAGAGAAGTTACCCAGTCCTATAATTGCCCAGGAAGATAGAACTAGCCTACCAGCAGAAGACACCACCAAGCAGGACAAGATGTGGACAAAGATGACACTAGTTAGCCAGAGAAGGCACGCAGTCCTATAATTGCCCAGGAAGATCGTGCTAGCCTACCTGCACAAGACACCACCAAGCAGGACAGGATGTGGACAAAGATGAGACTAGCTAGACAGAGAAGGTACCCGGTCCTATAATTGCCCAGGAAGATCGAGCTACCCTACGAGCAAAAGACACCACCAAGCAGGACAGGATGTGGACAAAGATGAGACTAGCTAGACAGAGAAGGTACCCGGTCCTATAATTGCCCAGGAAGATCGATCTAGCCTACCAGCACAAGACACAACCAAGCAGGACAGGATGTGGAAAAAGATGAGACTAACTAGCCAGAGAAGGTACCCAGCCCTATAATTGCCCAGCGAGATCGAGCTAGCCTACCAGCGCAAGACACCACCAAGCAGGACCCAAAGTGGACAAAGATGAGACTAGCTAGCCAGAGAAGGCACCCAGTCCTATAATTGCCCAGGAAGATCGAGCTAGCCTACCAGCAGAAGACGCCACCAAGCAGGACAAGATGTGGACAAAGATGACACTAGTTAGCCAGAGAAGGCACCCAGTCCTATAATTGCCCAGGAAGATCGAGCTAGCCTACCTGCACAAGACACCACCAAGCAGGATAGGATGTGGACAAAGATGAGACTAGCTAGCCAGAGAAGGTACCCCATCCTATAATTGCCCAGGAAGATCGAGCTAGCCTACCAGCACAAGACACCACCAAGCAAAACAAGATGTGGACAAAGATGAGACTAGCTAGCCAGAGAAGGTACCCAGTCCTATATTTGCCCAGGAAGATCGAGCTAGCCTACCAGCACAAGACACCACCAAGCAGGAGACAATGTGGACAAAGATGAGACTAGCTAGCCAGAGAAGTCACCCAGTTCTATAATTGCCCTGAAAGTTCAAGCTAGCCTACCAGCACAAGACACCACCAAGCAGGACAAGATGTGGACAAAGATGGGACTAGCTAGCCAGAGAAGGTACCCCGTCCTATAATTGCCCAGGAAGATTGAGCTAGCCTACCAGCACAAGACACCACTAAGCAGGACAAGATGTGGACAAAGATGAGACTAGCTAGCCAGAGAAGGTTCCCAGTCCTATAATTGCCCAGGAAGATCGAGCTAGCCTACAGCACAAGACACCACCAAGCAGGACACAATGTGGACAAAGATGAGACTAGCTAGCAAGAGAAGGTACCCATTCCTATAATTGCCCAGGAAGATCGAGCTAGCCTACCAGCACAAGACACCACCAAGCAGGACCCAAAGTGGACAAAGATGAGACTAGCTAGCCAGAGAAGGCACCCAGTCCTATAATTGCAAAGGAAGATCGAGCTAGCCTACCAGCAGAAGACACCACCAAGCAGGACAAGATATGGACAAAGATGAGACTAGCTAGCCAGAGAAGGTACCCAGTCCTATAATTGCCCATGAAGATCGAGCTAGCCTACCAGCACAAGACACCACCAAGCAGGACAAGATGTGGACAAAGTGAGACTAGCTAGCCAGAGAAGGCACCCAGTCCTATAATTGCCCAGGAAGTTCAAGCTAGCCTACCAGCACAAGACACCACCAAGCAGGACAAGATGTGGACAAAGATGAGACTAGAAAGCCAGAGTAGGTACCCCATCCTATAATTGCCCAGGAAGATTGAGCTAGCCTACCAGCACAAGACACCACCAAGCAGGACAAGATGTGGACAAAGATGGGACTAGCTAGCCAGAGAAGGTACCCCGTCCTATAATTGCCCAGGAAGATTGAGCTAGCCTACCAGCACAAGACACCACCAAGCAGGACAAGATGTGGACAAAGATGAGACTAGTTAGCCAGAGAAGGTACCCAGTCCTATAGCTGCCCAGGAAGATCGAGCTAGCCTACCAGCACAAGACACCACCAAGCAGGACACAATGTGGACAAAGATGAGACTAGCTAGCACGAGAAGGTACCCAGTCCTATAATTGCCCAGGAAGATCGAGCTAGCCTACCAGCACAAGACACCACCAAGCAGGACCCAAAGTGGACAAAGTTGACACTAGCTAGCCAGAGAAGGCACCCAGTCCTATAATTGCCCAGGAAGATCGAGCTAGCCTACCAGCAGAAGACACCACCAAGCAGGACAAGATGTGGACAAAGATGAGACTAGCTAGCCAGAGAAGGTACCAGTCCTATAATTGCCCATGAAGATCGAGCTAGCCTACAAGCACAAGACACCACCAAGCAGGACAAGATGTGGACAAAGATGAGACTAGCTAGCCAGAGAAGGCACCCAGTCCTATAATTGCCCAGGAAGTTCAAGCTAGCCTACCACCACAAGACACCACCAAGCAGGACAAAATGTGGACAAATATGAGACTAGCTAGCCAGATAAGGTACCAAGTCCTATAATTGCCCAGGAAGATTGAGCTAGTCTACCAGCACAAGACACCACCAAGCAGGACAGGATGTGGACAAAGATGAGACTAGCTAGCCAGAGAAGGTACCCCGTCCTATAATTGCCCAGGAAGATCGAGCTAGCCTACCAGCACAAGACATCACCAAGCAGGACAAGATGCGGACAAAGATTAGGCTAGCTAGCCAGAGAAGGTACCCAGTCCTATAATTGCCCAGGAAGATTGAGCTAGCCTACCAGCACAAGACACCACCAAGCAGGACACAATGTGGACAAAGATGAGACTAGCTAGCCAGAGAAAGTACCCAGTCCTATAATTGCCCAGGAAGATCGAGCTAGCCTACCAGCACAAGACACTACCAAGCAGGACCCAAAGTGGACAAAGATGAGACTAGCTAGCCAGAGAAGGTACCCAGTCCTATAATTGCCCAGGAAGACCGAGCTAGCCTACCAGCACAAGACACTACCAAGCAGGACAAGATGTGGACAAAGATGAGACTAGCTAGCCAGAGAAGGTACCCAGTCCTATAATTGCCCAGGAAGATCGAGCTAGCCTACCAGCACAAGACACCACCAAGCAGGACCCAAAGTGGACAAAGATGAGACTAGCTAGCCAGAGAAGGTACCCAGTCCTATAATTTCCCAGGAAGACCGAGCTAGCCTACCAGCACAAGACACCACCAAGAAGGACAAGATGCATACAAAGATGAGACTAGCTAGCCAGAGAAGGTACCCAATCCTATAATTGCCCAGGAAGATCGAGCTAGCCTACCAGCACAAGACACAACCAAGCAGGACAAGATGTGGACAAAGATGAGACTAGCTAGCCAGAGAAGGTACCCAGTCCTATAATTGCCCAGGAAGATAGAGCTAGCCTACCAGCATAAGACACCACCAAGCAGGACAAGATGTGGACAAAGATGAGACTAGCTAGCCAGAGAAGGCACCCAGTCCTATAATTTCCCAGGAAGATCGAGCTAGCCTACCAGCAGAAGACACCACCAAGCAGGACAAGATGTGGACAAAGATGACACTAGCTAGCCAGGGAAGGCACCCAGTCCTATAATTGCCCAGGACAATTGAGCTAGCCTACCTGCACAAGACACCACCAAGCAGGACAGGATATGGACAAAGATGAGACTAGCTAGCCAGAGAAGGTACCCCGTCCTATAATTGCCCAGGAAGATCGAGCTAGCCTACCAGCACAAGACACCACCAAGCAGGACAAGATGTGGACAAAGATGAGACTAGCTAGCCAGAGAAGGTACCCAGTCCTATAATTGCCAAGGAAGATCGAGCTAGCCTACCAGCACAAGACACCACCAAGCAGGAGACAATGTGGACAAAGATGAGACTAGCTAGCCAGAGAAGTCACCCAGTTCTATAATTGCCCAGGAAGTTCAAGCTAGCCTACCAGCACAATACACCACCAAGCAGGACAAGATGTGGACAAAGATGAGACTAGCTAGCCAGAGAAGGTACCCAGTCCTATAATTGCCCAGGAAGATTGAGCTAGCCTACCAGCACAAGACACCACCAAGCAGGACAAAATGTGGACAAAGATGAGACCAGCTAGCCAGAGAAGGTTCCCAGTCCTATAATTGCCCAGGAAGATCGAGCTAGCCTACCAGCACAAGACACCTGTCACGCCTCCATCTTCATCCACGCGTTCCGTGTACACATCCCATAATCCAGCCCCCACTATCACCACCAAAATACATGCCAGGACATACTCTCCCCTGCAGGCAAAGGGTGGGACAAGGTCAGCGACGCCGGTTTTTGCCTCATTTCCCATCCCGGAGTTGGTTTCCATTCCGGCGTTGGCAGTTGCCATGGAGACGCGCCATGGGCATTCTACAAGTCTCCGTTGCCGGCACCTGGGAGCTCCTCCTTCAGCACGTTCGATCACGTGACGGATGATGAGAGTCACGTGATCATTAGTCAGCGTTCAAAAGCGACGCGCTGACTGCCCTCCAGCGCTTCACAGCTGATCCTGTTGGGAGCATTACAGATTACGGATTACAGACTACCACTGACCTCGGATTGATCTTGGACTCTGATTTGGCTTCTTCCTTCACGGTACCTTTGCCTGGAACTTACTCCTTTGCTATACCTTGCCGGAACTGTTCTCTCCTGGACTCGACCACGTTTTCGTCCCCGGACTGCTATTGGATTGCCCTTTTGTTATGAACTTTGTTCTTGGATCACGTATTTTTCAACTGATTGACTCACAGCTTCTGGCTTCTACGTCAGGTGGTGACTTCATCCTACTAAGTGCATTACCAAGCTGTCATCTTGTCTTCACCCTTGCCGTCTGCCTCCGATAACATCCTTACACCAATATTGGGTCCCGACCAACTCCTAAGGGTAAGCCTTATTGTATTTATTTATTTATTTCACATTTATAAAGCGCTCACACAGCCCGCAGGCATCGAGGCGCTGTTACAGGAATTGTCTTTTTTGTTTTTCTTAGTTGCGTAATTGTGTGTTTTTTTTTTCTTAGTTACGTATTTATAATGCGCTTAAACACCCAAAGGTTTCTAAGCGCGGACCCGGGGATCGAACCTGTTGTTGCTCCGTGTCGTCTTGCTTCCAAGACGGGAACGCTGCCGCTGAGCTATCCTCCCGTAGACTTCTTACATATTCATATACAAGTCTAGGTTTCTGTGTTTATGACCTAACCTCGTGTTTGCCTTACAGTGGTCATAGGGGGCATCTTCCGGCATTCCTGGATCCGGCTGACGAAATTCACCACCTGTGGCCTCAAGGACCGCTCGGGCAGTAATTTCTTATTTGCTCGAGTGGTACTTGGGGATGGAGGTTTCATCGGCTACACGACCATAAAGTCTTGACAGACTTTGGAGCCCTTTTTTGGTCGTCCAGACGATGGAACCTGCTGCCGGGGACCCTGTGGCAGCTCTAATGCAAGCTGTTGCATCCCTTAGAACCAAAGTGTGATGCTGGAAATGCAGCAGAGGGACAGGGCCTCTGAATCATTGTCCTTTACTGCTTTTTATCGTGTGTTCTGTCATGTTTTCTGCCCAGGAGTCCAGGTGGGACTCCTGGCAGTGCAGCTCTCTCTTTTGGTTTGGTGAACAGACCCATGGGATACCCTTATGGCACCCTTAGGTAGGGGTACAACCCTGTACCCCTAGTGTATGTTTTTGGGCACCTGTGGGTGGCCCACAGAGCAGGGTATGGGCTGGTGGCAGCTCCATGCTGAATTTGACAGGTGCTCTGGGTGTCCTCCATTTTGGGATACCCAGGCCCTGCCATTGGGATCAGTTGATTCCTGATAGGAAACAAGATGGCCCCTGTGGCCTCTTGCTTTCTATTGCCTGTTACCTTGTTTCCCAAAGTCCTGGGAAGCCCTGACTCTGTCCCTTCCCCCTGACTGGCTGTTGGGTGGAAGTTCCATATATGGTGTTGTTGTGAAGGCCCAGCTAGACTGACTGGAGCCTTCCCAGTGACTGTATGTTGTGGGTACCTCCTGTGGGTGGGACCTGGGTGAATGGAGTGTGTGACCAATCTACACTCCTTGTTGTGGTTGTCTGGTTTCTGGCATGAGAGACAAAGACTGAGACAGCCCTGCCCGGAACTGGCCTGAATGCAGTGTGTAGTGTTGAATGGCTGGGTACTTGTCCCAATCCACATTCCTTGTTGTGAGTGTCTGAAAGGGAGGAGTGTGGCCTGAATGCACTGTGTGCCTGATTGGCTGACTGACTGCATGAATGCCCTTCTGTATGATTGGCTGCTGAGTGTGTGCCAGCAGTGTGGATGAGAGACAGAATAGTATATCTGGGGACCTCTCACCACTGTTCAGAAGGTTCAGGGAACGTTCAGAAGCATTCAGAAGCGTTCTGGAGCTAAGTCTCCACTCTAAGAGTAACTGGAACTGCTGATCCTCGACGTCCAGCTGGAAGAAGAAGACTTGCTGTTGCATTTGCTTCGACCGATCCGAAGGCTGCCGAAATCGTCGAAGACTGACCCGAGAGAGGACCTGGTAAGGCGCCCTCTTCCCGTGCTCCGAGGGACCATCGAGCACCGCTCCATCTTCGCTGAAGCGCCCTGGAAGACAGACCCTCGAAAGGCTGCCGACCCGAGACGGGACCGCCGAGGAGATCGAAGTGAAGCATGCGGACATCGCCGCCGTCGAAGTCCATTGCCGTCGACCAGGGATAGCAGGTTTGTGTAACAGCTGGAGGCCCGTCGAAGTTGTGTTGCCCAGCCGTGGGAACCACTTGACGCCGTGCCGCCGACGACCGGAGCCGTCCGCTCCTTTGCCTAAGAACATTCGAATCGAAGGACTCCCTCGTCCGCACCGTCGACCGCTTTATCCTGCCGGAGAAAGTCGAGAACGACCAACGCGCTGAGGAGAAACCTGCCGGTGGGTTTCCCGCCACCCGAAGACCACAAAGACTCAAACGACTCGATGCCCTTGCTGGGCCTCCGTCTCCACAATCTTTGCGGTCCAGAACTATTGTCACCGAGGTGCCCCGCACGCCTCTGCCTTGCAGGACGCCGACGCTCCGACGCCGACGAGCACCGCTCGGACGAAGCTGCCGCCTCATCGACGCCGTTCTACCCTGTTTGTCGACGGACGTTCGACGCCCCGTGTCTCCCGCTTGAAAGGGAAGGCTTTCAAGAAGGGCCGTCGATTCCCCGTCGCCGAACACCGAGTTCCTCGACGCTTCTCGACGCCTCTCGACGCCTCTCGACGATCCGTGACTCCCGCTTGAAAGGGGGTCGCTCAAGAAGGATCTGTCGACGCCTCTTCGAAGAACTCGACTCCACCAGGTACATTGTGGGGGTAAAAACATTATAGGAGGGAATAAGACTTGCAGAACAATATATGGACTGGGCTTGTGCTATATCTTTATTTTACAGGTTGCCCAGGTGGGGGGATCTCCACACAGAACTGTGTCTAGTGGTAGGGGCCAGTATTCTGCCTATTGCTCAACCATCTTATTTTCTCTCCTCTCTCTATTGCTGGTTTCACTCTATTGATCTGTGTGACATTGTTACAGTATTGTTGATGCACTTTAATGAGATCTAATACAAAGGGTGGTACCACTTTAGAATTGTATATATTTGCCATTGTTGATTTTCCTAAGTACAAAGTGAGTTATTATGATAAGTGTACATAACCTTGAATATTGATTATATAAAGACTGTGTTCTAACCAATACAGTGTGTGGACATTCCTTTGTGGGGGCTTGGGGACTACACTGTACTTAAGAACCAGCCTGCATCACCTCCTGAGAAGCTAGGCCTTGATTGCTCGTCCATTGTTACCGTACTAGAGAATCTTGGCTGGGGTCCTCTGTGCCTCTCTTCTACCATATAGAGAGCAGAAGTACAGACACCCCCTACCGGTCTTCTTCACACTGGTGGCAGCGGTGGGATGCTTATGGTTTTAAGAATCAGTGTATAACCGTGCCACTTACAAAAGATATCCACACTTTATTAAATTAAGGTTTAGTTGTGTACAAGATAACTGCATTACAAACAATGGAGTCTATTGCAAATGGCAAATTGACTCGGATGAGCTTGGAGGCTCTCCAGAGTGCTTGTGAAGCCAGGGAGTTAGACTTTGTGGATAAGTCTAGGGCTGAGCTGATAGCTGCCCTGGTGGACTACCAGACTGATGGTGAAACTCTTGATGAGGGGGGGAATGCAACCAATGAGGACTCTGCCCCTGGGGTTTCTGCTGAATCTGTTTCTGGGAATGCCGCCATTCCTGCTGCCTCTGTTCCAAACCCCAGCAATTCCTTGGAGCTTGAGTTATTAAGGATGAAATTGGCCTTTGAATACCGCAAGTTGGAAATAGATGCTGAACTTAAGAAAGAGGAGTTGGCTCAACAAGTGGAGCTCAAGAATAGGGATCTTGAACTCAGAAATAAGGACCTTGAACTCAAGAGCCAGGACACTGAATGTCAGAGAATCCAGCTAGAGAAAGCTAGAGTGGAGACTTCAGTTAAAACCAGTGAGAGTGTCAGGTCCCCAGCCACCAAGTTTATGAAAGATTTGGTTGGTGTATTTGTGGAGGGTTCAGATATCCTCCAATGGATTGAAGCGTTTGAAATAGCTTGTGCGATTCATGATGTTGATAAAAGAGATTGGGCTAAGTGTTTGTTAAGCAGAGTGCCTCAAACTGGATATGACTGTATTCTGAAGCTGAGTGTGGAAGAAAGGGGTCAGTATGAGTGTATGAAGTCTGCTTTGATTGCCAGGTTTGGCAAGACACCTACCCAATACCTTAGAAGGTTCAGGGATTTTAAGAAAAGAGAGAATGTGTCTTGGGTTGACTGGGTGAGTGCTGCGCACATGAACATGATGGGGTGGATCGATGGATACAAGGTTAAGACTTTTGTTGAATTGTCCCACCTCTTGTTTTTTGAGCATTTTTCTGAAGCCTTTTCACCAGCGCTGCGTCAGTATGTGGCTGACCAGAACATTTTGGACCCCTTTAAGCTGGCTAGGTTGGCTGACAAGTGGGTCTCCCACCGGGTGTCCCCTAGGACTCCAGTGGGAAGGACAAGGACAAAGAAAAGGGGGCCTCTCAGAAAGCTGAGGAGTCCCACAAGCAGTCACAGTCGGGTAAACCTAAACCTTCCATTCCCAAGACCCAAAAATCTAGTGGGGATAAGTCATCTGTGGGTGGGAATAAGAGTAGTGGTCCACCTGCTGCAAAGCAGGCTCCCAGTGGTTCCAGTACCGTACCCCGCACTCCTGGCGCTTGTTGGGACTGTGGGGCTCTGGATCACAAAAGGGATGACTCCAAGTGTAAAGGTAAGGCACTTGGAGTACAGGCTGTCAGCCTGACCTACCCTTACCCCGTGTCTGAGGTGGAGGCCACTGTCCTCCCCTCCTCTACCGGGATCACATTTGGTGCTCCGGTAGAGATTTCCTTAGTGTCCTTTGGGGCCTGGGACCAGTATGCAGAAGTACTGGCGACTATCCCACAGAACACCCGTAGGTTTTTGAGAAGTGTCCTCTTGAATGGCCAGCCTTCTACTGGTTTGAGAGACACTGGGGCAAGCATGACAGTGGTGGACAGGACCCTGCTCAAGCCAGAGGACTATGTAGGTGCTCCTCTGCAAACCACCAGGTTAGCTGGTGGGCCTCCCAAATTATCACCTGTAGCCTTAGTCACACTCATGATTGGAGACAAGACAGCAAAGCTTCCTGTCCTGGTTCAGGACAATGTCCCTGCTAACATTCTGTTAGGAAATGATCTAGTAGAGTTGGGGTTGATCTCCGAAGGTCTTCCCATGACTGCTGCTGCAGTCACTAGGTCACAGGTGACACCGGGTCTGGCTGTGGGTCAGGTACCCGAGCCAAAGGCGAGGCCGAAGTCAAGAATAAGGAAGACCAAGAAGGCCACCTTTGTGGAGGGAACACCTTCTCTTCCTGCTGTTCCGACAGCACCCATTGGGATCCATGCTCCGGACGGGCTGGGTCCAGTGGAAAACCCAAACTCAACTCCTGTGGGAGAAGAGACAGAAGACTCTCCTGTGGGAGAGGTTCTCAACCCGGAGGATCATCCCAACCTTCAATGCTTGTTAGCTGTAGGGGGACCCTCCCGGGCAGACTTCTGTAAGGGACAGAGAGAGTGCCACTCTCTCGAGGGACTGAGGAAACAGGCCCTGTCCCAGGCACAAGGAGAAGTGCCTAGGACATTCCGGATTTATTGGGAGGGTGAGCTCCTTGTTAGTGAGCCCACTAAGCCTGAACCTGGTGCCCTCAAGAGGTTGGTGGTACCCCAGGTTTACAGGCCCTTCCTACTGCAGTTGGCGCATGAGGTGCCCTTGGCTGGTCATCTTGGGACCAAGAAGACTAAGCAGAGGCTCTCTGCCCATTTCTACTGGCCACGGATGGGAGTAGAGGTGGAGTTCCACTGCAGGACTTGCCCAACTTGTCAGTTGTCTGGCAAGACTGGAGGTAGTGTCATTGCCCCACTGCAGCCATTGCCAGTGGTTGGCACACCATTTGAGAGGGTGGGCATCGACATCGTCGGTCCCCTTGACCCTCCCACTTCAGGTGGACATTGGTTCATCCTGGTCTTGGTAGATCATGCCACCAGGTACCCTGAGGCAATACCCCTTCGGACTGTTACTGCCAAGGTGGTTGCCAGGGCTCTCCTGGGCATTTTCACCCGTGTTGGATTCCCCAAGGAGGTTGTCTCTGACAGAGGATCCAACTTCATGTCTAGTTACATGAAAACCATGTGGAAAGAGTGCGGGGTAACCTACAAGTTCTCCACCTCTTACCACCCCCAGACCAATGGTCTGGTTGAGAGATTTAATAAAACTCTCAAGGGCATGCTAGGGGCTTTGGAAGAACCCCTAAGGAGGAAATGGGATCTCCTCCTGCCATGCCTGCTGTTTGCTTACAGAGAGGTACCTCAAGAGGGTGTTGGTTTTAGCCCCTTTGAGTTACTCTTTGGACATCCCGTGAGGGGGCCCCTCGCCTTGATCAGAGAAGGCTTGGAAGCCACCCCTCCAGGTCCCGCCAAGCAAGTGGGGGACTATGTGTTAGGCCTCAGACGGAGGATGACACAGATGATGGGTCAGGCAACAGCAAATCTCAAGGCCAGCCAGGAATTGAATAAGTACTGGCATGACCTTAAAGCCTCGCAAGTGGATTGGACTCCGGGACAGGAAATCCTTGTGATGGAGCCTACCAAGCCCAGAGCTCTGGCAGACAAGTGGACTGGACCCTTCAGGATCATCTCCAAGATGGGCGAAGTCAATTATCTGGTTGACATGGGAGCCTCTGGGGTAGCCCCTCAGATATTCCATGTCAACAGGCTCAAGCCTTTCCACCGGCGAGCAGAAGTCTCATGTCTCTTGCTAGCTTCAGGGCAAGAAGAGGATGAGAGTGAGCCCCTTCCTGATTTGCTGCATAGCAACCCTCAGGATGGCTCAGTGGAGGGAGTACATCTCTCTCCGGATTTGACAACAGAGCAACAGAGGGCCTGCAGGGCTTTACTCCAACAGTATGCCTCTCTATTTTCACTGACGCCAGGCCTTACACCGTGCTGTAGGCATGAAATTGACACTGGTGACAGTGTGCCTGTCAAAAGCAGGTGATACCGTATGTCAGATACCGTCAAGAACCACATCCAGGCTGAGGTCGCCAAGATGTTGGATCTGGGTGTTATTGAACCCTCAACCAGTCCCTGGTCCAGTCCAGTGGTCCTTGTCCCCAAGGCAAGTTCCCAGGCGGGTACCAAGGATTGGAGGTTCTGTGTGGACTACCGAGGAGTCAATGCCGTCACCAAAACTGACGCGCACCCATTGCCCAGGGCTGATGAGCTCGTGGACACCAAAGGTGCTGCCAAATTTGTGAGCACCTTTGACCTTACCTCAGGCTATTGGCAAATAGCTCTGACGGACCATGCCAAGGAAAAGACGGCCTTCTCAACACCTGAGGGACTCTACCAGTTTAGGGTCATGCCTTTTGGGTTGAAGAATGCCCCTGCCACCTTCCAGAGATTGGTCAACCATGCGCTCAGTGGGCTGGAAGCCTTTTGTGTGGCTTACTTAGACGACATTGCCGTCTACAGTTCCACCTGGGAAGAGCATTTGACACATCTGGATAAGGTGTTGCAGGCCTTGAAAAGGGCTAACCTCACTATCAAGGCCACCAAGTGTCAGATAGCTCAGGGGAAAGTTACCTATCTTGGTCATGAGGTAGGAGGGGGTCAAATCCAACCTCTCTCCAGTAAAGTACAGGATGTACAGAACTGGGAGACTCCCACTACTCAAACCCAGGTGAGAGCCTTTTTGGGCCTCACTGGGTACTATCGCAATTTCATGGCAGACTATGGAACCATAGCTGCACCCCTGACAGCTCTAACTTCACCCAAACAGCCTAGGAAGGTTAATTGGACCGAGGACTGTCAGAGGGCCTTTGATGGCTTGAAAGAAAGTCTGTGTAGGGCACCTGTGTTGTGTGCGCCTGACTACAGCCGACCCTTTATCGTCCAGACGGATGCCTGCGACACCGGAATTGGAGCTGTCTTGTCCCAGTTAGATGACAAAGGGAGAGAACATCCTATCATATTCATCAGTAGACAACTCAAGGGTAGAGAACTTAGGTGGGCTACTGTTGAAAAGGAGTGTTTTAGCATAGTTTGGAGCCTTAGGCGTTTTAGGCCCTACCTTACGGGGTCTACCTTCAAGGTCCAAACAGATCATAAGCCCCTGAAGTGGCTTATGCAAATGAAGGGTGAGAATCCGAAATTGCTCAGGTGGTCCATTAGCCTGCAAGGGCTAGACTTCAACATAGAGCACAGACCAGAGAAGAGTCACGATAATGCAGATGGCCTTTCCAGAAGGTATGTTGACCGTCTGGATGAGGGTGTCTATCCCGTGGGAGATTAGACATCCTCCACCTCAGTCTGGGGGGCGACTGTGATGCTGGAAATGCATCAGAGGGACAGGGCCTCTGAATCCTTGTCCTTTACTGCTTTTTATCGTGTGTTCTGTCATGTTTTCTGCCCAGGAGTCCAGGTGGGACTCCTGGCAGTGCAGCTCTCTCTTTTGGTTTGGTGAACAGACCCATGGGATACCCTTATGGCACCCATAGGTAGGGGTACAACCCTGTACCCCTAGTGTATGTTTTTGGGCACCTGTGGGTGGCCCAAAAACATAGACTAGGGCTGGTGGCAGCTCCATGCTGAATTTGACAGGTGCTCTGGGTGTCCTCCATTTTGGGATACCCAGGCCCTGCCATTGGGATCAGTTGATTCCTGATAGGAAACAAGATGGCCCCTGTGGCCGCTTGTTTTCTATTGCCTGTTACCTTGTTTCCCAAAGTCCTGGGAAGCCCTGACTCTGTCCCTTTCCCCTGACTGGCTGTTGGGTGGAAGTTCCATATATGGTGTTGTTGTGAAGGCCCAGCTAGACTGACTGGAGCCTTCCCAGTGACTGTATGTTGTGGGTACCTCCTGTGGGTGGGACCTGGGTGAATGGAGTGTGTGACCAATCTACACTCCTTGTTGTGGTTGTCTGGTTTCTGGCATGAGAGACAAAGACTGAGACAGCCCTGCTCGAAACTGGCCTGAATGCAGTGTGTAGTGTTGAATGGCTGGGTACTTGTCCCAATCCACATTCCTTGTTGTGAGTGTCTGAAAGGGAGGAGTGTGGCCTGAATGCATTGTGTGCCTGATTGGCTGACTGACTGCATGAATGCCCTTCTGTATGATTGGCTGCTGAGTGTGTGCCAGCAGTGTGGATGAGAGACAGAATAGTATATCTGGGGACCTCTCACCACTGTTCAGAAGGTTCAGGGAACGTTCAGAAGCGTTCAGAAGCGTTCTGGAGCTGAGTCTCCACTCTAAGAGTAACTGGAACTGCTGATCCTCGACGTCCAGCTGGAAGAAGAAGACTTGCTGTTGCATTTGCTTCGAACGATCCGAAGGCTGCCGAAATCGTTGAAGACTGACCCGAGAGAGGACCTGGTAAGGCGCCCTCTTCCCATGCTCCGAGGGACCATCGAGCACCGCTCCATCTTCGCCGAAGCGCCCTGGAAGACAGACCCTCGAAAGGCTGCCGACCCGAGACGGGACCGCCGAGGAGATCGAAGTGAAGCACCCGGACATCGCCGCCGTCGAAGTCCATTGCCGTCGACCAGGGTTCGCAGGTTTGTGTAACCACTGGAGGCCCGTCGAAGTTGTGTTGCCCAGCCGTTGGAACCACTTGACGCCTTTCCGCCGACGACCGGAGCCGTCCGCTCCTTTGCCTAAGAACATTTGAATCGAAGGACTCCCTCGTCCGCACCGTCGACCGCTTTATCCTGCCGGAGAAAGTCGAGAACAACCAACGCGCTGAGAAGAAACCTGCCGGTGGGTTTCCCGCCACCCGAAGACCACAAAGACTCGAACGACTCGACGCCCTTGCTGGGCCTCCGTCTCCACAATCTTTGCGGTCCAGAACTATTGTCACCGCGGTGCCCCGCACGCCTCTGCCTTGCAGGACGCCGACGCTCCGACGCCGACGAGCACCGCTCGGACGAAGCTGCCGCCTCATCGACGCCGTTCTACCCTGTTTGTCGACGGACGTTCGATGCCCCGTGTCTCCTGCTTGAAAGGGAAGGCATTCAAGAAGGGCCATCGATTCCCCGTCGCCGAACACCGAGTTCCTCGACGCCTCTCGATGATCCGTGACTCCCGCTTGAAAGGGGGTCGCTCAAGAAGGATCTGTCGATGCCTCTTCGAAGAACTCGACTCCACCAGGTACATTAGTGGGGTAAAAACATTATAGGAGGGAATAAGACTTGCAGAACAATATATGGACTGGGCTTGTGCTATATCTTTATTTTACAGGTTGCCCAGGTGGGGGGATCTCCACACAGAACTGTGTCTAGTGGTAGGGGCCAGTATTCTGCCTATTGCTCAACCATCTTATTTTCTCTCCTCTCTCTATTGCTGGTTTCACTCTATTGATCTGTGTGACATTGTTACAGTATTGTTGATGCACTTTAATGAGATCTAATACAAAGGGTGGTACCACTTTAGAATTGTATATATTTGCCATTGTTGATTTTCCTGAGTACAAAGTGAGTTATTATATATATAATACTTTATTGTGGTATAATCCAAGAAATGGATTTTACACAACACATTTTAAACACATTCATTGATACATCACTTATCCATATATAAAAATGTTATACTAATATAGGTTATATAAAGAAATAAGTATAATAAAAACAAATATATGCAATATAAAATGTATCAAATATATATCTAATACAAAAGTTAAAATGTAAAGCCCAGGACAGCGTAGTGTCCCAACAGTATACTACACTACCATTGGAATCACATTTATAAGCATAATTACAGTACGAAAGGTGCCTTCTCATTCTACTAATGTTATTGTTATTATTATTTAATGGTAATTGGTGTCCTTGTTACTGCTATTCCTGTGTTGGTGATAGTAAGGGCATAATTTGTGTCCATACTCTAAAAAGGGACAACTGTAAACTAAGAGATTCAGTATTTAAACACATATACCAAAAGTCCTCCTCAATAATTGCCTCATAATTATGGACCCATTTATCATATGCATTCATATATATGGGGCCCAATTTAGGGCACAGGGTTAACACATGTCTAGTGGTTTCCAATTTTCCTGCCCCCTGGCAGATACGGCATATCCTGGCCTCCCCAGGTATTTTCAGTCGTGGTCCTATGATAGTCAATACAGGCAACTGGTTGATTCTTAATCTTAACAAGAAATTTCTCACCTCAGGGGCCGGGCATAGTAACAGATATGGCTGCACTTTTAAATATCTATATGAGACATATCTAACCGCCTCATATCCCTTCAATTTGGACAAGTGGTCTAGGTTTGCACACCAGTCCCATTTATTCAGCTTGTCCTCAAATGCCTTTTTTTGATGGATGTAAGGTAATTTGCTCAAGTTTATATAGGACCAATCAATTTCCCTAAATAATGTTTCATTCAGGTCTTTGTAATTAGTACCACGTAGGTGCCTTTCTGTGTCGTAATTTTTTCCTGCCAGGCCCAGCAGTTTACAATGGGGCTCTGCACGCGATTTTAGGTAGAAAGCTCCTCGGGCCCGAAGAGCTCTACCTCTCAGGGAGATGAGGCCCAGTTCTAGGCGGAGATATTGTATCGAGCAAGAAGGACCCAGTCCCAGCACCATACGCCAGAAGTGGCCTTCCAAAGTGTTAAGCCAGGTTAAGTCTTGCATGGCCAATGCCTCCAAACCATAGAGAACTGCCGGCACAAAACATTGAAGGTAGAGTTTCAATATACCAGCCATACTGAAGCCAGCCGTACCCTTTGCGAATTTACACACCTGGAGTGTAATTAATTTCGCTCTCCGTGTCTTGTATCTTATTATGGCATCATAGTTTGTGGGTGCTTTAAAGTCCAAGCCCAGGTAGGGATATTGTTCTACAACCTCAATTTTACCCACCTTGGTATTTATACCCGTGCGATGAGGTCCCTTTTGTGCTATTGTCATTATTTTTGTCTTTTCCACATTAATTACAAGTCCTATCTGGGTGGCATATTCCCCTAACTCATTCATCATATTCTGTATACCGGACATCGTACGATCTAAAAGAATCAAATCGTCCGCATATAGCATTCCTATTACAGGAGTGTTACCTAGTTTAGGGGGGCAATTTGATTTTGTAGCCATGTAATCTAGCAGGTCAGCTATATATATATTAAATAGCATGGGTGCGGTTATACAACCTTGCTTGACTCCCATGTTAATATTGATATTATCCGTAATATCACCTTGATCGTTAAGGCGCACCCTGGTAGATGTATTGCTATATAAGGCAATTAATATATTTAGAATCCACATCGGACATTCCAACGCCTTTAATTTAGACCATAATATGTTCCGTATCACCAAATCGAAGGCGCTACTAAAATCTACAAAAGCGATGTATAGCGTGGAGTCTTTGTTGCTCGTGGTGTTGTTAATTAATTGGTCCAGTATCCTGATGTTATGTGTAGTGCTAGATCCCGGCCTAAAGCCCGTTTGTGCATAATTTAAAATGCAGTTTTCAGTAACCCACCTTTCTATTTCTTTAAGGACCAGAGTATTAAAGATTTTACTGGTGACGTCCAGCATAGAGAGTTGCCGGTAGTTAATAGGTTTAGTCCGCTCCCCCTTTTTATATATCGGGATTAATATAGATTTTTTCCAGGAAGTCGGTATCTGACAATTTCTACAGATTCTTGAGTACAAGGTGAGTAAAAGTTGTGCCCAATTATGTGGGTCTTTCTTCAAGACTGCGTTAGCTAAGCCATTTGGGCCGGGGGCATTTGATGTTTTTAGATTCAGAATACATTGTTTTATAATCTTATAACTAAGGGGGAGGGGCCATATTTTTACACAACCCAAGCTATTAGTGATGTTCATGGTCTCTTTATAAAATTTGTTAGAGATGTATTCAACCCACGTATCCCTTGCAATGGGATTAAGAACTCTCATTTTCTGTTCACCCCCCGCCTGGGCCAGTATCTGCCAAACACTACGGCTATTCCTGCTACATAAGGCTACTACAAAATTCTGCCATTGTTTTCTTTTTTGAGTTTGCCGGTACATTCTAAGCCATCTCCGGTATTTTCTTTTTATTGCAGCCATCTCAGCCTTGTACTCCTCTTCATTACATTGGATAGTCGTATGCGTTCTGATGCTTCTAATGGCTCGGCGCATAATACGTTTTTGGTCTCTTATGTTAATATCAAAGTTTGATTTTCCCCTTCTATTCCAGCTCAAACCTGGGCCCTGAGTACCCCTAAACAGTGAGTGAGTCAGATGTGTGATCCAACACTCAATGTCTTCCGGACTCTTTCCCTTCAATAGCTGTTTAATGTTAATGCCGTTTGGGAAGGTGATACATGTCATCTTTTCGATATTTCGTTGAGACCATCTGATCTTGTTTCCCGCCTCGTTAGGTCTAATTTCACTCCATATGCCATCCTCTGCCAAATCTCCACCACCCTCCATACTTAAAGTTAACATGCCATGATCACTGAAGTTATTCAGGGTAACCTTTAACTGCAGAGCGTGATTCAGCAGGCCCTCAGAGGTGGCTATATAATCCAGAACAGAATGCTTTTTTCCTACCAACCAAGTGTCTTTACCCGGTATATCCCCCCTTGTCCGTCCATTTAGTATGGTAAGATTCCATTCCTTAAGAATTTCTAGCCATAGTTTGCCTTTGTTATTACTCTGCGGTGTAGATATCTCGCAGATATTCTGTACAAAGGGGTAGCTCCCACACCCTTCTGAGTCACGGCATCTCGCATTTATATCACCTCCCAGAAGTATAGCGGCTCCTTCTTCCCCCAAACTCCAAGTGGTTAACAGTGAGTCCAACTTATCTCCCAATGCTTCAGTGATCGCGTCCCAGGTGGATCATAGATGTTTATTATGAGGACCTTCTTTCTTCCCGCCCAACCACCTGGTGGACTTATTTGAATTGCTAGGATATTACCTCCAGGGCCATCCTGATGGATCAATTTAGGGTTGTATGCTGTTTTAGCACTAGTCAATAATCCCCCTTTCGGTCTTCCCCGTTCTCCCCTGATGGCCATATTTTGATAAGTTACGTATCCATCAAATTCCAGATCGAAGGTTACCCACGTTTCTTGAAGTAAGAATAAGTCATTGGCCAAAAGTAGTTCCCGGGCAGGGCCCTCACTCGTCCAGTGACTAAATCCCCTTGTATTCCAGCTAGATATTATTGAAATTCACCCACTTTTTTTCTGCGCAAGCCTTTCTTGGAGCCATTCCCAACCTTGCTCATCACTAAGCCTTTGGGTGGCTTTTGTTATATTTGATGTTAAAGGGCTAATAGAACATGCACACTTGCATTTTTGGCAGTTTTCATCAATCATCTCTTCAATAATAGGTATGTCCAACTCGTATCCTAGATATTTAATAGATGAATGATTAGCCCTTATTATAGCAGCAGTTTCCGGGAGGTAGCAATGGATGGTTGTATGTTTCCCTTCTTTACTGTGTGAGGGTTCAACAAAATCTATGTCATCAGAATTTAAGATTCTTAGTGACGGTATTTTGGCAAATAAGGCAAAGAGTGTAGATCGATTCAGCTGTATGCCAGTTTTGCCATTCTCAACCGGGGATATAATCACGTTTTTAATGTCCACCTTAGGTGGCTCAACACTCCCGCATTCCTCCATGATTTCTCCTTCTTGTAGTGGGCCCGGTATGGGTTCCAGCTCAGGTACTGGTTCTGGCCTCCTGAGGGATAAGTCCGGGTCAGATGTAGTAGAGGAGACCGACTGAGCTGCCAAGTTCTGATTTTCGTGCGCCGGTGGTTCTTCTATAAGCCAGCTCGTCAACGTGCCCACTGTTTGGGCAGATCTTCTTTTCTTACATGCCGCACGTTTGCGCTGCTTCTTGGAGATATTTTTTTTGGAGATATTTTTGCCCGGAGGGGGGCAGGGAGTGGAGTTCCGGGGAGGGGGGGGGTTAGTTATTTTCTCTGCCCTTTTATTCGCAGTTCTTTTTTGTTTCCTGCTTAATAGACCCACTATTTCGGGTTCCTCTTCCTGTTCTCCCGCTGATCTCTTCTCATCTCGGTCATTTGGCATCTTTTCCGCCATCTGGGCTGCGTTTACTCTATCCAAATCTTCATGCGAATCATCAAATGTCGGTGTGCCTCTCCGGTCTGTACAGGGGGAACTAGGAATTTTGTTAGTTGTTTTTAGGAGTTTATGTAGGGCTAAGATCACCCTCCCCTGTGCTTTCAGGTCCTCATGCATCGTTCCACAGAGTTTTAATAGGATTTTAATGGCAAAATTCAGTGTCGCGTTTCCAGTTTGAGAGGTTTCATGTACACTGAAATCTGGATGCAAGGGGTCTTCTGTTGGATTTGCTGAGTCAAAAACCATATTGGGACTCGCTGATAGCCTTGGTGCCTTTGGTACAGGAGTAGTTATGGCGGCAGGTATGGAGACATAGGGGGTAATTTCAGATTGTGTTGCAGAGGCTATCAAAATGGGAGCTCCATTTCCCCTTAGTACATGACTAGCCACCAAATTCTCGTGTACGAGCACCCGTTCTGTTTTTTCAGCCGGTTTTTCCACAGATGAGTTACCAATTTGTGGGAGCTCCAACTGTTCTACTCCTAGTTGGGTCCCTTCTTGAGTTCCCACTCGTTCTTGTAGTGCATAGCACAATTGCAAAA
The DNA here is from genome assembly GCF_040938575.1 of Ambystoma mexicanum. NCBI lineage: Eukaryota > Metazoa > Chordata > Amphibia > Caudata > Ambystomatidae > Ambystoma > Ambystoma mexicanum. The sequence continues at coordinate 38,489,465 of NC_090921.1, forward strand.
GGGAGTCATTATCCAAGTCCAGAGGGAGATAGCTTCCTTCTCCCTCCAATTGTGAGACATTGTTTTTATTCCGTGCAACGTCAGCCTCTCCTTCGCTCGTTTTACTTGGGAAGTAGGCATCTAGCGGTCCCTTTTGTGGGGCCTCAGGCTTATCTCCAAGTTCCTTTGGTCCCCCGCGTTCCAGAGACTTTTTATTACATGTGTCCACGGTCTCTTTGTTTGAACGTAACCCATAAGGTTTCTTCGCCCTGGCCGCTGAAGATTTATTACGATTTGCCGCCTTTCCCGGCATTTTGGGCGATTTATACCAGTGCTTAAGATTCCCTTAGTTATGTACTAGTGATCTAGTTTTGCACTCGGCTCACAATAGAGTCAATTGTCTGAGGTTCCTGGGTAGATTAAGGGCAGACCGAGGGCTATGGTAGAATATCTATCACACTCCCAGGGTCTGTGCAATAGTGTATAGCGGAATCGAGGGCAGTGACAATAACTCTCTCACTCCCAAGCTTCCCTTCCCTTAATCAGGCAAGTACGCTAGTTATTTAATGTTTGCCATAGATAGTCCAGCAGAAACAAGCATTTTTAAGGGCCAGGTTCCATGTGTTTCAAAGAAGATTTTCACAGTACCTTTAATCGTTGGTTTTCCTGGTTTCCTGATTTCTGCTCCTTCCTCGCTCCCCGAGGAACACGAGAAACACACTGCGCACACTGCGCGCTCCGCGTACAAATGCCTATTTGAAAGGCCAGTCCACCCACTCCAGTGAGGAAACCAAAGGCACTGTAGAAAGACTGCCGTTGAAAATGGTCCTTGCAGGAAACACGAGAAACACACTGCGCACACAGTTATTATGATTAGTGTACATAACCTTGAATATTGATTATATAAAGACTGTGTTCTAACCAATACAGTGTGTGGACATTCCTTTGTGGGGGCTTGGGGACTACACTGTACTTAAGAACCAGCCTGCATCACCTCCTGAGAAGCTTTGCCTTGATTGCTCGTCCATTGCTACCGTACTAGAGAATCTTGGCTGGGGTCCTCTGTGCCTCTCTTCTACCATATAGAGAGCAGAAGTACAGACACCCCCTACCGGTCCTTTACACGAAGTGGCGGCTGCCACAACCGCGATACATCATCGCTTAGATAACATCCAAAGTACCCGCAACCCGTTACCGGCTGATGCCAAATTTGGCGATCAGGCAACACCAACACCGGGTCCCTCTGTACCTCCTACACCACCTACACCCGTGATGTTACCTACCCAGTTTCCATTGGCACCCCCTGAGAAGTTCCAGGGAGATCCCAGAAAATATCGCACCTTTATTAATCAGTGTAAACTTCACTTTCTTTGCCGACCACTGGTGTTCCATGATTCCACCACAAAAGCTGCCTTTTTGCTATCGCACCTGACCGGGGTTGCAGCTACCTGGGCTAATCCTTTTCTTGAGAACAACCATCCAGCCCTTTATGATTTTGATCTCCTGGTGAGCGAGTTGGCCAAAGTATTCGATACCAGGTACAAAGCCCAGTCCCGGGATCTAGTGCTCCTAGAACTATCCCAAGGCAGACAAACCTTAATAGAATACATCAGACGCTTCAACCAATTGTCAGCTGAGACTTCATGGCCCGAAAACAAGAAAGCTGTGGTATTTTACAAAGGTCTGTGTAACGCTATGAAGGATGCTCTTTCTGTCATCCCTTCCCTTCCTGACTCATATCCCGAACTAGTAGACCTAACTCTCCAGGTAGACGCTCGGAAAACCGAACGTCGGGCGGAATCTGATTTTTCAGGTAAACCCTTGCCCTCTCCGCCGGATGGCACAATTGAACCCATGCAAATAGGAGGTCTACAAACTCCCATCACTCAGACCGAAAGAGAGCGTCGGAGAACCGACAACGCATGCTTCTATTGTGGACTCAGTGGTCATTTCGTCAAAGAGTGCCCACGACGCCCGAAGAACAAGTCCTCGGGTTTTCAGAAAGCTTGTCCTTGAGTATGGGGGACAAGACGAGCTCGATTCACAACCCCAGGGTTCCTACCTTCGTCCCAGTAAGACCAGAGGTCGTTCAGGCAGTGCTTCATCCTGATGGGGAGTGTTTACACACAGTACATATAGTTATTGATTCAGGGGCTACTGGTTGCTTTATTGATATACCTCTGGCCAAAGCATTGAACCTTCCACTAGTGACCAAGGCACATCCCGAGCCAGTCCAAACTGTGGACGGTTCCTCTCTCACTTCTGGTCCAATTAAACAACAGACCGCCCAGATGGACGTGATTATTCAGGGTAACCATAAAGAACAACTGTCCTTTGATCTGATATCCACACCACAGTTCGGGATAATCCTAGGCCTTCCCTGGTTAAAAAGGCATAACCCACTCATCGACTGGGGTACGGGTCAGGTTTCTTTTGAATCAGACATTTGCCAACATTTTTGTTTACTGGAAGAAGACTTCAACAACCCTGCGAGGGCACTTGGGGGCCTACACTTAGTCCCTGTAGGGGAGAACGACCCACCCGAAACAACCCACACGGTGGGAGCCACTTTGTCAGGAGTACCCCCAGAATACCATGATTTCCATTCAGTTTTTGATAAAACATCTGCCGTGATACTGCCCCCTCACAGACCGTATGATTGTTCTATTGATCTGATTGATGGGGCATCGCTTCCCAAAGGACGCATATATTCACTACCACCATCTGAAGAAACGTCCCTTAAAGAATACATCCGCCACGCCTTACACTTAGGTCATATCAGGCCTTTTTCTTCACCCGTGGCCAGTCCCATTTTTTTTACCCGAAAAAAGAGGGAAATCTCCGCCCCTGTGTAGATTACAGACGCCTGAATGCGATCACCATAAAGAACCGTTACTCCATCCCACTCATCTCTACCCTGTTAGACAAGTTGACCAATGCTTCCATCTATACCAAGCTGGATCTCCGGGGGGCATACAATTTAGTCCGCATGCGACCTGGTGATGAGTGGAAGACTGCTTTCTGCTCTCGCCAAGGATTGTATGAATACATGGTGATGCCTTTTGGCCTCTTTAATGCCCCTGCCATTTTCCAACGGTTGGTAAACGATATATTTAGTGATATTCTGGATGTTTATGTCGTGGCATATCTGGACGACATACTGATATTCTCCCAAACATTGGCCGAACACGTCCTTCATGTCAGAGAGGTACTCACAAGACTCAGGAAGAACTCGCTATACGCTAAACCTGAGAAATGTCTGTTTCATACAGCTGAAGTTGAATTCCTGGGTTTCCATATTTCACCTGGGGGGCTAACAATAAACCGATCCAAAGTCCAGGCTATCACAGATTGGCCGGTACCTGTTACATTGAAACAATTACAATCCTTTCTAGGTTTCGCAAATTTTTACCGGAGGTTCATCGCGAATTTTTCCTCCATTGTGGCACCATTAACCGCATTGACCAGTCCTGCAGTATCATTTATATGGACCGCTGCACATCAAGCAGCCTTCGACTCCCTTAAAACCTCGTTCACCACGGCCCCAGTCCTGCAGCATCCTGATCCAGAGCTCCCGTATATTGTAGAAGCAGATGCTTCTTCCTTTGCCTTAGGGGCCGTCCTGTCTCAGCCTTGTCCTACCACCGGAGCACTACACCCGGTGGCCTACATTCCAGGAAATTCACACCGACCGAAACTCACTATACGGTCACTGAAAAAGAGCTCCTGGCCATCAGAGACGCTTTCTTGGTCTGGAGACACCATCTTCTGGGGGCAAAACATCAGACCATCGTTTACACAGACCATAAAAACGTACAGGACCTAGCGTCTCTGAAATGCGCCAATAGTAGACAAGTTCGGTGGCACCTTTTTTTTGCCGCATACGACTTCCTTGTCAAACACAGACCGGGGTTGTCCCATGGTAAAGCGGATGCCCTGTCCCGTTCGCCTTGGGGGGTTCCTCTTCCATCATATACCGAAACTCTCCTGGGTAAAGGCCATGTTGTTTGTACCTGTACTCCGTCTCCGCCTATGTTAACGGCTATACGCCAATGGGTTATACAACATCCCCAGGTATTGGATGATTGGGATACCGTTATGCAGGATGGGTTGCCTTTTGTTCAAGGAAAACTGTTCCTCCCCACCGGTGACTCTCGCAACCAGGCTTTAGAGTGGTCCCACAATGCTCCTATCAATAGCCACCCAGGTCAGCGACGTACTCTGGAGTTGTTAAAACGCTGGTGCTGGTGGCCATCGATGCGGCGAGACGTGGAGACATATATTAACACATGCTCAACATGCGCACAATGCAAGACTCGGAAGGGTCGTCCGCTGGGGCTGCTACAACCATTGCCCATACCCCCGAAACCATGGCATACGGTGTCCATGGACCTGATAACCGATCTACCACGTATACAAGGCTACGACACGATTTGGGTGGTAGTAGACTCGTACACAAAAATGGCCCGTTTTTTACCATGCAAAGGCATTCCTACTGCTCCCTCATTTGCTCGAAATGTTCTTTGAATCTGTTTTCTGTCTGTTCGGTTTGCCGAGTGTCATTGTGTCAGATAGGGGGTCTCAGTTCACGTCACGTTTCTGGTTGGCTCTTACCAAACTACTAGGTATAGATGCCCGCTTCTCTTCAGCTTACCATCCAGAAAGCGACGGCCAAACTGAGAGAGTAAACCAGGTCTTGGAACAGTACTTAAGGTGCCTAACTTTGCAATTCCAGAATACCTGGCTTGATTCTCATTTTGCGGAATTTGCATATAACAACGCCTTGCACTCGTCCACTGGTTTTTCCCCTTTTTTCTCGCTCTATGGCCAACATCCACGTACCCTACCCTTTTCTGATTCGGATCTTGCCAGTGCCCCTGTATTGTGTACCAGTACCCCTGCGGCAAATGATTGTGCCAGAGATCTCGCATCCATCCATGCCCAAACCCTTGTCCATCTCCAGGAGGCCCAGGTGTCTATGAGTACCGCCGCTAACAAAAAAAGGAAAGATGCCCCGTCATACAAACAAGGCGACCGGGTATGGTTGTCTACAAGACACCTCCATATACCGGGTTGTCGTAAACTGCTGCCCCGTTTTGTCGGCCCGTATAGGGTCTCCAAGGTCCTGAACCCGGTGGTCTATCGACTCAACGTCCCCGCTTCATGGAAATTACACCCCGTTTTTCACACATCTCTCCTCAAGCCTTGTCCTGATGCTACACGCATTGCTCCCGCTCCTGTCCCTGTGGTTTCCCAAGAGGAGTATGAGGTTAGCGCTATTCTGGTGTCACTGGTTGTTAGAGGGAGGTTGCAATACTTGGTGGACTGGTTGGATTACGGTCCTGAGGAGAGGTCCTGGGTTCCATCTTCTGATGTCCATGCCCCGTTGTTGGTGGCTCGGTTCCATAAGGAACATCCATCCAGCCCACGGGGTCGTGGGCCTTTGAGGGGGGGCTCTGTCACGCCCCCATCTTCGTCCACGCGTTCCGTGGACACATCCCATAATCCAGCCCCCACTATCCCCACCAAAATACATGCCAGGACATACTCTCCCCTGCAGGCCTGCCGGCAAAGGGTGGGACAAGGTCAGCGACGCCGGTTTTTGCCTCATTTCCCATCCCGGCGTTGGTTTCCATTCCGGCGTTGGCAGTTGCCATGGAGACGTGCCATGGGCATTCTACAACGTCTCCGTTGCCGGCACCTGGGAGCTCCTCCTTCAGCACGTTCGATCACGTGACGGATGATGAGAGTCACGTGATCATTAGTCAGCGTTCAAAAGCGACGCGCTGACTGCCCTCCAGCGATTCACAGCTGATCCTGTTGGGCGCATTACGGATTACGGATTACAGACTACCACTGACCTCGGATTGATCTTGGACTCTGATTTGGCTTCTTCCTTCACGGTACCTTTGCCTGGAACTTACTCCTTTGCTATACCCTGCTGGAATTGTTCTCTCCTGGACTCGACCACGTTTTCGTCCCCGGACTGCTATTGGATTGCCCTTTTGTTATGAACTTTGTTCTTGGATCACGTATTTTTCAACTGATTGACTCACAGCTTCTGGCTTCTACGTCAGGTGGTGACTTCATCCTACTAAGTGCATTACCAAGCTGTCATCTTGTCGTCACCCTTGCCGGCTGCCTCCGATAACATCCTTACACCAATATTGGGTCCCGACCAACTCCTAAGGGTAAGCCTTATTGTAGACTTCTTACATATTCATATACAAGTCTAGGGTTCTGTGTTTATGACCTAACCTTGTGTTTGACTTACAGTGGTCATAGGGGGCATCTTCCGGCATTCCTGGTTCCGGCTGATGAAATTCACCACCTGTGGCCTCAAGGAACGCTCGGGCAGTAATTTCTTACTTGCTCGAGTGGTACTTGGGGACGGAGGTTTCATCGGCTACACGACCATCAAGTCTTTACAACACCACCAAGCAGGACACAATGTGGACAAAGATGAGACTAGCTAGCAAGAGAAGGTCCCCAGTCCTATAATTGCCCAGGAAGATCGAGCTAGCCTACCAGCAGAAGACACCACCAAGCAGGACAAGATGTGGACAAAGATGAGACTAGCTAGCCAGAGAAGGTACCCAGTCCTATAATTGCCCATGAAGATCGAGCTAGCCTACCAGCACAAGACACCACCAAGCAGGACAAGATGTGGACAAAGATGAGACTAGCTAGCCAGAGAAGGCACCCAGTCCTATAATTGCCCATGAAGTTCAAGCTAGCCTACCAGCACAAGACACCACCAAGCAGGACAAGATGTGGACAAAGATGAGACTAGCTAGCCAGAGAAGGTACCCCGTCCTATAATTGCCCAGGAAGATTGAGCTAGCCTACCAGCACAAGACACCACCAAGCAGGACAAGATGTGGACAAAGATGAGACTAGCTAGCCAGAGAAGGTACCCAGTCCTATAATTACCCAGGAAGATCGAGCTAGCCTACCAGCACAAGACACCACCAAGCAGGACACAAAGTGGACAAAGATGAGACTAGCTAGCAAGAGAAGGTACCCAGTCCTATAATTGCCCAGGAAGATGGAGCTAGCCTACCAGCACAAGACACCACCAAGCAGGACCCAAAGTGGACAAAGATGAGACTAGCTAGCCAGAGAATGCACCCAGTCCTATAATTGCCCAGGAAGATTGAGCTAGCCTACCAGCAGAAGACACCACCAAGCAGGACAAGATGTGGACAAAGATGAGACTAGCTAGCCAGAGAAGGTACCCAGTCCTATAATTGCCCATGAAGATCGAGCTAGCCTACAAGCACAAGACACCACCAAGCAGGACAAGATGTGGACAAAGAAGAGACTAGCTAGCCAGAGAAGGTACCCCGTCCTATAATCGCCCAGGAAGATCGAGCTAGCCTACCAGCACAAGACTCCACCAAGCAGGACAAGATGTGGACAAAGATGAGACTAGCTAGCCAGAGAAGGTACCCAGTCCTATAATTGCCCAGGAAGATCGAGCTAGCCTACCAGCACAAGACACCACCAAGCAGGACACAATGTGGACAAAGATGAGACTAGCTAGCCAGAGAAGGGACCCAGTCCTATCATTGCCCAGGACGATCGAGCTAGCCTACCAGCACAAGACACCACCAAGCAGGACCCAAAGTGGACAAAGATGAGACTAGCTAGCCAGTGAAGGTACCCAGTCCTATAATTGCCCAGGAAGACCGAGCTAGCCTACCAGCACAAGACACCACCAAGCAGGACAAGATGTGGACAAAGATGAGACTAGATAGCCAGAGAAGGTACAAAGTCCTATAATTGCCCAGGAACATCGAGCTAGCCCACCAGCACAAGACACCACCAAGCAGGACCCAAAGTGGACAAAGATGAAACTAGCTAGCCAGAGAAGGTACCCAGTCCTATAATTGCCCAGGAAGACCGAGCTAGCCTACCAGCACAAGACACCACCAAGCAGGACAAGATGCAGACAAAGATGAGACTAGCTAGCCAGTGAAGGTACCCAGTCCTATAATTGCCCAGGAAGACCGAGCTAGCCTACCAGCACAAGACACCACCAAGCAGGACAAGATGTGGACAAAGATGAGACTAGATAGCCAGAGAAGGTACAAAGTCCTATAATTGCCCAGGAACATCGAGCTAGCCTACCAGCACAAGACACCACCAAGCAGGACCCAAAGTGGACAAAGATGAAACTAGCTAGCCAGAGAAGGTACCCAGTCCTATAATTGCCCAGGAAGACCGAGCTAGCCTACCAGCACAAGACACCACCAAGCAGGACAAGATGCAGACAAAGATGAGACTAGCTAGCCAGAGAATGTACCCAGTCCATTAATTGCCCAGGAAGATCGAGCTAGCCTACCAGCACAAGACACCACCAAGCAGGACAAGATGTGGACAAAGATGAGACTAGCTAGCCAGAGAAGTCACCCAGTCATATAATTGCCCAGGAAGTTCAAACTAGCCTACCAGCACAAGACACCACCAAGCAGGACAAGATGTGGACAAAGATGAGACTAGCTAGCCAGAGAAGGTACCCTGTCCTATAATTGCCCAGGAAGATCGAGCTAGCCTACCAGCACAAGACATCACCAAGCAGGACAAGATGTGGACAAAGATGAGACTAGCTAGCCAGAGAAGGTGCACTGTCCTATAATTGCCCAGGAAGATCGAGCTAGCCTACCAGCATAAGACACCACGAAGCAGGACACAATGTGGAGAAAGATGAGACTAGCTAGCAAGAGAAGGTTCCCAGTCCTATAATTTCCCAGGAAGATCAAGCTAGCCTACCAGCACAAGACACCACCAAGCAGGACCCAAAGTGGACAAAGATGAGACTAGCTAGCCAGAGAAGGTACCCAGTCCTATAATTGCCCAGGAAGACCGAGCTAGCCTACCAGCACAAGATACCACCAAGCAGGACAAGATGTGGACAAAGATGAGACTAGCTAGACAGAGAAGGTACCCAGTCCTATAATTGCACAGGAAGATCGAGCTAGCCTACCAGCACAAGACACCACCAAGCAGGACAAGATGTGGACAAAGATGAGACTAGCTAGCCAGAGAAGGCACCCAGTCCTATAATTGCCCAGGAAAATCGAGCTAGCCTACCAGCTGAAGACACCACCAAGCAGGACAAGATGTGGACAAAGATGACACTAGCTAGCCAGAGAAGGTACCCAGTCCTATAATTGCCCAGGAAGATTGAGCTAGCCTACCAGCACAAGACACCACCATGCAGGACAGGATGTGGACAAAGATGAGACTAGCTAGCCAGAGAAGGTACCCAGTCCTATAATTGCCCAGGAAGACCGAGCTAGCCTACCAGCACAAGACACCACCAAGCAGGACAAGATGTGGACAAAGATGAGACTAGCTAGCCAGAGAAGGTACCCAGTCCTATAATTGCCCAGGAAGATTGAGCTAGCCTACCAGCACAAGACACCACCAAGCAGGACAAGATGTGGACAAAGATGAGACTAGCTAGCCAGAGAAGGTACCCTGTCCTATAATTGCCCAGGAAGATCGTGCTAGCCTAGCAGCACAAGACACCACCAAGCAGGACAAGATGTGGACAAAGATGAGACTAGCTAGCCAGAGAAGGTACCCAGTCCTATAATTGCCCAGGAAGATTGAGCTAGCCTACCAGCACAAGACACCACCAAGCAGGACAAGATGTGGACAAAGATGAGACTAGCTAGACAGAGAAGGTACCCAGTCCTATAATTGCACAGGAAGATCGAGCTAGCCTACCAGCACAAGACACCACCAAGCAGGACAAGATGTGGACAAAGATGAGACTAGCTAGCCAGAGAAGGCACCCAGTCCTATAATTGCCCAAGAAAATCGAGCTAGCCTACCAGCAGAAGACACCACCAAGCAGGACAAGATGTGGACAAAGATGACACTAGCTAGCCAGAGAAGGTACCCAGTCCTATAATTGCCCAGGAAGATTGAGCTAGCCTACCAGCACAAGACACCACCATGCAGGACAGGATGTGGACAAAGATGAGACTAGCTAGCCAGAGAAGGCACCCAGTCCTATAATTGCCCAGGAAGACCGAGCTAGCCTACCAGCACAAGACACCACCAAGCAGGACAAGATGTGGACAAAGATGAGACTAGCTAGCCAGAGAAGGTACCCAGTCCTATAATTGCCCAGGAAGATCGAGCTACCTACCAGCACAAGACACCACCAAGCAGGACAAGATGTGGACAAAGATGAGACTAGCTAGCCAGAGAAGGTACCCAGTCCTATAATTGCCCAGGAAGATTGAGCTAGCCTACCAGCACAAGACACCACCAAGCAGGACAAGATGTGGACAAAGATGAGACTAGCTAGACAGAGAAGGTACCCAGTCCTATAATTGCACAGGAAGATCGAGCTAGCCTACCAGCACAAGACACCACCAAGCAGGACAAGATGTGGACAAAGATGAGACTAGCTAGCCAGAGAAGGCACCCCGTCCTATAATTGCCCAGGAAAATCGAGCTAGCCTACCAGCACAAGCCACCACCAAGCAGGACAAGATGTGGACAAAGATGAGACTAGCTAGCCAGAGAAGGTACCCCGTCCTATAATTGCCCAGGAATATTGAGCTAGCCTACCAGCAGAAGACACCACCAAGCAGGACAAGATGTGGACAAAGATGACACTAGCTAGCCAGAGAAGGTACCCAGTCCTATAATTGCCCAGGAAGATTGAGCTAGCCTACCAGCACAAGACACTACCATGCAGGAGAGGATGTGGACAAAGATGAGACTAGCTAGCCAGAGAAGGTACCCAGTCCTATAATTGCCCAGGAAGACCGAGCTAGCCTACCAGCATGAAGACACCACCAAGCAGGACAAGATGTTGACAAAGATGAGACTAGCTAGACAGAGAAGGTACCCAGTCCTATAATTGCCCAGGAAGATCGAGCTACCTACCAGCACAAGACACCACCAAGCAGGACAAGATGTGGACAAAGATGAGACTAGCTAGCCAGAGAAGGTACCCAGTCCTATAATTGCCCAGGAAGATTGAGCTAGCCTACCAGCACAAGATACCACCAAGCAGGACAAGATGTGGACAAAGATGAGACTAGCTAGACAGAGAAGGTACCCAGTCCTATAATTGCACAGGAAGATCGAGCTAGCCCACCAGCACAAGACACCACCAAGCAGGACAAGATGTGGACAAAGATGAGACTAGCTAGCCAGAGAAGGCACCCAGTCCTATTATTGCCCAGGAAAATCGAGCTAGCCTACCAGCAGAAGACATCACCAAGCAGGACAAGATGTGGACAAAGATGACACTAGCTAGCCAGAGAAGGTACCCAGTCCTATAATTGCCCAGGAAGATTCAGCTAGCCTACCAGCACAAGACACCACCATGCAGGACAGGATGTGGACAAAGATGAGACTAGCTAGCCAGAGAAGGTACCCAGTCCTATAATTGCCCAGGAAGACCGAGCTAGCCTACCAGCACAAGACACCACCAAGCAGGACAAGATGTGGACAAAGATGAGACTAGCTAGCCAGAGAAGGTACCCAGTCCTATAATTGCCCAGGAAGATTGAGCTAGCCTACCAGCACAAGACACCACCAAGCAGGACACGATGTGGACAAAGATGAGACTAGCTAGCCAGAGAAGGTACCCTGTTCTATAATTGCCCAGGAAGATCGTGCTAGCCTAGCAGCACAAGACACCACCAAGCAGGACAAGATGTGGACAAAGATGAGACCAGCTAGCCAGAGAAGGTACCCAGTTCTATAATTGCCCAGGAAGATCGAGCTAGCCTACCAGCACAAGACACCACCAAGCAGGACACAATGTGGACAAAGATGAGACTAGCTAGCAAGAGAAGGTACCCAGTCCTATAATTGCCCAGGAAGATCGAGCTAGCCTACCAGCACAAGACACCACCAAACAGGACAAGATGTGGACAAAGATGAGACTAGCTAGCCAGAGAAGGTACCCAGTCCTATAATTGCCCAGGAGGATCGAGCAAGCCTACCAGCACAAGACACCACCAAGCAGGACCCAAAGTGGACAAAGATGAGACTAGCTAGCCAGAGAAGTCTCCCAGTCCTATAATTGCCCAGGAATTTCAAGCTAGCCTACCAGCACAAGACACCACCAAGCAGGACAAGATGTGGACAAAGACGAGACTAGCTAGCCAGAGAAGGTACCCAGTCCTATAATTGCCAAGGAAGATTGAGCTAGCCTACCAGCACAAGACACCACCAAGCAGGACAAGATGTGGACAAAGATGAGACTAGCTAGCTAGAGAAGGTACCCCGTCCTATAATTGCCCAGGAAGATCGAGCTAGCCTACCAGCACAAGACACTACCAAGCAGGACAAGATGTGGACAAAGATGAGACTAGCTAGCCAGAGAAGGTACCCAGTCCTATAATTGCCCAGGAAGATCGAGCTAGCCTACCAGCACAAGACACCACCAAGCAGGACACAATGTGGACAAAGATGAGACTAGCTAGCAAGAGAAGGTACCCAGTCCTATAATTGCCCAGGAAGATCGAGCTAGCCTACCAGCACAAGACACCACCAAGCAAGACAAGATGTGGACAAAGACGAGACTAGCTAGCCAGAGAAGGTACCCAGTCCTATAATTGCCAAGGAAGATTGAGCTAGCCTACCAGCACAAGACACCACCAAGCAGGACAAGATGTGGACAAAGATGAGACTATCTAGCTAGAGAAGGTACCCAGTCCTATAATTGCCCAGGAAGATCGAGCTAGCCTACCAGGACAAGACACCACCAAGCAGGACACAATGTGGACAAAGATGAGACAAGCTAGACAGAGAAGGTACCCAGTCCTATAAGAAGATTGAGCTAGCCTACCAGCACAAGACACCACCAAGCAGGACAGGATGTGGACAAAGATGAGACTAGGTAGCTAGAGAAGGTACCCTATCCTATAATTGCCCAGGAAGATCGAGCTAGCCTACCAGCACAAGACACCACCAAGCAGGACACAAAGTGGACAAAGATGAGACTAGCTAGCCAGAGAAGGTACCCAGTCCTATAATTGCCCAGGAAGATCGAGCTAGCCTACCAGGACAAACCACCACCAAGCAGGACACAATGTGGACAAAGATGAGACAAGCTAGACAGAGAAGGTACCCAGTCCTATAATTGCCCAGGAAGTTCAGGCTAGCCTACCAGCACAAGACACCACCAAGCAGGACAAGATGTGGACAAAGATTAGACTAGCTAGCCAGAGAAGGTACCCAGTCCTATAATTGCCCAGGAAGATTGAGCTAGCCTACCAGCACAAGACACCACCAAGCAGGACAGGATGTGGACAAAGATGAGACTAGCTAGCCAGAGAAGGTACCCTGTCCTATAATTGTCCAGGAAGATCGAGCTAGCCTAAAAGCACAAGACACCACCAAGCAGGTCAAGATGTTGACAAAGATGAGACTAGCTAGCCAAAGAAGGTACCCAGTCCTATAATTGCCCAGGAAGATCGAGCTAGCCTACCAGCACAAGACACCACCAAGCAGGACACAATGTGGACAAAGATGAGACTAGCTAGCCAGAGAAGGTACCCAGTCCTATAATTGCCCAGGAAGATTGAGCTAGCCTACCAGCACAAGACACCACCAAGCAGGACAGGATGTGGACAAAGATGAGACTAGCTAGCCAGAGAAGGTACCCAGTCCTATAATTGCCCAGGAAGATTGGGCTAGCCTACCAGCACAAGACACCACCAAGCAGGACAAGATGTGGACAAAGATGAGACAAGCTAGACAGAGAAGTTACCCAGTCCTATAATTGCCCAGGAAGTTCAAGCTAGCCTACCAGCACAAGACCCCACCAAGCAGGACAAGATGTGGACCAAGATGTGACTAGCTAGCCAGAGAAGGTACCCAGTCCTATAATTGCCCAGGAAGTTCAAGCTAGCCTACCAGCACAAGACACCACCAAGCAGGACAAGATGTGGACAAAGATGAGACTAGCTAGCCAGAGAAGGTACCCCGTCCTATAATTGCCCAGGAAGATCCAGCTAGCCTACCAGCACAAGAAACCACCAAGCAGGACACAATGTGGACAAAGATGAGACTAGCTAGCCAGAGAAGGTACCAGTCCTATAATTGCCCAGGAAGATCGAGCTAGCCTACCAGCACAAGACACCACCAAGCAGGACACAATGTGGACAAAGATGAGACTAGCTAGCCAGAGAAGGTACCCAGTCCTATAATTGCCCAGGAAGATTGAGCTAGCCTACCAGCACAAGACACCACCAAGCAGGACAAGATGTGGACAAAGATGAGACAAGCTAGACAGAGAAGGTACCCAGTCCTATAATTGCCCAGGAAGTTCAAGCTAGCCTACCAGCACAAGACACCACCAAGCAGGACAAGATGCGTACAAAGATGAGACTAGCTAGCCAGAGAAGGTACCCAGTCCCATAATTGCCCAGGAAGATCGAGCTAGCCTACCAGCACAAGACACCACCAAGCAGGAGACAATGTGGACAAAGATGAGACTAGCTAGTCAGAGAAGGTACCCAGTCCTATAATTGCCCAGGAAGATCAAGCTAGCCTACCAGCACAAGACACGACCAAGCAGGACCCAAAGTGGACAAAGAGGAGACTAGCTAGCCAGAGAAGGTACCCAGTCCTATAATTGCCCAGGAAGACCGAGTTAGCCTACCAGCACAAGACACCACCAAGCAGGACAAGATGCGTACAAAGATGAGACTAGCTAGCTAGAGAAGGTACCCAGTCCTATAATTGCCCAAGAAGATCGAGCTAGCCTACCAGCACAAGACACCACCAAGCAGGACAAGATGTGGACAAAGATGAGACTAGCTAGCCAAAGAAGTCACCCAGTCCTATAATTGCCCAGGAAGTTCAAGCTAGCCTACCAGCACAAGACACCACCAAGCAGGACAAGACGTTGACAAAGATGAGACTAGCTAGCCAGAGAAGGTACCCAGTCCTATAATTGCCCAGGAAGATTGAGCTAGCCTACCAGCACAAGACACCACCAAGCAGGACAAGATGTGGACAAAGATGAGACTAGCTAGCCAGAGAAGGTACCCCGTCCTATAATTGCCCAGGAAGATCGAGCTAGCCTACCAGCACAAGACACCACCAAGCAGGACAAGATGTGGACAAAGATGAGACTAGCTAGCCAGAGAAGGTACCCAGTCCTATAATTGCCCAGGAAGATCGAGCTAGCCTATCAGCACAAGACACCACCAAGCAGGACAAAATGTGGACAAAGATGAGACTAGCTAGCAAGAGAAGGCACCCAGTCCTATAATTGCCCAAGAAGATTGAGCTAGCCTACCAGCACAAGACACCACCAAGCAGGACAGGATGTGGACAAAGATGAGACTAGGTAGCCAGAGAAGGTACCCCATCCTATAATTGCCCACGAAGATTGAGCTAGCCTACCAGCACAAGACACCACCAAGCAGGACACAAAGTGGACAAAAATGAGACTAGCTAGCCAGAGAAGGTACCCAGTCCTATAATTGCCCAGGAAGATCGAGCTAGCCTACCAGCAGAAGACATCACCAAGCAGGACACAATGTGGACAAAGATGAGACTAGCTAGCCCGAGAAGGTACCCAGTCCTATAATTGCCCAGGAAGATCGAGCTAGCCTACCAGCACAAGACACCACCAAGCACGACAAGATGTGGACAAAGATGAGACAAGCTAGACAGAGAAGGTACCCAGTCCTATAATTGCCCAGGAAGATTGAGCTAGCCTACCAGCACAAGACACCACCAAGCAGGACAAGATGTGGACAAAGATGAGACTAGCTAGCCAGAGAAGGTACCCAGTCCTATAATTGCCCAGGAAGATTGAGCTAGCATACCAGCGCAAGACACCACCAAGCAGGACAGGATGTGGACAAAGATGAGACTAGCTAGCCAGAGAAGGTACCCCGTCCTATAACTGTCCAGGAAGATCAAGCTAGCCTACCAGCATAAGACACCACCAAGCAGGACAAGATGTGGACAAAGATGAGACTAGCTAGCCAGAGAAGGTACCCAGTCCTATAATTGCCCAGGAAGATCGAGCTAGCCTACCAGCACAAGACACTACCAAGCAGGACACAATGTGGACAAAGATGAGACTAGCTAGCCAGAGAAGGTACCCAGTCCTATAATTGCCCAGGAAGATCGAGCTAGCCTACCAGCACAAGACACCACCAAGCAGGACACAATGTGGACAAAGATGAGACTAGCTAGCCAGAGAAGTTACCCAGGCCTATAATTGCCCAGGAAGATTGAGCAAGCCTACCAGCACAAGACACCACCAAGCAGGACAAGATGTGGACAAAGATGAGACTAGCTAGCAAGAGAAGGTACCCAGTCCTATAATTTCCCAGGAAGATTGAGCTAGCCTACCAGCACAAGACACCACAGAGCAGGCCAAGATGCGTACAAAGATGAGACTAGCTAGCTAGAGAAGGTACCCAGTCCCATAATTGCCCAGGAAGATCGAGATAGCCTACCAGCACAAGACACCACCAAGCAGGAGACAATGTGGACAAAGATGAGACTAGCTAGTCAGAGAAGGTACCCAGTCCTATAATTGCCCAGGAAGATCAAGCTAGCCTACCAGCACAAGACACGACCAAGCAGGACCCAAAGTGGACAAAGAGGAGACTAGCTAGCCAGAGAAGGTACCCAGTCCTATAATTGCCCAGGAAGATTGAGCTAGCCTACCAGCACAAGACACCACCAAGCAGGACAGGATGTGGACAAAGATGAGACTAGCTAGCCAGAGAAGGTACCCAGTCCTATAATTGCCCAGGAAGATTGAGCTAGCCTACCAGCACAAGACACCACCAAGCAGGACAAGATGTGGACAAAGATGAGACAAGCTAGACAGAGAAGTTACCCAGTCCTATAATTGCCCAGGAAGTTCAAGCTAGCCTACCAGCACAAGACTCCACCAAGCAGGACAAGATGTGGACAAAGATGTGACTAGCTAGCCAGAGAAGGTAACCAGTCCTATAATTGCCCAGGAAGTTCAAGCTAGCCTACCAGCACAAAACACCACCAAGCAGGACAGGATGTGGACAAAGATGAGACTAGCTAGCCAGAGAAGGTACCCCGTCCTATAATTGCCCAGGAAGATCCAGCTAGCCTACCAGCACAAGAAACCACCAAGCAGGACACAATGTGGACAAAGATGAGACTAGCTAGCCAGAGAAGGTACCAGTTCTATAATTGCCCAGGAAGATCGAGCTAGCCTACCAGCACAAGACACCACCAAGCAGGACACAATGTGGACAAAGATGAGACTAGCTAGCCAGAGAAGGTACCCAGTCCTATAATTGCCCAGGAAGATTGAGCTAGCCTACCAGCACAAGACACCACCAAGCAGGACAAGATGTGGACAAAGATGAGACAAGCTAGACAGAGAAGGTACCCAGTCCTATAATTGCCCAGGAAGTTCAAGCTAGCCTACCAGCACAAGACACAACCAAGCAGGACAAGATGCGTACAAAGATGAGACTTGCTAGCCAGAGAAGGTACCCAGTCCCATAATTGCCCAGGAAGATCGAGCTAGCCTACCAGCACAAGACACCACCAAGCAGGAGACAATGTGGACAAAGATGAGACTAGCTAGTCAGAGAAGGTACCCAGTCCTATAATTGCCCAGGAAGATCAAGCTAGCCTACCAGCAAAAGACACGACCAAGCAGGACCCAAAGTGGACAAAGAGGAGACTAGCTAGCCAGAGAAGGTACCCAGTCCTATAATTGCCCAGGAAGACCGAGTTAGCCTACAAGCACAAGACACCACCAAGCAGGACAAGATGCGTACAAAGATGAGACTAGCTAGCTAGAGAAGGTACCCAGTCCTATAATTGCCCAAGAAGATCGAGCTAGCCTACCAGCACAAGACACCACCAAGCAGGACAAGATGTGGACAAAGATGAGACTAGCTAGCCAAAGAAGTCACCCAGTCCTATAATTGCCCAGGAAGTTCAAGCTAGCCTACCAGCACAAGACACCACCAAGCAGGACAAGACGTTGACAAAGATGAGACTAGCTAGCCAGAGAAGGTACCCAGTCCTATAATTGCCCAAGAAGATTGAGCTAGCCTACCAGCACAAGACACCACCAAGCAGGACAAGATGTGGACAAAGATGAGACTAGCTAGCCAGAGAAGGTACCCCGTCCTATAATTGCCCAGGAAGATCGAGCTAGCCTACCAGCACAAGACACCACCAAGCAGGACAAGATGTGGACAAAGATGAGACTAGCTAGCCAGAGAAGGTACCCAGTCCTATAATTGCCCAGGAAGATCGAGCTAGCCTATCAGCACAAGACACCACCAAGCAGGACAAAATGTGGACAAAGATGAGACTAGCTAGCAAGAGAAGGCACCCAGTCCTATAATTGCCCAGGAAGATTGAGCTAGCCTACCAGCACAAGACACCACCAAGCAGGACAGGATGTGGACAAAGATGAGACTAGGTAGCCAGAGAAGGTACCCCATCCTATAATTGCCCACGAAGATCGAGCTAGCCTACCAGCACAAGACACCACCAAGCAGGACACAAAGTGGACAAAGATGAGACTAGCTAGCCAGAGAAGGTACCCAGTCCTATAATTGCCCAGGAAGATCGAGCTAGCCTACCAGCACAAGACAACACCAAGCAGGACACAATGTGGACAAAGATGAGACTAGCTAGCCCGAGAAGGTACCCAGTCCTATAATTGCCCAGGAAGATCGAGCTAGCCTACCAGCACAAGACACCACCAAGCACGACAAGATGTGGACAAAGATGAGACAAGCTAGACAGAGAAGGTACCCAGTCCTATAATTGCCCAGGAAGATTGAGCTAGCCTACCAGCACAAGACACCACCAAGCAGGACAAGATGTGGACAAAGATGAGACTAGCTAGCCAGAGAAGGTACCCAGTCCTATAATTGCCCAGGAAGATTGAGCTAGCATACCAGCGCAAGACACCACCAAGCAGGACAGGATGTGGACAAAGATGAGACTAGCTAGCCAGAGAAGGTACCCCGTCCTATAATTGTCCAGGAAGATCAAGCTAGCCTACCAGCATAAGACACCACCAAGCAGGACAAGATGTGGACAAAGATGAGACTAGCTAGCCAGAGAAGGTACCCAGTCCTATAATTGCCCAGGAAGATCGAGCTAGCCTACCAGCACAAGACACTACCAAGCAGGACACAATGTGGACAAAGATGAGACTAGCTAGCCAGAGAAGGTACCCAGTCCTATAATTGCCCAGGAAGATCGAGCTAGCCTACCAGCACAAGACACCACCAAGCAGGACACAATATGGACAAAGATGAGACTAGCTAGCCAGAGAAGTTACCCAGGCCTATAATTGCCCAGGAAGATTGAGCAAGCCTACCAGCACAAGACACCACCAAGCAGGACAAGATGTGGACAAAGATGAGACTAGCTAGCCAGAGAAGGTACCCAGTCCTATAATTTCCCAGGAAGATTGAGCTAGCCTACCAGCACAAGACACCACAGAGCAGGCCAAGATGCGTACAAAGATGAGACTAGCTAGCTAGAGAAGGTACCCAGTCCCATAATTGCCCAGGAAGATCGAGATAGCCTACCAGCACAAGACACCACCAAGCAGGAGACAATGTGGACAAAGATGAGACTAGCTAGTCAGAGAAGGTACCCAGTCCTATAATTGCCCAGGAAGATCAAGCTAGCCTACCAGCACAAGACACGACCAAGCAGGACCCAAAGTGGACAAAGAGGAGACTAGCTAGCCAGAGAAGGTACCCAGTCCTATAATTGCCCAGGAAGACCGAGTTAGCCTACCAGCACAAGACACCACCAAGCAGGACAAGATGCGTACAAAGATGAGACTAGCTAGCTAGAGAAGGTACCCAGTCCTGTAATTGCCCAAGAACATCGAGCTAGCCTACCAGCACAAGACACCACCAAGCAGGACAAGATGTGGACAAAGATGAGACTAGCTAGCCAAAGAAGTCACCCAGTCCTATAATTGCCCAGGAAGTTCAAGCTAGCCTACCAGCACAAGACACCACCAAGCAGGACAAGACGTTGACAAAGATGAGACTAGCTAGCCAGAGAAGGTACCCAGTCCTATAATTGCCCAGGAAGATTGAGCTAGCCTACCACCACAAGACACCACCAAGCAGGACAAGATGTGGACAAAGATGAGACTAGCTAGCCAGAGAAGGTACCCCGTCCTATAATTGCCCAGGAATATTGAGCTAGCCTGCCAGCACAAGACACCACCAAGCAGGACATGATGTGGACAAAGATGAGACTAGGTAGCCAGAGAAGGTACCCCATCCTATAATTGCCCACGAAGATCGAGCTAGCCTACCAGCACAAGACACCACCAAGCAGGACACAAAGTGGACAAAGATGAGACTAGCTAGTCAGAGAAGGTACCCAGTCCTAAAATTGCCCAGGAAGATCGAGCTAGCCTACCAGCACAAGACAACACCAAGCAGGACACAATGTGGACAAAGATGAGACTAGCTAGCCCGAGAAGGTACCCAGTCCTATAATTCCCCAGGAAGATTGAGCTAGCCTACCAGCACAAGACACCACCAAGCAGGACAAGATGTGAACAAAGATGAGACAAGCTAGACAGAGAAGGTACCCAGTCCTATAATTGCCCAGGAAGATCGAGCTAGCCTACCAGCACAAGACACCACCAAGCAGGACAGGATGTGGACAAAGATGAGACTAGCTAGCCAGAGAAGGTACCCCGTCCTATAATTGCCCAGGAAGATCGAGCTAGCCTACCAGCACAAGACACAACCAAGCAGGACAAGATGTGGACAAAGATGAGACTAGCTAGCCAGAGAAGGTACCCAGTCCTATAATTGCCCAGGAAGATTGAGCTAGCCTACCAGCATAAGACACCACCAAGCAGGACAAGATGTGGACAAAGATGAGACTAGCGAGCCAGAGAAGGTACCCAGTACTATAATTGCCCAGGAAGATTGAGCTAGTCTACCAGCACAAGACACCACCAAGCAGGACAGGATGTGGACAAAGATGAGACTAGCTAGCCAGAGAAGGTACCCCGTCCTATAATTGCCCAGGAAGATCGAGCTAGCCTACCAGCACAAGACACCACCAAGCAGGACAAGATGTGGACAAAGATGAGACTAGCTAGCCAGAGAAGGTACCCAGTCCTATAATTGCCCAGGAAGATCGAGCTAGCCTACCAGCACAAGACACTACCAAGCAGGACACAATGTGGACAAAGATGAGACTAGCTAGCCAGAGAAGGTACCCAGTCCTATAATTGCCCAGGAAGATCGAGCTAGTCTACAGCACAAGACACCACCAAGCAGGACCCAAAGTGGACAAAGATGAGACTAGCTAGCCAGTGAAGGTACCCAGTCCTATAATTGCCAAGGAAGACCGAGCTAGCCTACCAGCACAAGACACCACCAAGCAGGACAAGATGTGGACAAAGATGAGACTAGATAGCCAGAGAAGGTACCCAGTCCTATAATTGCCCAGGAACATCGAGCTAGCCTACCAGCACAAGACACCACCAAGCAGGACCCAAAGTGGACAAAGATGAAACTAGCTAGCCAGAGAAGGTACCCAGTCCTATAATTGCCCAGGAAGACCGAGCTAGCCTACCAGCACAAGACACCACCAAGCAGGACAAGATGCATACAAAGATGAGACTAGCTATCCAGAGAAGGTACCCAGTCCATTAATTGCCCAGGAAGATCGAGCTAGCCTACCAGCACAAGACACCACCCAGCAGGACAAGATGTGGACAAAGATGAGACTAGCTAGCCAGAGAAGTCGCCCAGTCATATAATTGCCCAGGAAGTTCAAACTAGCCTACCAGCACAAGACATCACCAAGCAGGACAAGATGTGGACAAAGATGAGACTAGCTAGCCAGAGAAGGTACCCTGTCCTATAATTGCCCAGGAAGATCGAGCTAGCCTACCAGCATAAGACACCACTAAGCAGGACACAATGTGGAGAAAGATGAGACTAGCTAGCAAGAGAAGGTTCCCAGTCCTATAATTGCCCAGGAAGATCGAGCTAGCCTACCAGCACAAGACACCACCAAGCAGGACCCAAAGTGGACAAAGATGAGACTAGCTAGCCAGAGAAGGTACCCAGTCCTATAATTGCCCAGGAAGACCGAGCTAGCCTACCAGCACAAGACACCACCAAGAAGGACAAGATGCATACAAAGATGAGACTAGCTAGCAAGAGAAGGTACCCAGTCCTATAATTGCACAGGAAGATCAAGCTAGCCTACCAGCACACGACACCACCAAGCATGACAAGATGTGGACAAAGATGAGACTAGCTAGCAAGAGAAGTCACCCAGTCCTATAATTGCTCAGGAAGATTGAGCTAGCCTACCAGCACAAGACACCACCAAGCAGGACAAGATGTGGACAAAGATGAGACTAGCTAGCCAGAGAAGGTACCCAGTCCTATAATTGCCCAGGAAGATCGAGCTAGCCTACCAGCACAAGACACCACCAAGCAGGACAAGATGTGGACAAAGATGAGACTAGCTAGCCAGAGAAGGTACCCAGTCATATAATTGCCCAGGAAGATCGAGCTAGCCTACCAGCACAAGACACCACCAAGCAGGACACAATGTGGAGAAAGATGAGACTAGCTAGCAAGAGAAGGTACCCAGTCCTATAATTGCCCAGGAAGATCGAACTAGCCTACCAGCACAAGACACCACCAAGCAGGACCCAAAGTGGACAAAGATGAGACTAGCTAGCCAGAGAAGGTACCCAGTCCTATAATTGCCCAGGAAGATCAAGCTAGCCTACCAGCACAAGACTCCACCAAGCAGGACAAGATGTGGACAAAGATGAGACTAGCTAGCAAGAGAAGTCACCCAGTCCTATAATTGCCCAGGAAGATTGAGCTAGCCTACCAGCACAAGACACCACCAAGCAGGACACAATGTGGACAAAGATGAGACTAGCTAGCCAGAGAAGGTAACCAGTCCTATAATTGCCCAGGAAGATTGAGCTAGCCTACCAGCACAAGACACCACCAAGCAGGACAAGATGTGGACAAAGATGAGACTAGCTAGACAGAGAAGGTACCCAGTCCTATAATTGCCCAGGAAGATCCAGCTACCTACCAGCACAAGACACCACCAAGCAGGACAAGATGTGGACAAAGATGAGACTAGCTAGCCAGAGAAGGTACCCAGTCCTATAATTGCCCAGGAAGATTGAGCTAGCCTACCAGCACAAGACACCACCAAGCAGGACAAGATGTGGACAAAGATGAGACAAGCTAGACAGAGAAGTTACCCAGTCCTATAATTGCCCAGGAAGTTCAAGCTAGCCTACCAGCACAAGACTCCACCAAGCAGGACAAGATGTGGACAAAGATGTGACTAGCTAGCCAGAGAAGGTACCCAGTCCTATAATTGCCCAGGAAGTTCAAGCTAGCCTACCAGCACAAGACACCACCAAGCAGGACAAGATGCATACAAAGATGAGACTAGCTAGCCAGAGAAGGTACCCAGTCCATTAATTGCCCAGGAAGATCGAGCTAGCCTACCAGCACAAGACACCACCCAGCAGGACAAGATGTGGACAAAGATGAGACTAGCTAGCCAGAGAAGTCGCCCAGTCATATAATTGCCCAGGAAGTTCAAACTAACCTACCAGCACAAGACATCACCAAGCAGGACAAGATGTAGACAAAGATGAGACTAGCTAGCCAGAGAAGGTACCCTGTCCTATAATTGCCCAGGAAGATCGAGCTAGCCTACCAGCATAAGACACCACTAAGCAGGACACAATGTGGAGAAAGATGAGACTAGCTAGCAAGAGAAGGTTCCCAGTCCTATAATTGCCCAGGAAGATCGAGCTAGCCTACCAGCACAAGACACCACCAAGCAGGACCCAAAGTGGACAAAGATGAGACTAGCTAGCCAGAGAAGGTACCCAGTCCTATAATTGCCCAGGAAGACCGAGCTAGCCTACCAGCACAAGACACCACCAAGAAGGACAAGATGCATACAAAGATGAGACTAGCTAGCAAGAGAAGGTACCCAGTCCTATAATTGCACAGGAAGATCAAGCTAGCCTACCAGCACAAGACACCACCAAGCATGACAAGATGTGGACAAAGATGAGACTAGCTAGCAAGAGAAGTCACCCAGTCCTATAATTGCTCAGGAAGATTGAGCTAGCCTACCAGCACAAGACACCACCAAGCAGGACAAGATGTGGACAAAGATGAGACTAGCTAGCCAGAGAAGGTACCCAGTCCTATAATTGCCCAGGAAGATCGAGCTAGCCTACCAGCACAAGACACCACCAAGCAGGACAAGATGTGGACAAAGATGAGACTAGCTAGCCAGAGAAGGTACCCAGTCCTATAATTGCCCAGGAAGATCGAGCTAGCCTACCAGCACAAGACACCACCAAGCAGGACACAATGTGGAGAAAGATGAGACTAGCTAGCAAGAGAAGGTACCCAGTCCTATAATTGCCCAGGAAGATCGAACTAGCCTACCAGCACAAGACACCACCAAGCAGGACCCAAAGTGGACAAAGATGAGACTAGCTAGCCAGAGAAGGTACCCAGTCCTATAATTGCCCAGGAAGATCAAGCTAGCCTACCAGCACAAGACTCCACCAAGCAGGACAAGATGTGGACAAAGATGAGACTAGCTAGCAAGAGAAGTCACCCAGTCCTATAATTGCCCAGGAAGATTGAGCTAGCCTACCAGCACAAGACACCACCAAGCAGGACACAATGTGGACAAAGATGAGACTAGCTAGCCAGAGAAGGTAACCAGTCCTATAATTGCCCAGGAAGATTGAGCTAGCCTACCAGCACAAGACACCACCAAGCAGGACAAGATGTGGACAAAGATGAGACTAGCTAGACAGAGAAGGTACCCAGTCCTATAATTGCCCAGGAAGATCCAGCTACCTACCAGCACAAGACACCACCAAGCAGGACAAGATGTGGACAAAGATGAGACTAGCTAGCCAGAGAAGGTACCCAGTCCTATAATTGCCCAGGAAGATTGAGCTAGCCTACCAGCACAAGACACCACCAAGAAGGACAAGATGTGGACAAAGATGTGACTAGCTAGCCAGAGAAGGTACCCAGTCCTATAATTGCCCAGGAAGTTCAAGCTAGCCTACCAGCACAAAACACCACCAAGCAGGACAAGATGTGGACAAAGATGAGACAAGCTAGACAGAGAAGTTACCCAGTCCTATAATTGCCCAGGAAGTTCAAGCTAGCCTACCAGCACAAGACTCCACCAAGCAGGACAAGATGTGGACAAAGATGTGACTAGCTAGCCAGAGAAGGTACCCAGTCCTATAATTGCCCAGGAAGTTCAAGCTAGCCTACCAGCACAAAACACCACCAAGCAGGACAGGATGTGGACAAAGATGAGACTAGCTAGCCAGAGAAGGTACCCCGTCCTATAATTGCCCAGGAAGATCCAGCTAGCCTACCAGCACAAGAAACCACCAAGCAGGACACAATGTGGACAAAGATGAGACTAGCTAGCCAGAGAAGGTACCAGTCCTATAATTGCCCAGGAAGATCAAGCTAGCCTACCAGCACAAGACACCACCAAGCAGGACACAATGTGGACAAAGATGAGACTAGCTAGCCAGAGAAGGTACCCAGTCCTATAATTGCCCAGGAAGATTGAGCTAGCCTACCAGCACAAGACACCACCAAGCAGGACAAGATGTGGACAAAGATGAGACAAGCTAGACAGAGAAGGTACCCAGTCCTATAATTGCCCAGGAAGTTCAAGCTAGCCTACCAGCACAAGACACCACCAAGCAGGACAAGATGCGTACAAAGATGAGACTAGCTAGCCAGAGAAGGTACCCAGTCCCATAATTGCCCAGGAAGATCGAGCTAGCCTACCAGCACAAGACACCACCAAGCAGGAGACAATGTGGACAAAGATGAGACTAGCTAGTCAGAGAAGGTACCCAGTCCTATAATTGCCCAGGAAGATCAAGCTAGCCTACCAGCACAAGACACGACCAAGCAGGACCCAAAGTGGACAAAGAGGAGACTAGCTAGCCAGAGAAGGTACCCAGTCCTATAATTGCCCAGGAAGACCGAGTTAGCCTACCAGCACAAGACACCACCAAGCAGGACAAGATGCGTACAAAGATGAGACTAGCTAGCTAGAGAAGGTACCCAGTCCTATAATTGCCCAAGAAGATCGAGCTAGCCTACCAGCACAAGACACCACCAAGCAGGACAAGATGTGGACAAAGATGAGACTAGCTAGCCAAAGAAGTCACCCAGTCCTATAATTGCCCAGGAAGTTCAAGCTAGCCTACCAGCACAAGACACCACCAAGCAGGACAAGACGTTGACAAAGATGAGACTAGCTAGCCAGAGAAGGTACCCAGTCCTATAATTGCCCAGGAATATTGAGCTAGCCTACCAGCACAAGACACCACCAAGCAGGACATGATGTGGACAAAGATGAGACTAGGTAGCCAGAGAAGGTACCCCATCCTATAATTGCCCACGAAGATCGAGCTAGCCTACCAGCACAAGACACCACCAAGCAGGACACAAAGTGGACAAAGATGAGACTAGCTAGCCAGAGAAGGTACCCAGTCCTAAAATTGCCCAGGAAGATCGAGCTAGCCTACCAGCACAAGACAACACCAAGCAGGACACAATGTGGACAAAGATGAGACTAGCTAGCCCGAGAAGGTACCCAGTCCTATAATTGCCCAGGAAGATTGAGCTAGCCTACCAGCACAAGACACCACCAAGCAGGACAAGATGTGGACAAAGATGAGACAAGCTAGACAGAGAAGGTACCCAGTCCTATAATTGCCCAGGAAGATCGAGCTAGCCTACCAGCACAAGACACCACCAAGCAGGACACAATGTGGACAAAGATGAGACTAGCTAGCCAGAGAAGGTACCAGTCCTATAATTGCCCAGGAAGATCGAGCTAGCCTACCAGCACAAGACACCACCAAGCAGGACACAATGTGGACAAAGATGAGACTAGCTAGCCAGAGAAGGTACCCAGTCCTATAATTGCCCAGGAAGATTGAGCTAGCCTACCAGCACAAGACACCACCAAGCAGGACAAGATGTGGACAAAGATGAGACAAGCTAGACAGAGAAGGTACCCAGTCCTATAATTGCCCAGCAAATTCAAGCTAGCCTACCAGCACAAGACACCACCAAGCAGGACAAGATGCGTACAAAGATGAGACTAGCTAGCCAGAGAAGGTACCCAGTTCCATAATTGCCCAGGAAGATCGAGCTAGCCTACCAGCACAAGACACCACCAAGCAGGAGACAATGTGGACAAAGATGAGACTAGCTAGCCAGAGAAGGTACCCAGTCCTAAAATTGCCCAGGAAGATCGAGCTAGCCTACCAGCACAAGACAACACCAAGCAGGACACAATGTGGACAAAGATGAGACTAGCTAGCCCGAGAAGGTACCCAGTCCTATAATTGCCCAGGAAGATCAAGCTAGCCTACCAGCACAAGACACCACCAAGCAGGACAGGATGTGGACAAAGATGAAACTAGCTAGCCAGAGAAGGTACCCCGTCCTATAATTGCCCAGGAAGATCGAGCTAGCCTACCAGCACAAGACACAACCAAGCAGGACAAGATGTGGACAAAGATGAGACTAGCTAGCCAGAGAAGGTACCCAGTCCTATAATTGCCCAGGAAGATTGAGCTAGCCTACCAGCACATGACACCACCAAGCAGGACAAGATGTGGACAAAGATGAGACTAGCTAGCCAGAGAAGGTACCCCGTCCTATAATTGCCCAGGAAGATCGAGCTAGCCTACCAGCACAAGACACCACCAAGCAGGACAAGATGTGGACAAAGATGAGACTAGCTAGCCAGAGAAGGTACCCAGTCCTATAATTGCCCATGAAGATCGAGCTAGCCTACCAGCACAAGACACCACCAAGCAGGACAAAATGTGGACAAAGATGAGACTAGCTAGCAAGAGAAGGCACCCAGTCCTATAATTGCCCAGGAATATTGAGCTAGCCTACCAGCACAAGACACCACCAAGCAGGACATGATGTGGACAAAGATGAGACTAGGTAGCCAGAGAAGGTACCCAGTCCTATAATTGCCCAGGAAGATCGAGCTATCCTACCAGCACAAGACACCACCAAGCAGGACACAAAGTGGACAAAGATGAGACTAGCTAGCAAGAGAAGGTACCCAGTCCTAAAATTGCCCAGGAAGATCGAGCTAGCCTACCAGCACAAGACACCACCAAGCAGGACAAGATGCGTACAAAGATGAGACTAGCTAGCCAGAGAAGGTACCCCGTCCTATAATTGCCCAGGAAGATCGAGCTAGCCTACCAGCACAAGACACCACCAAGCAGGACAAGATGTGGACAAAGATGAGACTAGCTAGCCAAAGAAGTCACCCAGTCCTATAATTGCCCAGGAAGTTCAAGCTAGCCTACCAGCACAAGACACCACCAAGCAGGACAAGACGTTGACAAAGATGAGACTAGCTAGCCAGAGAAGGTACCCAGTCCTATAATTGCCCAGGAAGATTGAGCTAGCCTACCAGCACAAGACACCACCAAGCAGGACAAGATGTGGACAAAGATGAGACTAGCTAGCCAGAGAAGGTACCCCGTCCTATAATTGCCCAGGAAGATCGAGCTAGCCTACCAGCACAAGACACCACCAAGCAGGACAAGATGTGGACAAAGATGAGACTAGCTAGCCAGAGAAGGTACCCAGTCCTATAATTGCCCATGAAGATTGAGCTAGCCTACCAGCACAAGACACCACCAAGCAGGACAAAATGTGGACAAAGATGAGACTAGCTAGCAAGAGAAGGCACCCAGTCCTATAATTGCCCAGGAATATTGAGCTAGCCTACCAGCACAAGACACCACCAAGCAGGACATGATGTGGACAAAGATGAGACTAGGTAGCCAGAGAAGGTACCCCATCCTATAATTGCCCACGAAGATCGAGCTAGCCTACCAGCACAAGACACCACCAAGCAGGACACAAAGTGGACAAAGATGAGACTAGCTAGCCAGAGAAGGTACCCAGTCCTAAAATTGCCCAGGAAGATCGAGCTAGCCTACCAGCACAAGACAACACCAAGCAGGCCACAATGTGGACAAAGATGAGACTAGCTAGCCCGAGAAGGTACCCAGTCCTATAATTGCCCAGGAAGATTGAGCTAGCCTACCAGCACAAGACACCACCAAGCAGGACAAGATGTGGACAAAGATGAGACAAGCTAGACAGAGAAGGTACCCAGTCATATAATTGCCCAGGAAGATCGAGCTAGCCTACCAGCACAAGACACCACCAAGCAGGACAGGATGTGGACAAAGATGAGACTAGCTAGCCAGAGAAGGCACCCAGTCCTATAATTGCCCAGGAATATTGAGCTAGCCTACCAGCACAAGACACCACCAAGCAGGACATGATGTGGACAAAGATGAGACTAGGTAGCCAGAGAAGGTACCCCATCCTATAATTGCCCACGAAGATCGAGCTAGCCTACCAGCACAAGACACCACCAAGCAGGACACAAAGTGGACAAAGATGAGACTAGCTAGCCAGAGAAGGTACCCAGTCCTAAAATTGCCCAGGAAGATCGAGCTAGCCTACCAGCACAAGACAACACCAAGCAGGACACAATGTGGACAAAGATGAGACTAGCTAGCCCGAGAAGGTACCCAGTCCTATAATTGCCCAGGAAGATTGAGCTAGCCTACCAGCACAAGACACCACCAAGCAGGACAAGATGTGGACAAAGATGAGACAAGCTAGACAGAGAAGGTACCCAGTCCTATAATTGCCCAGGAAGATCGAGCTAGCCTACCAGCACAAGACACCACCAAGCAGGACACAATGTGGACAAAGATGAGACTAGCTAGCCAGAGAAGGTACCAGTCCTATAATTGCCCAGGAAGATCGAGCTAGCCTACCAGCACAAGACACCACCAAGCAGGACACAATGTGGACAAAGATGAGACTAGCTAGCCAGAGAAGGTACCCAGTCCTATAATTGCCCAGGAAGATTGAGCTAGCCTACCAGCACAAGACACCACCAAGCAGGACAAGATGTGGACAAAGATGAGACAAGCTAGACAGAGAAGGTACCCAGTCCTATAATTGCCCAGCAAATTCAAGCTAGCCTACCAGCACAAGACACCACCAAGCAGGACAAGATGCGTACAAAGATGAGACTAGCTAGCCAGAGAAGGTACCCAGTCCCATAATTGCCCAGGAAGATCGAGCTAGCCTACCAGCACAAGACACCACCAAGCAGGAGACAATGTGGACAAAGATGAGACTAGCTAGCCAGAGAAGGTACCCAGTCCTAAAATTGCCCAGGAAGATCGAGCTAGCCTACCAGCACAAGACAACACCAAGCAGGACACAATGTGGACAAAGATGAGACTAGCTAGCCCGAGAAGGTACCCAGTCCTATAATTGCCCAGGAAGATCAAGCTAGCCTACCAGCACAAGACACCACCAAGCAGGACAGGATGTGGACAAAGATGAAACTAGCTAGCCAGAGAAGGTACCCCGTCCTATAATTGCCCAGGAAGATCGAGCTAGCCTACCAGCACAAGACACAACCAAGCAGGACAAGATGTGGACAAAGATGAGACTAGCTAGCCAGAGAAGGTACCCAGTCCTATAATTGCCCAGGAAGATTGAGCTAGCCTACCAGCACATGACACCACCAAGCAGGACAAGATGTGGACAAAGATGAGACTAGCTAGCCAGAGAAGGTACCCCGTCCTATAATTGCCCAGGAAGATCGAGCTAGCCTACCAGCACAAGACACCACCAAGCAGGACAAGATGTGGACAAAGATGAGACTAGCTAGCCAGAGAAGGTACCCAGTCCTATAATTGCCCATGAAGATCGAGCTAGCCTACCAGCACAAGACACCACCAAGCAGGACAAAATGTGGACAAAGATGAGACTAGCTAGCAAGAGAAGGCACCCAGTCCTATAATTGCCCAGGAATATTGAGCTAGCCTACCAGCACAAGACACCACCAAGCAGGACATGATGTGGACAAAGATGAGACTAGGTAGCCAGAGAAGGTACCCCATCCTATAATTGCCCACGAAGATCGAGCTATCCTACCAGCACAAGACACCACCAAGCAGGACACAAAGTGGACAAAGATGAGACTAGCTAGCAAGAGAAGGTACCCAGTCCTAAAATTGCCCAGGAAGATCGAGCTAGCCTACCAGCACAAGACAACACCAAGCAGGACACAATGTGGACAAAGATGAGACTAGCTAGCCCGAGAAGGTACCCAGTCCTATAATTGCCCAGGAAGATTGAGCTAGCCTACCAGCACAAGACACCACCAAGCAGGACAAGATGTGGACAAAGATGAGACAAGCTAGACAGAGAAGGTACCCAGTCCTATAATTGCCCAGGAAGATCGAGCTAGCCTACCAGCACAAGACACCACCAAGCAGGACAGGATGTGGACAAAGATGAGACTAGCTAGCCAGAGAAGGCACCCAGTCCTATAATTGCCCAGGAATATTGAGCTAGCCTACCAGCACAAGACACCACCAAGCAGGACATGATGTGGACAAAGATGAGACTAGGTAGCAAGAGAAGGTACCCCATCCTATAATTGCCCACGAAGATCGAGCTAGCCTACCAGCACAAGACACCACCAAGCAGGACACAAAGTGGACAAAGATGAGACTAGCTAGCCAGAGAAGGTACCCAGTCCTAAAATTGCCCAGGAAGATCGAGCTAGCCTACCAGCACAAGACAACACCAAGCAGGACACAAGATGGACAAAGATGAGACTAGCTAGCCCGAGAAGGTACCCAGTCCTATAATTGCCCAGGAAGATTGAGCTAGCCTACCAGCACAAGACACCACCAAGCAGGACAAGATGTGGACAAAGATGAGACAAGCTAGACAGAGAAGGTACCCAGTCCTATAATTGCCCAGGAAGATCGAGCTAGCCTACCAGCACAAGACACCACCAAGCAGGACAGGATGTGGACAAAGATGAGACTAGCTAGCCAGAGAAGGTACCCCGTCCTATAATTGCCCAGGAAGATCGAGCTAGCCTACCAGCACAAGACACAACCAAGCAGGACAAGATGTGGACAAAGATGAGACTAGCTAGCCAGAGAAGGTACCCAGTCCTATAATTGCCCAGGAAGATTGAGCTAGCCTACCAGCACAAGACACCACCAAGCAGGACAAGATGTGGACAAAGATGAGACTAGCGAGCCAGAGAAGGTACCCAGTACTATAATTGCCCAGGAAGATTGAGCTAGTCTACCAGCACAAGACACCACCAAGCAGGACAGGATGTGGACAAAGATGAGACTAGCTAGCCAGAGAAGGTACCCCGTCCTATAATTGCCCAGGAAGATCGAGCTAGCCTACCAGCACAAGACACCAGCAAGCAGGACAAGATGTGGACAAAGATGAGACTAGCTAGCCAGAGAAGGTACCCAGTCCTATAATTGCCCAGGAAGATCGAGCTAGCCTACCAGCACAAGACACTACCAAGCAGGACACAATGTGGACAAAGATGAGACTAGCTAGCCAGAGAAGGTACCCAGTCCTATAATTGCCCAGGAAGATCGAGCTAGTCTACCAGCACAAGACACCACCAAGCAGGACCCTAAGTGGACAAAGATGAGACTAGCTAGCCAGTGAAGGTACCCAGTCCTATAATTGCCAAGGAAGACCGAGCTAGCCTACCAGCACAAGACACCACCAAGCAGGACAAGATGTGGACAAAGATGAGACTAGATAGCCAGAGAAGGTACCCAGTCCTATAATTGCCCAGGAACATCGAGCTAGCCTACCAGCACAAGACACCACCAAGCAGGACCCAAAGTGGACAAAGATGAAACTAGCTAGCCAGAGAAGGTACCCAGTCCTATAATTGCCCAGGAAGACCGAGCTAGCCTACCAGCACAAGACACCACCAAGCAGGACAAGATGCATACAAAGATGAGACTAGCTAGCCAGAGAAGGTACCCAGTCCATTAATTGCCCAGGAAGATCGAGCTAGCCTACCAGCACAAGACACCACCCAGCAGGACAAGATGTGGACAAAGATGAGACTAGCTAGCCAGAGAAGTCGCCCAGTCATATAATTGCCCAGGAAGTTCACACTAGCCTACCAGCACAAGACATCACCAAGCAGGACAAGATGTGGACAAAGATGAGA
Source organism: Ambystoma mexicanum (assembly GCF_040938575.1). Taxonomy (NCBI): domain Eukaryota; kingdom Metazoa; phylum Chordata; class Amphibia; order Caudata; family Ambystomatidae; genus Ambystoma; species Ambystoma mexicanum. Next base: position 38,522,645 of record NC_090921.1, read on the forward strand.
CTAGCTAGCCAGAGAAGGTACCCTGTCCTATAATTGCCCAGGAAGATCGAGCTAGCCTACCAGCATAAGACACCACTATGCAGGACACAATGTGGAGAAAGATGAGACTAGCTAGCAAGAGAAGGTTCCCAGTCCTATAATTGCCCAGGAAGATCGAGCTAGCCTACCAGCACAAGACACCACCAAGCAGGACCCAAAGTGGACAAAGATGAGACTAGCTAGCCAGAGAAGGTACCCAGTCCTATAATTGCCCAGGAAGACCGAGCTAGCCTACCAGCACAAGACACCACCAAGAAGGACAAGATGCATACAAAGATGAGACTAGCTAGCCAGAGAAGGTACCCAGTCCTATAATTGCCCAGGAAGATCGAGCTAGCCTACCAGCACAAGACACCACCAAGCAGGACAAGATGTGGACAAAGATGAGACTAGCTAGCCAGAGAAGGTACCCAGTCCTATAATTGCCCAGGAAGATCGAGCTAGCCTACCAGCACAAGACACCACCAAGCAGGACACAATGTGGAGAAAGATGAGACTAGCTAGCAAGAGAAGGTACCCAGTCCTATAATTGCCCAGGAAGATCGAACTAGCCTACCAGCACAAGACACCACCAAGCAGGACCCAAAGTGGACAAAGATGAGACTAGCTAGCCAGAGAAGGTACCCAGTCCTATAATTGCCCAGGAAGATCAAGCTAGCCTACCAGCACAAGACTCCACCAAGCAGGACAAGATGTGGACAAAGATGAGACTAGCTAGCAAGAGAAGTCACCCAGTCCTATAATTGCCCAGGAAGATTGAGCTAGCCTACCAGCACAAGACACCACCAAGCAGGACACAATGTGGACAAAGATGAGACTAGCTAGCCAGAGAAGGTAACCAGGCCTATAATTGCCCAGGAAGATTGAGCTAGCCTACCAGCACAAGACACCACCAAGCAGGACAAGATGTGGACAAAGATGAGACTAGCTAGACAGAGAAGGTACCCAGTCCTATAATTGCCCAGGAAGATCCAGCTACCTACCAGCACAAGACACCACCAAGCAGGACAGGATGTGGACAAAGATGAGACTAGCTAGCCAGAGAAGGTACCCAGTCCTATAATTGCCCAGGAAGATTGAGCTAGCCTACCAGCACAAGACACCACCAAGCAGGACAAGATGTGGACAAAGATGAGACAAGCTAGACAGAGAAGTTACCCAGTCCTATAATTGCCCAGGAAGTTCAAGCTAGCCTACCAGCACAAGACTCCACCAAGCAGGACAAGATGTGGACAAAGATGTGACTAGCTAGCCAGAGAAGGTACCCAGTCCTATAATTGCCCAGGAAGTTCAAGCTAGCCTACCAGCACAAAACACCACCAAGCAGGACAGGATGTGGACAAAGATGAGACTAGCTAGCCAGAGAAGGTACCCCGTCCTATAATTGCCCAGGAAGATCCAACTAGCCTACCAGCACAAGAAACCACCAAGCAGGACACAATGTGGACAAAGATGAGACTAGCTAGCCAGAGAAGGAACCAGTCCTATAATTGCCCAGGAAGATCGAGCTAGCCTACCAGCACAAGACACCACCAAGCAGGACACAATGTGGACAAAGATGAGACTAGCTAGCCAGAGAAGGTACCCAATCCTATAATTGCCCAGGAAGATTGAGCTAGCCTACCAGCACAAGACACCACCAAGCAGGACAAGATGTGGACAAAGATGAGACAAGCTAGACAGAGAAGGTACCCAGTCCTATAATTTCCCAGGAAGTTCAAGCTAGCCTACCGGCACAAGACACCACCAAGCAGGACAAGATGCGTACAAAGATGAGACTAGCTAGCCAGAGAAGGTACCCAGTCCCATAATTGCCCAGGAAGATCGAGCTAGCCTACCAGCACAAGACACCACCAAGCAGGAGACAATGTGGACAAAGATGAGACTAGCTAGTCAGAGAAGGTACCCAGTCCTATAATTGCCCAGGAAGATCAAGCTAGCCTACCAGCACAAGACACGACCAAGCAGGACCCAAAGTGGACAAAGAGGAGACTAGCTAGCCAGAGAAGGTACCCAGTCCTATAATTGCCCAAGAAGATCGAGCTAGCCTACCAGCACAAGACACCACCAAGCAGGACAAGATGTGGACAAAGATGAGACTAGCTAGCCAAAGAAGTCACCCAGTCCTATAATTACCCAGGAAGTTCAAGCTAGCCTACCAGCACAAGACACCACCAAGCAGGACAAGACGTTGACAAAGATGAGACTAGCTAGCCAGAGAAGGTACCCAGTCCTATAATTGCCCAGGAAGATTGAGCTAGCCTACCAGCACAAGACACCACCAAGCAGGACAAGATGTGGACAAAGATGAGACTAGCTAGCCAGAGAAGGTACCCCGTCCTATAATTGCCCAGGAAGATCGAGCTAGCCTACCAGCACAAGACACCACCAAGCAGGACAAGATGTGGACAAAGATGAGACTAGCTAGCCAAAGAAGTCACCCAGTCCTATAATTGCCCAGGAAGTTCAAGCTAGCCTACCAGCACAAGACACCACCAAGCAGGACAAGACGTTGACAAAGATGAGACTAGCTAGCCAGAGAAGGTACCCAGTCCTATAATTGCCCAGGAAGATTGAGCTAGCCTACCAGCACAAGACACCACCAAGCAGGACAAGATGTGGACAAAGATGAGACTAGCTAGCCAGAGAAGGTACCCCGTCCTATAATTGCCCAGGAAGATCGAGCTAGCCTACCAGCACAAGACACCACCAAGCAGGACAAGATGTGGACAAAGATGAGACTAGCTAGCCAGAGAAGGTACCCAGTCCTATAATTGCCCAGGAAGATCGAGCTAGCCTATCAGCACAAGACACCACCAAGCAGGACAAAATGTGGACAAAGATGAGACTAGCTAGCAAGAGAAGGCACCCAGTCCTATAATTGCCCAGGAAGATTGAGCTAGCCTACCAGCACAAGACACCACCAAGCAGGACAGGATGTGGACAAAGATGAGACTAGGTAGCCAGAGAAGGTACCCCATTCTATAATTGCCCACGAAGATCGAGCTAGCCTACCAGCACAAGACACCACCAAGCAGGACACAAAGTGGACAAAGATGAGACTAGCTAGCCAGAGAAGGTACCCAGTCCTATAATTGCCCAGGAAGATCGAGCTAGCCTACCAGCAGAAGACAACACCAAGCAGGACACAATGTGGACAAAGATGAGACTAGCTAGCCCGAGAAGGTACCCAGTCCTATAATTGCCCAGGAAGATCGAGCTAGCCTACCAGCACAAGACACCACCAAGCACGACAAGATGTGGACAAAGATGAGACAAGCTAGACAGAGAAGGTACCCAGTCCTATAATTGCCCAGGAAGATTGAGCTAGCCTACCAGCACAAGACACCACCAAGCAGGACAAGATGTGGACAAAGATGAGACTAGCTAGCCAGAGAAGGTACCCAGTCCTATAATTGCCCAGGAAGATTGAGCTAGCATACCAGCGCAAGACACCACCAAGCAGGACAGGATGTGGACAAAGATGAGACTAGCTAGCCAGAGAAGGTACCCCGTCCTATAATTGTCCAGGAAGATCAAGCTAGCCTACCAGCATAAGACACCACCAAGCAGGACAAGATGTGGACAAAGATGAGACTAGCTAGCCAAAGAAGTCACCCAGTCCTATAATTGCCCAGGAAGTTCAAGCTAGCCTACCAGCACAAGACACCACCAAGCAGGACAAGACGTTGACAAAGATGAGACTAGCTAGCCAGAGAAGGTACCCAGTCCTATAATTGCCCAGGAAGATTGAGCTAGCCTACCAGCACAAGACACCACCAAGCAGGACAAGATGTGGACAAAGATGAGACTAGCTAGCCAGAGAAGGTACCCCGTCCTATAATTGCCCAGGAAGATCGAGCTAGCCTACCAGCACAAGACACCACTAAGCAGGACAAGATGTGGACAAAGATGAGACTAGCTAGCCAGAGAAGGTACCCAGTCCTATAATTGCCCATGAAGATTGAGCTAGCCTACCAGCACAAGACACCACCAAGCAGGACAAAATGTGGACAAAGATGAGACTAGCTAGCAAGAGAAGGCACCCAGTCCTATAATTGCCCAGGAATATTGAGCTAGCCTACCAGCACAAGACACCACCAAGCAGGACATGATGTGGACAAAGATGAGACTAGGTAGCCAGAGAAGGTACCCCATTCTATAATTGCCCACGAAGATCGAGCTAGCCTACCAGCACAAGACACCACCAAGCAGGACACAAAGTGGACAAAGATGAGACTAGCTAGCCAGAGAAGGTACCCAGTCCTAAAATTGCCCAGGAAGATCGAGCTAGCCTACCAGCACAAGACAACACCAAGCAGGACACAATGTGGACAAAGATGAGACTAGCTAGCCCGAGAAGGTACCCAGTCCTATAATTGCCCAGGAAGATTGAGCTAGCCTACCAGCACAAGACACCACCAAGCAGGACAAGATGTGGACAAAGATGAGACAAGCTAGACAGAGAAGGTACCCAGTCCTATAATTGCCCAGGAAGATCGAGCTAGCCTACCAGCACAAGACACCACCAAGCAGGACAGGATGGGACAAAGATGAGACTAGCTAGCCAGAGAAGGTACCCCGTCCTATAATTGCCCAGGAAGATCGAGCTAGCCTACCAGCACAAGACACAACCAAGCAGGACAAGATGTGGACAAAGATGAGACTAGCTAGCCAGAGAAGGTACCCAGTCCTATAATTGCCCAGGAAGATTGAGCTAGCCTACCAGCACAAGACACCACCAAGCAGGACAAGATGTGGACAAAGATGAGACTAGCGAGCCAGAGAAGGTACCCAGTACTATAATTGCCCAGGAAGATTGAGCTAGTCTACCAGCACAAGACACCACCAAGCAGGACAGGATGTGGACAAAGATGAGACTAGCTAGCCAGAGAAGGTACCCCGTCCTATAATTGCCCAGGAAGATCGAGCTAGCCTACCAGCACAAGACACCACCAAGCAGGACAAGATGTGGACAAAGATGAGACTAGCTAGCCAGAGAAGGTACCCAGTCCTATAATTGCCCAGGAAGATCGAGCTAGCCTACCAGCACAAGACACTACCAAGCAGGACACAATGTGGACAAAGATGAGACTAGCTAGCCAGAGAAGGTACCCAGTCCTATAATTGCCCAGGAAGATCGAGCTAGTCTACCAGCACAAGACACCACCAAGCAGGACCCAAAGTGGACAAAGATGAGACTAGCTAGCCAGTGAAGGTACTCAGTCCTATAATTGCAAAGGAAGACCGAGCTAGCCTACCAGCACAAGACACCACCAAGCAGGACAAGATGTGGACAAAGATGAGACTAGATAGCCAGAGAAGGAACCCAGTCCTATAATTGCCCAGGAACATCGAGCTAGCCTACCAGCACAAGACACCACCAAGCAGGACCCAAAGTGGACAAAGATGAAACTAGCTAGCCAGAGAAGGTACCCAGTCCTATAATTGCCCAGGAAGACCGAGCTAGCCTACCAGCACAAGACACCACCCAGCAGGACAAGATGTGGACAAAGATGAGACTAGCTAGCCAGAGAAGTCGCCCAGTCATATAATTGCCCAGGAAGTTCAAACTAGCCTACCAGCACAAGACATCACCAAGCAGGACAAGATGTGGACAAAGATGAGACTAGCTAGCCAGAGAAGGTACCCTGTCCTATAATTGCCCAGGAAGATCGAGCTAGCCTACCAGCATAAGACACCACTAAGCAGGACACAATGTGGAGAAAGATGAGACTAGCTAGCAAGAGAAGGTTCCCAGTCCTATAATTGCCCAGGAAGATCGAGCTAGCCTACCAGCACAAGACACCACCAAGCAGGACCCAAAGTGGACAAAGATGAGACTAGCTAGCCAGAGAAGGTACCCAGTCCTATAATTGCCCAGGAAGACCGAGCTAGCCTACCAGCACAAGACACCACCAAGAAGGACAAGATGCATACAAAGATGAGACTAGCTAGCAAGAGAAGGTACCCAGTCCTATAATTGCACAGGAAGATCAAGCTAGCCTACCAGCACAAGACACCACCAAGCATGACAAGATGTGGACAAAGATGAGACTAGCTAGCAAGAGAAGTCACCCAGTCCTATAATTGCTCAGGAAGATTGAGCTAGCCTACCAGCACAAGACACCACCAAGCAGGACAAGATGTGGGCAAAGATGAGACTAGCTAGCCAGAGAAGGTACCCAGTCCTATAATTGCCCAGGAAGATCGAGCTAGCCTACCAGCACAAGACACCACCAAGCAGGACAAGATGTGGACAAAGATGAGACTAGCTAGCCAGAGAAGGTACCCAGTCCTATAATTGCCCAGGAAGATCGAGCTAGCCTACCAGCACAAGACACCACCAAGCAGGACACAATGTGGAGAAAGATGAGACTAGCTAGCAAGAGAAGGAACCCAGTCCTATAATTGCCCAGGAAGATCGAACTAGCCTACCAGCACAAGACACCACCAAGCAGGACCCAAAGTGGACAAAGATGAGACTAGCTAGCCAGAGAAGGTACCCAGTCCTATAATTGCCCAGGAAGATCAAGCTAGCCTACCAGCACAAGACTCCACCAAGCAGGACAAGATGTGGACAAAGATGAGACTAGCTAGCAAGAGAAGTCACCCAGTCCTATAATTGCCCAGGAAGATTGAGCTAGCCTACCAGCACAAGACACCACCAAGCAGGACACAATGTGGACAAAGATGAGACTAGCTAGCCAGAGAAGGTAACCAGTCCTATAATTGCCCAGGAAGATTGAGCTAGCCTACCAGCACAAGACACCACCAAGCAGGACAAGATGTGGACAAAGATGAGACTAGCTAGACAGAGAAGGTACCTAGTCCTATAATTGCCCAGGAAGATCCAGCTACCTACCAGCACAAGACACCACCAAGCAGGACAAGATGTGGACAAAGATGAGACTAGCTAGCCAGAGAAGGTACCCAGTCCTATAATTGCCCAGGAAGATTGAGCTAGCCTACCAGCACAAGACACCACCAAGCAGGACAAGATGTGGACAAAGATGAGACTAGCTAGACAGAGAAGGTACCCAGTCCTATAATTGCACAGGAAGATCGAGCTAGCCTACCAGCACACGACACCACCAAGCAGGACAAGATGTGGACAAAGATGAGACTAGCTAGCCAGAGAAGGCACCCAGTCCTATAATTGCCCAGGAAAATCGAGCTAGCCTACCAGCAGAAGACACCACCAAGCAGGACAAGATGTGGACAAAGATGACACTAGCTAGCCCGAGAAGGTACCCAGTCCTATAATTGCCCAGGAAGACCGAGCTAGCCTACCAGCACAAGACACCACCAAGCAGGACAAGATGCATACAAAGATGAGACTAGCTAGCCAGAGAAGGTACCCAGTCCATTAATTGCCCAGGAAGATCGAGCTAGCCTACCAGCACAAGACACCACCCAGCAGGACAAGATGTGGACAAAGATGAGACTAGCTAGCCAGAGAAGTCGCCCAGTCATATAATTGCCCAGGAAGTTCAAACTAGCCTACCAGCACAAGACACCACCAAGCAGGACAAGATGTGGACAAAGATGAGACTAGCTAGCCAGAGAAGGTACCCTGTCCTATAATTGCCCAGGAAGATCGAGCTAGCCTACCAGCACAAGACATCACCAAGCAGGACAAGATGTGGACAAAGATGAGACTAGCTAGCCAGAGAAGGTACCCTGTCCTATAATTGCCCAGGAAGATCGAGCTAGCCTACCAGCATAAGACACCACGAAGCAGGACACAATGTGGAGAAAGATGAGACTAGCTAGCAAGAGAAGGTTCCCAGTCCTATAATTGCCCAGGAAGATCGAGCTAGCCTACCAGCACAAGACACCACCAAGCAGGACCCAAAGTGGACAAAGATGAGACTAGCTAGCCAGAGAAGGTACCCAGTCCTATAATTGCCCAGGAAGACCGAGCTAGCCTACCAGCACAAGACACCACCAAGAAGGACAAGATGCATACAAAAATGAGACTAGCTAGCAAGAGAAGGTACCCAGTCCTATAATTGCACAGGAAGATCAAGCTAGCCTACCAGCACAAGACACCACCAAGCATGACAAGATGTGGACAAAGATGAGACTAGCTAGCAAGAGAAGTCACCCAGTCCTATAATTGCTCAGGAAGATTGAGCTAGCCTACCAGCACAAGACACCACCAAGCAGGACAAGATGTGGACAAAGATGAGACTAGCTAGCCAGAGAAGGTACCCAGTCCTATAATTGCCCAGGAAGATCGAGCTAGCCTACCAGCACAAGACACCACCAAGCAGGACAAGATGTGGACAAAGATGAGACTAGCTAGCCAGAGAAGGTACCCAGTCCTATAATTGCCCAGGAAGATCGAGCTAGCCTACCAGCACAAGACACCACCAAGCAGGACACAATGTGGAGAAAGATGAGACTAGCTAGCAAGAGAAGGTACCCAGTCCTATAATTGCCCAGAAAGATCGAACTAGCCTACCAGCACAAGACACCACCAAGCAGGACCCAAAGTGGACAAAGATGAGACTAGCTAGCCAGAGAAGGTACCCAGTCCTAAAATTGCCCAGGAAGATCGAGCTAGCCTACCAGCACAAGACAACACCAAGCAGGACACAAGATGGACAAAGATGAGACTAGCTAGCCCGAGAAGGTACCCAGTCCTATAATTGCCCAGGAAGATTGAGCTAGCCTACCAGCACAAGACACCACCAAGCAGGACAAGATGTGGACAAAGATGAGACAAGCTAGACAGAGAAGGTACCCAGTCCTATAATTGCCCAGGAAGATCGAGCTAGCCTACCAGCACAAGACACCACCAAGCAGGACAGGATGTGGACAAAGATGAGACTAGCTAGCCAGAGAAGGTACCCCGTCCTATAATTGCCCAGGAAGATCGAGCTAGCCTACCAGCACAAGACACAACCAAGCAGGACAAGATGTGGACAAAGATGAGACTAGCTAGCCAGAGAAGGTACCCAGTCCTATAATTGCCCAGGAAGATTGAGCTAGCCTACCAGCACAAGACACCACCAAGCAGGACAGGATGTGGACAAAGATGAGACTAGCTAGCCAGAGAAGGTACCCCGTCCTATAATTGCCCAGGAAGATCGAGCTAGCCTACCAGCACAAGACACCAGCAAGCAGGACAAGATGTGGACAAAGATGAGACTAGCTAGCCAGAGAAGGTACCCAGTCCTATAATTGCCCAGGAAGATCGAGCTAGCCTACCAGCACAAGACACTACCAAGCAGGACACAATGTGGACAAAGATGAGACTAGCTAGCCAGAGAAGGTACCCAGTCCTATAATTGCCCAGGAAGATCGAGCTAGTCTACCAGCACAAGACACCACCAAGCAGGACCCTAAGTGGACAAAGATGAGACTAGCTAGCCAGTGAAGGTACCCAGTCCTATAATTGCCAAGGAAGACCGAGCTAGCCTACCAGCACAAGACACCACCAAGCAGGACAAGATGTGGACAAAGATGAGACTAGATAGCCAGAGAAGGTACCCAGTCCTATAATTGCCCAGGAACATCGAGCTAGCCTACCAGCACAAGACACCACCAAGCAGGACCCAAAGTGGACAAAGATGAAACTAGCTAGCCAGAGAAGGTACCCAGTCCTATAATTGCCCAGGAAGACCGAGCTAGCCTACCAGCACAAGACACCACCAAGCAGGACAAGATGCATACAAAGATGAGACTAGCTAGCCAGAGAAGGTACCCAGTCCATTAATTGCCCAGGAAGATCGAGCTAGCCTACCAGCACAAGACACCACCCAGCAGGACAAGATGTGGACAAAGATGAGACTAGCTAGCCAGAGAAGTCGCCCAGTCATATAATTGCCCAGGAAGTTCACACTAGCCTACCAGCACAAGACATCACCAAGCAGGACAAGATGTGGACAAAGATGAGACTAGCTAGCCAGAGAAGGTACCCTGTCCTATAATTGCCCAGGAAGATCGAGCTAGCCTACCAGCATAAGACACCACTATGCAGGACACAATGTGGAGAAAGATGAGACTAGCTAGCAAGAGAAGGTTCCCAGTCCTATAATTGCCCAGGAAGATCGAGCTAGCCTACCAGCACAAGACACCACCAAGCAGGACCCAAAGTGGACAAAGATGAGACTAGCTAGCCAGAGAAGGTACCCAGTCCTATAATTGCCCAGGAAGACCGAGCTAGCCTACCAGCACAAGACACCACCAAGAAGGACAAGATGCATACAAAGATGAGACTAGCTAGCCAGAGAAGGTACCCAGTCCTATAATTGCCCAGGAAGATCGAGCTAGCCTACCAGCACAAGACACCACCAAGCAGGACAAGATGTGGACAAAGATGAGACTAGCTAGCCAGAGAAGGTACCCAGTCCTATAATTGCCCAGGAAGATCGAGCTAGCCTACCAGCACAAGACACCACCAAGCAGGACACAATGTGGAGAAAGATGAGACTAGCTAGCAAGAGAAGGTACCCAGTCCTATAATTGCCCAGGAAGATCGAACTAGCCTACCAGCACAAGACACCACCAAGCAGGACCCAAAGTGGACAAAGATGAGACTAGCTAGCCAGAGAAGGTACCCAGTCCTATAATTGCCCAGGAAGATCAAGCTAGCCTACCAGCACAAGACTCCACCAAGCAGGACAAGATGTGGACAAAGATGAGACTAGCTAGCAAGAGAAGTCACCCAGTCCTATAATTGCCCAGGAAGATTGAGCTAGCCTACCAGCACAAGACACCACCAAGCAGGACACAATGTGGACAAAGATGAGACTAGCTAGCCAGAGAAGGTAACCAGGCCTATAATTGCCCAGGAAGATTGAGCTAGCCTACCAGCACAAGACACCACCAAGCAGGACAAGATGTGGACAAAGATGAGACTAGCTAGACAGAGAAGGTACCCAGTCCTATAATTGCCCAGGAAGATCCAGCTACCTACCAGCACAAGACACCACCAAGCAGGACAGGATGTGGACAAAGATGAGACTAGCTAGCCAGAGAAGGTACCCAGTCCTATAATTGCCCAGGAAGATTGAGCTAGCCTACCAGCACAAGACACCACCAAGCAGGACAAGATGTGGACAAAGATGAGACAAGCTAGACAGAGAAGTTACCCAGTCCTATAATTGCCCAGGAAGTTCAAGCTAGCCTACCAGCACAAGACTCCACCAAGCAGGACAAGATGTGGACAAAGATGTGACTAGCTAGCCAGAGAAGGTACCCAGTCCTATAATTGCCCAGGAAGTTCAAGCTAGCCTACCAGCACAAAACACCACCAAGCAGGACAGGATGTGGACAAAGATGAGACTAGCTAGCCAGAGAAGGTACCCCGTCCTATAATTGCCCAGGAAGATCCAGCTAGCCTACCAGCACAAGAAACCACCAAGCAGGACACAATGTGGACAAAGATGAGACTAGCTAGCCAGAGAAGGAACCAGTCCTATAATTGCCCAGGAAGATCGAGCTAGCCTACCAGCACAAGACACCACCAAGCAGGACACAATGTGGACAAAGATGAGACTAGCTAGCCAGAGAAGGTACCCAATCCTATAATTGCCCAGGAAGATTGAGCTAGCCTACCAGCACAAGACACCACCAAGCAGGACAAGATGTGGACAAAGATGAGACAAGCTAGACAGAGAAGGTACCCAGTCCTATAATTTCCCAGGAAGTTCAAGCTAGCCTACCAGCACAAGACACCACCAAGCAGGACAAGATGCGTACAAAGATGAGACTAGCTAGCCAGAGAAGGTACCCAGTCCCATAATTGCCCAGGAAGATCGAGCTAGCCTACCAGCACAAGACACCACCAAGCAGGAGACAATGTGGACAAAGATGAGACTAGCTAGTCAGAGAAGGTACCCAGTCCTATAATTGCCCAGGAAGATCAAGCTAGCCTACCAGCACAGGACACGACCAAGCAGGACCCAAAGTGGACAAAGAGGAGACTAGCTAGCCAGAGAAGGTACCCAGTCCTATAATTGCCCAGGAAGACCGAGTTAGCCTACCAGCACAAGACACCACCAAGCAGGACAAGATGCGTACAAAGATGAGACTAGCTAGCTAGAGAAGGTACCCAGTCCTATAATTGCCCAAGAAGATCGAGCTAGCCTACCAGCACAAGACACCACCAAGCAGGACAAGATGTGGACAAAGATGAGACTAGCTAGCCAAAGAAGTCACCCAGTCCTATAATTGCCCAGGAAGTTCAAGCTAGCCTACCAGCACAAGACACCACCAAGCAGGACAAGACGTTGACAAAGATGAGACTAGCTAGCCAGAGAAGGTACCCAGTCCTATAATTGCCCAGGAAGATTGAGCTAGCCTACCAGCACAAGACACCACCAAGCAGGACAAGATGTGGACAAAGATGAGACTAGCTAGCCAGAGAAGGTACCCCGTCCTATAATTGCCCAGGAAGATCGAGCTAGCCTACCAGCACAAGACACCACCAAGCAGGACAAGATGTGGACAAAGATGAGACTAGCTAGCCAGAGAAGGTACCCAGTCCTATAATTGCCCAGGAAGATCGAGCTAGCCTATCAGCACAAGACACCACCAAGCAGGACAAAATGTGGACAAAGATGAGACTAGCTAGCAAGAGAAGGCACCCAGTCCTATAATTGCCCAGGAAGATTGAGCTAGCCTACCAGCACAAGACACCACCAAGCAGGACAGGATGTGGACAAAGATGAGACTAGGTAGCCAGAGAAGGTACCCCATTCTATAATTGCCCACGAAGATCGAGCTAGCCTACCAGCACAAGACACCACCAAGCAGGACACAAAGTGGACAAAGATGAGACTAGCTAGCCAGAGAAGGTACCCAGTCCTATAATTGCCCAGGAAGATCGAGCTAGCCTACCAGCAGAAGACAACACCAAGCAGGACACAATGAGGACAAAGATGAGACTAGCTAGCCCGAGAAGGTACCCAGTCCTATAATTGCCCAGGAAGATCGAGCTAGCCTACCAGCACAAGACACCACCAAGCACGACAAGATGTGGACAAAGATGAGACAAGCTAGACAGAGAAGGTACCCAGTCCTATAATTGCCCAGGAAGATTGAGCTAGCCTACCAGCACAAGACACCACCAAGCAGGACAAGATGTGGACAAAGATGAGACTAGCTAGCCAGAGAAGGTACCCAGTCCTATAATTGCCCAGGAAGATTGAGCTAGCATACCAGCGCAAGACACCACCAAGCAGGACAGGATGTGGACAAAGATGAGACTAGCTAGCCAGAGAAGGTACCCCGTCCTATAATTGTCCAGGAAGATCAAGCTAGCCTACCAGCATAAGACACCACCAAGCAGGACAAGATGTGGACAAAGATGAGACTAGCTAGCCAAAGAAGTCACCCAGTCCTATAATTGCCCAGGAAGTTCAAGCTAGCCTACCAGCACAAGACACCACCAAGCAGGACAAGACGTTGACAAAGATGAGACTAGCTAGCCAGAGAAGGTACCCAGTCCTATAATTGCCCAGGAAGATTGAGCTAGCCTACCAGCACAAGACACCACCAAGCAGGACAAGATGTGGACAAAGATGAGACTAGCTAGCCAGAGAAGGTACCCCGTCCTATAATTGCCCAGGAAGATCGAGCTAGCCTACCAGCACAAGACACCACTAAGCAGGACAAGATGTGGACAAAGATGAGACTAGCTAGCCAGAGAAGGTACCCAGTCCTATAATTGCCCATGAAGATCGAGCTAGCCTACCAGCACAAGACACCACCAAGCAGGACAAAATGTGGACAAAGATGAGACTAGCTAGCAAGAGAAGGCACCCAGTCCTATAATTGCCCAGGAATATTGAGCTAGCCTACCAGCACAAGACACCACCAAGCAGGACATGATGTGGACAAAGATGAGACTAGGTAGCCAGAGAAGGTACCCCATTCTATAATTGCCCACGAAGATCGAGCTAGCCTACCAGCACAAGACACCACCAAGCAGGACACAAAGTGGACAAAGATGAGACTAGCTAGCCAGAGAAGGTACCCAGTCCTAAAATTGCCCAGGAAGATCGAGCTAGCCTACCAGCACAAGACAACACCAAGCAGGACACAATGTGGACAAAGATGAGACTAGCTAGCCCGAGAAGGTACCCAGTCCTATAATTGCCCAGGAAGATTGAGCTAGCCTACCAGCACAAGACACCACCAAGCAGGACAAGATGTGGACAAAGATGAGACAAGCTAGACAGAGAAGGTACCCAGTCCTATAATTGCCCAGGAAGATCGAGCTAGCCTACCAGCACAAGACACCACCAAGCAGGACAGGATGTGGACAAAGATGAGACTAGCTAGCCAGAGAAGGTACCCCGTCCTATAATTGCCCAGGAAGATCGAGCTAGCCTACCAGCACAAGACACAACCAAGCAGGACAAGATGTGGACAAAGATGAGACTAGCTAGCCAGAGAAGGTACCCAGTCCTATAATTGCCCAGGAAGATTGAGCTAGCCTACCAGCACAAAACACCACCAAGCAGGACAAGATGTGGACAAAGATGAGACTAGCGAGCCAGAGAAGGTACCCAGTACTATAATTGCCCAGGAAGATTGAGCTAGTCTACCAGCACAAGACACCACCAAGCAGGACAGGATGTGGACAAAGATGAGACTAGCTAGCCAGAGAAGGTACCCCGTCCTATAATTGCCCAGGAAGATCGAGCTAGCCTACCAGCACAAGACACCACCAAGCAGGACAAGATGTGGACAAAGATGAGACTAGCTAGCCAGAGAAGGTACCCAGTCCTATAATTGCCCAGGAAGATCGAGCTAGCCTACCAGCACAAGACACTACCAAGCAGGACACAATGTGGACAAAGATGAGACTAGCTAGCCAGAGAAGGTACCCAGTCCTATAATTGCCCAGGAAGATCGAGCTAGTCTACCAGCACAAGACACCACCAAGCAGGACCCAAAGTGGACAAAGATGAGACTAGCTAGCCAGTGAAGGTACTCAGTCCTATAATTGCAAAGGAAGACCGAGCTAGCCTACCAGCACAAGACACCACCAAGCAGGACAAGATGTGGACAAAGATGAGACTAGATAGCCAGAGAAGGAACCCAGTCCTATAATTGCCCAGGAACATCGAGCTAGCCTACCAGCACAAGACACCACCAAGCAGGACCCAAAGTGGACAAAGATGAAACTAGCTAGCCAGAGAAGGTACCCAGTCCTATAATTGCCCAGGAAGACCGAGCTAGCCTACCAGCACAAGACACCACCAAGCAGGACAAGATGCATACAAAGATGAGACTAGCTAGCCAGAGAAGGTACCCAGTCCATTAATTGGCCAGGAAGATCGAGCTAGCCTACCAGCACAAGACACCACCCAGCAGGACAAGATGTGGACAAAGATGAGACTAGCTAGCCAGAGAAGTCGCCCAGTCATATAATTGCCCAGGAAGTTCAAACTAGCCTACCAGCACAAGACATCACCAAGCAGGACAAGATGTGGACAAAGATGAGACTAGCTAGCCAGAGAAGGTACCCTGTCCTATAATTGCCCAGGAAGATCGAGCTAGCCTACCAGCATAAGACACCACTAAGCAGGACACAATGTGGAGAAAGATGAGACTAGCTAGCAAGAGAAGGTTCCCAGTCCTATAATTGCCCAGGAAGATCGAGCTAGCCTACCAGCACAAGACACCACCAAGCAGGACCCAAAGTGGACAAAGATGAGACTAGCTAGCCAGAGAAGGTACCCAGTCCTATAATTGCCCAGGAAGACCGAGCTAGCCTACCAGCACAAGACACCACCAAGAAGGACAAGATGCATACAAAGATGAGACTAGCTAGCAAGAGAAGGTACCCAGTCCTATAATTGCACAGGAAGATCAAGCTAGCCTACCAGCACAAGACACCACCAAGCATGACAAGATGTGGACAAAGATGAGACTAGCTAGCAAGAGAAGTCACCCAGTCCTATAATTGCTCAGGAAGATTGAGCTAGCCTACCAGCACAAGACACCACCAAGCAGGACAAGATGTGGGCAAAGATGAGACTAGCTAGCCAGAGAAGGTACCCAGTCCTATAATTGCCCAGGAAGATCGAGCTAGCCTACCAGCACAAGACACCACCAAGCAGGACAAGATGTGGACAAAGATGAGACTAGCTAGCCAGAGAAGGTACCCAGTCCTATAATTGCCCAGGAAGATCGAGCTAGCCTACCAGCACAAGACACCACCAAGCAGGACACAATGTGGAGAAAGATGAGACTAGCTAGCAAGAGAAGGAACCCAGTCCTATAATTGCCCAGGAAGATCGAACTAGCCTACCAGCACAAGACACCACCAAGCAGGACCCAAAGTGGACAAAGATGAGACTAGCTAGCCAGAGAAGGTACCCAGTCCTATAATTGCCCAGGAAGATCAAGCTAGCCTACCAGCACAAGACTCCACCAAGCAGGACAAGATGTGGACAAAGATGAGACTAGCTAGCAAGAGAAGTCACCCAGTCCTATAATTGCCCAGGAAGATTGAGCTAGCCTACCAGCACAAGACACCACCAAGCAGGACACAATGTGGACAAAGATGAGACTAGCTAGCCAGAGAAGGTAACCAGTCCTATAATTGCCCAGGAAGATTGAGCTAGCCTACCAGCACAAGACACCACCAAGCAGGACAAGATGTGGACAAAGATGAGACTAGCTAGACAGAGAAGGTACCTAGTCCTATAATTGCCCAGGAAGATCCAGCTACCTACCAGCACAAGACACCACCAAGCAGGACAAGATGTGGACAAAGATGAGACTAGCTAGCCAGAGAAGGTACCCAGTCCTATAATTGCCCAGGAAGATTGAGCTAGCCTACCAGCACAAGACACCACCAAGCAGGACAAGATGTGGACAAAGATGAGACTAGCTAGACAGAGAAGGTACCCAGTCCTATAATTGCACAGGAAGATCGAGCTAGCCTACCAGCACACGACACCACCAAGCAGGACAAGATGTGGACAAAGATGAGACTAGCTAGCCAGAGAAGGCACCCAGTCCTATAATTGCCCAGGAAAATCGAGCTAGCCTACCAGCAGAAGACACCACCAAGCAGGACAAGATGTGGACAAAGATGACACTAGCTAGCCCGAGAAGGTACCCAGTCCTATAATTGCCCAGGAAGACCGAGCTAGCCTACCAGCACAAGACACCACCAAGCAGGACAAGATGCATACAAAGATGAGACTAGCTAGCCAGAGAAGGTACCCAGTCCATTAATTGCCCAGGAAGATCGAGCTAGCCTACCAGCACAAGACACCACCCAGCAGGACAAGATGTGGACAAAGATGAGACTAGCTAGCCAGAGAAGTCGCCCAGTCATATAATTGCCCAGGAAGTTCAAACTAGCCTACCAGCACAAGACACCACCAAGAAGGACAAGATGTGGACAAAGATGAGACTAGCTAGCCAGAGAAGGTACCCTGTCCTATAATTGCCCAGGAAGATCGAGCTAGCCTACCAGCACAAGACATCACCAAGCAGGACAAGATGTGGACAAAGATGAGACTAGCTAGCCAGAGAAGGTACCCTGTCCTATAATTGCCCAGGAAGATCGAGCTAGCCTACCAGCATAAGACACCACGAAGCAGGACACAATGTGGAGAAAGATGAGACTAGCTAGCAAGAGAAGGTTCCCAGTCCTATAATTGCCCAGGAAGATCGAGCTAGCCTACCAGCACAAGACACCACCAAGCAGGACCCAAAGTGGACAAAGATGAGACTAGCTAGCCAGAGAAGGTACCCAGTCCTATAATTGCCCAGGAAGACCGAGCTAGCCTACCAGCACAAGACACCACCAAGAAGGACAAGATGCATACAAAAATGAGACTAGCTAGCAAGAGAAGGTACCCAGTCCTATAATTGCACAGGAAGATCAAGCTAGCCTACCAGCACAAGACACCACCAAGCATGACAAGATGTGGACAAAGATGAGACTAGCTAGCAAGAGAAGTCACCCAGTCCTATAATTGCTCAGGAAGATTGAGCTAGCCTACCAGCACAAGACACCACCAAGCAGGACAAGATGTGGACAAAGATGAGACTAGCTAGCCAGAGAAGGTACCCAGTCCTATAATTGCCCAGGAAGATCGAGCTAGCCTACCAGCACAAGACACCACCAAGCAGGACAAGATGTGGACAAAGATGAGACTAGCTAGCCAGAGAAGGTACCCAGTCCTATAATTGCCCAGGAAGATCGAGCTAGCCTACCAGCACAAGACACCACCAAGCAGGACACAATGTGGAGAAAGATGAGACTAGCTAGCAAGAGAAGGTACCCAGTCCTATAATTGCCCAGAAAGATCGAACTAGCCTACCAGCACAAGACACCACCAAGCAGGACCCAAAGTGGACAAAGATGAGACTAGCTAGCCAGAGAAGGTACCCAGTCCTATAATTGCCCAGGAAGATCAAGCTAGCCTACCAGCACAAGACTCCACCAAGCAGGACAAGATGTGGACAAAGATGAGACTAGCTAGCAAGAGAAGGCACCCAGTCCTATAATTGCCCAGGAAGATTGAGCTAGCCTACCAGCACAAGACACCACCAAGCAGGACAGGATGTGGACAAAGATGAGACTAGGTAGCCAGAGAAGGTACCCCATTCTATAATTGCCCACGAAGATCGAGCTAGCCTACCAGCACAAGACACCACCAAGCAGGACACAAAGTGGACAAAGATGAGACTAGCTAGCCAGAGAAGGTACCCAGTCCTATAATTGCCCAGGAAGATCGAGCTAGCCTACCAGCAGAAGACAACACCAAGCAGGACACAATGTGGACAAAGATGAGACTAGCTAGCCCGAGAAGGTACCCAGTCCTATAATTGCCCAGGAAGATCGAGCTAGCCTACCAGCACAAGACACCACCAAGCACGACAAGATGTGGACAAAGATGAGACAAGCTAGACAGAGAAGGTACCCAGTCCTATAATTGCCCAGGAAGATTGAGCTAGCCTACCAGCACAAGACACCACCAAGCAGGACAAGATGTGGACAAATATGAGACTAGCTAGCCAGAGAAGATACCCAGTCCTATAATTGCCCAGGAAGATTGAGCTAGCATACCAGCGCAAGACACCACCAAGCAGGACAGGATGTGGACAAAGATGAGACTAGCTAGCCAGAGAAGGTACCCCGTCCTATAATTGTCCAGGAAGATCAAGCTAGCCTACCAGCATAAGACACCACCAAGCAGGACAAGATGTGGACAAAGATGAGACTAGCTAGCCAAAGAAGTCACCCAGTCCTATAATTGCCCAGGAAGTTCAAGCTAGCCTACCAGCACAAGACACCACCAAGCAGGACAAGACGTTGACAAAGATGAGACTAGCTAGCCAGAGAAGGTACCCAGTCCTATAATTGCCCAGGAAGATTGAGCTAGCCTACCAGCACAAGACACCACCAAGCAGGACAAGATGTGGACAAAGATGAGACTAGCTAGCCAGAGAAGGTACCCCGTCCTATAATTGCCCAGGAAGATCGAGCTAGCCTACCAGCACAAGACACCACTAAGCAGGACAAGATGTGGACAAAGATGAGACTAGCTAGCCAGAGAAGGTACCCAGTCCTATAATTGCCCATGAAGATCGAGCTAGCCTACCAGCACAAGACACCACCAAGCAGGACAAAATGTGGACAAAGATGAGACTAGCTAGCAAGAGAAGGCACCCAGTCCTATAATTGCCCAGGAATATTGAGCTAGCCTACCAGCACAAGACACCACCAAGCAGGACATGATGTGGACAAAGATGAGACTAGGTAGCCAGAGAAGGTACCCCATTCTATAATTGCCCACGAAGATCGAGCTAGCCTACCAGCACAAGACACCACCAAGCAGGACACAAAGTGGACAAAGATGAGACTAGCTAGCCAGAGAAGGTACCCAGTCCTAAAATTGCCCAGGAAGATCGAGCTAGCCTACCAGCACAAGACAACACCAAGCAGGACACAATGTGGACAAAGATGAGACTAGCTAGCCCGAGAAGGTACCCAGTCCTATAATTGCCCAGGAAGATTGAGCTAGCCTACCAGCACAAGACACCACCAAGCAGGACAAGATGTGGACAAAGATGAGACAAGCTAGACAGAGAAGGTACCCAGTCCTATAATTGCCCAGGAAGATCGAGCTAGCCTACCAGCACAAGACACCACCAAGCAGGACAGGATGTGGACAAAGATGAGACTAGCTAGCCAGAGAAGGTACCCCGTCCTATAATTGCCCAGGAAGATCGAGCTAGCCTACCAGCACAAGACACAACCAAGCAGGACAAGATGTGGACAAAGATGAGACTAGCTAGCCAGAGAAGGTACCCAGTCCTATAATTGCCCAGGAAGATTGAGCTAGCCTACCAGCACAAGACACCACCAAGCAGGACAAGATGTGGACAAAGATGAGACTAGCGAGCCAGAGAAGGTACCCAGTACTATAATTGCCCAGGAAGATTGAGCTAGTCTACCAGCACAAGACACCACCAAGCAGGACAGGATGTGGACAAAGATGAGACTAGCTAGCCAGAGAAGGTACCCCGTCCTATAATTGCCCAGGAAGATCGAGCTAGCCTACCAGCACAAGACACCACCAAGCAGGACAAGATGTGGACAAAGATGAGACTAGCTAGCCAGAGAAGGTACCCAGTCCTATAATTGCCCAGGAAGATCGAGCTAGCCTACCAGCACAAGACACTACTAAGCAGGACACAATGTGGACAAAGATGAGACTAGCTAGCCAGAGAAGGTACCCAGTCCTATAATTGCCCAGGAAGATCGAGCTAGTCTACCAGCACAAGACACCACCAAGCAGGACCCAAAGTGGACAAAGATGAGACTAGCTAGCCAGTGAAGGTACTCAGTCCTATAATTGCAAAGGAAGACCGAGCTAGCCTACCAGCACAAGACACCACCAAGCAGGACAAGATGTGGACAAAGATGAGACTAGATAGCCAGAGAAGGAACCCAGTCCTATAATTGCCCAGGAACATCGAGCTAGCCTACCAGCACAAGACACCACCAAGCAGGACCCAAAGTGGACAAAGATGAAACTAGCTAGCCAGAGAAGGTACCCAGTCCTATAATTGCCCAGGAAGACCGAGCTAGCCTACCAGCACAAGACACCACCAAGCAGGACAAGATGCATACAAAGATGAGACTAGCTAGCCAGAGAAGGTACCCAGTCCATTAATTGGCCAGGAAGATCGAGCTAGCCTACCAGCACAAGACACCACCCAGCAGGACAAGATGTGGACAAAGATGAGACTAGCTAGCCAGAGAAGTCGCCCAGTCATATAATTGCCCAGGAAGTTCAAACTAGCCTACCAGCACAAGACATCACCAAGCAGGACAAGATGTGGACAAAGATGAGACTAGCTAGCCAGAGAAGGTACCCTGTCCTATAATTGCCCAGGAAGATCGAGCTAGCCTACCAGCATAAGACACCACTAAGCAGGACACAGTGTGGAGAAAGATGAGACTAGCTAGCAAGAGAAGGTTCCCAGTCCTATAATTGCCCAGGAAGATCGAGCTAGCCTACCAGCACAAGACACCACCAAGCAGGACCCAAAGTGGACAAAGATGAGACTAGCTAGCCAGAGAAGGTACCCAGTCCTATAATTGCCCAGGAAGACCGAGCTAGCCTACCAGCACAAGACACCACCAAGAAGGACAAGATGCATACAAAGATGAGACTAGCTAGCAAGAGAAGGTACCCAGTCCTATAATTGCACAGGAAGATCAAGCTAGCCTACCAGCACAAGACACCACCAAGCATGACAAGATGTGGACAAAGATGAGACTAGCTAGCAAGAGAAGTCACCCAGTCCTATAATTGCTCAGGAAGATTGAGCTAGCCTACCAGCACAAGACACCACCAAGCAGGACAAGATGTGGGCAAAGATGAGACTAGCTAGCCAGAGAAGGTACCCAGTCCTATAATTGCCCAGGAAGATCGAGCTAGCCTACCAGCACAAGACACCACCAAGCAGGACAAGATGTGGACAAAGATGAGACTAGCTAGCCAGAGAAGGTACCCAGTCCTATAATTGCCCAGGAAGATCGAGCTAGCCTACCAGCACAAGACACCACCAAGCAGGACACAATGTGGAGAAAGATGAGACTAGCTAGCAAGAGAAGGAACCCAGTCCTATAATTGCCCAGGAAGATCGAACTAGCCTACCAGCACAAGACACCACCAAGCAGGACCCAAAGTGGACAAAGATGAGACTAGCTAGCCAGAGAAGGTACCCAGTCCTATAATTGCCCAGGAAGATCAAGCTAGCCTACCAGCACAAGACTCCACCAAGCAGGACAAGATGTGGACAAAGATCAGACTAGCTAGCAAGAGAAGTCACCCAGTCCTATAATTGCCCAGGAAGATTGAGCTAGCCTACCAGCACAAGACACCACCAAGCAGGACACAATGTGGACAAAGATGAGACTAGCTAGCCAGAGAAGGTAACCAGTCCTATAATTGCCCAGGAAGATTGAGCTAGCCTACCAGCACAAGACACCACCAAGCAGGACAAGATGTGGACAAAGATGAGACTAGCTAGACAGAGAAGGTACCTAGTCCTATAATTGCCCAGGAAGATCCAGCTACCTACCAGCACAAGACACCACCAAGCAGGACAAGATGTGGACAAAGATGAGACTAGCTAGCCAGAGAAGGTACCCAGTCCTACAATTGCCCAGGAAGATTGAGCTAGCCTACCAGCACAAGACACCACCAAGCAGGACAAGATGTGGACAAAGATGAGACTAGCTAGACAGAGAAGGTACCCAGTCCTATAATTGCACAGGAAGATCGAGCTAGCCTACCAGCACACGACACCACCAAGCAGGACAAGATGTGGACAAAGATGAGACTAGCTAGCCAGAGAAGGCACCCAGTCCTATAATTGCCCAGGAAAATCGAGCTAGCCTACCAGCAGAAGACACCGCCAAGCAGGACAAGATGTGGACAAAGATGACACTAGCTAGCCCGAGAAGGTACCCAGTCCTATAATTGCCCAGGAAGATCGAGCTAGCCTACCAGCACAAGACACCACCAAGCACGACAAGATGTGGACAAAGATGAGACAAGCTAGACAGAGAAGGTACCCAGTCCTATAATTGCCCAGGAAGACCGAGCTAGCCTACCAGCACAAGACACCACCAAGCAGGACAAGATGCATACAAAGATGAGACTAGCTAGCCAGAGAAGGTACCCAGTCCATTAATTGCCCAGGAAGATCGAGCTAGCCTACCAGCACAAGACACCACCCAGCAGGACAAGATGTGGACAAAGATGAGACTAGCTAGCCAGAGAAGTCGCCCAGTCATATAATTGCCCAGGAAGTTCAAACTAGCCTACCAGCACAAGACACCACCAAGCAGGACAAGATGTGGACAAAGATGAGACTAGCTAGCCAGAGAAGGTACCCTGTCCTATAATTGCCCAGGAAGATCGAGCTAGCCTACCAGCACAAGACATCACCAAGCAGGACAAGATGTGGACAAAGATGAGACTAGCTAGCCAGAGAAGGTACCCAGTCCTATAATTGCCCAGGAAGACCGAGCTAGCCTACCAGCACAAGACACCACCAAGAAGGACAAGATGCATACAAAAATGAGACTAGCTAGCAAGAGAAGGTACCCAGTCCTATAATTGCACAGGAAGATCAAGCTAGCCTACCAGCACAAGACACCACCAAGCATGACAAGATGTGGACAAAGATGAGACTAGCTAGCAAGAGAAGTCACCCAGTCCTATAATTGCTCAGGAAGATTGAGCTAGCCTACCAGCACAAGACACCACCAAGCAGGACAAGATGTGGACAAAGATGAGACTAGCTAGCCAGAGAAGGTACCCAGTCCTATAATTGCCCAGGAAGATCGTGCTAGCCTACCAGCACAAGACACCACCAAGCAGGACAAGATGTGGACAAAGATGAGACTAGCTAGCCAGAGAAGGTACCCAGTCCTATAATTGCCCAGGAAGATCGAGCTAGCCTACCAGCACAAGACACCACCAAGCAGGACACAATGTGGAGAAAGATGAGACTAGCTAGCAAGAGAAGGTACCCAGTCCTATAATTGCCCAGAAAGATCGAACTAGCCTACCAGCACAAGACACCACCAAGCAGGACCCAAAGTGGACAAAGATGAGACTAGCTAGCCAGAGAAGGTACCCAGTCCTATAATTGCCCAGGAAGATCAAGCTAGCCTACCAGCACAAGACTCCACCAAGCAGGACAAGATGTGGACAAAGATGAGACTAGCTAGCAAGAGAAGTCACCCAGTCCTATAATTGCCCAGGAAGATTGAGCTAGCCTACCAGCACAAGACACCACCAAGCAGGACACAATGTGGACAAAGATGAGACTAGCTAGCCAGAGAAGGTAACCAGTCCTATAATTGCCCAGGAAGATTGAGCTAGCCTACCAGCACAAGACACCACCAAGCAGGACAAGATGTGGACAAAGATGAGACTAGCTAGACAGAGAAGGTACCCAGTCCTATAATTGCCCAGGAAGATCCAGCTACCTACCAGCACAAGACACCACCAAGCAGGACAAGATGTGGACAAAGATGAGACTAGCTAGCCAGAGAAGGTACCCAGTCCTATAATTGCCCAGGAAGATTGAGCTAGCCTACCAGCACAAGACACCACCAAGCAGGACAAGATGTGGACAAAGATGAGACTAGCTAGACAGAGAAGGTACCCAGTCCTATAATTGCACAGGAAGATCGAGCTAGCCTACCAGCACAAGACACCACCAAGCAGGACAAGATGTGGACAAAGATGAGACTAGCTAGCCAGAGAAGGCACCCAGTCCTATAATTGCCCAGGAAAATCGAGCTAGCCTACCAGCAGAAGACACCACCAAGCAGGACAAGATGTGGACAAAGATGAGACTAGCTAGCCAGAGAAGGTACCCAGTCCTATAATTGCCCAGGAAGATCGAGCTAGCCTACCAGCACAAGACACCACCAAGCAGGACACAATGTGGAGAAAGATGAGACTAGCTAGCAAGAGAAGGAACCCAGTCCTATAATTGCCCAGGAAGATCGAACTAGCCTACCAGCACAAGACACCACCAAGCAGGACCCAAAGTGGACAAAGATGAGACTAGCTAGCCAGAGAAGGTACCCAGTCCTATAATTGCCCAGGAAGATCAAGCTAGCCTACCAGCACAAGACTCCACCAAGCAGGACAAGATGTGGACAAAGATCAGACTAGCTAGCAAGAGAAGTCACCCAGTCCTATAATTGCCCAGGAAGATTGAGCTAGCCTACCAGCACAAGACACCACCAAGCAGGACACAATGTGGACAAAGATGAGACTAGCTAGCCAGAGAAGGTAACCAGTCCTATAATTGCCCAGGAAGATTGAGCTAGCCTACCAGCACAAGACACCACCAAGCAGGACAAGATGTGGACAAAGATGAGACTAGCTAGACAGAGAAGGTACCTAGTCCTATAATTGCCCAGGAAGATCCAGCTACCTACCAGCACAAGACACCACCAAGCAGGACAAGATGTGGACAAAGATGAGACTAGCTAGCCAGAGAAGGTACCCAGTCCTACAATTGCCCAGGAAGATTGAGCTAGCCTACCAGCACAAGACACCACCAAGCAGGACAAGATGTGGACAAAGATGAGACTAGCTAGACAGAGAAGGTACCCAGTCCTATAATTGCACAGGAAGATCGAGCTAGCCTACCAGCACACGACACCACCAAGCAGGACAAGATGTGGACAAAGATGAGACTAGCTAGCCAGAGAAGGCACCCAGTCCTATAATTGCCCAGGAAAATCGAGCTAGCCTACCAGCAGAAGACACCACCAAGCAGGACAAGATGTGGACAAAGATGACACTAGCTAGCCCGAGAAGGTACCCAGTCCTATAATTGCCCAGGAAGATCGAGCTAGCCTACCAGCACAAGACACCACCAAGCACGACAAGATGTGGACAAAGATGAGACAAGCTAGACAGAGAAGGTACCCAGTCCTATAATTGCCCAGGAAGACCGAGCTAGCCTACCAGCACAAGACACCACCAAGCAGGACAAGATGCATACAAAGATGAGACTAGCTAGCCAGAGAAGGTACCCAGTCCATTAATTGCCCAGGAAGATCGAGCTAGCCTACCAGCACAAGACACCACCCAGCAGGACAAGATGTGGACAAAGATGAGACTAGCTAGCCAGAGAAGTCGCCCAGTCATATAATTGCCCAGGAAGTTCAAACTAGCCTACCAGCACAAGACACCACCAAGCAGGACAAGATGTGGACAAAGATGAGACTAGCTAGCCAGAGAAGGTACCCTGTCCTATAATTGCCCAGGAAGATCGAGCTAGCCTACCAGCACAAGACATCACCAAGCAGGACAAGATGTGGACAAAGATGAGACTAGCTAGCCAGAGAAGGTACCCAGTCCTATAATTGCCCAGGAAGACCGAGCTAGCCTACCAGCACAAGACACCACCAAGAAGGACAAGATGCATACAAAAATGAGACTAGCTAGCAAGAGAAGGTACCCAGTCCTATAATTGCACAGGAAGATCAAGCTAGCCTACCAGCACAAGACACCACCAAGCATGACAAGATGTGGACAAAGATGAGACTAGCTAGCAAGAGAAGTCACCCAGTCCTATAATTGCTCAGGAAGATTGAGCTAGCCTACCAGCACAAGACACCACCAAGCAGGACAAGATGTGGACAAAGATGAGACTAGCTAGCCAGAGAAGGTACCCAGTCCTATAATTGCCCAGGAAGATCGTGCTAGCCTACCAGCACAAGACACCACCAAGCAGGACAAGATGTGGACAAAGATGAGACTAGCTAGCCAGAGAAGGTACCCAGTCCTATAATTGCCCAGGAAGATCGAGCTAGCCTACCAGCACAAGACACCACCAAGCAGGACACAATGTGGAGAAAGATGAGACTAGCTAGCAAGAGAAGGTACCCAGTCCTATAATTGCCCAGAAAGATCGAACTAGCCTACCAGCACAAGACACCACCAAGCAGGACCCAAAGTGGACAAAGATGAGACTAGCTAGCCAGAGAAGGTACCCAGTCCTATAATTGCCCAGGAAGATCAAGCTAGCCTACCAGCACAAGACTCCACCAAGCAGGACAAGATGTGGACAAAGATGAGACTAGCTAGCAAGAGAAGTCACCCAGTCCTATAATTGCCCAGGAAGATTGAGCTAGCCTACCAGCACAAGACACCACCAAGCAGGACACAATGTGGACAAAGATGAGACTAGCTAGCCAGAGAAGGTAACCAGTCCTATAATTGCCCAGGAAGATTGAGCTAGCCTACCAGCACAAGACACCACCAAGCAGGACAAGATGTGGACAAAGATGAGACTAGCTAGACAGAGAAGGTACCCAGTCCTATAATTGCCCAGGAAGATCCAGCTACCTACCAGCACAAGACACCACCAAGCAGGACAAGATGTGGACAAAGATGAGACTAGCTAGCCAGAGAAGGTACCCAGTCCTATAATTGCCCAGGAAGATTGAGCTAGCCTACCAGCACAAGACACCACCAAGCAGGACAAGATGTGGACAAAGATGAGACTAGCTAGACAGAGAAGGTACCCAGTCCTATAATTGCACAGGAAGATCGAGCTAGCCTACCAGCACAAGACACCACCAAGCAGGACAAGATGTGGACAAAGATGAGACTAGCTAGCCAGAGAAGGCACCCAGTCCTATAATTGCCCAGGAAAATCGAGCTAGCCTACCAGCAGAAGACACCACCAAGCAGGACAAGATGTGGACAAAGATGAGACTAGCTAGCCCGAGAAGGTACCCAGTCCTATAATTGCCCAGGAAGATCGAGCTAGCCTACCAGCACAAGACACCAACAAGCACGACAAGATGTGGACAAAGATGAGACAAGCTAGACAGAGAAGGTACCCAGTCCTATAATTGCCCAGGAAGATTGAGCTAGCCTACCAGCACAAGACACCACCAAGCAGGACAAGATGTGGACAAAGATGAGACTAGCTAGCCAGAGAAGGTACCCAGTCCTATAATTGCCCAGGAAGATTGAGCTAGCATACCAGCACAAGACACCACCAAGCAGGACAGGATGTGGACAAAGATGAGACTAGCTAGCCAGAGAAGGTACCCCGTCCTATAATTGTCCAGGAAGATCAAGCTAGCCTACCAACATAAGACACCACCAAGCAGGACAAGATGTGGACAAAGATGAGACTAGCTAGCCAGAGATTTTCCAGTCCTATAATTGCCCAGGAAGATCGAGCTAGCCTACCAGCACAAGACACCACCAAGCAGGACACAATGTGGCAAAGATGAGACTAGCTAGCCAGAGAAGTTACCCAGGCCTATAATTGCCCAGGAAGATTGAGCTAGCCTACCAGCACAAGACACCACCAAGCAGGACAAGATATGGACAAAGATGAGACAAGCTAGACAGAGAAGGTACCCAGTCCTATAATTGCATAAGACACCACCAAGCAGGACAAGATGTGGACAAAGATGAGACTAGCTAGCCAGAGATTTTCCAGTCCTATAATTGCCCAGGAAGATCGAGCTAGCCTACCAGCACAAGACACCACCAAGCAGGACACAATGTGGACAAAGATGAGACTAGCTAGCCAGAGAAGGTACCCAGTCCTATAATTGCCCAGGAAGATCGAGCTAGCCTACCAGCACAAGACACCACCAAGCAGGACACAATGTGGCAAAGATGAGACTAGCTAGCCAGAGAAGTTACCCAGGCCTATAATTGCCCAGGAAGATTGAGCTAGCCTACCAGCACAAGACACTACCAAGCAGGACAAGATATGGACAAAGATGAGACAAGCTAGACAGAGAAGGTACCCAGTCCTATAATTGCCCAGGAAGATCGAGCTAGCCTACCAGCACAAGACACCACCAAGCAGGACAGGATGTGGACAAAGATAAGACTAGCTAACCAGAGAAGGTACCCCGTCCTATAATTGCCCAGGAAGATTGAGCTAGCCTACCAGCACAAGACACCACCAAGCAGGACAAGATGTGGACAAAGATGAGACTAGCGAGCCAGAGAAGGTACCCAGTACTATAATTGCCCAGGAAGATTGAGCTAGTCTACCAGCACAAGACACCACCAAGCAGGACAGGATGTGGACAAAGATGAGACTAGCTAGCCAGAGAAGGTACCCCATCCTATAATTGCCCAGGAAGATCGAGCTAGCCTACCAGTACAAGACACCACCAAGCAGGACAAGATGTGGACAAAGATGAGACTAGCTAGCCAGAGAAGGTACCCAGTCCTATAATTGCCCAGGATTGCCCAGGACAAGATCGAGCTAGCCTACCAGCACAAGACACCACCAAGCAGGACAGGATGTGGACAAAGATGAGACTAGCTAGCCAGAGAAGGTACCCCGTCCTATAATTGCCCAGGAAGATCGAGCTAGCCTACCAGCACAAGACACAACCAAGCAGGACAAGATGTGGACAAAGATGAGACTAGCTAGCCAGAGAAGGTACCCAGTCCTATAATTGCCCAGGAAGATTGAGCTAGCCTACCAGCACAAGACACCACCAAGCAGGACCCAAAGTGGACAAAGATGAGACTAGCTAGGCAGTGAAGGTACCCAGTCCTATAATTGCCAAGGAAGACCGAGCTAGCCTACCAGCACAAGACACCACCAAGCAGGACAAGATGTGGACAAAGATGAGACTAGATAGCCAGAGAAGGTACCCAGTCCTATAATTGCCCAGGAACATCGAGCTAGCCTACCAGCACAAGACACCACCAAGCAGGACCCAAAGTGGACAAAGATGAAACTAGCTAGCCAGAGAAGGTACCCAGTCCATTAATTGCCCAGGAAGATCGAGCTAGCCTACCAGCACAAGACACCACCCAGCAGGACAAGATGTGGACAAAGATGAGACTAGCTAGCCAGAGAAGTCACCCAGTCATATAATTGCCCAGGAAGTTTAAACTAGCCTACCAGCACAAGACACCACCAAGCAGGACAAGATGTGGACAAAGATGAGACTAGCTAGCCAGAGAAGGTACCCTGTCCTATAATTGCACAGGAAGATCGAGCTAGCCTACCAGCACAAGACATCACCAAGCAGGACAAGATGTGGACAAAGATGAGACTAGCTAGCCAGAGAAGGTACCCTGTCCTATAATTGCCCAGGAAGATCGAGCTAGCCTACCAGCATAAGTCACCACGAAGCAGGACACAATGTGGAGAAAGATGAGACTAGCTAGCAAGAGAAGGTTCCCAGTCCTATAATTGCCCAGGAAGATCGAGCTAGCCTACCAGCACAAGACACCACCAAGCAGGACCCAAAGTGGACAAAGATGAGACTAGCTAGCCAGAGAAGGTACCCAGTCCTATAATTGCCCAGGAAGACCGAGCTAGCCTACCAGCACAAGACACCACCAAGAAGGACAAGATGCATACAAAGATGAGACTAGCTAGCAAGAGAAGGTACCCAGTCCTATAATTGCACAGGAAGATCAAGCTAGCCTACCAGCACAAGACACCACCAAGCATGACAAGATGTGGACAAAGATGAGACTAGCTAGCAAGAGAAGTCACCCAGTCCTATAATTGCCCAGGAAGATTGAGCTAGCCTACCAGCACAAGACACCACCAAGCAGGACCCAAAGTGGACAAATATGAGACTAGCTAGGCAGTGAAGGTACCCAGTCCTATAATTGCCAAGGAAGACCGAGCTAGCCTACCAGCACAAGACACCACCAAGCAGGACAAGATGTGGACAAAGATGAGACTAGATAGCCAGAGAAGGTACCCAGTCCTATAATTGCCCAGGAACATCAAGCTAGCCTACCAGCACAAGACACCACCAAGCAGGACCCAAAGTGGACAAAGATGAAACTAGCTAGCCAGAGAAGGTACCCAGTCCATTAATTGCCCAGGAAGATCGAGCTAGCCTACCAGCACAAGACACCACCCAGCAGGACAAGATGTGGACAAAGATGAGACTAGCTAGCCAGAGAAGTCACCCAGTCATATAATTGCCCAGGAAGTTTAAACTAGCCTACCAGCACAAGACACCACCAAGCAGGACAAGATGTGGACAAAGATGAGACTAGCTAGCCAGAGAAGGTACCCTGTCCTATAATTGCACAGGAAGATCGAGCTAGCCTACCAGCACAAGACATCACCAAGCAGGACAAGATGTGGACAAAGATGAGACTAGCTAGCCAGAGAAGGTACCCTGTCCTATAATTGCCCAGGAAGATCGAGCTAGCCTACCAGCATAAGTCACCACGAAGCAGGACACAATGTGGAGAAAGATGAGACTAGCTAGCAAGAGAAGGTTCCCAGTCCTATAATTGCCCAGGAAGATCGAGCTAGCCTACCAGCACAAGACACCACCAAGCAGGACCCAAAGTGGACAAAGATGAGACTAGCTAGCCAGAGAAGGTACCCAGTCCTATAATTGCCCAGGAAGACCGAGCTAGCCTACCAGCACAAGACACCACCAAGAAGGACAAGATGCATACAAAGATGAGACTAGCTAGCAAGAGAAGGTACCCAGTCCTATAATTGCACAGGAAGATCAAGCTAGCCTACCAGCACAAGACACCACCAAGCATGACAAGATGTGGACAAAGATGAGACTAGCTAGCAAGAGAAGTCACCCAGTCCTATAATTGCTCAGGAAGATTGAGCTAGCCTACCAGCACAAGACACCACCAAGCAGGACAAGATGTGGACAAAGATGAGACTAGCTAGCCAGAGAAGGTACCCAGTCCTATAATTGCCCAGGAAGATCGAGCTAGCCTACCAGCACAAGACACCACCAAGCAGGACAAGATGTGGACAAAGATGAGACTAGCTAGCCAGAGAAGGTACCCAGTCCTATAATTGCCCAGGAAGATCGAGCTAGCCTACCAGCACAAGACACCACCAAGCAGGACACAATGTGGAGAAAGATGAGACTAGCTAGCAAGAGAAGGTACCCAGTCCTATAATTGCCCAGGAAGATCGAGCTAGCCTACCAGCACAAGACACCACCAAGCAGGACCCAAAGTGGACAAAGATGAGACTAGCTAGCCAGAGAAGGTACCCAGTCCTATAATTGCCCAGGAAGATCGAGCTAGCCTACCAGCACAAGACACCACCAAGCAGGACAAGATGTGGACAAAGATGAGACTAGCTAGCCAGAGAAGGTACCCCGTCCTATAATTGCCCAGGAAGATCGAGCTAGCCTACCAGCACAAGACACCACCAAGCAGGACAAGATGTGGACAAAGATGAGACTAGCTAGCCAGAGAAGGTACCCAGTCCTATAATTGCCCATGAAGATCGAGCTAGCCTACCAGCACAAGACACCACCAAGCAGGACAAAATGTGGACAAAGATGAGACTAGCTAGCAAGAGAAGGCACCCAGTCCTATAATTGCCCAGGAATATTGAGCTAGCCTACCAGCACAAGACACCACCAAGCAGGACATGATGTGGACAAAGATGAGACTAGGTAGCCAGAGAAGGTACCCCATCCTATAATTGCCCACGAAGATCGAGCTAGCCTACCAGCACAAGACACCACCAAGCAGGACACAAAGTGGACAAAGATGAGACTAGCTAGCCAGAGAAGGTACCCAGTCCTAAAATTGCCCAGGAAGATCGAGCTAGCCTACCAGCACAAGACAACACCAAGCAGGACACAATGTGGACAAAGATGAGACTAGCTAGCCCGAGAAGGTACCCAGTCCTATAATTGCCCAGGAAGATTGAGCTAGCCTACCAGCACAAGACACCACCAAGCAGGACAAGATGTGGACAAAGATGAGACAAGCTAGACAGAGAAGGTACCCAGTCCTATAATTGCCCAGGAAGATCGAGCTAGCCTACCAGCACAAGACACCACCAAGCAGGACAGGATGTGGACAAAGATGAGACTAGCTAGCCAGAGAAGGTACCCCGTCCTATAATTGCCCAGGAAGATCGAGCTAGCCTACCAGCACAAGACACAACCAAGCAGGACAAGATGTGGACAAAAATGAGACTAGCTAGCAAGAGAAGTCACCCAGTCCTATAATTGCTCAGGAAGATTGAGCTAGCCTACCAGCACAAGACACCACCAAGCAGGACAAGATGTGGACAAAGATGAGACTAGCTAGCCAGAGAAGGTACCCAGTCCTATAATTGCCCAGGAAGATCGAGCTAGCCTACCAGCACAAGACACCACCAAGCAGGACCCAAAGTGGACAAAGATGAGACTAGCTAGCCAGAGAAGGTACCCAGTCCTATAATTGCCCAGGAAGACCGAGCTAGCCTACCAGCACAAGACACCACCAAGAAGGACAAGATGCATACAAAGATGAGACTAGCTAGCAAGAGAAGGTACCCAGTCCTATAATTGCACAGGAAGATCAAGCTAGCCTACCAGCACAAGACACCACCAAGCATGACAAGATGTGGACTAAGATGAGACTAGCTAGCAAGAGAAGTCACCCAGTCCTATAATTGCTCAGGAAGATTGAGCTAGCCTACCAGCACAAGACACCACCAAGCAGGACAAGATGTGGACAAAGATGAGACTAGCTAGCCAGAGAAGGTACCCAGTCCTATAATTGCCCAGGAAGATCGAGCTAGCCTACCAGCACAAGACACCACCAAGCAGGACAAGATGTGGACAAAGATGAGACTAGCTAGCCAGAGAAGGTACCCAGTCCTATAATTGCCCAGGAAGATCGAGCTAGCCTACCAGCACAAGACACCACCAAGCAGGACACAATGTGGAGAAAGATGAGACTAGCTAGCAAGAGAAGGTACCCAGTCCTATAATTGCCCAGGAAGATCGAGCTAGCCTACCAGCACAAGACACCACCAAGCAGGACCCAAAGTGGACAAAGATGAGACTAGCTAGCCAGAGAAGGTACCCAGTCCTATAATTGCCCAGGAAGATCGAGCTAGCCTACCAGCACAAGACACCACCAAGCAGGACAAGATGTGGACAAAGATGAGACTAGCTAGCCAGAGAAGGTACCCCGTCCTATAATTGCCCAGGAAGATCGAGCTAGCCTACCAGCACAAGACACCACCAAGCAGGACAAGATGTGGACAAAGATGAGACTAGCTAGCCAGAGAAGGTACCCAGTCCTATAATTGCCCATGAAGATCGAGCTAGCCTACCAGCACAAGACACCACCAAGCAGGACAAAATGTGGACAAAGATGAGACTAGCTAGCAAGAGAAGGCACCCAGTCCTATAATTGCCCAGGAATATTGAGCTAGCCTACCAGCACAAGACACCACCAAGCAGGACATGATGTGGACAAAGATGAGACTAGGTAGCCAGAGAAGGTACCCCATCCTATAATTGCCCACGAAGATCGAGCTAGCCTACCAGCACAAGACACCACCAAGCAGGACACAAAGTGGACAAAGATGAGACTAGCTAGCCAGAGAAGGTACCCAGTCCTAAAATTGCCCAGGAAGATCGAGCTAGCCTACCAGCACAAGACAACACCAAGCAGGACACAATGTGGACAAAGATGAGACTAGCTAGCCCGAGAAGGTACCCAGTCCTATAATTGCCCAGGAAGATTGAGCTAGCCTACCAGCACAAGACACCACCAAGCAGGACAAGATGTGGACAAAGATGAGACAAGCTAGACAGAGAAGGTACCCAGTCCTATAATTGCCCAGGAAGATCGAGCTAGCCTACCAGCACAAGACACCACCAAGCAGGACAGGATGTGGACAAAGATGAGACTAGCTAGCCAGAGAAGGTACCCCGTCCTATAATTGCCCAGGAAGATCGAGCTAGCCTACCAGCACAAGACACAACCAAGCAGGACAAGATGTGGACAAAAATGAGACTAGCTAGCCAGAGAAGGTACCCAGTCCTATAATTGCCCAGGAAGATTGAGCTAGCCTACCAGCACAAGACACCACCAAGCAGGACAAGATGTGGACAAAGATGAGACTAGCGAGCCAGAGAAGGTACCCAGTACTGTAATTGCCCAGGAAGATTGAGCTAGTCTACCAGCACAAGACACCACCAAGCAGGACCCAAAGTGGACAAAGATGAGACTAGCTAGCCAGTGAAGGTACCCAGTCCTATAATTGCCAATGAAGACCGAGCTAGCCTACCAGCACAAGACACCACCAAGCAGGACAAGATGTGGACAAAGATGAGACTAGATAGCCAGAGAAGGTACCCAGTCCTATAATTGCCCAGGAACATCGAGCTAGCCTACCAGCACAAGACACCACCAAGCAGGACCCAAAGTGGACAAAGATGAAACTAGCTAGCCAGAGATGGTACCCAGTCCTATAATTGCCCAGGAAGACCGAGCTAGCCTACCAGCACAAGACACCACCAAGCAGGACAAGATGCATACAAAGATGAGACTAGCTAGCCAGAGAAGGTACCCAGTCCATTAATTGCCCAGGAAGATCGAGCTAGCCTACCAGCACAAGACACCACCCAGCAGGACAAGATGTGGACAAAGATGAGACTAGCTAGCCAGAGAAGTCGCCCAGTCATATAATTGCCCAGGAAGTTCAAACTAGCCTACCAGCACAAGACACCACCAAGCAGGACAAGATGTGGACAAAGATGAGACTAGCTAGCCAGAGAAGGTACCCAGTCCTATAATTGCCCAGGAAGATCGAGCTAGCCTACCAGCACAAGACACCACCAAGCAGGACAAGATGTGGACAAAGATGAGACTAGCTAGCCAGAGAAGGTACCCAGTCCTATAATTGCCCAGGAAGATCGAGCTAGCCTACCAGCACAAGACACCACCAAGCAGGACACAATGTGGAGAAAGATGAGACTAGCTAGCAAGAGAAGGTACCCAGTCCTATAATTGCCCAGGAAGATCGAGCTAGCCTACCAGCACAAGACACCACCAAGCAGGACCCAAAGTGGACAAAGATGAGACTAGCTAGCCAGAGAAGGTACCCAGTCCTATAATTGCCCAGGAAGATCGAGCTAGCCTACCAGCACAAGACACCACCAAGCAGGACAAGATGTGGACAAAGATGAGACTAGCTAGCCAGAGAAGGTACCCCGTCCTATAATTGCCCAGGAAGATCGAGCTAGCCTACCAGCACAAGACACCACCAAGCAGGACAAGATGTGGACAAAGATGAGACTAGCTAGCCAGAGAAGGTACCCAGTCCTATAATTGCCCATGAAGATCGAGCTAGCCTACCAGCACAAGACACCACCAAGCAGGACAAAATGTGGACAAAGATGAGACTAGCTAGCAAGAGAAGGCACCCAGTCCTATAATTGCCCAGGAATATTGAGCTAGCCTACCAGCACAAGACACCACCAAGCAGGACATGATGTGGACAAAGATGAGACTAGGTAGCCAGAGAAGGTACCCCATCCTATAATTGCCCACGAAGATCGAGCTAGCCTACCAGCACAAGACACCACCAAGCAGGACACAAAGTGGACAAAGATGAGACTAGCTAGCCAGAGAAGGTACCCAGTCCTAAAATTGCCCAGGAAGATCGAGCTAGCCTACCAGCACAAGACAACACCAAGCAGGACACAATGTGGACAAAGATGAGACTAGCTAGCCCGAGAAGGTACCCAGTCCTATAATTGCCCAGGAAGATTGAGCTAGCCTACCAGCACAAGACACCACCAAGCAGGACAAGATGTGGACAAAGATGAGACAAGCTAGACAGAGAAGGTACCCAGTCCTATAATTGCCCAGGAAGATCGAGCTAGCCTACCAGCACAAGACACCACCAAGCAGGACAGGATGTGGACAAAGATGAGACTAGCTAGCCAGAGAAGGTACCCCGTCCTATAATTGCCCAGGAAGATCGAGCTAGCCTACCAGCACAAGACACAACCAAGCAGGACAAGATGTGGACAAAGATGAGACTAGCTAGCCAGAGAAGGTACCCAGTCCTATAATTGCCCAGGAAGATTGAGCTAGCCTACCAGCACAAGACACCACCAAGCAGGACAAGATGTGGACAAAGATGAGACAGCGAGCCAGAGAAGGTACCCAGTACTGTAATTGCCCAGGAAGATTGAGCTAGTCTACCAGCACAAGACACCACCAAGCAGGACAGGATGTGGACAAAGATGAGACTAGCTAGCCAGAGAAGGTACCCCGTCCTATAATTGCCCAGGAAGATCGAGCTAGCCTACCAGCACAAGACACCACCAAGCAGGACAAGATGTGGACAAAGATGAGACTAGCTAGCCAGAGAAGGTACCCAGTCCTATAATTGCCCAGGAAGATC
Source organism: Ambystoma mexicanum (assembly GCF_040938575.1). Taxonomy (NCBI): domain Eukaryota; kingdom Metazoa; phylum Chordata; class Amphibia; order Caudata; family Ambystomatidae; genus Ambystoma; species Ambystoma mexicanum. Next base: position 38,559,896 of record NC_090921.1, read on the forward strand.
GAGCTAGCCTACCAGCACAAGACACCACCAAGCAGGACACAATGTGGACAAAGATGAGACTAGCTAGCCAGAGAAGGTACCCAGTCCTATAATTGCCCAGGAAGATCGAGCTAGTCTACCAGCACAAGACACCACCAAGCAGGACCCAAAGTGGACAAAGATGAGACTAGCTAGCCAGTGAAGGTACCCAGTCCTATAATTGCCAATGAAGACCGAGCTAGCCTACCAGCACAAGACACCACCAAGCAGGACAAGATGTGGACAAAGATGAGACTAGATAGCCAGAGAAGGTACCCAGTCCTATAATTGCCCAGGAACATCGAGCTAGCCTACCAGCACAAGACACCACCAAGCAGGACCCAAAGTGGACAAAGATGAAACTAGCTAGCCAGAGAAGGTACCCAGTCCTATAATTGCCCAGGAAGACCGAGCTAGCCTACCAGCACAAGACACCACCAAGCAGGACAAGATGCATACAAAGATGAGACTAGCTAGCCAGAGAAGGTACCCAGTCCATTAATTGCCAAGGAAGATCGAGCTAGCCTACCAGCACAAGACACCACCCAGCAGGACAAGATGTGGACAAAGATGAGACTAGCTAGCCAGAGAAGGTACCCTGTCCTATAATTGCCCAGGAAGATCGAGCTAGCCTACCAGCACAAGACACCACCAAGCAGGACCCAAAGTGGACAAAGATGAGACTAGCTAGCCAGAGAAGGTACCCAGTCCTATAATTGCCCAGGAAGACCGAGCTAGCCTACCAGCACAAGACACCACCAAGAAGGACAAGATGCATACAAAGATGAGACTAGCTAGCAAGAGAAGGTACCCAGTCCTATAATTGCACAGGAAGATCAAGCTAGCCTACCAGCACAAGACACCACCAAGCATGACAAGATGTGGACAAAGATGAGACTAGCTAGCCAGAGAAGGTACCCTGTCCTATAATTGCCCAGGAAGATCGAGCTAGCCTACCAGCACAAGACACCACCAAGCAGGACCCAAAGTGGACAAAGATGAGACTAGCTAGCCAGAGAAGGTACCCAGTCCTATAATTGCCCAGGAAGACCGAGCTAGCCTACCAGCACAAGACACCACCAAGAAGGACAAGATGCATACAAAGATGAGACTAGCTAGCAAGAGAAGGTACCCAGTCCTATAATTGCACAGGAAGATCAAGCTAGCCTACCAGCACAAGACACCACCAATCATGACAAGATGTGGACAGAGATGAGACTAGCTAGCAAGAGAAGTCACCCAGTCCTATAATTGCTCAGGAAGATTGAGCTAGCCTACCAGCACAAGACACCACCAAGCAGGACAAGATGTGGACAAAGATGAGACTAGCTAGCCAGAGAAGGTACCCAGTCCTATAATTGCCCAGGAAGATCGAGCTAGCCTACCAGCACAAGACACCACCAAGCAGGACAAGATGTGGACAAAGATGAGACTAGCTAGCCAGAGAAGGTACCCAGTCCTATAATTGCCCAGGAAGATCGAGCTAGCCTACCAGCACAAGACACCACCAAGCAGGACACAATGTGGAGAAAGATGAGACTAGCTAGCAAGAGAAGGTACCCAGTCCTATAATTGCCCAGGAAGATCGAACTAGCCTACCAGCACAAGACACCACCAAGCAGGACCCAAAGTGGACAAAGATGAGACTAGCTAGCCAGAGAAGGTACCCAGTCCTATAATTGCCCAGGAAGATCAAGCTAGCCTACCAGCACAAGAATCCACCAAACAGGACAAGATGTGGACAAAGATGAGACTAGCTAGCAAGAGAAGTCACCCAGTCCTATAATTGCCCAGGAAGATTGAGCTAGCCTACCAGCACAAGACACCACCAAGCAGGACACAATGTGGACAAAGATGAGACTAGCTAGCCAGAGAAGGTAACCAGTCCTATAATTGCCCAGGAAGATTGAGCTAGCCTACCAGCACAAGACACCACCAAGCAGGACAAGATGTGGACAAAGATGAGACTAGCTAGACAGAGAAGGTACCCAGTCCTATAATTGCCCAGGAAGATCCAGCTACCTACCAGCACAAGACACCACCAAGCAGGACAAGATGTGGACAAAGATGAGACTAGCTAGCCAGAGAAGGTACCCAGTCCTATAATTGCCCAGGAAGATTGAGCTAGCCTACCAGCACAAGACACCACCAAGCAGGACAAGATGTGGACAAAGATGAGACTAGCTAGACAGAGAAGGTACCCAGTCCTATAATTGCACAGGAAGATCGAGCTAGCCTACCAGCACAAGACACCACCAAGCAGGACAAGATGTGGACAAAGATGAGACTAGCTAGCCAGAGAAGGCACCCAGTCCTATAATTGCCCAGGAAAATCGAGCTAGCCTACCAGCAGAAGACACCACCAAGCAGGACAAGATGTGGACAAAGATGACACTAGCTAGCCCGAGAAGGTACCCAGTCCTATAATTGCCCAGGAAGATCGAGCTAGCCTACCAGCACAAGACACCACCAAGCAGGACAAGATACGACAAGATGTGGACAAAGATGAGACAAGCTAGACAGAGAAGGTACCCAGTCCTATAATTGCACAGGAAGATCGAGCTAGCCTACCAGCACAAGACACCACCAAGCAGGACAAGATGTGGACAAAGATGAGACTAGCTAGCCCGAGAAGGTACCCAGTCCTATATTTGCCCAGGAAGATCGAGCTAGCCTACCAGCACAAGACACCACCAAGCACGACAAGATGTGGACAAAGATGAGACAAGCTAGACAGAGAAGGTACCCAGTCCTATAATTGCCCAGGAAGATTGAGCTAGCCTACCAGCACAAGACACCACCAAGCAGGACAAGATGTGGACAAAGATGAGACTAGCTAGCCAGAGAAGGTACCCAGTCCTATAATTGCCCAGGAAGATTGAGCTAGCATACCAGCACAAGACACCACCAAGCAGGACAGGATGTGGACAAAGATGAGACTAGCTAGCCAGAGAAGGTACCCCGTCCTATAATTGTCCAGGAAGATCAAGCTAGCCTACCAGCATAAGACACCACCAAGCAGGACAAGATGTGGACAAAGATGAGACTAGCTAGCCAGAGAAGGTACCCAGTCCTATAATTGCCCAGGAAGATCGAGCTAGCCTACCAGCACAAGACACCACCAAGCAGGACACAATGTGGACAAAGATGAGACTAGCTAGCCAGAGAAGGTACCCAGTCCTATAATTGCCCAGGAAGATCGAGCTAGCCTACCAGCACAAGACACCACCAAGCAGGACACAATGTGGACAAAGATGAGACTAGCTAGCCAGAGAAGTTACCCAGGCCTATAATTGCCCAGGAAGATTGAGCTAGCCTAGCAGCACAAGACACCACCAAGCAGGACAAGATGCATACAAAGATGAGACAAGCTAGACAGAGAAGGTACCCAGTCCTATAATTGCACAGGAAGATCAAGCTTGCCTACCAGCACAAGACACCACCAAGCATGACAAGATGTGGACAAAGATGAGACTAGCTAGCCAGAGAAGGTACCCCGTCCTATAATTGCCCAGGAAGATCGAGCTAGCCTACCAGCACAAGACACAACCAAGCAGGACAAGATGTGGACAAAGATGAGACTAGCTAGCCAGAGAAGGTACCCAGTCCTATAATTGCCCAGGAAGATCGAGCTAGCCTACCAGCACAAGACACCACCAAGCAGGATAAGATGTGGACAAAGATGAGACTAGCTAGCCAGAGAAGGTACCCAGTCCTATAATTGCCCAGGAAGATCGAGCTAGCCTACCAGCACAAGACACCACCAAGCAGGACACAATGTGGAGAAAGATGAGACTAGCTAGCAAGAGAACGTACCCAGTCTTATAATTGCCCAGGAAGATCGAGCTAGCCTACCAGCACAAGACACCACCAAGCAGGACCCAAAGTGGACAAAGATGAGACTAGCTAGCCAGACAAGGTACCCAGTCCTATAATTGCCCAGGAATATCAAGCTAGCCTACCAGCACAAGACTCCACCAAGCAGGACAAGATGTGGACAAAGATGAGACTAGCTAGCAAGAGAAGTCACCCAGTCCTATAATTGCCCAGGAAGATTGAGCTAGCCTACCAGCACAAGACACCACCAAGCAGGACACAATGTGGACAAAGATGAGACTAGCTAGCCAGAGAAGGTAACCAGTCCTATAATTGCCCAGGAAGATTGAGCTAGCCTACCAGCACAAGACACCACCAAGCAGGACAAGATGTGGACAAAGATGAGACTAGCTAGACAGAGAAGGTACCCAGTCCTATAATTGCCCAGGAAGATCGAGCTACCTACCAGCACAAGACACCACCAAGCAGGACAAGATGTGGACAAAGATGAGACTAGCTAGCCAGAGAAGGTACCCAGTCCTATAATTGCCCAGGAAGATTGAGCTAGCCTACCAGCACAAGACACCACCAAGCAGGACAAGATGTGGACAAAGATGAGACTAGCTAGACAGAGAAGGTACCCAGTCCTATAATTGCACAGGAAGATTGAGCTAGCCTACCAGCACAAGACACCACCAAGCAGGACAAGATGTGGACAAAGATGAGACTAGCGAGCCAGAGAAGGTACCCAGTACTATAATTGTCCAGGAAGATTGAGCTAGTCTACCAGCACAAGACACCACCAAGCAGGACAGGATGTGGACAAAGATGAGACTAGCTAGCCAGAGAAGGTACCCCGTCCTATAATTGCCCAGGAAGATCGAGCTAGCCTACCAGCACAAGACACCACCAAGCAGGACAAGATGGGGACAAAGATGAGACTAGCTAGCCAGAGAAGGTACCCAGTCCTATATTTGCCCAGGAAGATCGAGCTAGCCTACCAGCACAAGACACCACCAAGCAGGACACAATGTGGACAAAGATGAGACTAGCTAGCCAGAGAAGGTACCCAGTCCTATAATTGCCCAGGAAGATCGAGCTAGCCTACCAGCACAAGACACCACCAAGCAGGACCCAAAGTGGACAAAGATGAGACTAGCTAGCCAGTGAAGATACCCCGTCCTATAATTGCCAAGGAAGACCGAGCTAGCCTACCAGCACAAGACACCACCAAGCAGGACAAGATGTGGACAAAGATGAGACTAGATAGCCAGAGAAGGTACCCAGTCCTATAATTGCCCAGGAACATCGAGCTAGCCTACCAGCACAAGACACCACCAAGCAGGACCCAAAGTGGACAAAGATGAAACTAGCTAGCCAGAGAAGGTACCCAGTCCTATAATTGCCCAGGAAGACCGAGCTAGCCTACCAGCACAAGACACCACCAAGCAGGACAAGATGCATACAAAGATGAGACTAGCTAGCCAGAGCAGGTACCCAGTCCATTAATTGCCCAGGAAGATCGAGCGGGCCTACCAGCACAAGACACCACCCAGCAGGACAAGATGTGGACAAAGATGAGACTAGCTAGCCAGAGAAGTCACCCAGTCATATAATTGCCCAGGAAGTTCAAACTAGCCTACCAGCACAAGACACCACCAAGCAGGACAAGATGTGGACAAAGATGAGACTAGCTAGCCAGAGAAGGTACCCTGTCCTATAATTGCCCAGGAAGATCGAGCTAGCCTACCAGCACAAGACATCACCAAGCAGGACAAGATGTGGACAAAGATGAGACTAGCTAGCCAGAGAAGGTACCCTGTATTATAATTGCCCAGGAAGATCGAGCTAGCCTACCAGCATAAGACACCACGAAGCAGGACACAATGTGGAGAAAGATGAGACTAGCTAGCAAGAGAAGGTTCCCAGTCCTATAATTGCCCAGGAAGATCGAGCTAGCCTACCAGCACAAGACACCACCAAGCAGGACCCAAAGTGGACAAAGATGAGACTAGCTAGCCAGAGAAGGTACCCAGTCCTATAATTGCCCAGGAAGACCGAGCTAGCCTACCAGCACAAGACACCACCAAGAAGGACAAGATGCATACAAAGATGAGACTAGCTAGCAAGAGAAGGTACCCAGTCCTATAATTGCACAGGAAGATTGAGCTAGCCTACCAGCACAAGACACCACCAAGCAGGACAAGATGTGGACAAAGATGAGACTAGCTAGCCAGAGAAGGTACCCAGTCCTATAATTGCCCAGGAAGATCGAGCTAGCCTACCAGCACAAGACACCACCAAGCAGGACACAATGTGGACAAAGATGAGACTAGCTAGCCAGAGAAGGTACCCAGTCCTATAATTGCCCAGGAAGATCAAGCTAGCCTACCAGCACAAGACTCCACCAAGCAGGAGAAGATGGGGACAAAGATGAGACTAGCTAGCAAGGGAAGTCACCCAGTCCTATAATTGCCCAGGAAGATTGAGCTAGCCTACCAGCACAAGACACCACCAAGCAGGACACAATGTAGACAAAGATGACACTAGCTAGCCAGAGAAGGTACCCAGTCCTATAATTGCCCAGGAAGATTGAGCTAGCCTACCAGCACAAGACACCACCAAGCAGGACAAGATGTGGGCAAAGATGAGACTAGCTAGACAGAGAAGGTACCCAGTCCTATAATTGCACAGGAAGATTGAGCTAGCCTACCAGCACAAGACACCACCAAGCAGGACAAGATGTGGACAAAGATGAGACTAGCGAGCCAGAGAAGGTACCCAGTACTATAATTGCCCAGGAAGATTGAGCTAGTCTACCAGCACAAGACACCACCAAGCAGGACAGGATGTGGACAAAGATGATACTAGCTAGCCAGAGAAGGTACCCCGTCCTATAATTGCCCAGGAAGATCGAGCTAGCCTACCAGCACAAGACACCACCAAGCAGGACAAGATGTGGACAAAGATGAGACTAGCTAGCCAGAGAAGGTACCCAGTCCTATATTTGCCCAGGAAGATCGAGCCAGCCTACCAGCACAAGACACCACCAAGCAGGACACAATGTGGACAAAGATGAGACTAGCTAGCCAGAGAAGGTACCCAGTCCTATAATTGCCCAGGAAGATCGAGCTAGCCTACCAGCACAAGACACCACCAAGCAGGACCCAAAGTGGACAAAGATGAGACTAGCTAGCCAGTGAAGATACCCCGTCCTATAATTGCCAAGGAAGACCGAGCTAGCCTACCAGCACAAGACACCACCAAGCAGGACAAGATGTGGACAAAGATGAGACTAGATAGCCAGAGAAGGTACCCAGTCCTATAATTGCCCAGGAACATCGAGCTAGCCTACCAGCACAAGACACCACCAAGCAGGACCCAAAGTGGACAAAGATGAAACTAGCTAGCCAGAGAAGGTACCCAGTCCTATAATTGCCCAGGAAGACCGAGCTAGCCTACCAGCACAAGACACCACCAAGCAGGACAAGATGCATACAAAGATGAGACTAGCAAGCCAGAGAAGGTACCCAGTCCATTAATTGCCCAGGAAGATCGAGCTAGCCTACCAGCACAAGACACCTCCCAGCAGGACAAGATGTGGACAAAGATGAGACTAGCTAGCCAGAGAAGTCACCCAGTCATATAATTGCCCAGGAAGTTCAAACTAGCCTACCAGCACAAGACACCACCAAGCAGGACAAGATGTGGACAAAGATGAGACTAGCTAGCCAGAGAAGGTACCCTGTCCTATAATTGCCCAGGAAGATCGAGCTAGCCTACCAGCACAAGACATCACCAAGCAGGACAAGATGTGGACAAAGATGAGACTAGCTAGCCAGAGAAGGTACCCTGTCCTATAATTGCCCAGGAAGATCGAGCTAGCCTACCAGCATAAGACACCACGAAGCAGGACACAATGTGGAGAAAGATGAGACTAGCTAGCAAGAGAAGGTTCCCAGTCCTATAATTGCCCAGAAAGATCGAGCTAGCCTACCAGCACAAGACACCACCAAGCAGGACCCAAAGTGGACAAAGATGAGACTAGCTAGCCAGAGAAGGTACCCAGTCCTATAATTGCCCAGGAAGACCGAGCTAGCCTACCAGCACAAGACACCACCAAGAAGGACAAGATGCATACAAAGATGAGACTAGCTAGCAAGAGAAGGTACCCAGTCCTATAATTGCACAGGAAGATTGAGCTAGCCTACCAGCACAAGACACCACCAAGCAGGACAAGATGTGGACAAAGATGAGACTAACTAGCCAGAGAAGGTACCCAGTCCTATAATTGCCCAGGAAGATCAAGCTAGCCTACCAGCACAAGACTCCACCAAGCAGGAGAAGATGTGGACAAAGATGAGAGTAGCTAGCAAGGGAAGTCACCCAGTCCTATAATTGCCCAGGAAGATTGAGCTAGCCTACCAGCACAAGACACCACCAAGCAGGACACAATGTGGACAAAGATGAGACTAGCTAGCCAGAGAAAGTACCCAGTCCTATAATTGCTCAGGAAGATTGAGCTAGCCTACCAGCACAAGACACCACCAAGCAGGACAAGATGTGGACAAAGATGAGACTAGCTAGCCAGAGAAGGTACCCAGTCCTATAATTGCCCAGGAAGATCGAGCTAGCCTACCAGCACAAGACACCACCAAGCAGGACACAATGTGGACAAAGATGAGACTAGCTAGCCAGAGAAGGTACCCAGTCCTATAATTGCCCAGGAAGATCAAGCTAGCCTACCAGCACAAGACTCCACCAAGCAGGAGAAGATGTGGACAAAGATGAGACTAGCTAGCAAGGGAAGTCACCCAGTCCTATAATTGCCCAGGAAGATTGAGCTAGCCTACCAGCAGAAGACACCACCAAGCAGGACACAATGTGGACAAAGATGAGACTAGCTAGCCAGAGAAGGTAACCAGTCCTATAATTGCCCAGGAAGATTGAGCTAGCCTACCAGCACAAGACACCACCAAGCAGGACAAGATGTGGACAAAGATGAGACTAGCTAGACAGAGAAGGTACCCAGTCCTATAATTGCCCAGGAAGATCCAGCTACCTACCAGCGCAAGACACCACCAAGCAGGACAAGATGTGGACAAAGATGAGACAAGCTAGCCAGAGAAGGTACCCAGTCCTATAATTGCCCAGGAAGATTGAGCTAGCCTACCAGCACAAGACACCACCAAGCAGGACAAGATGTGGACAAAGATGAGACTAGCTAGCCCGAGAAGGTACCCAGTCCTATAATTGCCCAGGAAGATCGAGCTAGCCTACCAGCACAAGACACCACCAAGCACGACAAGATGTGGACAAAGATGAGACAAGCTAGACAGAGAAGGTACCCAGTCCTATAATTGCCCAGGAAGATTGAGCTAGCCTACCAGCACAAGACACCACCAAGCAGGACAAGATGTGGACAAAGATGAGACTAGCTAGCCAGAGAAGGTACCCAGTCCTATAATTGCCCAGGAAGATTGAGCTAGCATACCAGCACAAGACACCACCAAGCAGGACAGGATGTGGACAAAGATGAGACTAGCTAGCCAGAGAAGGTACCCCGTCCTATAATTGTCCAGTAAGATCAAGCTAGCCTACCAGCATAAGACACAACCAAGCAGGACAAGATGTGGACAAAGATGAGACTAGCTAGCCAGAGAAGCTACCCAGTCCTATAATTGCCCAGGAAGATCGAGCTAGCCTACCAGCACAAGACACCACCAAGCAGGACACAATGTGGACAAAGATGAGACTAGCTAGCTAGAGAAGGTACCCAGTCCTATAATTGCCCAGGAAGATCGAGCTAGCCTACCAGCACAAGACACCACCAAGCAGGACACAATGTGGACAAAGATGAGACTAGCTAGCCAGAGAAGTTACCCAGGCCTATAATTGCCCAGGAAGATTGAGCTAGCCTACCAGCACAAGACACCACCAAGCAGGACAAAATGTGGACAAAGATGAGACAAGCTAGACAGAGAAGGTACCCAGTCCTATAGTTGCCCAGGAAGATCGAGCGAGCCTACCAGCACAAGACACCACCAAGCAGGACAGGATGTGGACAAAGATGAGACTAGCTAGCCAGAGAAGGTACCCCGTCCTATAATTGCCCAGGAAGATCGAGCTAGCCTACCAGCACAAGACACAACCAAGCAGGACAAGATGTGGACAAAGATGAGACTAGCTAGCCAGAGAAGGTATCCAGTCCTATAATTGCCCAGGAAGATTGAGCTAGCCTACCAGCACAAGACACCACCAGGCAGGACAAGATGTGGACAAAGATGAGACAAGCGAGCCAGAGAAGGTACCCAGTACTATAATTGCCCAGGAAGATTGAGCTAGTCTACCAGCACAAGACACCACCAAGCAGGACAGGATGTGGACAAAGATGAGACTAGCTAGCCAGAGAAGGTACCCCGTCCTATAATTGCCCAGGAAGATCGAGCTAGCCTACCAGCACAAGACACCACCAACCAGGACAAGATGTGGACAAAGATGAGACTAGCTAGCCAGAGAAGGTACCCAGTCCTATCATTGCCCAGGAAGATCGAGCTAGCCTACCAGCACAAGACACCACCAAGCAGGACACAATGTGGACAAAGATGAGACTAGCTAGCCAGAGAAGGTACCCAGTCCTATAATTGCCCAGGAAGATCGAGCTAGCCTACCAGCACAAGACACCACCAAGCAGGACCCAAAGTGGACAAAGATGAGACTAGCTAGCCAGTGAAGGTACCCAGTCCTATAATTGCCAAGGAAGACCGAGCTAGCCTACCAGCACAAGACACCACCAAGCAGGACAAGATGTGGACAAAGATGAGACTAGCTAGCCAGAGAAGGTACCCAGTCCTATCATTGCCCAGGAAGATCGAGCTAGCCTACCAGCACAAGACACCACCAAGCAGGACACAATGTGGACAAAGATGAGACTAGCTAGCCAGAGAAGGTACCCAGTCCTATAATTGCCCAGGAAGATCGAGCTAGCCTACCAGCACAAGACACCACCAAGCAGGACCCAAAGTGGACAAAGATGAGACTAGCTAGCCAGAGAAGGTACCCAGTCCTATAATTGCCCAGGAACATCGAGCTAGCCTACCAGCACAAGACACCACCAAGCAGGACCCAAAGCGGACAAAGATGAAACTAGCTAGCCAGAGAAGGTACCCAGTCCTATAATTGCCCAGGAAGACCGAGCTAGCCTACCAGCACAAGACACCACCAAGCAGGACAAGATGCATACAAAGATGAGACTAGCTAGCCAGAGAAGGTACCCAGTCCATTAATTGCCCAGGAAGATCGAGCTAGCCTACCAGCACAAGACACCACCCAGCAGGACAAGATGTGGACAAAGATGAGACTAGCTAGCCAGAGAAGTCACCCAGTCATATAATTGCCCAGGAAGTTCAAACTAGCCTACCAGCACAAGACACCACCAAGCAGGACAAGATGTGGACAAAGATGAGACTAGCTAGCCAGAGAAGGTACCCTGTCCTATAATTGCCCAGGAAGATCGAGCTAGCCTACCAGCATAAGACACCACGAAGCAGGACACAATGTGGAAAAAGATGAGACTAGCTAGCAAGAGAAGGTTCCCAGTCCTATAATTGCCCAGGAAGATCGAGCTAGCCTACCAGCACAAGACACCACCAAGCAGGACCCAAAGTGGACAAAGATGAGACTAGCTAGCCAGAGAAGGTACCCAGTCCTATAATTGCCCAGGAAGACCGAGCTAGCCTACCAGCACAAGACACCACCAAGAAGGACAAGATGCATACAAAGATGAGACTAACTAGCAAGAGAAGGTACCCAGTCCTATAATTGCACAGGAAGATCAAGCTAGCCTACCAGCACAAGACACCACCAAGCATGACAAGATGTGGACAAAGATGAGACTAGCTAGCAAGAGAAGTCACCCAGTCCTATAATTGCTCAGGACGATTGAGCTAGCCTACCAGCACAAGACACCACCAAGCAGGACAAGATGTGGACAAAGATGAGACTAGCTAGCCAGAGAAGGTACCCAGTCCTATAATTGCCCAGGAAGATCGAGCTAGCCTACCAGCACAAGACAGCACCAAGCAGGACAAGATGTGGACAAAGATGAGACTAGCTAGCCAGAGAAGGTACCCAGTCCTATAATTGCCCAGGAAGATCGAGCTAGCCTACCAGCACAAGACACCACCAAGCAGGACACAATGTGGAGAAAGATGAGACTAGCTAGCAAGAGAAGGTACCCAGTCCTATAATTGCCCAGGAAGATCGAGCTAGCCTACCAGCACAAGACACCACCAAGCAGGACCCAAAGTGGACAAAGATGAGACTAGCTAGCCAGAGAAGGTACCCAGTCCTATAATTGCCCAGGAAGATCAAGCTAGCCTACCAGCACAAGACTCCACCAAGCAGGACAAGATATGGACAAAGATGAGACTAGCTAGCAAGAGAAGTCACCCAGTCCTATAATTGCCCAGGAAGATTGAGCTAGCCTACCAGCACAAGACACCACCAAGCAGGACACAATGTGGACAAAGATGAGACTAGCTAGCCAGAGAAGGTAACCAGTCCTATAATTGCCCAGGAAGATTGAGCTAGCCTACCAGCACAAGACACCACCAAGCAGGACAAGATGTGGACAAAGATGAGACTAGCTAGACAGAGAAGGTACCAGTCCTATAATTGCCCAGGAAGATCGAGCTATCTACCAGCACAAGACACCACCAAGCAGGACAAGATGTGGACAAAGATGAGACTAGCTAGCCAGAGAAGGTACCCAGTCCTATAATTGCCCAGGAAGATTGAGCTAGCCTACCAGCACAAGACACCACCATGCAGGACAGGATGTGGACAAAGATGAGACTAGCTAGCCAGAGAAGGTACCCAGTCCTATAATTGCCCAGGAAGACCGAGCTAGCCTACCAGCACAAGACACCACCAAGCAGGACAAGATGTGGACAAAGATGAGACTAGCTAGCCAGAGAAGGTACCCAGTCCTATAATTGCCCAGGAAGATTGAGCTAGCCTACCAGCACAAGACACCACCAAGCAGGACAAGATGTGGACAAAGATGAGACTAGCTAGCCAGAGAAGGTACCCCGTCCTATAATTGCACAGGAAGATCGAGCTAGCCTACCAGCACAAGACACCACCAAGCAGGGCAAGATGTGGACAAAGATGAGACTAGCTAGCCAGAGAAGGCACCCAGTCCTATAATTGCCCAGGAAAATCGAGCTAGCCTACCAGCAGAAGACACCACCAAGCAGGACAAGATGTGGACAAAGATGACACTAGCTAGCCAGAGAAGGTACCCAGTCCTATAATTGCCCAGGAAGATTGAGCTAGCCTACCAGCACAAGACACCACCATGCAGGACAGGATGTGGACAAAGATGAGACTAGCTAGCCAGAGAAGGTACCCAGTCCTATAATTGCCCAGGAAGACCGAGCTAGCCTACCAGCACAAGACACCACCAAGCAGGACAAGATGTGGACAAAGATGAGACTAGTGTAGGGGAGGAGTGGTCCAAAAGACCCCCCCCTTGCCTACATCTCCACCCCGGGTGAGGGCCATGGCTCATCGGGCGTTCCCTCCTACCACCAGGGCCCAGGTGGTGGATGGCTCACCTGCTGAAGACATTGCCCGCACGTATTAAATTTAGCTAGGCCTCAGAAACCATTTTCTGTCTGCTAAAGATGGTGTGAGCTCAGCGCGCTGCAGCGCGGCCCCCACCTTCAGATAGTTTCAGTCCTCCCTGTCTCCGCAGCACCATGGTAGATCCGCTGCAAGCCCGTTCCCACGAACAAGACGGGCATGATCTAGCGTAATACATTAACATTGTAACAGTTCACCTTCCGCAGTGTAACGCTGCTCCCACAATGACCCGGTCAGCAAGGTCTGGGCGATGGGAAGATCTGTAGAATGGTCATCTGCTGAAAGCAGACAGGTACCCAAATATGAATGTAAGAAACCACTTTTAACACATGTATCCCCTCCATTCAACCACTCTTACTAAAGAAATCTGTGAAATTGTGTAATTATCGTACATGACACCAGCCGGGAAGGACCCACACCCCTGCAGGGGTGTGCAAATGTTAAAAGCATTTCCGGGGGATTATTCTTCATAAGTATCACTGAAAGCCCCACGCCCCGCGGTCCCGCACCACAACTGAACTGATGCTGCTAGAGTACACAAGAAAACGAATGTAACCATACCAAGGACACATGTGAAGAGTGTGCGAGAATGCACTCGTCACACGTGTATGTCTAAGCCCCTCACATGCCACCTCCGCCACGTACAGTGGTGAGTTACTTTCCATGTACTCCACCAACCCTAATACTACCTCACTAACTGCAAATGTATATGCATATAACTAAATACTGTAGTTGTTAAAACATAGTGTATGAATAAGGTGCTCAGACTGGGTATAATCGAAACACATACAGCAAAGTTTAAATGGATGTTTCAAAATGATTTGAATAAGTATTATAGAGTGTTAAAATGTTAGTGATGTTTTTACCTAAAATCGGCAACACACGAGGGAGATACCTTTGTGAAATGCATGCAAGGCCATTCCCCCTACCACCCTGCGAAGGCTGCCAAGACATGAGAGCAGAGGCCCGCGCTGCGCTACTCCACCTCCCCCAACCAGACTGGAGCCGCTTCAAAGATTTGTAGCCCCCTCTGCAGCACCCAAGGCCACGGCCCGCCACCTGCACTATTTACAGCACAGCAGTAAACCTCTGCCTGAACACACACTTCTAAAGGCGCCCCCTCGTAAACCCCATAGCCCACCGGATCATCTTAGACTTATGGCCCTGTGCAATCAGGACACCCAACACTCTGACAACACACAGCGGAACATCCATAACAACTTCTAACAAGGCAGAAAGACCTGTACCGCCCGTCCCAGGCCCTGAAGCTTAGCCCCTCGACCTATAGCCCCGGTCAACAGGACACTGGTAACCATGTCCTGACGTATTACCTCCAGACCCCTCACAAGGTACATTCCTCCTGTGTTGCATTAACCTGTAGAATAACCTATTGGAAGATTTACTAAAGAAGATAATATTGCAATGACTGAATGACTGCGGTGTGCATGGCCCAGGGCAAATAAGTCAGGAAAGGACATTCATCTCTGACACTGGCCACGATGGCACAACAACACCGCACGGATGAACCCAGCCAACCTGCCAGGCCCAGCCCAACCCGCGAGGCTGACCAGTGACGTCTTCCAGCCAAAGCCAACCACATCGCAGCAGCACCTATAGTTAGTCGTCGCCACCCAATCCCATTGAACTTGTGCCCCCTATAGTGTGTAGGTTCTTATGACGTTTTTTGTAAATATATACGCCTGTCTTTGCTATTGTCAGACAGAGCGCTCTCGGAGTTTTGCAGAGTTCTTTGCATGCCCTATTCTAATTGATAAACTCCCATTTAAGCTCACCCGCACTCTGTCCTGGCTTTATTCCCGACTTGGGAGAGTCCTTTATTGTCTCTCATTGCGGGGAGGATCGTGCTGGTTGGGGACGCATGCCTTCACTAGCTAGCCAGAGAAGGTAGCCAGTCCTATAATTGCCCAGGAAGATTGAGCTAGCCTACCAGCACAAGACACCACCAAGCAGGACAAGATGTGGACAAAGATGAGACTAGCTAGCCAGAGAAGGTACCCCGTCCTATAATTGCCCAGGAAGATCGTGCTAGCCTAGCAGCACAAGACACCACCAAGCAGGACAAGATGTGGACAAAGATGAGACTAGCTAGCCAGAGAAGGTACCCAGTTCTATAATTGCCCAGGAAGATCGAGCTAGCCTACCAGCACAAGACACCACAAGCAGGACACAATGTGGACAAAGATGAGACTAGCTAGCAAGAGAAGATACCCAGTCCTATAATTGCCCAGGAAGATTGAGCTATCCTACCAGCACAAGACACCACCAAACAGGACAAGATGTGGACAAAGATGAGACTAGCTAGCCAGAGAAGGTACCCAGTCCTATAATTGCCCAGGAAGATCGAGCTAGCCTACCAGCACAAGACACCACCAAGCAGGACCCAAAGTGGACAAAGATGAGACTAGCTAGCCAGAGAAGTCTCCCAGTCCTATAATTGCCCAGGAAGATTGAGCTAGCCTACCAGCACAAGACACCACCAAGCAGGACACAATGTGGACAAAGATGAGACTAGCTAGCAAGAGAAGGTACCCAGTCCTATAATTGCCCAGGAAGATCGAGCTAGCCTACCAGCACAAGACACCACCAAGCAGGACAAGATGTGGGCAAAGACGAGACTAGCTAGCCAGAGAAGGTACCCAGTCCTATAATTGCCAAGGAAGATTGAGCTAGCCTACCAGCACAAGACACCTGTTATGCACAATAGGTCAGTTACACACCCACACAACACCTTGCATAACACTCCGATACAAAGTACTGTCAGGCTCCCCGGTTCTCAGCCCAACCCTCCTCATGTCCCATCACCTAGGGTGCAGGGGAGTCGCCATCACCGATGGTTGCGGACCACACGCAGAGGACGGTGTGGTTTGTTTCCTCGTCTCCAATGGCAACTGCCATGGAGATTGCGATCGGGCTGGAACAGCCGATCGCGATTGCTTCCTGGTTTCACATCAACTTCCCGATCACGTGCACGGAGCCCCACTCACGTGATCGGGAGGCGGCTCGCATAAAAGCCGGGAGCTTTGAATCACTCGCCGCTTCACAGCTGTTCTCTAACACTGTTCGGCGTTCTTGACTCTTGTTTTTTTGACCTCATCGGATTTCGACCTCTGGCTTACTCTCACGGATTTGATTAACTCTTGCTCCTTGGATACGGTTGCCGATACTCTGCACGAATACTGGTACTTTGGACTTTTGGTTTACGCATAACGGACTGCTTTGGATTTTCCCTATCGGTTCACTTGCTACGACCTGGATTTTGACCCTTGGATTGTTTACGACCTTCCTTCTGTTCATTCTTGGAAATCATTACGGGTTACTGGTGGTCAGCTCGTACCTGACCTCCAGGTACTTGACTGTTTGAATCATCGGCGCTCCCTTGCACCAATTCCTCAGGCTCCCTTCCACTGAACATAGGTAAGAAAGTATCCTTTATTCACTCTTAACTAAAAGCACTGTCTTTGCCTGTATTAATCCCGACTTCCTTCCAACAGCCTCTGGAGTCCTCGGCGCCACCTGATTCTACAACCAACAACCACCTGTGGCCTCAAAGCTCGCACAGGGAGTGTTTATCTTTTCTCTCCCTGTGGGTGATTTGTGGACAGAGGCTCAATACTCTTCACTACGCGGCAAGTCTCGACAGACTGTGAAGCCTTTGCGCTGTGTCGAGTATGGAGCCTTTAGCCGAGGACCCCGTGGCTGCATTGGTACAGGCACTCACAGTTTTGAGGGCAGACATGACAGCCGCCAACGCGGCTATACATCAGAGGTTAGATTTGATCCAAAGTGTACAACACCCGTTACCCGCTGATGTAGAGTTCGGGGAAGCCGCTGCCCAACACCCAGTTGTCCAACCTATTGCTCCCCCTGTAGCGCCACAAATTCCTGTACTCATGCCTACGCCTTTTCCCTTGGCCGCTCCAGAAAGATTCCATGGAGACCCCAGAAAGTTTCGCACTTTTGTGAATCAATGCAAGCTACATTTTCTCTGTAGACCTCAGGCCTTTCCCGACTCCACCACAAAGGCGGCTTTCACCTTGTCCCATCTGGCCGGCACTGCGGCAGCATGGGCCAATCCCCTACTGGAAAACAACAGCCCTGTCCTATATGATTTCGAGTTATTGGTCACAGAAATGTCTCTTGTATTCGACACACGTCATAAAGCCCAATCCCGGGATCTTGAATTGCTAGATCTAACTCAAGGAAAGGGGTCACTAATAGAGTACATTGCCCGATTTAACCAACTGGCTGCTGAAACATCTTGGCCTGAACCCAAAAGGGCAGTTGTGTTTTACAGAGGGCTCAATAGTACCATGAAGGATGCTATGGCCGTTGTTCCTTCTTTGCCCACATCTCAGACTGACTTAGTGGATCTCGCCCTACAGATCGATGCAAGGCGTTCCGAACGCAAATTCGAGACAGGGTTCCCTACTCCTAGTTTATCCTCCCCCTCCTCTGATACCGGTGGTGAACCTATGCAAATAGGCGGTATTCGTAGCCCGATCACACAACTAGAGAGGGACCGCAGAAGAACCGACCATGCCTGCTTCTACTGTGGCCTGAGTGGGCATCTTGTAAAGTCCTGTTCCAGACGCCCCAAGTTAAAAAATCCGGTTTTTCGGAATGCTCGACCCTAGATCCGGGGGCCGGATCGAGCAATCCTTCAACTCCCTCGGACAAGTTCCCCACATTTGGCAGGATCAGGCCGGTGATAGTAAAGGCTACGTTAAAACCCACACCCAACATCGTTCATGCTGTTTCGATCTATATCGATTCTGGTGCCACTGGCAATTATGTCGATATAAACCTGGCCGGGTCATTGAATCTGCCCCTTATTACCAAACAGCATCCGGAACCAGTACAGGCGGTGGATGGCACAGCACTGATTTCTGGCCCAATTCGACAACAAACTGCCCCGATCACCCTAACTATACAGAAAACACATCAGGAAGTCTTATCCTTTGATTTAATTATGATGCCCCAATTCGGGATTATACTAGGGCTCCCATGGTTACATCAACACAACCCTTTGATTGACTGGAAGTCTGGGCAGGTTCACTTTGAATCGGAAATCTGCCAGAATTTTTGCCTTACCGCACCTGACGGCACCAAATCTCCTTCACGTGCCTTGGGGGCCGTCGCACAACTTACCCTACACGAGGAAGCATCCACGTCCTTGGAGTCTCACATGGTGGGGGTGGTGGCGACAAGTATCCCTATGGAATATAAGGACTTTCATGAGGTCTTTGACAAGGGTTCTTCGGAGGTACTACCACCACATCGTTCTTACGATTGCCCTATTGACTTCATCCCTGATTCCAGCATTCCTTCAGGTCGTATTTACTCCCTGTCCCCCTCAGAGGAACAGGCATTGAAAGAATACATTCAAGCGGCTCTGAAGGTTGGCCGTATACGTCCTTCCACCTCTCCGGCAGCTAGCCCTATTTTTTTTGTCCCCAAAAAGGAGGGCGACTTACGTCCTTGTGTGGACTACCGACGCTTGAATGCTATCACCATAAAGAACCGGTATCCGATTCCCCTGATTACACCATTGTTGGACAGGCTGAGTCACGCCAACATCTTCACGAAGCTCGATCTCCGCGGAGCCTATAATTTAATCAGAATTCGCCCCGGAGACGAGTGGAAAACGGCTTTTTGCACTCGTTACGGACTGTTTGAGTACGTAGTCATGCCCTTCGGGCTTTGTAACGCCCCTGCTATGTTTCAGCGTTTCATGAATGAGATTTTTCATGATTTTTTAGACATCTGTGTAGCGGTATATCTCGATGACATCCTAATATTTTCGCAGGACCTGATGGAACATGTACTACATGTCCGCGAGGTATTGTCTCGACTTCGCCGTTTTTCACTCTATGCTAAGCTAGAAAAATGTCAGTTCCATACTGGAAGTGTGGAATTCTTGGGATTCCACATTACCCCTGGGGGTTTAGCAATGAACCAATCCAAGTTTCGTGCAGTTTTGGACTGGCCAAAGCCCTGTGATATTAAGGAATTACAATCATTCCTTGGGTTTTCGAATTTTCACAGGCGCTTTATCCAGGATTTCTCATCTCTTGTAACACCTCTTACTGCCTTGACCAGCCCCAAGTTACCTTTTATCTGGTTGGAACAACACCAACAGGCTTTTGATGCGCTAAAAGCCGCATTTACTACCGCTCCTGTACTGAAGCATCCCGACCCGGAACTCCCCTTCATTGTAGAGGCGGATGCATCCTCCTTTGCTCTTGGAGCAGTATTATCCCAACATTGTCCTTGTTCAGGTCGGCTACACCCGGTGGCGTTTCATTCTCGAAAGTTTACTCCTACAGAAACGCACTATACGGTCACGGAGAAGGAATTGTTGGCCATCAAAGACGCCTTTCAGGTCTGGCGGCATCACCTGTTGGGAGCAAAACATGCAGTCACAGTATACACAGACCATCGTAACATCCAAGATTTAGCCTCACTCAAGTGCATCAATAGTCGGCAGGTGCGGTGGCATTTATTCTTTGCAGCCTTTGACTTCCAGATAAAACACCGGTCAGGTCTATCCCACGGGAAGGCGGACGCTTTATCTCGTTCTCCTGGTGGGGTATCCTTGCCTGTTTTCCCTAAAAAACTACTAGATCAGCATGTCATTTGCCTCTGTACTCCTCCTTTACCGCTTCTAGAGTCCATTCGCGCATGGGTTTCGTTACATCCCGAACAGACCTCTGAGTAGGATCCCGTGTTACATGATGGGCTGCCATTCATACAGAACAAATTATGGTTACCAACAGCCGACACTCGTAATCTTGCACTGGAATGGTCCCACGATAGTGCCATTAATGGTCATCCTGGACAGAAGCGCACGCTGGACCTCCTCAGGCGATGGTGTTGGTGGCCCTCCATGAAACGCGATGTTGAAGGGTATGTCAACACGTGCGCCGTGTGTGCCCAATGCAAACATCGCCGGGGACGTCCGGTGGGGCTCTTACTTCCCTTACCTATACCTCCTAGGCCCTGGCACACAGTGTCAATGGATTTCGTGACAGATCTACCTCGAACCAAGGGCTTCGACACCATTTGGGTGGTGGTCGATTCTTTCTCTAAAATGGCCCGTTTTGTTCCCTGTTCTGGCATCCCATCAGTACCGGCTCTGGCCGACCTTTTCTTTAGATCAATCTTCTGTCTTTTCGGGTTACCCACTATCATAATCTCGGACAGGGGACCCCAGTTCACTTCTCGGTTCTGGCGGGCGCTCACAGGCCTCTTGGGCATTGATTCCCGTTTTTCCTCCACATATCACCCGGAGACAGACGGCCAGACGGAGAGGGTGAACCAGGCCATGGAGCAATATTTACGTTGCCTCATTCTTCAGCACCAACAGTCCTGGCTGAGTGTACTGCATCTCGCTGAATTCTCGTATAATAATGCTCTGCATTCTTCTACTGGCTTTTCTCCCTTTTTTGTCTTGTATGGCCAACACCCCGCACCTTACCTGTTCCAGACCTTACACATTCCGCTAACCCTGCTGCTGTTTCCTGTGCATGTGACCTATCGGCCGTTCATGCCCGGACTCTCGCTCACCTTCGTGAGTCCCAAGTCTCTGCTAAATCTGCGGCTGACCGGCGGAGGGCCGTGGCACCTTCCTATGTTGTGGGGGACAGAGTGTGGCTTTCCTCTCGTCACCTCCGGCTGCCAGGTTGTCGCAAATTGCAACCCCGTTTTGTGAGTCCATACAGGATATCTGCTGTGATCAACCCTGTGGCTTATCGCCTTTCAGTTCCCGCCTCCTGGCGCCTTCACCCTGTATTCCATACATCTTTGCTAAAGCCTTGTCCTGCCCCTACTCGCCTGAGGTCTACGCCTAGCCCTGTGTCTGCGGGTAGCTCTGCGGAATATGAAGTGTCGGGTATACTGGGTTCTCGTATGGTTCGTGGTTGTCTCCAGTATCTGGTGGATTGGGCGGGTTATGGTCCGGAAGAGCGGTGTTGGGTCCCCGCGTGTGACGTCCATGCTCCGAGGCTTGTCTCCCGTTTTCATTTGGACCATCCCACCTGCCCACGTGGTCGTGGGCCATTGAGGGGGGGCTCTGTTATGCACAATAGGTCAGTTACACACCCACACAACACCTTGCATAACACTCCGATACAAAGTACTGTCAGGCTCCCCGGTTCTCAGCCCAACCCTCCTCATGTCCCATCACCTAGGGTGCAGGGGAGTCGCCATCACCGATGGTTGCGGACCACACGCAGAGGACGGTGTGGTTTGTTTCCTCGTCTCCAATGGCAACTGCCATGGAGATTGCGATCGGGCTGGAACAGCCGATCGCGATTGCTTCCTGGTTTCACATCAACTTCCCGATCACGTGCACGGAGCCCCACTCACGTGATCGGGAGGCGGCTCGCATAAAATCCGGGAGCTTTGAATCACTCGCCGCTTCACAGCTGTTCACTAACACTTTTCGGCGTTCTTGACTCTTGTTTTTTGACCTCATCGGATTTCGACCTCTGGCTTACTCTCACGGATTTGATTAACTCTTGCTCCTTGGATACGGTTGCCGATACTCTGCACGAATACTGGTACTTTGGTCTTTTGGTTTACGCATAACGGACTGCTTTGGATTTTCCCTATCGGTTCACTTGCTACGACCTGGATTTTGACCCTTGGATTGTTTACGACCTTCCTTCTGTTCATTCTTGGAAATCATTACGGGTTACTGGTGGTCAGCTCGTACCTGACCTCCAGGTACTTGACTGTTTGAATCATCGGCGCTCCCTTGCACCAATTCCTCAGGCTCCCTTCCACTGAACATAGGTAAGAAAGTATCCTTTATTCACTCTTAACTAAAAGCACTGTCTTTGCCTGTATTAATCCCGACTTCCTTCCAACAGCCTCTGGAGTCCTCGGCGCCACCTGATTCTACAACCAACAACCACCTGTGGCCTCAAAGCTCGCACAGGGAGTGTTTATCTTTTCTCTCCCTGTGGGTGATTTGTGGACAGAGGCTCAATACTCTGCACTACGCGGCAAGTCTCGACAACACCACCAAGCAGGACAAGATGTGGACAAAGATGAGACTAGCTAGCTAGAGAAGGTACCCCATCCTATAATTGCCCAAGAAGATCGAGCTGGCCTACCAGCACAAGACACCACCAAACAGGACAAGATGTGGACAAAGATGAGACTAGCTAGCAAGAGAAGGTACCCAGTCCTATAATTGCCCAGGAAGATTGAGCTAGCCTACCAGCACAAGACACCACCAAGCAGGACAAGATGTGGACAAAGATGAGACTAGCTAGCTAGAGAAGGTACCCCATCCTATAATTGCCCAAGAAGATCGAGCTGGCCTACCAGCACAAGACACCACCAAGCAGGACAAGATGTGGACAAAGATGAGACTAGCTAGCAAGAGAAGGTACCCAGTCCTATAATTGCCCAGGAAGATCGAGCTAGCCTACCAGCACAAGACACCACCAAGCAGGACAAGATGTGGACAAAGATGAGACTAGCTAGCCAGAGAAGGTACCCAGTCCTATAATTGCCCAGGAAGATCGAGCTAGCCTACCAGCACAAGACACCACCAAGCAGGACCCAAAGTGGACAAAGATGAGACTAGCTTGCCAGAGAAGTCTCCCAGTCCTATTATTGCCCAGGAAGACCGAGCTAGCCCTCCAGCACAAGACACCACCAAGCAGGACAAGATGTGGACAAAGATGAGACTAGCTAGCCAGAGAAGTCGCCCAGTCTTATAATTGCCCAGGAAGTTCAAGCTAGCCTACCAGCACAAGACACCACCAAGCAGGACAAGATGTGGACAACGATGAGACTAGCTAGCCAGAGAAGGTACCCAGTCCTATAATTGCCCAGGAAGATTGAGCTAGCCTACCAGCACAAGACACCACCAAGCAGGACAAGATGTGGACAAAGATGAGACTAGCTAGCCAGAGAAGGTACCCCATCCTATAATTGCCCAGGAAGATCGAGCTAGCCTACCAGCACAAGACACCACCAAGCAGGACAAGATGTGGACAAAGATGAGACTAGCTAGCCAAAGAAGGTATCCAGTCCTATAATTGCCCAGGAAGATTGAGCTAGCCTACCAGCACAAAACACCACCAAGCAGGACACAATGTGGACAAAGATGAGACTAGCTAGCCAGAGAAGGTACCCAGTCCTATAATTGCCCAGGAAGATTGAGCTAGCCTACCAGCCCAAGACACCACCAAGCAGGACCCAAAGTGGACACAGATGAGACTAGCTAGCCAGAGAAGGTACCCAGTCCTATAATTGCCCAGGAAGATTGAGCTAGCCTACCAGCACAAGACACCACCAAGCAGGACACAATGTGGACAAAGATGAGACTAGCTAGCCAGAGAAGGTACCCAGTCCTATAATTGCCCAGGAAGATCGAGGTAGCCTACCAGCACAAGACACCACCAAGCAGGACCCAAAGTGGACAAAGATGAGACTAGCTAGCCAGAGAAGGTACCCAGTCCTATAATTGCCCAGGAAGATCGAGCTAGCCTACCAGCACAAGACATTACTAAGCAGGACAAGATGTGGACAAAGATGAGACTAGCTAGCCAGAGAAGTCACCCAGTCCTATAATTGCCCAGGAAGATTGAGCTAGCCTACCAGCACAAGACACCACCAAGCAGGACAAGATGCGTACAAAGATGAGACTAGCTAGCCAGAGAAAGTACCCAGTCCCATAATTGCCCAGGAAGATCAAGCTAGCCTACCAGCACAAGACACCACCAAGCAGGAGACAATGTGGACAAAGATGAGACTAGCTAGCCAGAGAAGGTACCCAGTCCTATAATTGCCCAGGAAGATCCAGCTAGCCTACCAGCACAAGACACGACCAAGCAGGACGCAAAGTGGACAAAGATGAGACTAGCTAGCCAGAGAAGGTACCCAGTCCTATAATTGCCCAGGAAGACCGAGCTAGCCTACCAGCACAAGACACCACCAAGCAGGACAAGATGCGTACAAAGATGAGACTAGCTAGCCAGAGAAGGTACCCAGTCCTATAATTGCCCAGGAAGATCGAGCTAGCCTACCAGCACAAGACACCACCAAGCAGGACAAGATGTGGACAAAGATGAGAATAGCTAGCCAAAGAAGTCACCCAGTCCTATAATTGCCCAGGAAGTTCAAGCTAGCCTACCAGCACAAGACACCACCAAGCAGGACAAGATGTGGACAAAGATGAGACTAGCTAGCCAGAGAAGGTACCCAGTCCTATAATTGCCCAGGAAGATTGAGCTAGCCTACCAGCACAAGACACCACCAAGCAGGACAAGATGTGGACAAAGATGAGACTAGCTAGCCAGAGAAGGTACCACGTCCTATAATTGCCCAGGAGGATCGAGCTAGCCTACCAGCACAAGACACCACCAAGCAGGACAAGATGTGGACAAAGATGAGACTAGCTAGCCAGAGAAGGGACCCAGTCCTATAATTGCCCATGAAGATCGAGCTAGCCTACCAGCACAAGACACCACCAAGCAGGACAAGATGTGGACAAAGATGAGACTAGCTAGCAAGAGAAGGTACCCCATCCTATAATTGCCCAGGAAGATCGAGCTAGCCTACCAGCACAAGACACCACCAAGCAGGACACAAAGTGGACAAAGATGAGACTAGCTAGCCAGAGAAGGTACCCAGTCCTATAATTGCCCAGGAAGATCGAGCTAGCCTACCAGCACAAGACACCACCAAGCAGGACACAATGTGGACAAAGATGAGACTAGCTAGCCAGAGAAGGTACCCAGTCCTATAATTGCCCAGGAAGATTGAGCTAGCCTACCAGCACAAGACACCACCAAGCAGGACACAATGTGGACAAAGATGAGACTAGCTAGCCAGAGAAGGTACCCAGTCCTATAATTGCCCAGGAAGATCGAGGTAGCCTACCAGCACAAGACACCACCAAGCAGGACCCAAAGTGGACAAAGATGAGACTAGCTAGCCAGAGAAGGTACCCAGTCCTATAATTGCCCAGGAAGACCGAGCTAGCCTACCAGCACAAGACACCACCAAGCAGGACAAGATACATACAAAGATGAGACTAGCTAGCCAGAGAAGGTACCCAGTCCTATAATTGCCCAGGAAGATCGAGCTAGCCTACCAGCACAAGACATTACTAAGCAGGACAAGATGTGGACAAAGATGAGACTAGCTAGCCAGAGAAGTCACCCAGTCCTATAATTGCCCAGGAAGATTGAGCTAGCCTACCAGCACAAGACACCACCAAGCAGGACAAGATGCGTACAAAGATGAGACTAGCTAGCCAGAGAAAGTACCCAGTCCCATAATTGCCCAGGAAGATCAAGCTAGCCTACCAGCACAAGACACCACCAAGCAGGAGACAATGTGGACAAAGATGAGACTAGCTAGCCAGAGAAGGTACCCAGTCCTATAATTGCCCAGGAAGATCCAGCTAGCCTACCAGCACAAGACACGACCAATCAGGACGCAAAGTGGACAAAGATGAGACTAGCTAGCCAGAGAAGGTACCCAGTCCTATAATTGCCCAGGAAGACCGAGCTAGCCTACCAGCACAAGACACCACCAAGCAGGACAAGATGCGTACAAAGATGAGACTAGCTAGCCAGAGAAGGTACCCAGTCCTATAATTGCCCAGGAAGATCGAGCTAGCCTACCAGCACAAGACACCACCAAGCAGGACAAGATGTGGACAAAGATGAGAATAGCTAGCCAAAGAAGTCACCCAGTCCTATAATTGCCCAGGAAGTTCAAGCTAGCCTACCAGCACAAGACACCACCAAGCAGGACAAGATGTGGACAAAGATGAGACTAGCTAGCCAGAGAAGGTACCCAGTCCTATAATTGCCCAGGAAGATTGAGCTAGCCTACCAGCACAAGACACCACCAAGCAGGACAAGATGTGGACAAAGATGAGACTAGCTAGCCAGAGAAGGTACCACGTCCTATAATTGCCCAGGAGGATCGAGCTAGCCTACCAGCACAAGACACCACCAAGCAGGACAAGATGTGGACAAAGATGAGACTAGCTAGCCAGAGAAGGGACCCAGTCCTATAATTGCCCATGAAGATCGAGCTAGCCTACCAGCACAAGACACCACCAAGCAGGACAAGATGTGGACAAAGATGAGACTAGCTAGCAAGAGAAGGTACCCCATCCTATAATTGCCCAGGAAGATCGAGCTAGCCTACCAGCACAAGACACCACCAAGCAGGACACAAAGTGGACAAAGATGAGACTAGCTAGCCAGAGAAGGTACCCAGTCCTATAATTGCCCAGGAAGATCGAGCTAGCCTACCAGCACAAGACACCACCAAGCAGGACACAATGTGGACAAAGATGAGACTAGCTAGCCAGAGAAGGTACCCAGTCCTATAATTGCCCAGGAAGATTGAGCTAGCCTACCAGCACAAGACACCACCAAGCAGGACAGGATGTGGACAAAGATGAGACAAGCTAGACAGAGAAGGTACCCAGTCCTATAATTGCCCAGGAAGTTCAGGCTAGCCTACCAGCACAAGACACCACCAAGCAGGACAAGATGTGGACAAAGATTAGACTAGCTAGCCAGAGAAGGTACCCAGTCCTATAATTGCCCAGGAAGATTGAGCTAGCCTACCAGCACAAGACACCACCAAGCAGGACAGGATGTGGACAAAGATGAGACTAGCTAGCCAGAGAAGGTACCCTGTCCTATAATTGTCCAGGAAGATCGAGCTAGCCTACCAGCACAAGACACCACCAAGCAGGACAAGATGTTGACAAAGATGAGACTAGCTAGCCAGAGAAGGTACCCAGTCCTATAATTGCCCAGGAAGATCGAGCTAGCCTACCAGCACAAGACACCACCAAGCAGGACACAATGTGGACAAAGATGAGACTAGCTAGCCAGAGAAGGTACCCAGTCCTATAATTGCCCAGGAAGATCGAGCTAGCCTACCAGCACAAGACACCACCAAGCAGGACACAATGTGGACAAAGATGAGACTAGCTAGCCAGAGAAGGTACCCAGTCCTATAATTGCCCAGGAAGATTGAGCTAGCCTACCAGCACAAGACACCACCAAGCAGGACAAGATGTGGACAAAGATGAGACAAGCTAGACAGAGAAGGTACCCAGTCCTATAATTGCCCAGGAAGTTCAAGCTAGCCTACCAGCACAAGACTCCACCAAGCAGGATAAGATGTGGACAAAGATGTGACTAGCTAGCCAGAGAAGGTACCCAGTCCTATAATTGCCCAGGAAGTTCAAGCTAGCCTACCAGCACAAAACACCACCAAGCAGGACAGGATGTGGACAAAGATGAGACTAGCTAGCCAGAGAAGGTACCCCGTCCTATAATTGCCCAGGAAGATCCAGCTAGCCTACCAGCACAAGACACCACCAAGCAGGACAAGATGTGGACAAAAGATGAGACTAGCTAGCCAGAGAAGGTACCCAGTCCTATAATTGCCCAGGAAGATTGAGCTAGCCTACCAGCACAAGACACCACCAAGCAGGACACAATGTGGACAAAGATGAGACTAGCTAGCCAGAGAAGGTACCCAGTCCTATACTTGCCCAGGAAGATTGAGCTAGCCTACCAGCACAAGACACCACCAAGCAGGACACAATGTGGACAAAGATGAGACTAGCTAGCCAGAGAAGGTACCCAGTCCTATAATTGCCCAGGGAGATTGAGCTAGCCTACCAGCACAAGACACCACCAAGCAGGACAAGATGTGGACAAAGATGAGACAAGCTAGACAGAGAAGGTACCCAGTCCTATAATTGCCCAGGAAGTTCAAGCTAGCCTACCAGCACAAGACACCACCAAGCAGGACAAGATGTTGACAAAGATGAGACTAGCTAGCCAGAGAAGGTACCCAGTCCTATAATTGCCCAGGAAGATCGAGCTAGCCTACCAGCACAAGACACCACCAAGCAGGACACAATGTGGACAAAGATGAGACTAGCTAGCCAGAGAAGGTACCCAGTCCTATAATTGCCCAGGAAGATCGAGCTAGCCTACCAGCACAAGACACCACCAAGCAGGACACAATGTGGACAAAGATGAGACTAGCTAGCCAGAGAAGGTACCCAGTCCTATAATTGCCCAGGAAGATTGAGCTAGCCTACCAGCACAAGACACCACCAAGCAGGACAAGATGTGGACAAAGATGAGACAAGCTAGACAGAGAAGGTACCCAGTCCTATAATTGCCCAGGAAGTTCAAGCTAGCCTACCAGCACAAGACTCCACCAAGCAGGATAAGATGTGGACAAAGATGTGACTAGCTAGCCAGAGAAGGTACCCAGTCCTATAATTGCCCAGGAAGTTCAAGCTAGCCTACCAGCACAAAACACCACCAAGCAGGACAGGATGTGGACAAAGATGAGACTAGCTAGCCAGAGAAGGTACCCCGTCCTATAATTGCCCAGGAAGATCCAGCTAGCCTACCAGCACAAGACACCACCAAGCAGGACAAGATGTGGACAAAAGATGAGACTAGCTAGCCAGAGAAGGTACCCAGTCCTATAATTGCCCAGGAAGATTGAGCTAGCCTACCAGCACAAGACACCACCAAGCAGGACACAATGTGGACAAAGATGAGACTAGCTAGCCAGAGAAGGTACCCAGTCCTATACTTGCCCAGGAAGATTGAGCTAGCCTACCAGCACAAGACACCACCAAGCAGGACACAATGTGGACAAAGATGAGACTAGCTAGCCAGAGAAGGTACCCAGTCCTATAATTGCCCAGGGAGATTGAGCTAGCCTACCAGCACAAGACACCACCAAGCAGGACAAGATGTGGACAAAGATGAGACAAGCTAGACAGAGAAGGTACCCAGTCCTATAATTGCCCAGGAAGTTCAAGCTAGCCTACCAGCACAAGACACCACCAAGCAGGACAAGATGCATACAAAGATGAGACTAGCTAGCCAGAGAAGGTACCCAGTCCCATAATTGCCCAGGAAGATCGAGCTAGCCTACCAGCACAAGACACCGCCAAGCAGGAGACAATGTGGACAAAGATGAGACTAGCTAGCCAGAGAAGGTACCCAGTCCTATAATTGCCCAGGAAGATCAAGCTAGCCTACCAGCACAAGACAGGACCAAGCAGGACCCAAAGTGGACAAAGAGGAGACTAGCTAGCCAGAGAAGGTACCCAGTCCTATAATTGCCCAAGAAGATCGAGCTAGCCTACCAGCACAAGACACCACCAAGCAGGACAAGATGTGGACAAAGATGAGACTAGCTAGCCAAAGAAGTCACCCAGTCCTATAATTGCCCAGGAAGTTCAAGCTAGCCTACCAGCACAAGACACCACCAAGCAGGACAAGATGTTGACAAAGATGAGACTAGCTAGCCAGAGAAGGTACCCAGTCCTATAATTGCCCAGGAAGATTGAGCTAGCCTACCAGCACAAGACACCACCAAGCAGGACAAGATGTGGACAAAGATGAGACTAGCTAGCCAGAGAAGGTACCCCGTCCTATAATTGCCCAGGAAGATCGAGCTAGCCTACCAGCACAAGACACCACCAAGCAGGACAAGATGTGGACAAAGATGAGACTAGCTAGCCAGAGAAGGTACGCAGTCCTATAATTGCCCATGAAGATCGAGCTAGCCTACCAGCACAAGACACCACCAAGCAGGACAAAATGTGGACAAAGATGAGACTAGCTAGCAAGAGAAGGCACCCAGTCCTATAATTGCCCAGGAATATCGAGCTAGCCTACCAGCACAAGACACCACCAAGCAGGACAGGATGTGGACAAAGATGAGACTAGGTAGCCAGAGAAGGTACCCCATCCTATAATTGCCCAGGAAGATCGAGCTAGCCTACCAGCACAAGACACCACCAAGCAGGACACAAAGTGGACAAAGATGAGACTAGCTAGCCAGAGAACATACCCAGTCTTATAATTGCCCAGGAAGATCGAACTAGCCTACCAGCACAAGACAACACCAAGCAGGGCACAATGTGGACAAAGATGAGACTAGCTAGCACGAGAAGGTACCCAGTCCTATAATTGCCCAGGAAGATCGAGCTAGCCTACCAGCACAAGACACCACCAAGCACGACAAGATGTGGACAAAGATGAGACAAGCTAGACAGAGAAGGTACCCAGTCCTATAATTGCCCAGGAAGATTGAGCTAGCCTACCAGCACAAGACACCACCAAGCAGGACAAGATGTGGACAAAGATGAGACTAGCTAGCCAGAGAAGGTACCCCGTCCTATAATTGTCCAGGAAGATCAAGCTAGCCTACCAGCACAAGACACCACCAAGCAGGACAAGATGTGGACAAAGATGAGACTAGCTAGCCAGAGAAGGTACCCAGTCCTATAATTGCCCAGGAAGATCGAGCTAGCCTACCAGCACAAGACACCACCAAGCAGGACACAATGTGGACAAAGATGAGACTAGCTAGCCAGAGAAGGTACCCAGTCCTATAATTGTCCAGGAAGATCGAGCTAGCCTACCAGCACAAGACACCACCAAGAAGGACACAATGTGGACAAAGATGAGACTAGCTAGCCAGAGAATTTACCCAGTCCTATAATTACCCAGGAAGATTGAGCTAGCCTACCAGCACAAGACACCACCAAGCAGGACAAGATGTGGACAAAGATGAGACAAGCTAGACAGAGAAGGTACCCAGTCCTATAATTGCCCAGGAAGATCGAGCTAGCCTACCAGCACAAGACACCACCAAGCAGGACAAGATGTGGACAAAGATGAGACTAGCTAGCAAGAGAAGGTACCCCATCCTATAATTGCCCAGGAAGATTGAGCTAGCCTACCAGCACAAGACACCACCAAGCAGGACACAAAGTGGACAAAGATGAGACTAGCTAGCCAGAGAAGGTACCCAGTCCTATAATTGCCCAGGAAGATTGAGCTAGCCTACCAGCACAAGACACCACCAAGCAGGACAAGATGTGGACAAAGATGAGACAAGCTAGACAGAGAAGGTACCCAGTCCTATAATTGCCCAGGAAGTTCAGGCTAGCCTACCAGCACAAGACACCACCAAGCAGGACAAAATGTGGACAAAGATGAGACTAGCTAGCAAGAGAAGGCACCCAATCCTATAATTGCCCAGGAATATCGAGCTAGCCTACCAGCACAAGACACCACCAAGCAGGACAGGATGTGGACAAAGATGAGACTAGGTAGCCAGAGAAGGTACCCCATCCTATAATTGCCCAGGAAGATCGAGCTAGCCTACCAGCACAAGACACCACCAAGCAGGACAAGATGTGGACAAAGATGAGACTAGGTAGCCAGAGAAGGTACCCTGTCCTATAATTGCCCAGGAAGATCGAGCTAGCCTACCAGCACAAGACATCACCAAGCAGGACAAGATGTGGAAAAAGATGAGACTAGCTAGCCAGAGATGGTACCCTGTCCTATAATTGCCCAGGAAGATCGAGCTAGCCTACCAGCATAAGACACCACGAAGCAGGACACAATGTGGAGAAAGATGAGACTAGCTAGCAAGAGAAGGTTCCCAGTCCTATAATTGCCCAGGAAGATCGAGCTAGCCTACCAGCACAAGACACCACCAAGCAGGACCCAAAGTGGACAAAGATGAGACTAGCTAGCCAGAGAAGGTACCCAGTCCTATAATTGCCCAGGAAGACCGAGCTAGCCTACCAGCACAAGACACCACCAAGCATGACAAGATGTGGACAAAGATGAGACTAGCTAGCAAGAGAAGTCACCCAGTCCTATAATTGCTCAGGAAGATTGAGCTAGCCTACCAGCACAAGACACCACCAAGAAGGACAAGATGCATACAAAGGTGAGACTAGCTAGCAAGAGAAGGTACCCAGTCCTATAATTGCACAGAAGGATCGAGCTAGCCTACCAGCACAAGACACCACCAAGCATGACAAGATGTGGACAAAGATGAGACTAGCTAGCAAGAGAAGTCACCCAGTCCTATAATTGCTCAGGAAGATTGAGCTAGCCTACCAGCACAAGACACCACCAAGCAGGACAAGATGTGGACAAAGATGAGACTAGCTAGCCAGAGAAGGTACCCGGTCCTATAATTGCCCAGGAAGATCGAGCTAGCCTAAAAGCACAAGACACCACCAAGTAGGACAAGATGTGGACAAAGATGAGACTAGCTAGCCAGAGAAGGTACCCAGACCTATAATTGCCCAGGAAGATCGAGCTAGCCTACCAGCACAAGACACCACCAAGCAGGACACAATGTGGAGAAAGATGAGACTAGCTAGCAAGAGAAGGTACCCAGTCCTATAATTGCCCAGGAAGATCGAGGTAGCCTACCAGCACAAGACACCACCAAGCAGGACCCAAAGTGGACAAAGATGAGACTAGCTAGCCAGAGAAGGTACCCAGTCCTATAATTGCCCAGGAAGACCGAGCTAGCCTACCAGCACAAGACACCACCAAGCAGGACAAGATGCATACAAAGATGAGACTAGCTAGCCAGAGAAGGTACCCAGTCCTATAATTGCCCAGGAAGATCAAGCTAGCCTACCAGCACAAGACTCCACCAAGCAGGAGAAGATGTGGACAAAGATGAGACTAGCTAGCAAGAGAAGTCACCCAGTCCTATAATTGCCCAGGAAGATTGAGCTAGCCTACCAGCACAAGACACCACCAAGCAGGACACAATGTGGACAAAGATGAGACTAGCTAGCCAGAGAAGGTAACCAGTCCTATAAGTGCCCAGGAAGATTGAGCTAGCCTACCAGCACAAGACACCACCAAGCAGGACATGATGTGGACAAAGATGAGACTAGCTAGACAGAGAAGGTACCCAGTCCTATAATTGCCCAGGAAGATCGAGCTACCTACCAGCACAAGACACCACCAAGCAGGACAAGATGTGGACAAAGACGAGACTAGCTAGCCAGAGAAGGTACCCAGTCCTATAATTGCCAAGGAAGATTGAGCTAGCCTACCAGCACAAGACACCACCAAGCACGACAAGATGTGGACAAAGATGAGACTAGCTAGCTAGAGAAGGTACCCCGTCCTATAATTGCCCAGGAAGATCGAGCTAGCCTACCAGCACAAGACACCACCAAGCAGGACAAGATGTGGACAAAGATGAGACTAGCTAGCCAGAGAAGGTACCCAGTCCTATAATTGCCCAGGAAGATCGAGCTAGCCTACCAGCACAAGACACCACCAAGCAGGACACAATGTGGACAAAGATGAGACTAGCTAGCAAGAGAAGGTACCCAGTCCTATAATTGCCCAGGAAGATCGAGCTAGCCTACCAGCACAAGACACCACCAAGCAGGACAAGATGTGGACAAAGATGAGTCTAGCTAGCCAGAGAAGGTACCCAGTCCTATAATTGCCCAGGAAGATTGAGCTAGCCTACCAGCACAAGACACCACCAAGCAGGACAAGATGTGGACAAAGATGAGACTAGCTAGACAGAGAAGGTACCCAGTCCTATAATTGCCCAGGAAGACCGAGTTAGCCTACCAGCACAAGACACCACCAAGCAGGACAAGATGCGTACAAAGATGAGACTAGCTAGCTAGAGAAGGTACCCAGTCCTATAATTGCCCAAGAAGATCGAGCTAGCCTACCAGCACAAGACACCACCAAGCAGGACAAGATGTGGACAAAGATGAGACTAGCTAGCCAAAGAAGTCACGCAGTCATATAATTGCCCAGGAAAATCGAGCTAGCCTACCAGCAGAAGACACCACCAAGCAGGACAAGATGTGGACAAAGATGACACTAGCTAGCCAGAGAAGGTACCCAGTCCTATAATTGCCCAGGAAGATTGAGCTAGCCTACCAGCACAAGACACCACCATGCAGGACAGGATGTGGACAAAGATGAGACTAGCTAGCCAGAGAAGGTACCCAGTCCTATAATTGCCCAGGAAGACCAAGCTACCCTACCAGCACAAGACACCACCAAGCAGGACAAGATGTGGACAAAGATGAGACTAGCTAGCCAGAGAAGGTACCCAGTCCTATAATTGCCCAGGAAGATTGAGCTAGCCTACCAGCACAAGACACCACCAAGCAGGACTAGATGTGGACAAAGATGAGACTAGCTAGCAAGAGAAGGTACCCAGTCCTATAATTGCCCAGGAAGATCGAGCTAGCCTACCAGCACAAGACACCACCAAACAGGACAAGATGTGGACAAAGATGAGACTAGCTAGCCAGAGAAGGTACCCAGTCCTATAATTGCCCAGGAAGATCGAGCTAGCCTACCAGCACAAGACACCACCAAGCAGGACCCAAAGTGGACAAAGATGAGACTAGCCAGCCAGAGAAGTCTCCCAGTCCTATAATTGCCCAGGAATTTCAAGCTAGGCTACCAGCACAAGACACCACCAAGCAGGACAAGATGTGGACAAAGACGAGACTAGCTAGCCAGAGAAGGTACCCAGTCCTATAATTGCCAAGGAAGATTGAGCTAGCCTAGCAGCACAAGACACCACCAAGCAGGACAAGATGTGGACAAAGATGAGACTAGCTAGCTAGAGAAGGTACCCCGTCCTATAATTGCCCAGGAAGATCGAGCTAGCCTACCAGCACAAGACACCACCAAGCAGGACAAGATGTGGACAAAGATGAGACTAGCTAGCCAGAGAAGGTACGCAGTCCTATAATTGCCCAGGAAGATCGAGCTAGCCTACCAGCACAAGACACCACCAAGCAGGACACAATGTGGACAAAGATGAGACTAGCTAGCAAGAGAAGGTACCCAGTCCTATAATTGCCCAGGAAGATCGAGCTAGCCTACCAGCACAAGACACCACCAAGCAGGACAAGATGTGGACAAAGACGAGACTAGCTAGCCAGAGAAGGTACCCAGTCCTATAATTGCCAAGGAAGATTGAGCTAGCCTACCAGCACAAGACACCACCAAGAAGGACAAGATGTGGACAAAGATGAGACTAGCTAGCTAGAGAAGGTACCCCGTCCTATAATTGCCCAAGAAGATCGAGCTAGCCTACCAGCACAAGACACCACCAAGCAGGACCCAAAGTGGACAAAGATGAGACTAGCTAGCCAGAGAAGTCTCCCAGTCCTATAATTGCCCAGGAATTTCAAGCTAGCCTACCAGCACAAGACACCACCAAGCAGGACAAGATGTGGACAAAGAGGAGACTAGCTAGCCAGAGAAGGTACCCAGTCCTATAATTGCCAAGGAAGATTGAGCTAGCCTACCAGCACAAGACACCACCAAGCAGGACAAGATGTGGACAAAGATGAGACTATCTAGCTAGAGAAGGTACCCCGTCCTATAATTGCCCAGGAAGATCGAGCTAGCCTACCCGCACAAGACACCACCAAGCAGGACAAGAAGTGGACAAAGATGAGACTAGCTAGCCAGAGAAGGTACCCAGTCCTATAATTGCCCAGGAGGATCGAGCTAGCCTACCAGCACAAGACACCACCAAGCAGGACACAATGTGGACAAAGATGAGACTAGCTAGCAAGAGAAGGTACCCAGTCCTATAATTGCCCAGGAAGATCGAGCTAGCCTACCAGCACAAGACACCACCAATCAGGACAAGATGTGGACAAAGATGAGACTATCTAGCTAGAGAAGGTACCCCGTCCTATAATTGCCCAGGAAGATCGAGCTAGCCTACCAGCCCAAGACACCACCAAGCAGGACCCAAAGTGGACAAAGATGAGACTAGCTAGCCAGAGAAGGTACCCAGTCCTATAATTGCCCAGGAAGATCGAGCTAGCCTACCAGCACAAGACACCACCAAGCAGGACAAGATGTGGACGAAGATGAGACTATCTAGCTAGAGAAGGTACCCCGTCCTATAATTGCCCAGGAAGATCGAGCTAGCCTACCCGCACAAGACACCACCAAGCAGGACAAGAAGTGGACAAAGATGAGACTAGCTAGCCAGAGAAGTCACCCAGTCCTATAATTGCCCAGGAAGATTGAGCTAGCCTACCAGCACAAGACACCACCAAGCAGGACACAATGTGAACAAAGATGAGACTAGCTAGCCAGAGAAGGTACCCAGTCCTATAATTGCCCAGGAAGATCGAGCTAGCCTACCAGCACAAAGCACCACCAAGCAGGACCCAAAGTGGACAAAGATGAGACTAGCTAGCCAGAGAAGTCTCCCAGTCCTATAATTGCCCAGGAAGATTGAGCTAGCCTACCAGCACAAGACACCACCAAGCATGACAAGATGTGGACAAAGATGAGACTAGCTAGACAGAGAAGGTACCCAGTCCTATAATTGCCCATGAAGATCGAGCTAGCCTACCAGCACAAGACACCACCAAGCAGGACAAGATGTGGACAAAGATGAGACTAGCTAGCCAGAGAAGGTACCCAGTCCTATAATTGCCCAGGAAGATTGAGCTAGCCTACCAGCACAAGACACCACCAAGCAGGACAAGATGTAGACAAAGATGAGACTAGCTAGCCAGAGAAGGTACCCAGTACTATAATTGCCCAGGAAGATTGAGCTAGCCTACCAGCACAAGACACCACCAAGCAGGACCCAAAGTGGACAAAGATGAGACTAGCTAGCCAGAGAAGGTACCCAGTCCTATAATTGCCCAGGAAGACCGAGCTGGCCTACCAGCACAAGACACCACCAAGCAGGACCCAAAGTGGACAAAGATGAGACTAGCTAGCCAGAGAAGGTACCCAGTCCTATAATTGCCCAGGAAGATTGAGCTAGCCTACCAGCACAAGACACTACCAAGCAGGACAAGATGTGGACAAATATGAGACTAGCTAGCCAGAGAAGTCACCCAGTCCTATAATTGCCCAGGAAGATTGAGCTAGCCTACCAGCACAAGACACCACCAAGCAGGACAAGATGTGGACAAAGATGAGACTAGCTAGACAGAGAAGGTACCCAGTCCTATAATTGCCCAGGAAGATCGAGCTAGCCTACCAGCACAAGCCACCACCAAGCAGGACAAGATGTGGACAAAGATGAGACTAGCTAGCCAGAGAAGGTACCCAGTCCTATAATTGCCCAGGACGATTGAGCTAGCCTACCAGCACAAGACACCACCTAGCAGGACAAGATGTGGACAAAGATGAGACTAGCTAGCCAGAGAAGGTACCCAGTCCTATAATTGCCCAGGAAAATCAAGCTAGCCTACCAGCAGAAGACAAAACCAAGCAGGACAGTATGTGGACAAAGATGAGACTAGCTAGACAGAGAAGGTACCCAGTCCTATAATTGCCCAGGAAGATCGTTCTAGCATACCAGCACAAAACACCACCAAGCAGGACACAATGTGGACAAAGATGAGACTAGCTAGCCAGAGAAGGTACCCAGTCCTATAATTGCCCAGGGAGATTGAGCTAGCCTACCAGCACAAGACACCACCAAGCAGGACAAGATGTGGACAAAGATGAGACAAGCTAGACAGAGAAGGTACCCAGTCCTATAATTGCCCAGGAAGTTCAAGCTAGCCTACCAGCACAAGACACCACCAAGCAGGACAAGATGCATACAAAGATGAGACTAGCTAGCCAGAGAAGGTACCCAGTCCCATAATTGCCCAGGAAGATCGAGCTAGCCTACCAGCACAAGACACCACCAAGCAGGACAAGATGCGTACAAAGATGAGACTAGCTAGCTAGAGAAGGTACCCAGTCCTATAATTGCCCAAGAAGATCGAGCTAGCCTACCAGCACAAGACACCACCAAGCAGGACAAGATGTGGACAAAGATGAGACTAGCTAGCCAAAGAAGTCACCCAGTCCTATAATTGCCCAGGAAGTTCAAGCTAGCCTACCAGCACAAGACACCACCAAGCAGGACAAGATGTTGACAAAGATGAGACTAGCTAGCCAGAGAAGGTACCCAGTCCTATAATTGCCCAGGAAGATTGAGCTAGCCTACCAGCACAAGACACCACCAAGCAGGACAAGATGTGGACAAAGATGAGACTAGCTAGCCAGAGAAGGTACCCCGTCCTATAATTGCCCAGGAAGATCAAGCTAGCCTACCAGCACAAGACACCACCAAGCAGGACAAGATGTGGACAAAGATGAGACTAGCTAGCCAGAGAAGGTACGCAGTCCTATAATTGCCCATGAAGATCGAGCTAGCCTACCAGCACAAGACACCACCAAGCAGGACAAAATGTGGACAAAGATGAGACTAGCTAGCAAGAGAAGGCACCCAGTCCTATAATTGCCCAGGAATATCGAGCTAGCCTACCAGCACAAGACACCACCATGCAGGACAGGATGTGGACAAAGATGAGACTAGGTAGCCAGAGAAGGTACCCCATCCTATAATTGCCCAGGAAGATCGAGCTAGCCTACCAGCACAAGACACCACCAAGCAGGACACAAAGTGGACAAAGATGAGACTAGCTAGCCAGAGAACATACCCAGTCTTATAATTGCCCAGGAAGATCGAACTAGCCTACCAGCACAAGACAACACCAAGCAGGGCACAATGTGGACAAAGATGAGACTAGCTAGCCCGAGAAGGTACCCAGTCCTATAATTGCCCAGGAAGATCGAGCTAGCCTACCAGCACAAGACACCACCAAGCACGACAAGATGTGGACAAAGATGAGACAAGCTAGACAGAGAAGGTACCCAGTCCTATAATTGCCCAGGAAGATTGAGCTAGCCTACCAGCACAAGACACCACCAAGCAGGACAAGATGTGGACAAAGATGAGACTAGCTAGCCAGAGAAGGTACCCCGTCCTATAATTGTCCAGGAAGATCAAGCTAGCCTACCAGCACAAGACACCACCAAGCAGGACAAGATGTGGACAAAGATGAGACTAGCTAGCCAGAGAAGGTACCCAGTCCTATAATTGCCCAGGAAGATCGAGCTAGCCTACCAGCAAAAGACACCACCAAGCAGGACACAATGTGGACAAAGATGAGACTAGCTAGCCAGAGAAGGTACCCAGTCCTATAATTGTCCAGGAAGATCGAGCTAGCCTACCAGCACAAGACACCACCAAGAAGGACACAATGTGGACAAAGATGAGACTAGCTAGCCAGAGAATTTACCCAGTCCTATAATTACCCAGGAAGATTGAGCTAGCCTACCAGCACAAGACACCACCAAGCAGGACAAGATGTGGACAAAGATGAGACAAGCTAGACAGAGAAGGTACCCAGTCCTATAATTGCCCAGGAAGATCGAGCTAGCCTACCAGCACAAGACACCACCAAGCAGGACAAGATGTGGACAAAGATGAGACTAGCTAGCAAGAGAAGGTACCCCATCCTATAATTGCCCAGGAAGATCGAGCTAGCCTACCAGCACAAGACACCACCAAGCAGGACACAAAGTGGACAAAGATGAGACTAGCTAGCCAGAGAAGGTACCCAGTCCTATAATTGCCCAGGAAGATCGAGCTAGCCTACCAGCACAAGACACCACCAAGCAGGACACAATGTGGACAAAGATGAGACTAGCTAGCCAGAGAAGGTACCCAGTCCTATAATTGCCCAGGAAGATTGAGCTAGCCTACCAGCACAAGACACCACCAAGCAGGACAAGATGTGGACAAAGATGAGACAAGCTAGACAGAGAAGGTACCCAGTCCTATAATTGCCCAGGAAGTTCAGGCTAGCCTACCAGCACAAGACACCACCAAGCAGGACAAAATGTGGACAAAGATGAGACTAGCTAGCAAGAGAAGGCACCCAATCCTATAATTGCCCAGGAATATCGAGCTAGCCTACCAGCACAAGACACCACCAAGCAGGACAGGATGTGGACAAAGATGAGACTAGGTAGCCAGAGAAGGTACCCCATCCTATAATTGCCCAGGAAGATCGAGCTAGCCTACCAGCACAAGACACCACCAAGCAGGACAAGATGTGGACAAAGATGAGACTAGGTAGCCAGAGAAGGTACCCTGTCCTATAATTGCCCAGGAAGATCGAGCTAGCCTACCAGCACAAGACATCACCAAGCAGGACAAGATGTGGAAAAAGATGAGACTAGCTAGCCAGAGATGGTACCCTGTCCTATAATTGCCCAGGAAGATCGAGCTAGCCTACCAGCATAAGACACCACGAAGCAGGACACAATGTGGAGAAAGATGAGACTAGCTAGCAAGAGAAGGTTCCCAGTCCTATAATTGCCCAGGAAGATCGAGCTAGCCTACCAGCACAAGACACCACCAAGCAGGACCCAAAGTGGACAAAGATGAGACTAGCTAGCCAGAGAAGGTACCCAGTCCTATAATTGCCCAGGAAGACCGAGCTAGCCTACCAGCACAAGACACCACCAAGCATGACAAGATGTGGACAAAGATGAGACTAGCTAGCAAGAGAAGTCACCCAGTCCTATAATTGCTCAGGAAGATTGAGCTAGCCTACCAGCACAAGACACCACCAAGAAGGACAAGATGCATACAAAGGTGAGACTAGCTAGCAAGAGAAGGTACCCAGTCCTATAATTGCACAGAAGGATCGAGCTAGCCTACCAGCACAAGACACCACCAAGCATGACAAGATGTGGACAAAGATGAGACTAGCTAGCAAGAGAAGTCACCCAGTCCTATAATTGCTCAGGAAGATTGAGCTAGCCTACCAGCACAAGACACCACCAAGCAGGACAAGATGTGGACAAAGATGAGACTAGCTAGCCAGAGAAGGTACCCGGTCCTATAATTGCCCAGGAAGATCGAGCTAGCCTAAAAGCACAAGACACCACCAAGCAGGACAAGATGTGGACAAAGATGAGACTAGCTAGCCAGAGAAGGTACCCAGACCTATAATTGCCCAGGAAGATCGAGCTAGCCTACCAGCACAAGACACCACCAAGCAGGACCCAAAGTGGACAAAGATGAGACTAGCTAGCCAGAGAAGGTACTCAGTCCTATAATTGCCCAGGAAGACCGAGCTAGCCTACCAGCACAAGACACCACCAAGCAGGACAAGATGCATACAAAGATGAGACTAGCTAGCCAGAGAAGGTACCCAGTCCTATAATTGCCCAGGAAGATCAAGCTAGCCTACCAGCACAAGACTCCACCAAGCAGGACAAGATGTGGACAAAGATGAGACTAGCTAGCAAGAGAAGTCACCCAGTCCTATAATTGCCCAGGAAGATTGAGCTAGCCTACCAGCACAAGACACCACCAAGCAGGACACAATGTGGACAAAGATGAGACTAGCTAGCCAGAGAAGGTAACCAGTCCTATAAGTGCCCAGGAAGATTGAGCTAGCCTACCAGCACAAGACACCACCAAGCAGGACATGATGTGGACAAAGATGAGACTAGCTAGACAGAGAAGGTACCCAGTCCTATAATTGCCCAGGAAGATCGAGCTACCTACCAGCACAAGACACCACCAAGCAGGACAAGATGTGGACAAAGACGAGACTAGCTAGCCAGAGAAGGTACCCAGTCCTATAATTGCCAAGGAAGATTGAGCTAGCCTACCAGCACAAGACACCACCAAGCAGGACAAGATGTGGACAAAGATGAGACTAGCTAGCTAGAGAAGGTACCCCGTCCTATAATTGCCCAGGAAGATCGAGCTAGCCTACCAGCACAAGACACCACCAAGCAGGACAAGATGTGGACAAAGATGAGACTAGCTAGCCAGAGAAGGTACCCAGTCCTATAATTGCCCAGGAAGATCGAGCTAGCCTACCAGCACAAGACACCACCAAGCAGGACACAATGTGGACAAAGATGAGACTAGCTAGCAAGAGAAGGTACCCAGTCCTATAATTGCCCAGGAAGATCGAGCTAGCCTACCAGCACAAGACACCACCAAGCAGGACAAGATGTGGACAAAGATGAGTCTAGCTAGCCAGAGAAGGTACCCAGTCCTATAATTGCCCAGGAAGATTGAGCTAGCCTACCAGCACAAGACACCACCAAGCAGGACAAGATGTGGACAAAGATGAGACTAGCTAGACAGAGAAGGTACCCAGTCCTATAATTGCCCAGGAAGACCGAGTTAGCCTACCAGCACAAGACACCACCAAGCAGGACAAGATGCGTACAAAGATGAGACTAGCTAGCTAGAGAAGGTACCCAGTCCTATAATTGCCCAAGAAGATCGAGCTAGCCTACCAGCACAAGACACCACCAAGCAGGACAAGATGTGGACAAAGATGAGACTAGCTAGCCAAAGAAGTCACCCAGTCATATAATTGCCCAGGAAAATCGAGCTAGCCTACCAGCAGAAGACACCACCAAGCAGGACAAGATGTGGACAAAGATGACACTAGCTAGCCAGAGAAGGTACCCAGTCCTATAATTGCCCAGGAAGATTGAGCTAGCCTACCAGCACAAGACACCACCATGCAGGACAGGATGTGGACAAAGATGAGACTAGCTAGCCAGAGAAGGTACCCAGTCCTATAATTGCCCAGGAAGACCAAGCTAGCCTACCATCACAAGACACCACCAAGCAGGACAAGATGTGGACAAAGATGAGACTAGCTAGCCAGAGAAGGTACCCAGTCCTATAATTGCCCAGGAAGATTGAGCTAGCCTACCAGCACAAGACACCACCAAGCAGGACAAGATGTGGACAAAGATGAGACTAGCTAGCAAGAGAAGGTACCCAGTCCTAT
Source organism: Ambystoma mexicanum (assembly GCF_040938575.1). Lineage (NCBI taxonomy): Eukaryota > Metazoa > Chordata > Amphibia > Caudata > Ambystomatidae > Ambystoma > Ambystoma mexicanum. Next base: position 38,602,926 of record NC_090921.1, read on the forward strand.
AATTGCCCAGGAAGATCGAGCTAGCCTACCAGCACAAGACACCACCAAACAGGACAAGATGTGGACAAAGATGAGACTAGCTAGCCAGAGAAGGTACCCAGTCCTATAATTGCCCAGGAAGATCGAGCTAGCCTACCAGCACAAGACACCACCAAGCAGGACCCAAAGTGGACAAAGATGAGACTAGATAGCCAGAGAAGTCTCCCAGTCCTATAATTGCCCAGGAATTTCAAGCTAGGCTACCAGCACAAGACACCACCAAGCAGGACAAGATGTGGACAAAGACGAGACTAGCTAGCCAGAGAAGGTACCCAGTCCTATAATTGCCAAGGAAGATTGAGCTAGCCTACCAGCACAAGACACCACCAAGCAGGACAAGATGTGGACAAAGATGAGACTAGCTAGCTAGAGAAGGTACCCCGTCCTATAATTGCCCAGGAAGATCGAGCTAGCCTACCAGCACAAGACACCACCAAGCAGGACAAGATGTGGACAAAGATGAGACTAGCTAGCCAGAGAAGGTACGCAGTCCTATAATTGCCCAGGAAGATCGAGCTAGCCTACCAGCACAAGACACCACCAAGCAGGACACAATGTGGACAAAGATGAGACTAGCTAGCAAGAGAAGGTACCCAGTCCTATAATTGCCCAGGAAGATCGAGCTAGCCTACCAGCACAAGACACCACCAAGCAGGACAAGATGTGGACAAAGACGAGACTAGCTAGCCAGAGAAGGTACCCAGTCCTATAATTGCCAAGGAAGATTGAGCTAGCCTACCAGCACAAGACACCACCAAGAAGGACAAGATGTGGACAAAGATGAGACTAGCTAGCTAGAGAAGGTACCCCGTCCTATAATTGCCCAAGAAGATCGAGCTAGCCTACCAGCACAAGACACCACCAAGCAGGACAAGATGTGGACAAAGATGAGACTAGCTAGCAAGAGAAGGTACCCAGTCCTATGATTGCCCAGGAAGATCGAGCTAGCCTACCAGCACAAGACACCACCAAACAGGACAAGATGTGGACAAAGATGAGACTAGCTAGCCAGAGAAGGTACCCAGTCCTATAATTGCCCAGGAAGATCGAGCTAGCCTACCAGCACAAGACACCACCAAGCAGGACCCAAAGTGGACAAAGATGAGACTAGCTAGCCAGAGAAGTCTCCCAGTCCTATAATTGCCCAGGAATTTCAAGCTAGCCTACCAGCACAAGACACCACCAAGCAGGACAAGATGTGGACAAAGAGGAGACTAGCTAGCCAGAGAAGGTACCCAGTCCTATAATTGCCAAGGAAGATTGAGCTAGCCTACCAGCACAAGACACCACCAAGCAGGACAAGATGTGGACAAAGATGAGACTATCTAGCTAGAGAAGGTACCCCGTCCTATAATTGCCCAGGAAGATCGAGCTAGCCTACCCGCACAAGACACCACCAAGCAGGACAAGAAGTGGACAAAGATGAGACTAGCTAGCCAGAGAAGGTACCCAGTCCTATAATTGCCCAGGAGGATCGAGCTAGCCTACCAGCACAAGACACCACCAAGCAGGACACAATGTGGACAAAGATGAGACTAGCTAGCAAGAGAAGGTACCCAGTCCTATAATTGCCCAGGAAGATCGAGCTAGCCTACCAGCACAAGACACCACCAAGCAGGACAAGATGTGGACAAAGATGAGACTATCTAGCTAGAGAAGGTACCCCGTCCTATAATTGCCCAGGAAGATCGAGCTAGCCTACCAGCCCAAGACACCACCAAGCAGGACCCAAAGTGGACAAAGATGAGACTAGCTAGCCAGAGAAGGTACCCAGTCCTATAATTGCCCAGGAAGATCGAGCTAGCCTACCAGCACAAGACACCACCAAGCAGGACAAGATGTGGACGAAGATGAGACTATCTAGCTAGAGAAGGTACCCCGTCCTATAATTGCCCAGGAAGATCGAGCTAGCCTACCCGCACAAGACACCACCAAGCAGGACAAGAAGTGGACAAAGATGAGACTAGCTAGCCAGAGAAGTCACCCAGTCCTATAATTGCCCAGGAAGATTGAGCTAGCCTACCAGCACAAGACACCACCAAGCAGGACACAATGTGAACAAAGATGAGACTAGCTAGCCAGAGAAGGTACCCAGTCCTATAATTGCCCAGGAAGATCGAGCTAGCCTACCAGCACAAAGCACCACCAAGCAGGACCCAAAGTGGACAAAGATGAGACTAGCTAGCCAGAGAAGTCTCAAAGTCCTATAATTGCCCAGGAAGATTGAGCTAGCCTACCAGCACAAGACACCACCAAGCATGACAAGATGTGGACAAAGATGAGACTAGCTAGACAGAGAAGGTACCCAGTCCTATAATTGCCCATGAAGATCGAGCTAGCCTACCAGCACAAGACACCACCAAGCAGGACAAGATGTGGACAAAGATGAGACTAGCTAGCCAGAGAAGGTACCCAGTCCTATAATTGCCCAGGAAGATTGAGCTAGCCTACCAGCACAAGACACCACCAAGCAGGACAAGATGTAGACAAAGATGAGACTAGCTAGCCAGAGAAGGTACCCAGTACTATAATTGCCCAGGAAGATTGAGCTAGCCTACCAGCACAAGACACCACCAAGCAGGACCCAAAGTGGACAAAGATGAGACTAGCTAGCCAGAGAAGGTACCCAGTCCTATAATTGCCCAGGAAGACCGAGCTGGCCTACCAGCACAAGACACCACCAAGCAGGACCCAAAGTGGACAAAGATGAGACTAGCTAGCCAGAGAAGGTACCCAGTCCTATAATTGCCCAGGAAGATTGAGCTAGCCTACCAGCACAAGACACTACCAAGCAGGACAAGATGTGGACAAATATGAGACTAGCTAGCCAGAGAAGTCACCCAGTCCTATAATTGCCCAGGAAGATTGAGCTAGCCTACTAGCACAAGACACCACCAAGCAGGACAAGATGTGGACAAAGATGAGACTAGCTAGACAGAGAAGGTACCCAGTCCTATAATTGCCTAGGAAGATCGAGCTAGCCTACCAGCACAAGCCACCACCAAGCAGGACAAGATGTGGACAAAGATGAGACTAGCTAGCCAGAGAAGGTACCCAGTCCTATAATTGCCCAGGACGATTGAGCTAGCCTACCAGCACAAGACACCACCTAGCAGGACAAGATGTGGACAAAGATGAGACTAGCTAGCCAGAGAAGGTACCCAGTCCTATAATTGCCCAGGAAAATCAAGCTAGCCTACCAGCAGAAGACAAAACCAAGCAGGACAGTATGTGGACAAAGATGAGACTAGCTAGACAGAGAAGGTACCCAGTCCTATAATTGCCCAGGAAGATCGTTCTAGCATACCAGCACAAAACACCACCAAGCAGGACACAATGTGGACAAAGATGAGACTAGATAGACAGGGAAGGCACAGAGTCCTATAATTGCCCAGGAAGATCGAGCTAGCCTACCAGCACAAGACACCACCTAGCAGGACAAGATGTGGACAAAGATGAGACTAGCTAGCCAGAGAAGGTACCCAGTCCTATAATTGCCCAGGAAAATCAAGCTAGCCTACCAGCAGAAGACAAAACCAAGCAGGACAGTATGTGGACAAAGATGAGACTAGCTAGACAGAGAAGGTACGCAGTCCTATAATTGCCCAGGAAGATCAAGCTAGCCTACCAGCAGAAGACAAAACCAAGCAGGACAGTATGTGGACAAAGATGAGACTAGCTAGACAGAGAAGGTACCCAGTCCTATAATTGCCCAGGAAGATCGTTTTAGCATACCAGCACAAAACACCACCAAGCAGGACACAATGTGGACAAAGATGAGACTAGATAGACAGAGAAGGCACAGAGTCCTATAATTGCCCAGGAAGATCGAGCTAGCCTACCAGCACAAGACACCACCAAGCAGGACAAGATGTGGACAAACATGAGACTAGCTAGCCAGAGAAGGTACGCAGTCCTATAATTGCCCAGGTAGATTGAGCTAGCCTACCAGCACAAGACACCACCAAGCAGGTCAGGATGTGGACAAAGATGAGACTAGCTAGACAGAGAAGGTACCCCGTTTAATCAGCTCTTAATTGATGGAGACTTTAGGGTTTGCAAAGAAAACAATCTTAACAAAAGCAGAGTTGTGGGGAAAGAGAAACTGGGCTGGGGCTTTGTGTTGAAGGTGTGCAATAGGTTGGTACAGTTTCACAAACAGGGGAAATGAGAGTTGCAGGGGTAACGTGAGAGGATGGCACCAACATATTAGATTGTTGGAATTCACATGGAGATGGATATTGCGATGGTTATAGGAACGTTGTAAGAGTCTTAGTGTTACTTACCACTCCCAAATAGGCCAAAGATGCAGTAGAAATGACCTTGGAGATGTTGGTGGTAAAAGATTCAATATTCAGCCTTCCATCCCAGCTCCCCTGAGTACAAGACTCAGGCTTCCTCAAAGAGGGGCTCTTTTCCACAGTGTACCTCTCTGCTGTTTCAATTGGAACAAACAGAGGTGTCAATTGAATAAAAGAGCGGGGAGAACACGCACCGCCAATACCAATGCTGCAAAGGAATACAAAGCTATTAGACAGTGTTGAGATTATGCAAGTGATTAGAACAGTTGAAGTAATTGGGCAACTACCTAGATAGATATTGGAGTGGAGTTTCCCCGGGATGATCTACAAAGAATAACACAAATGAGTGGAAATGATCTAAGTCAGTATCGGTTCCAACTATAGTTATAGAATTGATAACAACTGACCTGAGTTAAGGATAAATGGAGGAAGAGGCGTCCAGGATTCTGAAGACAACGACAGGAGAAAATAACAAACAGGGAAGTTAGTATAGGGAAGTAACCCCGAACGGCACGAGGGATGCACTAGTGCCGGGTTGGTGCAGTGCAGGAAAGCGTTTATATGCACGTAAGAGCAATCTCACAGGAAATTCACTCAATGGCCCAGAATCCAACAGAAGATAAATATCCAAACTAGTCGTGGAGGTAACAAATAGCAAAGATGAGGATTCAATCAAGTATTACCTGAGTACACGAGTATATTTGAGTAGCCGTTGAGATGATCCGGATAGTAGACAGCAATTTGGTGTGCAGAGCGGCAACCAGGAATAAGAACCGCAAGATACGAGCCGGATCCAGTAGCGTTCCGAGTCCAAGAACCAGACGCGCACGACAGGAACAAAGGATGAGACGAGGCAATCCAAAAGTCAGGCAAAGGTCAAAACCAGGAGTTCAGATGAGGAATCGTGTAGGGAGACACGAAGAGGAAACGGACGAAACCGTGTGTAGCTGGTAACGCTAATTAGCAGCAACGAGCCCCTTGGAAGACAGTGGTTTTATAGTCGTAAGAGGGGCATGGCTTGCTGTATGTCTTCCACGTACAAGACGTGTCAGGTGACCCGGAGTGCGTCGACGTTTGTGCAGACGCCATGGTAGCTTGTACCTGGACCATAGAGGAGCCTGCAAGGAAGTCGTATTCTGCAAGGAGGCCCGCAGGGAAGCCTGAAGTGTAACACTTAGGGAAGAGTGGGGAGGGGAAATGATAGAACAAGAAATTAAGCAATACTTTGGTTTATTGTTTCTGTAAGGGGCTTGCAAGTGAGGGACCAACTTTAAGAGGGTTTCTGGTTGCACAACCGTTCAGAAGGAGCTCAGGCCATAATTTGGGGGCGCATCTCACATTTGCTGATTGAGAGATGGAAGAGTTCCAACTCTCAGGATTTCTCGACCTGGGGCTTGCATGATGGGAAATGCAAGTGACACACCAGAAATGGTGAGTTTGCTAACTCAGAGCGGTGGGTAGAGAGATGGTGCATCTGGTTTGGCATTATGGTTGTCCACTTTATCAACACCAAGCAATGGTTCTTGCTGCCACTTACTGCCCTTCGTGCTGCTTGGCAGCAAGAGAAGAGAAGGAACAAGTTACTTACCTGTAACTGTTGTTCTCCAGCATGGGTCTGGCATGGATTCACATGCTCATGAATATTCCCCGTCGTCAGGCTGGGAATCCTCGGTAAAGAAAAAACCAGTATCAGTTTCGTTTCTGATCTGTCTTTCGTAGTAATAACCAATCACTGGTCTCTGCGTCATACTGACCACAGCCAATGACTGCCCTCTACCTAAGCACCGCCTCTGGCAGCCATCTTCAGATTTGGAAGCACGTGAAGTGGCAGTATGACCAAGTGAAGAGCCGCAGAGGGGTAGGCGGGAGGGTTCGCATGTGAATCCATGCCAGACCCATGCTGGAGAACAACAGTTACAGGTAAGTAACTTGTTCCTTCTCCAGCATGGGGTCTGGCATGGATTCACATGCTCATGAATAAAGAATACATAGCAGTACACACATGCACAACCACGGGAGGTGGCAAAGGCTCAACATTAAGCATCACATCAACTCAACATTAAGCATCTTACCTCCTCACCAGGCTCACCTCAGGCGAACAGGTTGCGCAGCACTGCTTGGCCGACCCTGGACTCCTCCCTGGAATCCCGGTCGACGCAGTAGAATTTCGTGAAGGTGTGCGTCGACCTCCACGTAGCAGCCCTGCATATGTCCAGCAGGGGCACACCAGATAGGAACGCCGTGGTAGCTGCGATCGCTCTGGTGGAATGGGCTCTCGGACGGCCAGGCAGCGGTCGGTTTGCCAACCGGTGACAGTACATGATACAGCCGGAGAGCCATCTGGAGATGGAAGCCTTCGAGAGAGCCTTCCCCTGATTGACAGGTCCAAAGTTCACAAAGAGTTGTGACGTCTTCCGAAAACCTTTCGTGCGGTCCACGTAGAACTTCAGCGCTCTAGCCACATCCAGCGAGTGCAAAGTCCTCTCAGCCGGCGACGAAGGCGACGGGAAGAACACAGGTAACACCAAGGGTTCGTTGAGATGAAAGTCCGACGGTACCTTGGGCATGAAGGAGGGGTGCGTCCTGAGCACTACCCTCGTGTCGTGGAAAGTCAAGTACGGGGCCTTGCAGGAAAGGGCCTGGATCTCTCCCACTCGTCGTGCGGAGGTGATGGCCACGAGAAAAGCTGTTTTCCACGATAGAAACTTCAACGGGGCCGAGTGCAGAGGCTCGAACGGAGGTCCCATGAGCTTGGTCAGCACCACGTTGAGCTCCCACGCCGGGGCCGGAGCCTTCACCGGCGGGAACGATCTGAACAGTCCCTTCATGAACTCTTTCACCAGACGATGAGACCACAAGGACGTCCGGCCCGTGGTTCTGGTGTATCGGGAGATCGCAGCAAGATGAATCTTGATGGACGCGTGTGCCAGACCAGCTTTGGCCAGCGTCAGCAGGTACGGCAGTACTTGGGGAGCCGTAATCCGTAGAGGGTTAATCTTCTGTGCGTGGCACCAGACAGAGAACCTCTTCCATTTGTGTCCGTAGCATTTAAGAGTCGAGGACGCCCTGGCCTTTGCAAGAACCTCTCTGCAATCGGCCGGTATGTCGTATCCTCCAAACTCTAGCGCTGCAGGAGCCAGGCCTGCAAGTTCAGCGACTTCGGGTCGTGGTGGAGGATGGCGCCTCCTTCCCTGGAGAGTAGATCCGCGTCCGCCGGCAGCTTGATTGGCGGGGACGCCGACAAGTCCAGAAGGTCCGGGAACCATATCTGCCTCGGCCACGCAGGTGCGACGAGGATCATCCTGCACCGTGACCTCTTGAGCTGGTTGACGAGCCGGATTAGCAGAGGCAAGGGAGGGAACGCGTAGAGGAACAGGCCCTCCCAGGGGAACGAGAAAGCATCGCCCATGCTCCTCGTCTGGGGAAACCTGCTGGCGAACCTCCGGCACTTGGTGTTCGTCGCCGTCGCGAACAGGTCGATCTGGGGTGTGCCCCACCGTCGGAAGAGGCGATCCACCAGATCCTGCCGTAGTTCCCACTCGTGGCACGAGCGCAGCTCCCTGCTAAGTGAGTCGGCGATGGTGTTTTTTATCCCTGCCAGATGAAACGGCACCAGAAGAATCCCTTGGGCGACGGCCCAATGCCACAGGTCCTGCGCCTCCTTGGACAGCGCTGGGGACCTGGTTCCGCCCTGTTTCCTGATGTAAAACATGGTGGTGGTGTTGTCGGTGAAGATCCTCACCACCTTGCCCTTGAGGGACGGAAGGAAGGACCTGAGGGCCCAAAACACTGCACGGAGCTCCAGGACGTTGATATGCAGGGACTTCTCCGTCGGGAGCCAGAGTCCCCTTGCGTGCAGATTTTCGGTGTGCGCTCCCCACCCTTCTAGGGAGGCATCCGTGGTCACAGTCACCTGGTGGGCTGGGGTCTGGAAGTCCATGCCCGCCGTCAGATGCGCGCGGGTGCCCCACCACCGTATCGCTCGTCGGAAACTCTCGTCGAGCTTGATCCTTTCCTCGAAGCTGCCCGTCGTCTGGATCCAGCGCGCATCCAGGAATTCTTGCAACGGGCGCATCCGGAGCCTGCACATGGGAATGAGGTAGATGCAGGAAGACATCATCCCGAGGAGGGACTTGATGGACCTCACCTTGGCCGCGTCGGCCACCAACATCCGTTGCACCTTGCCCAAGATGGTCCTGGTCCTCTCCTCCGACGGGGAGGCCAGAAGGGACACTGTGTCGAGCCTCGCTCCCAGAAACAGTGCGACTTGCGCGGGCACCAGGTGGGATTTGGCGTAGTTCACGGAGAATCCCAGGTCCGTGAGGAGTTGGACGGTCCTTGCCGTGTGGACCACGGCGAGCTCCCTCGTCTTGGCGCGGATGAGCCAGTCGTCCAGGTAGGGGTAGACGTGAATCCCCTCGCGGCGCAGCTGCGCCGCCACCGGTGCGAGGCACTTGGTGAAAACCCTGGGTGCCGACCGTAGTCCGAAGGGAAGGGCTTTGAACTGGTAATGACGCCCTTGGACCACGAATCTGAGGAATTTTCGGTGCCCCTTTAGGATGGGGATGTGGAAGTAGGCATCCTCCAAATCCAACGACGATAGGAAGTCTCCTTCCTCCAGCTGACCCAGGACGTGCTGGAGGGTGACCATCCGGAACTTCTGCGCCTTGATGAACTTGTTCAGGCGTCGCAGGTCCAGGATGGGGCGCCATCCTCCCGTCTTCTTCTTCACGAGGAAGTATCGCGAGTAGACTCCGGAGCCCCGAAGCCTCTTTGGGACGAGTTCGATGGCGCCCTTTCTGAGCATCGCCTTTACCTCCAGGAGAAGTTGAGGGACGTGAAGTTCTTTCCTGGCCACGGGGGGGACGCGCGGGCACCTTCTTTGAAACTCGAGCGCGTGGCCCCGGGCCAGGGCGTCCAGCACCCAACGGTCGGTGGAGATGGACTCCCACACGCTGACGAAGCCCGCCAGCCGGCCTCCCACCGGGGTGCTTCGGTGGGGGCCCGACCCCACGGCCGGTTCAATCCTGCTTGGACGCGGCCTTGCCGCCTTGGCCTCCTTGGCGACGACGGCGGGGTCCGCCAGACTTGCCTCGTCCTCTGTAGGCCTCTTGCGACGACGAGCGGGCCGCTTGACGGTAGGAAGCGAAACCGCCGCCGGAACTTTTGGAGGCGCCCTTGCCTCCGCCGCTCCGAAAGGGCGTCCGCCGTTGCTGCAGTACTCCAAGGGCCCGGGCCGTCTCAGTATCCGCCTTGATGGCCTGAAGGGAATCGTCCACTGTCTTCCCAAACAGGTTGTTCCCGTCGAAGGGCATGTCCAGGACCCTGGTCTGGACGTCCTGCCGAAAGTCCGTAGCCTTGAGCCATCCACGACGTCGAAGGCAAACGCCGTTGCCCATCTGGCGGAACCCAGTGTCGGCGATGTCCGTCGCCACGGTGATGGCGTGGTCCGAGGCCACCTCACCTTCCTGCAGGATCTCAAGGGCCTCCGCCCTCTTGTCGTCCGGCAGAAAATCCAGCAGGGGAGCTATCTTGTACCAGAGTTCCCTGTCGTAGCGGGCCACGATAGCCAAGGCGTTGGCCGCTTTAATCGTCGTCGCTGCCGACGAGATGACTCTACGTCCCATGGCATCCAATTTCTTTCCCTCGCCGTCCGGCGGGGAAGTCGACGTGGAGGCCGCACCCCCCCCCCGCTTTCTTCCTGGCTGCCGCGGAGACGACGGAGTCCGGGGTAGGCTGCGCCCGGAGGCATAGGGGGGCCGAGTCCGGGACCCGGTACTTTTTCTCGTACCGGTCTCTTTTCGCTGGCGTCGTGGAAGGGTTCTTGAGGAGGGAAAGGCCCTCATCCCAAATGTCGTCCAACAGAGGCACAGCGAGGACCGTCTTCCTCTTGGCCTCGCGCCGTTGGTAAAGGAAGCCTTCCTTTTTCTTCTCCTCAGGGCAGAGTTGGAAAAGCTCGGATGCCCTGGCGATCATTGAGTGGAACGATCCAATCTCGTCGGGCGGAGAAGCCCTGGTGGGAGGCGACGACGGAAAATCCTCGTCGTATGCCTCGTCGTCCGTACCCGTCGCTGCCGTGTCAGTCCCCGTATCATCCCCTCGGGTGGACGGGGAGGAGGGCTGGACGGGGCGCGATGGTTGAAAAGGAGGCGGTGGATGGATCCTTCTTTTCTTGGTAGGGGGAACACCAGAAGGTCCCGGTTCTGGATCCCCCGACGGGAGAGGTTCCTCCGTCGGTAACGGTAGTCTCGTCCTTATCTCGGAGCATAAGGACTGTATAGCCAACAAAATGGCCTCTGAGTTGTCTTGCGGCGCTGGCAGAGTGGAATCCGACGGGCGAGCAGGGGCCCCGTCGGTATCCTCGACGATGTCGTCGTCGTCACCTGCGTCGGGGCCCATTCCGACGGGCTGGTCTTGTTCCACGCCTAGGCCGTGGCTTAGGACCTCGATCAGCTCCTCTTCTGAGGTTGAGGCCGAATCTACGACGACGCCCTGCCCCCCCTTCTTCTTCCCCACGGAGGGTTTCACGGGGGTCCTATCGATGGGCACAAAAGAAGACTCCCTCCGAGGAGGCAGGGAGATTCTGGGCCCCGAGGCCGCCACCACTGGTGCAGCCTCCACAGGCTGGGCCAGGGCCGCCGCGACCGTTTCGATAGAGGGCTTGGTCGAATGGATCAAGGCCTTCACCACCTTAGGTGCGCTCACCGCCTTATCCTTGAGGGAGGGGGCACTGCCACGCTCCTCCTCTGCCTTAGAGCTCGACCGGGGCCTCTCCAGGAGCTTCGCCGGGTGCTCGGCCTTCCTCTTACCCGACCCAGAGCGTTGGCTCGTGGTTGATGGTGCCGGGGAGGGTGCGCCCTGCCTGGCGCCCGTAGAGCCCGACCGTTCGGCGCTCCCGGTGCCAGCGGACTCGCGGTGCTTGGCCTTATGTTGGGCCCCCGTCGCCGGGGCGCCCTCAAAGGTCTTAGAAGACCGCTCAGATTTCTTCTTCTTCTCGCCAGACGGGCTCTTACCCTCCAGCCAGCTGGCGAGACGTTGATGGCGGTCCTTCATGGTCCGTTCCGACATGTTGCCGCAAAACGCACAGTCCTTCTCCACGTGCGTCTTGTCCCCATGAAGGCAGTAAAGGCAGAAAGAGTGTTCGTCCTCCTTGAAGACGTTCTGCAGCTGGCATCCAGGGCAGGCCCTGAACAGCTTTCCGGGCGTCGAGCTTCCCTTCTCCTGGGCCATGTCCGAGACCGGGCCTGAGAAGCTTCTGGAGTCCTCCGAAGTGTAGCTCGACGAAATCTTCACCCTTGAGGGGCACAGATGAATCCGACACGGGTCCCCGTTGATCGGATGTAGGATCGGTGGAGCTTGAGGCTCTTTTGACCGAAAGAATCTAAGTTTTGTGGAAAAAGCGCGAAAAAATAGCACTAACGCTCGAGAGCAATAGCACGAGGATCCCAACACATGAACGTGCGGTAAAAATCTGAAGATGGCTGCCAGAGGCGGTGCTTAGGTAGAGGGCAGTCATTGGCTGTGGTCAGTATGACGCAGAGACCAGTGATTGGTTATTACTACGAAAGACAGATCAGAAACGAAACTGATACTGGTTTTTTCTTTACCGAGGATTCCCAGCCTGACGACGGGGAATATTCATGAGCATGTGAATCCATGCCAGACCCCATGCTGGAGAAATGGGCAATCATGGAAACAGGCCCCCCTGATACTTCTGCCCTGTGTAATGGCTGAATATACAGGTGGACCTGACAGTAATGTTGCAGAAGGAAAAGGCGCAGAGAAAAATCCCTTTTAAGTTCAGTTGGTGGATGATTATTCTCAGAGTATCAACAACAGGGTGCCAAGGTGGCTAAAGAACAGGGAATGCAAGGAGGGAAGGCAGCAGAAGAACAAGAGATAGCAAACAGCAGCATAAGGTACTTAGGGGTTAATATAGCAAGCACAATATCACAGATGTATGAGAAGAAATTCCCTGAGATGCTTCGACAGGTGAAGGCCGATTTGGGGAAGTGGACGCCATTGGGAATTTCATGGTTGGGCAGTGTAGCTACGGTGAATATGGTGACGCTACCAAGGGTTTTGTATTACTTTCAGGTTTTTCCTATCCCAGTTCCGTGCCCTTTCTTTGTGGCTATAAATAAGATGGTGTCACGATTCCTATGGCAGAACAAACACCCATGAGTAGCACTGAGGAACCGGATGGCACCCAAAGATAAAGGGGGGTTGGCCTCACGAACTCCAGCAAATACTATGAAGCAGTCCAGTTGCGGGGAGTTCGAGAATGGTTCTCGGGAGACTTGACCAAGCCGAGGGCAAGGATGGATAGGGCAGTGGCGGGAGCCCCTGGCGGGTATTTTATGGATGAATAGGCAGGAAAGGCCCCTAGATCACCAGCTCAAGTCAGGTATTAGCAGTGGTGTGCGACATATGGGACCAGTTACTGGATCAGGGCTCTCTCACCACGTGCCCGTCCCCCTTCACCCCACTATTTGAGAATCTGCAATTCCTACTGGGGACGGTGCAGGGATCATTCAAACAGTGGCACAAGGTGGGATGTAGGAAGCTAGGGGATATGATGAAGGGATCGGACATCCGTACATTTGAAGAGTGCAAATATCATATAGGGCTCTCGGAGAGGGACATAGTGGTACACTATCAAGTGAGGCAGTGGTTAGTGAGGGAGGACTGGGGACATATGGTGAGAGTGCCCAGAACTGGGCATATTTTGGGAAGATGTCCCTGCTCAGATAAAGTCAATGATTACGTTTGATGTGACAGTGACACCCGGAGAGTGGTCTGTTCAATCCAAAGATTCATTTGCCATTTAAATCTCAGCGTAAAGCCTTTATGATGATGTCGATAGCGGCTTGGTTGGTGATAGCAAAGCACTGGAAACAAAGAATACCGCCAACCTGTGTAGAATGGCTACAAACATTGTGGGGGTTGTTAGCAATGGAGTGGGTTATCTACAGTATACAGGGGGATGCTGGGACATTTCCGCAGGACTGGGGAATGGCCTTAGAGTAGCTTCAAGGGGGTTACATGAAACAGTGGTGCCCGCACAATTTGTGAATATTGGACATCATGTAACTGAATGCATTCTCTCATGGAAACAAGGAGGTTGAATGGACTGGGATTGGATGCTGCTGCCAGGGGAAATGGGGGACTAGAAGGGATCGGTATTTTACTGTTTGTATAATCACAAATGCCAATAAAAACATGTTTTAAAAAAAAGAAATGTCAACCATTTACTAATCTTGATGCCATTTTGTTTGGGTCTTCCATCACCATATCCACACATCCCAAGTGCTGAGGAACCCCAAGAATGCTGACCTGAAACCAAACTCCCAGACTGGAGTGGTAGTGAAATGGTGCTTCTTGCAACTGAAGTCTCTTAGTGATCAAAAGAACCATGCAGCAACTGATGATGCTGAAGAACTCGGATGTTGACTCAAAATTGAGGAAGCGGTCTACCTGCTGGCATTCAGAAACTGCTTCTCATCTCCCCTTTCTTGAGAAACTGCCAATTGCTGCCAGTAACAATAATGGATCTCATTTAAACTCGTATGCTGGACTTAAAATATCTTCACAGTCACTGCTTACCATAAAGTCAGGATTCAATAATGCCCACCTACCAAAGACCTATGCCCTGCTGATCAGCTGCCCATTAACATCAAGTCCAGATACTCCAGTAGCAGAAACAAAGGGGTCTTAGTGATGGCCATAATCCATTGGAATAATATTCCCACCCACACCACCAAGCCACAGCTTTACCACAGTTCAAAAAAAGCCTCAAGACCTGCATATAAATCAATCTAATTAACCATCTAATGGAGAGTCTAATGAATCTGTTGCCCAGGTCGCTTGGTCCTGCCTCAGTGTTCTGTCTGTCCAGCCATGTCCATCGAGGACACCCGCATCACATCACTTCCCAAGACCTGCATATTAATCACTCTAATGAAGAGTCTAATGAATCTGTTGCCCAGGTCGCTTGCCCCTGCCCCAGTGTTTTGTCTGTCTTGCCATGTCCATCGAGGATAACAGCATCACATCACTTCCCAAGACCTGCATATTAATCAGTCTAATGAAGAGTCTAATGAATCTATTGCCCAGGTTGCTTGCTCCTGCCCCAGTGCTCTGTCTGTCCAGCCATGTCCATCGAGGATAACTGCATCACATCACTTCCCAAGACCTGCATATTAATCAGTCTAATGAAGAGTCTAATGAATCTATTGCCCAGGTCGCTTGCTCCTGCCCCAGTGTTCTGTCTGTCCAGCCATGTCCATCCAGCATAACAGCATCACATCACTTCCCAAGACCTGCATATTAATCAGTCTAATGAATCTATTGTCCAGGTCGCTTGTTCCTGCCCCAGTGCTCTGTCTGTCCAGTCATGTCCATCGAGGATAACTGCATCGCATCACTTCCCAAGACCTGCATATTAATCAGTCTAATGAAGAGTCTAATGAATCTATTGCCCAGGTCGCTTGCTCCTGCCCCAGTGTTCTGTCTGTCCAGCCATGTCCATCCAGCATAACAGCATCACATCACTTCCCAAGACCTGCATATTAATCAGTCTAATGAAGAGTCTAATGAACCTATTGCCCAAGTCGCTTGCTCCTGCCCCAGTGCTCTGTCTGTCCAGCCATGTCCATCGAGGACACCCGCATCACATCACTTCCCAAGACCTGCATATTAATCAGTCTAATGTAGAGTGTAATGAATCTATTGCCCAGGTCGCTTGCTCCTGCCCCAGTGCTCTGTCTGTCCAGCCATGTCCATCGAGGATAACTGCATCGCATCACTTCCCAAGACCTGCATATTAATCAGTCTAATGAAGAGTCTAATGAATCTATTGCCCAGGTCGCTTGCTCCTGCCCCAGTGCTCTGTCTGTCCAGCCATGTCCATCGAGGATAACTGCATCGCATCACTTCCCAAGACCTGCATATTAATCAGTCTAATGAAGAGTCTAATGAATCTATTGCCCAAGTCGCTTGCTCCTGCCCCAGTGCTCTGTCTGTCCAGCCATGTCCATCGAGGATAACAGCATCACATCACTTCCCAAGACCTGCATATTAATCAGTCTAATGTAGAGTGTAATGAATCTATTGCCCAGGTCGCTTGCTCCTGCCCCAGTGCTCTGTCTGTCCAGCCATGTCCATCGAGGATAACTGCATCGCATCACTTCCCAAGACCTGCATATTAATCAGTCTAATGAAGAGTCTAATGAATCTATTGCCCAGGTCGCTTGCTCCTGCCCCAGTGTTCTGTCCGTCCAGTCATGTCCATCGAGGATAACTGCATCACATCACTTCCCAAGACCTGCATATTAATCAGTCTAATGAAGAGTCTAATGAATCTATTGCCCGGTCACTTGCTCCTGCCCCAGTGCTCTGTCT
Source organism: Ambystoma mexicanum (assembly GCF_040938575.1). Taxonomy (NCBI): domain Eukaryota; kingdom Metazoa; phylum Chordata; class Amphibia; order Caudata; family Ambystomatidae; genus Ambystoma; species Ambystoma mexicanum. The sequence goes on from NC_090921.1 coordinate 38,618,669, forward strand.
GTCCAGCCATGTCCATCGAGGACACCCGCATCACATCACTTCCCAAGACCTGCATATTAATCAGTCTAATGTAGAGTGTAATGAATCTATTGCCCAAGTCGCTTGCTCCTGCCCCAGTGTTCTGTCCGTCCAGTCATGTCCATCGAGGATAACTGCATCACACCACTTCCCAAGACCTGCATTAATCAGTCTAATGTAGAGTGTAATGAATCTATTGCCCAGGTTGCTTGCCCCTGCCCCAGTGTTCTGTCTGTCCAGCCATGTCCATCGAGGATAACAGCATCACATCACTTCCCAAGACCTGCATATTAATCAGTCTAATGAACTGGATCTATTTGCCCAGGCCGCACACTTCCTGCGCCGGTGTTCAGTGTTTCCATGCTGCTCAATGACCCGAGTAGCACCTAGTAACAAGTTAGTGTGTTACCTACAAACATGCAAATACAATAAAACACATGTGTTCCCTAGAGTCTCATTTTTTTCGTGTCTGGTTTCTTAAAACTGTTTTTGTTGTTCTGAGGCTTCTGCGGGTTAACATTTTACAAGTTGTATCATTGTGTACGCACCTGAAGACATGAACAGCATTTGTGGATTAGCCATGTCCCTCTACGAGAGAACTCAGCACTGTGCACAGCAGCACATCACCCTCCCCCCAACCGTTATATGTCCAGCACAGTCTTCAAACCTTCATACTTTAATTATGCATACCAAGTTCTTTATTAACATTTTTATTTGCATTAGAAACAACAAGGATCCATTAGCAATATGAGCCGTGTCACCTGTAATGTAAAACAAATATAAGGTTATAAACAGGGAAGGATCCCCACACCAGGCAATGTCCAATGCAGGGGGTCAACCATAGCGGCTGAGAATACACCCACGCCACTTCCATCACTTAAATCCGTTGCTCTGAATTCCAGTCAGAGAATACCCAAGGAGTGGTCAAGATTCCATATTTGGTCAATGGATTGCACACATTACCAGAAAGAGAAAAGCAAAAGAGAATAATACCATCTGTATTCTCCCAATAGGTGGTGCAATTTCAGGGGGAGAGGCCATTTTGGATAATAAGGTAAGCTACACCCCAGGATGAGGTCAATCTGCTCATGGTCTTCAATTGGGAACCAATTAATACAATGGACTAACAAGGTATTGTTTGGCTATAAACATTACACCCTATTGTAACCACCTGTCACCAAACCCCTCGTAATTCCCAGCAACTACAAACGTGGGTTTTCTGTCATTTTATAAAACACGACAAACGAGTAAAAATATGAAGCTACTCTTTGAACGTGTAAGACTAACATCAGAGAATGAATACAGTGGCGGATTACCCAATAGGCCAGGTAGGCAACAACCTATGGGCCCCACTCCTTTTGGGGGTCCACCACCAGAGCTTAATTTGGATTTTGGATGTGTGCTTGACACAATGTGCCCCGGGGCTGGATACTGGTCCGGCAGCCTGCGCCGTGTTTATTTTAAATCACTTCGGTCTGTCTCCCACCTGCGTCCACATGGGCCCTCCTGCCAAGTCAAACTTGCCTTTTCCGTTTATTTCTGTTTCTTTTTTTTTTACGTGCATGCCCGTGTGTGCTAGACAGGGCCCAAGCGCAGCAGGAGGGCTAGTCAAGTCATCAGAGGTTCTCAGGTCCAGGCGGCGCCGGCAGCTTGGTTACGTGCCCTGCTGGTCATCTTGTCTGTGTACAGGAATAAGAAGCTGAGGAATGCAGGCAAGTCAAAAGTTTGGAAACCGTCATCTGGAATGCTTAGTTTGTTACCCACAGCTTTGCCAGCCTTTCTGCATTTATACACAGTATCGAGTCTCAGACATATTGTGCTTGTCTAAGCGTCGTCGCTATACACATGTCCTTTTGTATATGAACTGTGTTCCTTCTGTAGATGTCACAGGGGTGTTCTATGTGCGCAGTTGTGCTGTCCACTTCCCAGTAAACTTGAGTAAAGAACTGATGTTGTACTTTGAGGTGTTGTAAGGATACAGGACGGTGGTTGTCATAAGTACTGGGAGGAAAACTCAGGGGCAATGCATTAGCCTAGGAAGTAAGACGACAGAGGAACATAAGTTCGATCCCTGGGTCCACGCTTAGAAACCTCCGAGTATTAAGCGCGCTATAAATAACCAAATACAATAAGGCAGTAGGCAAGACATGCAACACGACATGTTGGTGTCACCTCGCTGTGGCGTCGTATAGAGATTTCTATAAGCAGCTGCTTGTATAAGTTTGTGTGAAGCATGAACACACATCTTTGTCATTACTACTTTGGAGTAGTGTGTGTAGCCTGGTCAGTGGGCATACACTTTTCTAATAAATGCCATTCTCCTGTGTGTGCATGCTTGGTCCTTTTGTGGTGTTATCATGCAGCTGCCCGGGCTCAGCCGTAAGCAGACTCCCGCGGTACTGGGTTATTTCCATTCAGTAGCAATCTGCTTGTACACAATGTGAGTAAAATGAAAAGCGACCATTGATCTGTCAAAATAACGTGACAATTGGGGTGCAGATTGCCAGCTTTTAAGAGTCCTTAACAACAGTGAATTTTTGCCTCAAACCTTCCTCTAATCTGTGGGTTCCTGTGAAAGTCAAATGTGCATGAATGACGTACTTGAAAATGGGCACTGGGCCAGTGGTGGAGGGGTGCAGTGAAAGAGAGAGACTCCCTTGTGTGGCCTGCCTGGGTGGGTTACTGCACTGCCGGTACTCGGACAGGCGACCCTCATCTACTGTGTGGCACTTAGCAAAACAATAGGCTGAAACTATTTCATTGGAGTTCAGATAGAATGTTAAAATGGGCACATAGCAAGTGGACATTGTTATTTACCAATCCACTAACGCCCATGGCCCTGCCCATAGAACCTCCCACTCACTACCTTCCTCTGCCTAAGACACACCATCCTGAGCCTATTTCATTTAGCTCTATCATGAAACTGTTTGTTGTTAAGGGCATTTCAGTGTTATTTCCAAGTTGTCTTCTTACTTACCTGTAACTGTTGTTCTCCAGCATGGGTCTGGCATGGATTCACATGCTCATGAATATTCTGTCGTCAGGCCGGGAATCCTCGGTATAGAAAAAAATCAGTATCAGTTTCGTTTCTGATCTGTCTTTCTTAGTAGTAACCTATCACTGGTCTCTGGGTTATACTGCCCACAGCCAATGACTGCCCTCTCCCTAAGCCCCGCCTCCGGCAGCCATCCTCAGATTTGGTAGCACGTAAAGTGGCAGTATGACCAAGTGAAGAGCCGCAGAGGGGTAGGCGGGAGGGTTCGCATGTGAATCAATGCCAGACCCATGCTGGAGAACAACAGTTACAGGTAAGTAACTTGTTCTTCTCCAGCATGGGGTCTGGCATGGATTCACATGCTCACGAATAAGAGAATACATAGCAGTACACACATGCACAACCACGGGAGGTGGCAACAGGCTCAACATTAAGCAATACAACTCAACATTAAGCAACTCTTACCTCCTCACCAGGCTCACCTTAGGCGAACAGGTTGCGCAGCACTGCTTGGCCGACCCTGGACTCCTCCCTGGAGTCCCGATCGACGCAGTAGAATCTTGTGAAGGTGTGCGTCGACCTCCACGTCACAGCCCTGCAGATGTCCAGCAGGGGCACACTAGACAGGAACGCCGTGGTAGCAGCGATCGCTCTGGTCGAATGGGCTCTTGGACGGCCGGGCAGCTGTCAGTTTGCCAACCGGTGACAGTGCATGATGCAGCCGGAGAGCCACCTGGAAATGGAAGTCTTCGAGAGAGCCTTCCCTTGATTCACAGTCCCAAAGTTCACAAACAGTTGTGACGTCTTCCTGAAACTCTTCGTGCGGTCCACGTAGAACTTCAGCGCTCTAGCTACATCCAGTGAGTGCAAAGTCCTCTCAGCCGGCGACGAAGGCGGCGGGAAGAAAACTGGCAACACCAAGGGCTCGTTGAGGTGGAAGTCCGACGGCACCTTGGGCATAAAGGATGGGTGTGTCCTCAGCACCACCCTCGTGTCATGAAAAGTCAAGTATGGAGGCTTGCAAGATAGGGCCTGGATCTCTCTCACTCGTCGTGCGGAGGTGATGGCCACGAGGAAAGCTGTCTTCCACGGCAGGAACTTCAAAGGCGCCGAATGCATAGGCTCGAATGGGGCCCCCATGAGCTTGGTCAGCACCACATTAAGCTCCCATGCCGGGGCAGGAGCCTTCACCGGCGGGAATGATCGGAATAGTCCCTTCATGAATTCTTTCACCAGGCGATGAGACCACAAGGACACCCGTCCCGTCCCGTCGTCCTGGTATATCGGGAGATTGCAGCCAGATGTATTTTGATGGAGGCGTGAGCCAGTCCAGCTTTGGCCAGCGACAGTAGGTACGGCAGTACTTCAGGGGCCGTAATCCGCAGAGGGTTAATCTTCTGTGCACGGCACCAGACAGAGAACCTCTTCCATTTATGTCCGTAGCACTTGAGAGTTGAGGACACCCTGGCCTTTGCAAGAACCTCTCTGCAGTCGGCCGGGATGTCGTACCCTCCAAACTCTAGTGCTGCAGGAGCCAGGCCTGCAAGTTCAGCGACTCCGGGGGGTTGTGTTGAAGAATGGCGCCTCTGGAGAGAAGGTCTGCGTCTGTCGGCAGCTTGACTGGTGGGGACGTTGACAAGTCCAGAAGGTCCGGGAACCAGATCTGCCTCGGCCACGCCGGTGCGACGAGGATCATCCTGCACCGGGACCTCTTGAGCTGGTTGATGAGCCGGAGCAGCAACGGCAGCGGAGGGAACGCATAAAGAAATAAGCCGTCCCAGGGGAACAGGAAAGCATCGCCCATGCTCCTCGGCTGAGGGAACCTAATGGCGAACCTCCGGCACTTGGAATTCGTCGCCGTCGTGAATAGATCGATTTGGGGTTCGCCCCATCGTCGGAAGAGTCGATCCACTTGATCCTGGCGTAGTTCCCACTCGTGGCACGAGCGCAGCTCCCTGCTGAGTGAGTCGGCGATCGTGTTTTTTATTCCTGCCAGATGAAGGGGCACCAGAAACATCCCTTGGGCGACGGCCCAATGCCACAGATCCTGGGCTTCCTTGGATAGGGCCGGGGACCTGGTTCCGCCCTGCTTCCGGATGTAGAACATTGTGGTGTTGTTGTCGGTGAAGATCCTCACCACCTTGCCCTTGAGGGACGGAAGAAAGGACCTGAGGGCCCAGAACACTGCGGAGTGTGGAGAGACTTCTCCTCCGGGAGCCAAAGGCCTCTCGCGTGAAGATCTCCGGAGTGTGCTCCCCAAGCTTCCAGGGAGGCGTCCGTCGTCACCGTGTGAGCTGGGGTCTGAAAGTCCGTGCCCGCCGACAGATGGGAGTGGGTACTCCACCACCGGATCGCCTGACGGAACGTCTCGTTGAGAGGGATCCTGTCCTCGAAGCTGCCCGTCGACTGGATCCAGCGGGCGTCGAGGAACTCCTGTAAGGGTCTCATCCGAAGCCTGCAAAGGCGTACCAGATAAATGCAGGAGGACATCATCCCGAGGAGGGACTTGATGGATTTTACCCTGGCCAGCAGACGCTGCACCTTGCCCAGAATGGTCCTGGTCCTTTCCTCCGACGGCGAGGCCAGCCGCGCCACTGTGTCGAGCTTGGCTCCCAGAAACAGGGGTACTTGCGACGGAACCAGGTGGGATTTTGGAAAGTTGATGGAGAATCCCAGGTCTGTAAGCAGCTGGACGGTCTTCGCAGTGTGCTCCATGGCGAGCTCCCTTGTCCTTGCCCGGATGAGCCAGTCGTCCAGGTAGGGGTAGACGTGGATTCCCTGTAGGTGCAGCCGCACCGCCACCGGTGCGAGGCACTTGGTGAACACCCTGGGTGCCGACTTCAATCCGAACAGGAGGGCCTTGAACTGGTAGTGCCGCCCTTGGACCACGAACCTGAGGAACTTTCGTGTGTCTTTTTAGAATGGGGATGTGGAAGTACGCATCCTCCAAGTCCAACGACGACAGTAAATCACCCTCCTCCAGCTGTCCCAGCACATGCTGGAGGGTGACCATGCGGAACGTCTGTGCCTTGATGTATTTGTTCAGTCGTCGTAGGTCCAAGATGGGGCGCCATCCTCCTGTCTTCTTTTTTACGAGGAAGTATCTTGAGTAAACTCCGGAGCCCCTAAGCCTCTTTGGGACGAGCTCGATGGCACCCTTCTTGAGCATCGCCCTTACTTCCAACAGTAGTTGAGGGACGTGATTTTCCTTCCTGGCCACGGGTGGAACGGGAGGGCACTTCTTCTGAAACTCGAGGGCGTGCCCTTGGGCCAGGGCGTCCAGCACCCAACGGTCAGTGGAGATGGACTCCCACACGCTGAGGAACCTCGCCAGCCGGCCTCCCACCGGGGTGCTTCGGCGTTCAATCTTGTTTGGAGGCCGCCTTGCCTCCTTGACCTCCTTGTTGACGACGACGGGCACCACCTGACTTGCCGCGTCCCCTGTAGGCTTCCTGGGACGAAGATCTTGCCACTTGGCGGTAAGTGGAGGAGCCACCGCCGGATCCCTTGGAGGCACCTTGTCTGCCTCCGGAGCTCCGAAAGGACGGCCGTCGTTGTTGGAGCACTCCCAGTGCCCGGGCAGTCTCTGTGTCTGTCTTGATGGCCTGAAGGGACTCATCAACCGCCTTCCCAAACAGGTTGTTCCCGTCGAAGGGCATGTCCAAAACCTTGGTTTGTACGTCCTGGCGGAAATCCGTGGCCTTGAGCCATCCTCGTCGTCTCAAGCAAAAGCTGTTGCCCAACTGACGGAAACCGGTGTCGGCGATGTCCGTTGCCACCGTGATCTGAAGCAATCTCCCCCTCCTGTAGGATTTCAAGGGCCTCAGCCCTTTTGGCATCCGGAAGGAAGTCTAACAGAGGGGCGATTTTGAACCACAACTCCCTGTCGTAGCGGGATACGATAGCCAGGGTGTTGGCCGCCTTGATAGTCGTAGCTGCTGATGAGATGATCCGTCGTCCCATCGTGTCCAACTTCCTGCCCTCGCCGTCCGGCGGGGAAGTTGATGTCGAGGCCGATGCCCCCCAGCTTTCTTCTTTGCTGCCGCCGAGACGACCGAATCCGGGGTAGGTTGTGCCCGAAGGCACAAGGGGGCAGCGTCGGGGACCCGGCACTTCTTCTCGTACCGGTCCCTCTTTGCCGGCACCGTGGCAGGGTTCTTGAGGAGGGCGAGCCCCTCATCCCAGATGTCATCAAGAAGTGGTACGGCGAGGACCGTCTTCCTTTTAGCCTCGCGCCGTTGGTAAAGGAACTCTTCTTTCTTCTTTTCTTCTGGGCAGAACTGGAAAAGCTCGGATGCCCTGGAAATCATGGCATGAAAGGATTCAATCTCGTCGGGCGGGGACGCCCGAGCAAGGGGTAACGGGGGACACGTCCCGTCGTCGCCTCCATCGTCATCTGTACCTGTCGTAGCTGTGTCCGTGCCTGTATCATCCCCGTGGGTAGTAGACCGGGGGGAAGGCAGAGCAGGCCGCAGAGGTGGGAGAGGTGGTGTAGGATGCGTCCTCCTCCTCTTATGCGGTGGACTCTCCGAAGGTCCTGGCTCCGGTTCCCCCGTCGGGTCTGGCTCAGGTACCTCCGTCGGGGGAAGAGGCAACCTTGTCCTTAACTCCGAGCATAAGGACTGAATCGCTGACAAAATGACCGCCGAGGTGTCCTGCGGTGCCGGAAACGATGGGCGCGAGGGCTCTTGAGGAGTCTTGTCGGCGACACCGTCGCTCTCGTCGTCGGGATCCCTCCCGATGGGCTGGGCCTCTTCCACGACTTCGATGAGCTCTTCTTCAGAGGTCGTGTCCGTATCCACGATGGCCACCAGCCCCTCCCCCACCTTTTTCAACGAGGACTTCGTGGGGGTCTTCTCAATGGGCCTGAAAGACGACTCCCTCCGCGGTGGCAGGGAGACTCTGGGTCCTGAGGGCGCCTCCACTGGTGTAGCCTCCACAGGCTGAGCCAGGGCCACGGCGACATCCTCAATCGAGGTCTTAGCAGGGTGAATTAAGGCCATCGTCACCTTCTGGACGCCTGGGGCCTTCACCTTGGGGGAGGGGCCGAGCCTCGCTCCCCCTCTGCCGGAATCTGCGAGATCGACCGGGGCCTCTCCAGAAGCTTCGCCGGGTTCTCGGACTTCCTCTTACCCGAGCCAGAGCGTTGGCTCGTGGTTGATGGCGCCGGGGAGGATGCGCCCTGCCTGGCAGCCAAGGAGCCCGACCGTTCAGCGCTCCTGGTGCCCGCGGACTTGCGGTGCTTAGCCTTTTGTTAGGCCCCCGTCTCCGGGGCACCCTCACAGGACCTAGAAGACCAATCGGACTTCTTTTTCTTCTTCTCGCCTGACGGGTTCTTCCCTTCCAGCCAGTTGGCGAGACGGAGGTAGCGATCCTTCATGGTCCGCTCCGACATGTTCCCACAAAACGCACAGTCCTTCTCCTTGTGCGTCTTGTCCTCATGGAGACAGTAGAGGCATAACGAATGCTCGTCCTCCTTGAAAACATTCTGAAGCTGGCATCCAGGGCAGGTCCTGAACAGCTTCCCGGGCGTCGAGCTTCCTTTCTCCTGGGCCATGTCCGGGGTAGGCCTCGGAACTTCTGGAATCCTCCAAAAGCGTAACTCGACGAAATCTTCACCCTTGAGGGGCGTAGAAAACTCCGAAACGGATCCCCGTTGATCGGATGTAGAAACGTTGGAGCTTGAGGCTCTATTTAACCGAAAAATGAGAAAAATTTCCTGAAAAAGCACGAAAACGCAGCAAAAGCTCAGGAGCTACAGCACGAGGAGTCCCAACACTTGAACGTGCGGTAAAAATCTGAGGATGGCTGCCGGAGGCGGGGCTTAGGGAGAGGGCAGTCATTGGCTGGGGCAGTATGACCCAGAGACCAGTGATTAGTTACTACTAAGAAAGACAGATCAGAAACGAAACTGATACTGATTTTTTTCTATACCGAGGATTCCCGGCCTGACGACAGGGAATATTCATGAGCATGTGAATCCATGCCAGACCCCATGCTGGAGAATTGTCACTGTAAAGGATCTCCTGGTTAAAAAAAAACATGTTGTTACCAACTTTGCCAGTTTTTGTGTTGTCAATCCATATTCCATGAACATGATATTCTACTTAACCAAATGTGGCAATTTTCTCAATCAAGTACATACCTTTGAATTTTGTTAATGTTTACTTTTGCGTAATGCAATTGGTTTATTAAAATTGTTGGTTGGTACAAGTGAAAACATATTAGGAGATAATTTGCGAGGGGGGGCCCTCGGAATTTCGACTGCCTAGTGGCCTCCATAGGGTTTAATTCGGCACTGATTATTTATAAACATTAAATCCTATTATAACCACCACTGACCAAACCCCTCCTAATTCCCAGCAACTCCACCATGGGGTTTCTGCCATCTTGTAAAACACGACAAACGAGTACAAATATGAACATACTCTTTGAACGTGTGTGCCGTCTCCTCACCAGAACGGATTCTTTGATCACTGCACACATTATCTATAAAGCTTTGAATACACTCTATATACTCCTACGGTCTTTCCTAGTATGACTCCTCTTATGTTTGATAAGACTGGATTTATGAATGAAGTCTTTCTCACGTGTAGTGCTCTGGAAAGGCCTCTCCCCAGTATGGATTCTGTGATGTCTGTTTAGACAGGACTTATTAGTGAAGCTTTTCTCACATACAGAGCACTGGAATGGCCTCTCCCCAGTATGATTTCTCTGATGTTGGTCTCTACTGGATTTATGAGTGAAGCTTTTCTCACATGCAGTGCACTGGTATGGCCTCTCCCCAGTATGGATTCTCTGATGTCTGTTTAAACAGGACTTATTAGTGAAGCTTTTCTCACATGCAGTGCACTGGTATGGCCTCTCCCCAGTATGGATTCTCTGATGTTGGTCTAGTTTGGCTTTCTGAGTGAAGCTTTTCTCACAAGCAGTGCACTGGTATGGCCTCTCCCCAGTATGGGTTCTCTGATGACTGATAAGAGAGGATTTCCGAGTGAAGCTTTGCTCACATGCAGTGCACTGGTATGGCCTCTCCCCAGTATGGATTTTCTGATGTTGGTCTAGTATGGCTTTCATAGTGAAGCTTTTCTCACATGCAGTGCACTGGTATGGCCTCTCCTCAGTATGGGTTCTCTGATGATTGATAAGAGTGGATTTCCGAGTGAAGCTTTGCTCACATGCAGTGCACTGGTATGGCCTCTCCCCAGTATGGATTCTCTGATGTTGGTCTAGTTTGGCTTTCTGAGTGAAGCTTTTCTCACATGCAGTGCACTGGTATGGCCTATCCCCAGTATGGAGCCTCCAATGTTGCTCTAGAGTGGATTTTGTAGTGAAGCTTTTCCCACATGCAATGCACTGGAATGGCCTCTCCCCAGTATGCATCCTCTGATGTGCGTCTAGGTTGGCTTTCTGAATGAAGCTTTTCTCGCATGCAGTGCACTGGTATCTCTCCCCAGTATGTATTCTCTGATGTGTGCGTAGAGTGGATTTATTAGTGAAGCTTTGCTCACATACAGTACACTGGAATGGCCTCTCTCCAGTATGGATTCGCTGATGTTGGTCTAGACTGGATTTATGACTGAAGCTTTTCTCACATGCAGTGCACAGGAAAGGCCTCTCCCCAGTATGGATTCTCTGATGTCTGTCTAGACTGGATTTAAAAGTGAAGCTTTTCTCACATGCAGTGCACTGGTATGGTCTCTCCCCAGTATGGACCCTCCGATGTTGGTCTAGAATGGATTTATGAGTGAAGCTTTTCTCACATGCAGTGCACTGGAATGGCGTGTCTCCGGTATGTATCCTCTGATGTGTGTACAGATTGCAGCGCTGTGTGAAGCATTTTTCACACTCCTTACACTTATAAGGTCCTTCCCCCCTGTGGGATCGCTTCTGCAGGATAAGGTTGGACCGGTTGGGGAAGTATTTTCCAATGACCCTGCCTGGAAAGGCTTGCTCTTTGAAGCAGTTCCTCAAATGAACCATAAGTAGTGACTGCTGGGTAAAGCGCTTTCCACAGTACGTGCATTTTTGGGGTTTCCACTTAATAGGGCATCCCTGGTATCCTGTGATGTTGGATGGATCAGTAAAGCTTTCCCCATGTTCAGTACATGCGCTGGGTGTTTGACTATCCTGCAAGCTTGTTGATTTCTTGTCCCATGCAGTGGACTGGTCTAGTCCAACTTCAGCAACGTTTCTCTTCTTACTCTGGACAGCACTCCATCTGGGGGCAGCTCGCAACCTCTTAGTCTTGGTAATGACCCAACTTTCTGTTGAAAAAAGGAAAGATTACAGTATTTATTTTATTTCACTTCACAGCAAGGTTAATTTGCGTTCAGTCACTACAACAGATAAAACATTACAACCTCTATTAATGCAACCACCAGAAAAGAGGTGACAAACCGAGAAAATTTTGAGTGTAATTCAAGATTCGATAATTAACACTTCAAAGATTTGATTTTATTTATTGTGCAATTTAGTTTACAAACTGAAACTTTACACTCATAAAATCATTCAGCACAATAAAACAAGATTTGCAGTCTACAAAGTCATTCAACATTGTAGATTTCTTGATAAAACCATTTTAAATCAAAGCAATTTCGTTTACAGACAAAAGCAACTTTAGTAAATTCATCACATTAATTAACAAACTATCACTGGGATTAACTAGTAGCTTCCACCAGAAAGCTTCCCAAGTTAGCAAAGGGCGAGTGATAAAATAAGATTTAAAAATGTCCTCTCGCAATGTAATTAGGGCCGGACACTCCACAATTAGATGTATCAAGGTTTCGCCATTAAGCCAACAACAACGGCATAGGCGATCACTAGGTGGGGCCGATGACCGGCCTCCCAGGACATCATTGGTTGTGAGCAAATTTAGTTTTATGTGAAACTAGAAGTTTCTCAGGAATCATGAGGCATGTTTTGTCATATATTTCTGGGGAGAATTAAAAGGTTTGATATCCAAAGAAAAGTGCTCAAACAACTTAAAAAGAAGGTTTTCCTTGTTTTCGATCCAGTCATTTTCAAATAATAGTTTCTTAACCTTGACTGGATTATGCTTTAATTCTTCCAGCGATACTGCTCTCTCATTAGGGATGAGAATTCACCCAATCCTTAAGCGCTGCTCAACTGCCTAGATTATAAAGTGCATTCAATTGAACAAATAGGGTCGAAGCCGGCGGAAACATAATAGATCGTAAGAGCAGAATTTTTCTCCAGTGGACCTTTGTGTCTAGAGATGCGATACCCAAAATATTCTTAAACAGAGGGAACGGAGTACCCCCTGGTAGACTCAGAAGAACAAGTTACTTAGCAACTGGTAACGCTCTTTCGACTAAGATGTTCCTCCAACGTATTCCACATTTTTGACAAGTAATGTCCACAGCTGTGCTGCTTCGGAAATTATTCACCAGAGGGCGTCCTGTGTCGATGGCGTCGGGTCGATGTCCCTTGAAGGCCTCTGTCGTGGGTGACGTCACCGGATGTTATAAATAGGACGCACAGCGCCCGTAACCTCAGTTTATGTTTTTTCCCTCCATAACGTGTGACATGCTCGTACAAAATACCTGCTTGACTACACATAGCCTTGCAGGAAAGCAAGCTGCAATAGCATAGGAAATTCTTCAGAGGGGCAGGCTGGGAGGGCGATGTGGAATACATTGGCGGAACATCCAGTCGAAAGAACGTTACCAGTTGGTAAGTAACTTGTTCTTCGAATGGATTGTGTCCTCCAACGTATTCCACATTTTTGACAGACTCCCAAAGCAGTATCAGTGAATGGAGGAGGGAGGAGAATTTAGAATACCCAATCAGATGGCAGAATAAAGCATCGCTTTAACAAAGGCCATATCCTGACCATGGAATGCATCCAGGGAGTAATGTTTGACAAGGGTGTGGATGGAATACAGCATTGCTGCATCACAAATATTCTTAATAGGAACTCCCTGCTGCAGGGCTGTGAGTGTAGCCACGCCCCTGTGGACGTACCCTCAGTACAACCCTATCCTTGTGGAACACAGTAAAGGGTGGCTTAGATGAAAGTGCCTGCAATTCTCTCACTCTGTGAGCAGATGTAACTGCAACCAAAAATCTTGAAAGACAACAGTCTCAAAGGACAAGAGTGCAGAGGTTCAAACGGAACACCCATCAGGAATCTCAAGACTAAATTCAGATCCCAAACCCAGCACCTGAAAAGGTGACGGTGGGAACACATTTGTGAGCCCTTTTAGAAATTGGGAAATCAAAGGACTCTTAAAATAAGTGGGCGTGACTAGTCAGCCATGGAGTAGGCTGCAATTCCTGAGAGCTCCGTGATCCGTTACACAGATCTGTGGAAGCGCGTGCAGCTGGACATCTGATTGCAGCCCCAAAGTTACACTAAACGTGTATGAACATGCCGGGAAGAGAATGAACGTACCCGCGGAATGTTCGAGGCAATGTAGCAACAGTTAAGCTACTTTGTGTCTCAGACCCGGGCTGCAAAATTGACTTCAAAATGGCGGCGGTTTTACACAAAGAACATCCGAGGAGAGCGCCCCGAGGAAGAAGAGGCTGGCATGCCGGAGGCTGGCAACTGTGACAAAGAGCTTCAGTCAGCCCAGGAGTGAACTGTCAGGGCAGCACAGAACAGCGACACAACATATGGCTTGGAGCATGTAGCTCTGGTGATTCGGGAAGGCTATGAGCCCCCAGGGAGCACAACAAAGGACCGCTGCTGCTTTAACTATAAAATGCAGCGCGGGCGGCGATGCAACTCATAACTCTGAGCTGGCAGCGTTGAAATCACGGGACAATCGGGAGCTTGAGGAGCGCAAAAGAGGACCGCTGCCGCTGGAGGTAATGGTCACACGCAGTGCAGGCTGCAAATCCATTAATTACATAAAGCGAGCAGCTCCGGTGGCGAGGGACAGCCGGGAGCCCCCACGAGAACAAAGGGCCGCCGCCGCAAGGGAGTTTGCTGCGCAGCTAAGTCAGAAAACAGCTGCGAGCCAGAACCCCATGGTCCGGGCATGACAATAAAGCATAAATAAAGGACTGCTGCCAGCCCATATGCAGCACGTTGCGGTGCATGTATCCATAATGAGGAGCGGGCTGCTCCGGGGGCACAGGGCGGCTGGGGGCCCCAAGGAACATTATAAAACACCACTGCTAGAGGTAACCTGGGCACGCAGGGCAGGCAAAGGATAGCCCGGTGCGCAGGGCTGCAGAGGGGTGGAAAGCAGCCCCAGATAGCAGCATCAACAAGGTGTACCGCATGGACAGCACTACGATGGCTGCAAGGACAGCATAACACAGAGGTGGCGGGAGAGCGAAATAACCCGCAACACATGGCAATGTAAATATACACCATAGCACGTCACACAAGGCCGGCAACACTGTGACTGCAGTAGAAGAGCCTGTGAGCCAAACCCCAAGGTACTGGGAGCACAGACCGGAGGAGGCATGGTGGGGTCTGCAGTGTGCAGCACAGCAGTGATTCGTAGGCAGCCACACGCACTGCTATGAGACACCAAACCTGAGACGGACCCTTAAAGTAGGGAAGGCTGTGGAAGGGTTGCGCGATGAGAAGAGTCACACGCAAAGGACTGACAGGCACAGCGACCAACGGCGAGGTTGCACAGAGGCCACGGAGGGTGGAGTCCACAAAGACAAAAAACGGCAACTAAGAACTGGCTGCTGGAAGGTCTCAAGCATAAAAGCGAGAAGTGTGCCCAACAGACGCCAAACATATAAAGCATAATACTTCTTCCCAGGATGGGTGGACCCATGCCACGAACAAGAAGCAAAGCAAGGAGCACCGTAGCCGAGAGCCCGCGGAGGGGTGAACAAAGTGCCGAAGCGGCACACCGCCACAAGAAGTGAACCGCCAAGGCATAAGGGGATGCCCACAGAATGTCCCAAAAGGGAGGCAAATGAAAGGCAAAGCAGCCCACCATGGATATATTCACTAAACTACAGTAGCCCGTAACCCCGCCAACACAGCCTGGGACGACAGTGCAAGAGACTGAGAATACGCCGAGAGATGACCAACGAATACTTGCAGCCATCACGGAACTGAAATCCTCGTGGGGAACGGCAATGGCCGAGTTCAAGGAGACGCTGGAAAAGAAAATAGACGCGGTGGGCATTGATGTTAACTTACTGAGGCAAGATGTGAGGGCGCTGGCGGACCGTACCAATGCCTTGGAGAGTCCCGTAAAGACGAATGAAGAACTAAGTGCCGCTAACTTGAGAGAGGTACACGTGCTGAAACAGCAAGTGGCTAACCTGGAAAACCGGGCAGAAGAAGTGGAAGGGCGTGCGAGACGTAGTAACATAAAAAGTGTGGGCCTACTGGAAGGGGAAGAAGGCACGGATCCCACGGACTATGTTGAGAACATGATATTCCAGGAAATAGGACCGGGCAAACTCTCCCAAGGGTTTGCGGTTGAGCGGGCACACCGAGCCCAGATGAGAAGGCCTCAACCAGGAGCAACGCCCAGAGCTATCATTGCTAACATTTTGAACTATAGAGATCGAGAAAAGATCCTGGAATTTTTCCGGACAGGTGGCACAATAACTCGAGCGTCAGCAACGATCACGGCCTACCCGGACTACACTATGAAAGTGCAGAGGCAATGTGGCAGTCAAGAGGAGAGTACACTGGGATGAAATACATGCTCCTATACCCGGCAAAGCTAAAAGTCTTGCATAAGGGCAAAGCCCATTTCTTTGAGACCCCGGAGGAAACGACACGTTGGCTGGACACGCATGGATGCCCAGAACCGGAGGGGGAATCAGGATCGAGACAGAGAAGCTAAGTGATCTGACGACGCGTGGCCTAAAGAGAAGGGAGGGGTATTGTGTAGGGGTAAAGGGGCAGTGATTGTTAGAACTGGCTGGTAGTAAGGCTGAGACCACCTGCCATATACACTTACCAAAAGAACATTGTGGACTGGAATATAGTTACAAGTAGCTTAGACAAGTGATTCACAGCACAGCGACCTATAGATATATCGGAGCCACAGGACGCATGCGCTATATCCCCACTAGTAGAAGTAGTAGGTGCGCCAATAGGGCAGCATCTCCCCGCTGAGTCACGAATACAGGCAGCGCCAAGAAAGGGGCTAGATGTGGGGGAGCCTGAGATCCAGGGATGGAGCTGGGCAACAGTTGGGAGGGGAACGGGGGTGTGGGGTGTTGAGTGTTGTGTGGGGGGGTGGGAAAGGTGGGGGGAGGGACGGAAGCACAGGTAAGGGGCGTTGGGAATAGTTAGGGCAGGTTAGGGGGTGAGCTTACATACACGAGCGATGGTCTCCGAGCAGCGCTTGGAGATAGACAGAGAGGGACGGGATGCGAAGAGGCTATAGGGGACCTTAAGGTAATTACCTGGAATGTTAGGGGGCTCAATAGCTATATAAAAAGAAATAAGGTTATGATGTACTTAAGGTTGTGATGCAGACAGAAGATAGATATAGCCACCTCACGAAATAAAAACTAGAAGTGGTCCGGAAGAAATGGAGGGGGACTATGGTGGGAGCTACATACTCTGCCTATGCTAGGGGGCTGATCACCTGGGTGGCACCGCATGTGCCATTCCAGGTGCTACGGTCCACGGCAGATGGGAGGATGGTGGCAATAAAGGGGCTGCCCCGAACCAGGACACAGTGGCATATTTCAAGACACTATACGGTAAAATGAGCATGTACCTAGGGGGGGCGATGATTTGGGGAGGGGATTTCAACTGCACGTTGAACCCAAAAATAGACCAGACAACAAAATAAAGTGGCCAACTCCAGCTGCTAGGGCGCTGCAGTCAATATTGAAGGATTTTGGGCTGGCCGACATATAGAGAGTGCACCACCCATAGGATAGACAATACTCTCACTACTCTACCCCGCAAAACCTGCACACTAGGCTTGACTATATGTTTGCCACGCAGGAGCTGTTGGTGGAATTTGCACAGACTGAATATAAAGCAAGGGTTTTGTCAGACCAATCGCCATTGATCCTGAGGTGGCAATATCGACCCCCAAGAGCTAGGATTCCACATGGCGACTCAGAGCCGAGGCACTGAAAGATGTGACATTTAGGGAGGACCCGAGAGAAGAAATAACAAACTACTTTGATATTAATACTGGGAGTGTTGAGTCAGCCGGCGCGCACTGGGAAGCCATTAAGGTAGTGGTATGAGGGATAGCCATAGCCTAGTCCAAAGGATTGCAAGGAGGGATTTTACAGGAACTGCAGGAAACTGAGGGGGAGTTAGAAGGGGTCCTAAGTAGAGAGGGGGGCTCCAAAGAAGATGCAGACACCGTACTTAAACTGCAACATAAATGCATGGGGCATTGGGAGAGACTATGCAATCTGAACTATAAAAAATATGTAGAAAGACAGCACGCGGGAGGGGATAAGCCAGGGAGGATATTAGCATGGCTATACAAAAGCGACACCCCCAGAAACATAATTCAAGAGATCGCGGGAGTAGATAGCAAATATAGAACACCCAGGAGGGCGTGAACCAGGAGTTTCTGAAATATTACCAGCAATTATATGGGGACGTAGAGCGAAGCGACCGCAGGAAAATACAGGAGGTCTTAGAAGACATAAGCATGCCGAGAATTAGCACAGAAGAGCGAGCTATATTGGATGCCCCTATAACTTTAGAAGAACTGGAAGCGGTGGTACGGCACCTCCCCAATAGAAAGACCCCTGGGGCTGACAGACTACCTAGCAAATTTTTAAAAATTGTATAGCGAGGAAGTACTCCCCCCACTCTTTGAAATGTTGAACGAGTCATATGACATAGGACGATTGCCAGAATCACTAACAGAGGCGATCATAGTTCCTCTCCCCAAACCCAACAAGTTGGGCAAAGATTGTGGTTCATATAGGACGCTGTCGATGCTCAACCAATATAGTAAAATACTTATGGCGGTGATGGCCAATAGAATGAAAAGGATTATTAATAAACTCATACACCCAGATAAGACTGGCTATGTCTCTCACAGAAACATATCTGATAACCGTAGGCGACTGCATCGAGTTATAGTACATACTAAAGAGGATTCGGGGCAGATAGCGATAGTATCACTAGACGTAATAAAAGCATTTGACTCATTTAAATGGCCTTGGCTGATGGCTGCTCTGGCCAACTACGGGATAGGTCCAGGGTACCTTAGGTGGGTCAAATTGCTATATAGTGCACCGCTGGCCAGAGTTAAGACGGGTGCGATAATATCGGAGAGGTGGCAACTCAGCAGGGGCACTAGACAGGGATTCCCGTGGTCCCCTAGGTTATATATCCTGACGCTGGAACCTCTGGCGATATATTTGAGGCAGCAATACGACATAATAGGGATCAACATTAAGGGGGAGTCGCACCTAATCTCATTGTATGCAGATGACATGCTGCTCTATTTACGATACCCTGAAGAGAACCTCCAGTATATTCTGGAGGTGATGGAGCGATTTGCGTCGCTATCGGGTATAGCGGTGAACCCCAAGAAGTAATGTATATTTCCACTGGGCAGGTATGTAGGGACCCCACGAGATCAGCTACCAATCCTACAAATACCATAGGAGACAAACACGTTTAGATACGTAGGGATAGATATTTACCATGCGGTGGAGGCAGAACATTACCACAATACAGAGAAGGTGGTAAGGAACATAGAAAATAGCATGAGGTTCTGGGAGAAACTCCCCCTGGCAATGATGGGGAGGGGGGCGATGCTCAAAATGATGTTTCTGCCGAGATTATTACACTACTTTGGGAACATACCACATGTGATACCAAAGAGATTTTTTGTCAAACTACATAGCATTTGCAGGGACTTCCTCTGGCATGGGACGAGGAATAGAATAGCCTTCTGGAAGCTACAAAACACGTATGAGAGAGGGGGCATCAAATTGCCAAACTATGATTTATACTACCTTGCTAGCCAACTACAATATGTAGCTAAATGGCTATCAGAAGATCCAACCGCAGAATCCAGATTATTGAGACAGGAATGTACCCAGTTCTTCCTGAGGGAGGTGATAAGGCTTCCCAAAGAGGAGATGAGAGACCGGCCATAAATGTTGACATTGGGATGGAAGGTGTGGCGTAGAGCC
Source organism: Ambystoma mexicanum (assembly GCF_040938575.1). Lineage (NCBI taxonomy): Eukaryota > Metazoa > Chordata > Amphibia > Caudata > Ambystomatidae > Ambystoma > Ambystoma mexicanum. The sequence goes on from NC_090921.1 coordinate 38,637,777, forward strand.
TGCCAGGTCATGCAAAACCCAACCCCATGCTCCCCACAAGCGCCACTGTTTGCACTGACGGGAAAAGATGGCCAGCTAATGATGATGGTTAGGAGGCACTGGGAGCCAGTTGGGATAGCAACGGTAAGAGATGTAATACAAGAAGGGAGGATCAAGGAATTTGGGATGTTGGAGGAGGAAACAGGGTTGCATAACGGGCAATACATTACATATACTAGAATGAGGAAGCGGATCCAAGAGACATGGTCAGAAATAATACTAGAGGAGCTACCGGACGCCGCCATAGAAACAATATATGACATAGCAGAAGGAGGGCACGAGATATCTAGAATATATGAACTATTGATGTCCAAAGTGGGGAAGGAAGTGATACAACTAAGACAGGACTGGGAAGAAGATGTGGGTGCTCCAATGAGTGATGGGATATGGGAACGGGCTCAAGGGTACCACAAGAAAGTGTTGAGGAATGCGAGGTTACAGCAAATACAGTTATACATAACCCATAGGGCTTATATAACTCCCCAAAGGATAACCAAATTCAAGAATGTGGGAAGACAGACGTGTCCTAAATGTGGCGAAGAAAATGCTGGGATGACGCACATGTTCTGGGCATGCCCAGAGATTGGTAAATTCTGGGAAGAAGTAGCCCATAGATTAGACGAGAAAGGGGTTAAGATAAATATTGAGACGGCATGGGCATGCATGTTGGGAGGGTTCCCTAGACCATGCACTCTGAAACACTTAAGCAAACTAAAGGATCTGGCGTATTTATACTTGCAAATCGCAGGATTGCCATGGGGTGGAAGGCATGCCAAAGACCAAGGATAGAGGTCTGGTGGAAAGACCTCCAGAAATGGACCGAAGCAGAAACAGCGTTGTGGCAAGATGCTGGTAATACCGGAGGGGGGGAGGAAGTGGGAACCCTGACGGCCTGTAAACAGGTAGTGGCTACACAGTATGGGCCAGCCCAGGACTGGTCAAGCGAAAACTTAGATAAGAAATCCCCTTCGAGTGCGAGGTAGAGTAAGCGCGAACGGGGGGAGGGAATGGGGATGCAATTGACATTGATTGACCGGTGTAAAATTCAGAATATTGTGACATGCACTGCAAGTTGATTGTATGTTTGTTTCAAGAAAATCAATAAAAAATGTTTTAAATAAAAATCTTAAAATAAGAACATTCTTCAGACGCGCGCTTGCAAATAGACAGTGCCGCCAGGTAACCTTTAATGGTATCCACTTGAAGACTCCTGTGGGTCAAAGAAAGCAAGAAAAAAAAGAACCACTGGAATGGAACATTGAAAATGATCGACGTTTATCCACCAGGGGGCGCCGAGATGTGCTAAAGCACCTCCATCTGCCTCCTCTCACAGGCCGGCAAAAAGGGACCTGAGCCCCCCTAGAACTTCCAGGAGCGACATGCTAACTCCACTGGAGGCTGGGGGACCCCTTGGTGCATCGGCAGGCTGAAACCCCGACCTTCCTGAGTGCAGCATAGTCAGAGAACGAGCCGCGTTCTTTGCTGCGGAGCTCTGTGCGCTCCGGTGCCCAGCTGCGGCTCCACGTCTCGGCTTCTGGCGGGGCGGGGGAGGTGCTGCGGTTGTGGGGTCTGGGGCCGTCTCGCTCGCCCGTCGACTTCAACTGTTGGGACCCGCGCTCCCTTCCCACCTTTGGAGTCATCGCGCTAGGGGGCGCAGAGAGAAACTTGCCTTGCCCCACGCCTTGTGTGCTAGTTAGCGGAGGGTGCCCCCAGCTGTGCCCGCCCCCCCTTCCCTCTGCTGTGGACCTTAGATGTAGCTGGCTGCTGTCTGGTGAAGGGATCAGGTGGCCGGTCCCCGTGTCTTCAATGGCCTTATACGGGCTCTCCAGGAGTTGGTGTGGGGCCCCTTCTTTGGATGCAGGCCTGAGGTCCCTCAGCCTCGTGAGAGCACCTGCACCCGGATTGGAAATGGTGGATCCGGGCCCCGTGGGTAGTAAGTGATCCTGTCCCCCACCTCCAGGGGCTTGCAACAGGGAACCACCCCTGGCTTCAGTATTTCGAGCTACGGCCCGTGCCATTGAGTCGGGGGGAAGAAGGAAGAGTTGTGGAAGTGTCTCTTGCAATCACTCTGCCCGCCATGTTGGTCACACTGCACAGCCCATCTCTTGGCCTTGTCCTGTGACCCGTGAGAGGCTGATGTAGTGTACCTTGGGCTCATCTGGTGCCCCCCCTTGCTTGTAGCCTGCTGGCACGGTGCTGCCCCCCCACGCAGCTGCCTTTGGTTTCCGTTCTACCAGTTGATCTATTGCATCTTCGAGCCCCCACTCCACCTGCTAGGTCCTCGCCGACCAATTTCCTCTACTGAATTGGACCCCTTGGAGTGGAGAGGCGCGTCTCCTAGTCTCCTAGTCTACCGACACTCCTCGCCTCCTTGCTGCTTTGCCCCCCCCGGGTTTCCACGTTGTCCCCTCTTGCCTAAGTTGGGCGGAATCTCTTCAGAAGTTCCGCCGTACACCCTCCAACTCTCCTCTCCTTCCGAACATGGCAGCTCCTGCGCACGCAGAAACAGTGGATGCTAACACCGTAGCCCAAGGCATGAACACCCTTCTGGAGGAAATTCGTGGCTTTAGAGTGGACATCGCTGTGAGACTGGACACGCTTGACAAAAAAGTTGACACCATCGATGACCGAGTCCAAGCCCTGGAAGCAAGTGCGACATCAATTGACGTCCTCGAAACCCAGCTAGATATGCGCCTGGTAGAATTGGAGAGAAGGGAGGAGAAATGCGCATTGAAGTTGGATGACTTGGAAAACAGGGAGCGTTGCTGCAACCTACGATTCTTGGGCTTTCCAGAGCGTGAGGGTGAGACGCAGGTGGATATTCTCAGAGCAGATGGCACAGTGGTCAGTTTATTATTTGAGGGGGCCAACACCAACGAGCCAACGATTGACAGAGCGCACAGGGCGGGTGCTTCCAATAGAGGCGTCAGATCTGTCCTTGTGAAATGTTATTATTTCCTTGAGAAGAGCAAGATCCTGGAGCTGGCACGGAAGAAGGGTCCGAATGCGTGGGAAAATTCTCAAATTTCGATTTTTCAAGGTTTGTCGGCCTTCACTTTAGCTAGGCGCCGGCTTTGCGCCCCTCTGACGGAAATGCTGCAAGTGAAAGTGAGTGCGCTACAGGTGGGGGTATCCATTTTCACTGGCTTTTGAATTGAGGGGTACAAGTACGCCTTGGTCACTGAGGATGATATTCGTAGAGTATCTCAAGAGCTGCTGGGAGCCCCAGGCATCGCATCCTCAGTCGCGAACCCAGAGAGAGGTCCATCGGGGCCAATCAGAACCAAATCATTAGAGGAGGGACGTAAAGTTTGAGGTCACAGGAAATTCAAAAGGGTTGCCCCGGCCTTGCCAGGTTCATCTAATGGGTGATGTTCCCTGGTTTTAGATGCACTGGTCTTATATGTGGGGGACGATCTGGCTCTTTGTAATCTGGTTTGTACCTGACAGGGGGGTCCCTATAGGGGGCCTCTACTGTTCTTGAGTCCATGGTATGTGTAGGTTAATGGCTAACTACCAGCCTACAGTGTTTTTTGCCCTAGGCGAGGCCTGGGCAGGGGGTTTAAGATTTCCCGGGGCTGGTCTCTCTAAGGAAGATTCTTGCGTTGTCTTCAGTATGTTTTTGGAGGGGGCGGGGCTCTTGTTGTAGATGTTGAGCTCATTTGCCTGCGGGGAGGAGTCACTGGTGGCCTGGTCTAGCCGCAAGCTGTGGACGCTCGGGGTCCAGGCGTTCAGGGATTGGGTAGGTGGAGGGAGGAGGAGGGTGTTTCAATCAATTGTTGGGGCTGGTATTTTTAGGCTGCCGGGGCTTCCGGGAGATAGGGGTTCTATAAGGATCTACACGGTTTACTATTGTGCACAGAGGCAGGGGGTTGGGACAGATAAAACAGGCTCCCTAGTGAGGTCGGAGAAATATTTCCAAAGGGTGCCTCTCTTCAGTTTTTTGACTGTGGGGTCTCTGAATGTGCGGGGATTAAACTCTCCTACTAAGAGATCGTTGGTGACGAGGGAATTCACTAGGCTCAAACTTCACTTTCTTTTTTTGCAGGAATCCCATTGGGTTAATGGAAAGGAACCGAACTTCAGGTCTAGGGCCATGCAGCACTTGTTTAAGTCCTCCTATTCCACAAAGAAACGCGGGGTTGCACTCTTAATCTCCCCCAAAGCCCACTTCTCCCCAAGGCACACAGATCTGACCCGGATGGATGCTTTATTATGGTCAAGGGAGTAGTGAGAGATAGGTTGTCTACTCTGGTGGGCGTTTACGCCCCGAACGAGGCACACAATGTTTTTTGGGAGGTGATGGGGGAAACAATCAGGGAATTCGCTGAGGGGACTCTATTGGTTGGGTTCAATATGGTTCTCTGTCCAGATAAAGATAGGAAATCCCCTACCCTTGCCCCGATCCGAAGTTGGCGGATTCTTTCCATCGGATTAATGGGGAATTGGGCTTAGTGGACTCTCACCCCCCTGGTCATGACCATGAACCATTCTTCACTTTTTTCTCTAAAGCGCATTTGACGTTCTCGAGGATCGATTATATCCTGGTAGATTCCTCGGTCCGGGACTATGTCTCAGAATTTGGGGTAGAGGCTATCCCGTGGTCTGACCATGACTTGGTTAGAGTCAGTTTAGGGGTTCCCTCTCCTTCCCATGTCTTATAGACATGCGTCTATAAAACGCATGTCTCGGTGGACATGTAACGACACTTTGCTGCAGGATAAGGAGTTGAGACAGTCCCTTCTAGTTGCTATCAAGGAATACTTTGTCCTCAATGACACTGGGGAAGTGGATGTTATGGGAGTTTGGGATGCATTCAAAGCCAAGATCAGAGGCTCCCTTAAGGAGATGGGTTCGAGGAAGAAGAGGGATAGGGACCGAGAGGAGGTAAAGTTAAGAGAGCAAATTGCCACCATTCAGCCATAGGGGAAACTAAAGTCCCAGATGATCTCGGGCAAGTGGGCGGAACTCTAAAAACTCAGGGCAAAATTGTCCGTCCTCCTGGTGGGCCAGACGAAAAGAAAGCTAGCCTTTTTAAAACAGAGGTTTATGGAGAAGAGGGAAAAGGCGGATAGGATTCTAGCTTGGAGGCTTAGGGAGCTTAGAAACAGTAGAAGAGTGAATTCCATCTCCTCCCCGGTGGGGGAGAAAATCCTGCAGGACGGTCTGATAGCTGAACAATTTAGGCAGCACTATGAGCGCCTATATGCATCAGAATTCTCAGGGGTTAGTACTGATGTGGACTGTTTCTTAGAATCCCTTCCCATTCCTTGTGTTACCCTTGAGAACGCTGACTCCTTGGAGCGTCCCATATCGCCCCAGGAAATAATCAATACCATCTCCTCTCTAAAAAGCGCGACCGATCCAGGGGATGATGGTTTCACAGTTCACTTCTGTAAGACGCATCGCTCCACGCTGGCCCCGTTACTGGCTAAAATGTTTAATTCCGTCCTTGACACAGGCTCCCTTCCACACTCCATGATGTCTGATCTTATCATGGTTCCCCCAAAGAGGGGAAAGACCCTTCCCTCTGTCAGTCCTACTGGCCCATCTCCCCTCTCAATACAAATGTTAAAATTCTAGCTAAACTCCTAGCAAATAGACTGGCAAAACTCCTCCCTTCCCTGGTGTACGGAGACCAGGTTGGTTTCATTCCTAGTTGCCAAGGGTCAGACAACGTGAGGATAACTCTGGACCTCATGCATGAGGTTTCGAATCAGAATTTGGAAGCCTACCTCCTCTCTTTGGACTCCGAAAAGGCCTTCGACCATGTCAAATGTCCTTATATGGGCAAGGTGCTCCGGAAAATGGGGCTGGGAAACAAATTTAGTGGGTGGGTCTCAGCCCTATACAATGGCCCTGTGGCAAGGGTTCTGGTTAATAACTGTACCTCGGTATGTTTGCCGCTTTCCAGAGGTACCTGTCAGGGGTGCCCCTTGTCCCCCCTCTTATATGCTTTGGCGATGGTACCCCTTGCCATTGCGATCAGGGCCGAAAGCGTAATCTCGGGGATCAATGTGGGGACTGTGAATTTAAATTATCTCTGTTTGCGGACGATATTTTGGCTTACCTGACTAACCTCCAGGATTCCCTTCCTCAATTGCTTGGCCTCATTGCCCACTTTGGTTTCTTCTCAGGGATAAAGGTCAACGTGACCAAATCCTGCATAATGCTGATTGGTGTGATAGACTAAAGCACCTCTGCTCTGCCAAAATTAATGGCAGAGCAGAGGTGCTGGGAATGAGAGTAGAACGGGAAGCCACCAGATATTTAGGCACCAACATTCCCAGAGACCTGGGTAAAATGTTTGAATCGAACTTCCCCCCACTTATGGCAAAGATTCGGAACGGCGTGGTGTGTAGGGCTCCCCTTACTCTTGTGGTTTGGGCGCATGGCCACGGTTAAAATGAACATACTGCCCCGACTCCTCTATCTCTTCTTGGCCCTCCCCTGCATTGTCCCCGATTCCTTTTTTGAACTATTACAGTCCTGTGTTCTTCACTTCATTTGGAATGGCAAGAGGGCTAGAGTGAAATATTCTACCCTAACTCTTCCAAAAACTTTCGGAGGCTTTGGCCTCCCTGATTTTAGATTGTACTATAAGGCAGCCCAGTTGCGTGTGATGCTAGAACACATGAGAGATGACCTAGGGACTTATTGGACTTACGTGGAGGATGTCCAGACCCACCCGAAAAAAGTCAGGGATCTCCTATGGGTTCCCCCAAGATCCCTTCCATCGCATACCAGATCGCATTCAACGTTGGCTGCCCTGTGGGCATCCTGGAAGCCAAACAAAGATAACAAATGGCTCTCTTCTTGGCCTTCCCCCTTATCTTCTCTCTGTTGCCCCCTGTTCAATCTTGGTTCTAGGGGTTTCCGCGAAACGCAATTGTGGTCTGATCAGGGGTTGGAAAGGGCAGCTTGACTCTTTCGCCAGGGTGTCTTCATTGAATATGACCAGCTGTCGGAGGCATTGGAGGACAACCCGCCCCCCATCTTTGAATATTTGTGTCTCAAGGGGATCCTTACTCAAGCCGGTTGGCTGGCTGATATGACTCGCCCCTTGACTCCCTTTGAAAAGATCTTTGTGGAATCCAAGGCCAGAAGGGGCTCCCTTTCTAAGATTTATAAGGTACTGGTCACCGATAATTTAGAGGACAGACAGCCGTTTAAACAAATCGGGGAAGAAAGAATGGGCCTAACCCTTGAGGATTCTATATGGAAGGCAGTCTTTAAGTCGATCTTCTCGGACGTTCTACACTTCAGCCATGGAGCATAGTTTCAAGATTCTCCATTCATGGCATCGGCCCCCGGTCACCGTATCCAGAATGTTTGTGAAAGTGTCTCTGATGTGCTCACAGCGTGGAACCTGGTACAATTTGTGGTGCGAGTGTCCGGTTATCCAGGTCTATTGGTCAGAATTGCTCAGCTGGATCAAAGACATAGTGGGAAAGAGCCCCTCCCTTCTCCCCTTGGAAATCCTCTTGGGCACGCCCATGCCCGAAGATGAGCTTTCTACCTTCCCAAAGGTGATAGGGGCTATGTTGAGAGGGGGGGAGACTAGCCCTAGCCCAAAAATGGAAGAGTTCCTCTGCTCCCTCTAAGGCGGAATGGCTTAACAAGTTAATAGCTATTTCCACTTACGAGAAATTGTCAGCCATCACCAATGATACAATGGCCCTCATTAAAACTCTGGCAGCAGCCGTGCCATTAGAAAGGGCATGGCTGCCGCCGGAGTTGCATTTTTTCCGGCACCCGCGAATGGGCAAGAACCAGTTCATGCCGAGCTCAGCTGACACGGTAATTGCCCATTTGTGGGTGCCGGAATCAAGGGCCTCCCGATCCCCATTCTGCCCCATAGGGCTGAATGGGGATGGGGACGTCGGATGCACCAGCACATTCAGAGTTGTGCCAGTGCATCCGACGTGGTCTGCTCGTGGGTGCTGTTACACCCGCCATGAAATACCTGGCGAGTGAGACTGCACCCGCGAACTGAGCTCGTAGTATGGCGATCCGGGAACTACGGTACCGGCATGCTTACCTGTACCGTAGTTCCCAGACCGCCATGCTCGTAATGAGGCCCAATGTCTTCTTTCATACAGGATTGGACTGTTGTTCTTTTAAATGATGACTGTGATGCTATGAGACTGTGAATTGGCTGTGCTTCTGTAGTCACTACATTCTTGCTGGTATTACTTGTTGCCCACTCTTTTGCCGCATCTATTAATGCTGTGTGGGACCTCACTGTCGTTGCCACCCTGAAAAGTTTTAATCAGAGTCTAGTTCTATCCCTATGCCTATTGAACCTATCGCCTAGTGAAGCCTGGTGTGCCTTTGTGTGGGGGTGCGGGGGGAAGAGGGGAAAATTGGTATGCATTGTCTCTTTAATGATTGCAGTTGATGTTTTTCGCCAGGTATTGGCTGGGGGTTCCTTTGTATGTTGAAATACTTAATAAAAACAAAGTTAAAAAAAAAGAAAAGGATCGACATTGTCTCCTCTGCACCAGCCGCAAAACTTATGTCAATGGTACAGGGATTTGGTTGCTGGTCGCCTTGCCGGAAGCAACACCTCATCACGTCATCCAGGAGGTCCCAATCCTTATAGCTCAACCTTTCAGAAACTGAGCGTGAAGTTTGAGAGTCTTGACCTCTGGATGGAGAACCCAAATCCCCTTGCGTGAGAGAAGATCCTCATTGTGGGGAACACAGCGTGGAGGACAGATGGACGTTTCTAGAAGGTCCGGGTACCACGCTCTCCTGGCCCAATCCGGAGCAGTGAGGATCATGTGGGACCCGAACCTTCGGAACCTCCTCAGCACATGAGGAATGACGGGGACCGGAGGAAACGCGTACAGAAGTGGGAATCACCAATCCACGACAAACCCGTCCCCTAAGGCTCTTAGGAAATTCCCTTGAGCAAAATCTCTCGCACTTCCGGTTGGCACCAGTCGCAAACAGATCCACTTGAGGGGTTCTCCAAAGGGCGAAGATCTCCAAAAGGACTTCCTGAGCCAACTCCCACTCATGGGAGACCGTGCTCTGCCTGCTCAGACCATCCGCCGCCGCAGTCTCCTCTCCGGCTAGATGAACTGCGGAGAGCGATATTCCTTGCTGTATCACCCGGAACCAGAGCTGCATTGCCTCTCTGCACAGCTGGTGACCCAACCCCCTTTTTTGTTGAGGTAATGCATCACCACTGTGTTGTCCGTCATGATCAGGACACTGTTCCCCTCCACAGACGGCAGAAAAGCCTTCAGGGATTCCTGATGGCCCTCAGCTCCAAAAGGTTTTGTGGAGTTTGTACTCCGATGGAGACCAACGACCGCTGGCGGTCAGCTCGTTGGCGTGCGCTCCCCATCCTGTGAGGGAAGCATCCACCACCACAGTCACCTCCGGCCATGGTTGCCAAAACATCTCCCCCATCATCAGATTCCCTTCGTCAGCCCACCACAGAAGATCCTGCGAGACTGAGAGTGGAATCTGAAAGGGATCCGACATCTTGCCTGAGAATTGCAACCACTGCATCTTGAGAGCCCATTGAAGGGATCTCGCCCTCAGTCTGGCCTCTGGCACCAGAAAAATGCAGGATGCCATGGGGCCGAGCAACCTTAAGAATTCGAAAGCCGGAAGACTCTGGGCATGTTGAAATTTGTTGACCATCTGTACAATGTGATGAGCCCTCACGTTAGGAGGTGAGCACTTCCCCAAGGACTTGTCCAACACAGCCGCGATGTAGTGGAGCAGTTGGGAAGGTGTCCTATGTGACTTCTTGAAATTGAGGGAAAAGCCCAGCTTGTGAAGAGAGCGACAGGTAAGGCTGAGATGATCCAAAGCTTGTTCAGGAGAATGCGCCCGGATCAGCCAGTCGTCCATATAGGGGTTGACCTGAATCCCCCCTCACCTGAGATACGCTGCCACCACCACCATTAGCTTGGTGAACACCCTCAGGTGGAGGTCAATCCGAATGGCAGGACCCGAAACGGAAAGTGCGAGTTGCCAGCCGCAAACCTCAGGTATTTTCTATGCTCCGGATGGATGGGCACATGAAAATAAGCATCCTGTAGGTCCAGAGACACCAACCAATCCTGAAGTCAAAGGGCCTGAAGGACCTGAGAAAGAGTGACCATCTGTGAACTTGTCCTTCCGGAGGAACTTGTTTGAGCGACGCAAATCCAAGACAAGATGGGTCTCAGTCTTTCTTGGGAATCAAAAAATATGGGGACTACCAGCCCTTGTTCCTCTCCGCCACAGGCACTAGTTCTATAGTGCCTTTCTCCAGCAGGGTCAAGATTTCCTGCACAAGTAGCGGGTCCGGAAGCTTCAAAGAGAGATTCCCCAGTGGATTGTCGTGAGGCCGCTTTAGGAAGTGGAGGCAGTAGCTGTGGGCTATTGTTTCCAGAACCAACGCATCTGAAGTAATGGCTCCCCATTCTTCTAGATGCTGAGACAGTCTGCCCCCAACCGGTGAACATTGGGACCTGGCCTCATAGCTGTTTAGGAGCGGCTGCGGCTGCGGCAGCGCCTTAAGGCACAGAGGCAGCCGCCTGAGCGGCTTTGGCACCTCTTCCACGTCCACCATGGGTACCTTTATGGTAGCCCCTTTGATTAGTGGCTCCTCTTGCTCTACCAAAAGAGGAGTAGTAACGAAAGGAACCCCCCCTCCACTGCTGTCCCCTAGGACGAAAAGGCAGAGGTTGACACACGGCTGTGCCCAAAGATTTAGCAGCTGTTTTGGAGGTATGCAACCTCTTAAAGCTCTTGTTAGCCTTGCTGCGAAACAAATGAGAACCATCAAAGGGCATGTTAAGAAGATGGTGTTGCACATCTGGAGCAAAACCCGACTTTCGCAACCAGGCAAACATGCGTATCACACAGTGCTTGCGGCCATGGACCGGCTAACGCTATCAGCTGTGTCGAACCCAGACTAAAGGGATTCACACATGGCATCCTTGCCAACCTGCACAACAGAAAGGAACCCATCCCTTTCCTTACCCTCGGGAATATGCTCAGCCGATAGAGAGACAATTCCACAAAGTGTGTGAAAACTTTGGCAGGGCACAGGTGGAGTGTTGGCCGACTTCCGAGAGGGAGCATGCGCCTCATGTGCGCCAGCCGCAGCGCAAAAGCAGCAATTGTGCGCAAAGTGTATTCATGGATTTCCCGGGCCATAACTAGCCACGGCGCAGTAAACATCCAACTGCGCCAGTAACGCCCCCAACACCGTCCCTTGCGCAGGAAAAAGTAACTGAAATGTCCAATACGGCGCAAGGCCCCGCGCTATCCTTGGCCCAGCACACAGACCCGCAATCGGAGCGTACCCCGCTCGCGGAAGTCAAATCATGTGAAAATGGCCTTGCGTACCCCCGTGAAATCCAGTACCCTGCTCGCGCCATCCAAATCACGTGAAAAGTGCCTAGTGAAACCCTGTGAAATCACGTCCCTGCTTGCGCCAGTCAAATCGCGTGAAAAGTGCCTTGCGTACCCTGGGAAAATCGTGTACCCGGCACGCTACAGCCAAATGGGGGATCCCATGTGGTGTGGGCTACCTGCGGGGTATGGTCCCATGTGGGCTGCCTGTGGGTATGGTCACGGGTGATGCGGGGCTCCCTTGTGGTGTGGGTGCCCTGCGGAGTATGGTCACGGGTGATGGGGGGCTCCCTTGTGATGTGGGCTGCCTGTGGGGCATGGTCACGGGTGTTGAGGTCCCTTGTGGTCTGGGCTGCTTGCGGGGTATTGTCACAGATGATCGGGGTCTCCCTTGTGGTGTGGGCTGCCCGCGGGGCATGGTCACCGGTGTTGGGCAGTCCCTTGTGGTGTGGGCTGCCTGCGGGGTATGGTCTCATGTGGGCTGCCTGCAGGGTATGGTCACGGGTGATGGGGGGCTCCCTTGTGATGTGGGCTGCCTGCGGGGCATGGTCACTCTGTTGGGGGGGTCTCTTGTGGTGTGGGCTGCCTGTGGGGTATGGTCACGGGTCATGGGGGTCTCTCTTGTGGTGTGGACTACCTGCGGAGTATGGTCATGGGTGTTGGGGGTCCCTTGTGGTGTGGGCTGCCTGCGGGCTATGGTCAAGGTGTGATGCGGCTCCCTTGTGGTGTGGGCTGCCTTCGGGGTATGGTCACAGGTGTTGGGGATCTCCCTTGTGGTGTGGGTTGCCTGTGGTGTATGGTCCCATGTGGGCTGCCTGCAGGGTATGGTCACAGGTGATGGGGGTCCCTTGTGGTGTGGGCTGCCTGCAGGGTATGGTCACAGGTGATGGGGGGCTGCCTTGTGGTGTGGGTTGACTGCGGGGCATGGTCATGGTGTTGGGGGTCTCCCTTGTAGTGTGGGCTGCCTGCAGGGCATGGTCACGGGTGATGGGGGGGGTCGCTTGTGATGTGGGCTGCCTGCGGGGTATGGGCCCATGTGGGCTGCCTGCGGGGTATGGTCACAGGTGATGGGGGCTCCCTGCAGGGTATGGCCACGTTTGATGGGGGCTCCCTTTTTGTGTGGGCAGCCTGCGGTGTATGGTCACGCGTGATGGGGGCTCCCTTTTTATGTGGGATGCCTGCGGGGTATGGTCACGGGTCATGGGGGGTCCCTTGTGGTGTGGGCTGCCTGCGGGGTATGGTCACGGGTGATGGGAGGGTCCCTTGTGGTGTGGGCTGCCTGCGGGGTATGATCACAGGTGATGGGGGTTCCTTGTGGTGTGGGCTGCCTGCAGGGTATGGTCACGGGTGATGGGGGCTCCTGTGTGGTGTGGGCTGCCTGCGGGATATGGTCCCATGTGCGCTGCCTGCGGGGCATTGTCACGGGTCCCTTATGGTGTGGGCTGCCTGCAGGGTATGGTCACGGGTGCTGGGGGTGTCCCTTGTGGTGTGGTCTGCCTGCAGGGGGTGTTTGCAGCTGATGGCAGCACACGATTTGGCTGGCGCGAGCGGGGTACGTACATGTGATTTGGCTGGCGCAAGCAGGGTATGCAATTTCGCAGGTATTCACGGGGGTCTTTTCACGCGATTTGGCAGTGGGGTGGACCCCCCCCCCATTACCCTTGACCATACCCTGCAGGCAGCCAAAACCACATGGGACCCCCAACACCCGTGACCATACATGCAGCCAGCCCACACCAAAATGGAGCCCCCCCATCACCCTTGAGCATACCCGTAGGCAGCCCACACCACAAGGGAGCCCCCCCCCATCACCCGTGACCATACCCCGTAGGCAGCCCACAACACATGGGACCCCCCCAACACTCATGACCATACCCTGCAGACAGCCCATACGGCACCATACACCACAGGCAGGCCCTGAATGATGTCCCCCCACCCCCACCGGTGACGGCAACCTGCACGCAGGCCCCGACCCATGTCCCTCCTCCCCCACCATTAACGGCAACCTGCAGGCAAGCCCCGACCCATGTCCCGCCACCCGCCCCAGTGATGGCAACCTACAGGCAGGCCCCAACTCATGTTCCCCCTCCCCCACCAGTAACGGCAACCTGCAGGCAGGCCCCGACCCATGTCCCCCCACCCCCACCAATGACGGCAACCTGCAGGCAGGCCCCAACTCATGTCCCCCCACCAAACATTTTGTTCCAACATGCAATGATGTATCAAATGTCCATCGAAATGCAACCACACGCTGCCCCCCCCCACAGTGCAACTCAACGCCCATCCATTGGTCTTAGTCCCCAGTACCTGCCCCATGGCAGGGGAAGCACAAATGCACACATGCATGTACCCAAAGACATGACCAACATTTCTCCACAGCAGGGACACGTTACAGAGCCAATGACGAGTGACACATGCATCAAACCGTTGAAAGCAGACACCACTTAACCACACCAACTGAAACATATCCATGAAAATGAAAATGAAAGGAATGTCAATGAAAATCAAAACAAAAACAAATGTGATATTTAAAAATGAGAAACTCCAAAAAGTGGTCCATGTTCAATGTTTGTCCTCCAAATGAAAATCCAAATCATAAAAAAAAACGTTACTCAATGGTGAAAAACATTTTTTAAATTAAAAATATGTCCAACTAGTCTGAAGGGTCAGTGATCCCAAAATACAAATATGCATCCTTAAAAACCCCAAAAAAACAATTATTTACAAAATGTGGAGCAAAGTCCATTAACTCCAAATCACAAAAAAAGGAAACCTGGGTCGTGGCCAGCATGGGAACGATGCAGACGTGAGCCTGGTGAGCTCCCGCATGCGCCGAAATAATCCTGCGTTTATATCCCGATTTCTGGATATTTTGTGGCAACCAAGCACCTCGACCGAACCCGTGAGGCGATGGGCTCTGGACAACTGATTCTATAACACCCACCCGGCCAGGGGGACAGAGAAAATCTGCAGAACACCGAGGGCCGGTGTCCCTGAAGCCACACGTCCAAGATGGCCACCGGCGCCTGAGAACAGCTTCCATCCAGCCGCCTGAGACGCCCGTGACGGCCTGGCGTGGCGCAACACAGCGAAGAAACTGAGGCAAACACTGGTGGCCTCCCCCGAAATACAAACGAGGGGTGGAGGGCGGAGACTGCCGGGTCTGCGGATGCCCACCAGCTGAGGACCCGTGGAGAATCGGGGGACGTCCTGACGGGGCCGATCTGCCAGAGCTGTGTGCGTTGAGGAGGGGCACGGTACCCGAGAGGCCGCGAGAGGAGAGCGGGGCCCGCCTGCGGTCCCGGCGACGCGCGGCTCCTATCCCCGAGTCTGCGCGCCACTCGCCGCGGGCGTACATCCTGCCTGCTGGGCTCCTGGACGCGGCTGCACTCCGGCTCCCAGGTGGTGGTGCTGTGCGGAGAGAACTCTGCGGAGAGGGAGAACTGCACCCGGACGAAGTACAGCCTCAATGCAGTGCAAGTAAGTGGGCCCCCCCCTCGCTGAACAATTCTCGTAAACGGTGCCTGTTGAAAACGCGTACCGAAACACACCGGGAACGAGGAGGTGGCCACTGCCCACTCGGGGAGGCTGACAGAGGCGCTAAAAGCCCACGCACACTAAAAGGGCAGGAGAAGTCCAATAAGGGACACAGGGCCCCAGCTCAAGGCCCTCTTGGGGAACCCTTACCCCATTATCATCCGACCCGCTGCGGGGGGAACCCCCACCCCCAGCGGAAATCGACCTGGGGTATTAATAACCACCCAATTGACCCACTACAAGGGGAAAAGGCTACAATACAGGGTACCTGTGGGGTGCAACCATCAAGACTCTGCATAAACGGCGGTATCAGACCCCATCGCACCCTGACTGTCATCCCTGGGTCGGGACACATTGTACTGCCTTCCATCACAGCATAAAGTTCACAACCTCCGTAAAGATGGGCAAAGATATGCAAAAGAAAACGTAAAAAAAAAGTAGCATGGACCAATTTGCGGTCGCTACTACCACGACACCAGCGGGCCCAGCAACACGACGAAACTCCCCCACCGGCGAAGACCCACTCTCCTTATGAGACGTGATGGCTGCCATCGCCAGCTCCTGCTCCTCCTTGGAGATTAAAATGGATAGCATCGCGGCGGATGTCTCCTTCCTGCGCCACGATTTACAAAAGCTGACTTCCAGAACCGGGGAGGCAGAACACTGCATCTCTGAAGCAGAGGACAACATCAATGGGATTAACAGGCACCTGTCTCAAGCCTTAAACCGCCTGAAAACCCTAGAATCTAGAGTGGATGAGGGAGAGAGAAGGTCTCGCCGCAATAATGTTCGCATTCTTGGTCTGCCGGAGGGGGAGGAGGGACAATGCATGGAATTGTTCCTGGAACAGTGGCTCGTGGACATCTTCGACCCCATTCCTTCTCAAAGTTTTTCTCAGTGGAGAGGGCCCACAGAATGCCCTCGGGCAAACCGATTCCAGGTGCTCCGCCCTGAACAATAATCGCTAGATTGCTTAATTATCGCAACAGGGACGCTCTCCTGCAGATGTTGCGCTCACAAGGGACGATCACTCATAACGGCTCACGAATTGCCTTTTTCCCTGACTATACCCGAGAAGTGCAGCGCGCACGGCAATCGTTTGAGCCACTCAAAAAATAACTGGCTCAGTTGAATGTGAAATACGGCCTGCTTTTCCTAGCTCAATTTAAGATTTACCATAAAGGATCTACAGTTCACTTTACTGACCCAGAAGAGGCCTGGAAATGGGCAGAGGCTCACATTGAGGGTGATTGGACCACAAGACCAAGGAGACAAAGAGGAAGACCCCAACACGGGCCAAGGCGGGCCTCCCCGAGGAGGAATCCGGTACTGGCGGGACAGGAGGCCCCGGAGCTAGCTGCGGAACAGGATGAACGTTGAACAAGTCACTATCCTCTATTAGAAGGAGCAGATGAACAACCGCAACACACGGACACGCCACATTTACTCCCCCGGTTCTGCCACAACATGTAATCCACCATGAATGATGCTAACAATCGGGGCAAGAGAAGGGACTCCGGGAAGGGCTCAAACACCCCCCCCCTCTTGAACTCTACTTAAGTGTTGGGATTTCGAGCTGACACCCTAGATTTGAGTGTCAGCAATGTTTGGGCGACAGGTACTTCGTTTTGGGGTGGAGTATAGGGAGGGGGAGGGTTGGGAGAGTTTGAAAGTTTTTTTTGTTGTTTCAGGACTATTACATGTTCACAGGTCGATCCAACCACTGTCCCCCACTTGGACCACCTCACACCACTTCACATGGTAACCCCACTCACACTGCACAGGATGCAGGAATACCGCCACTTCTCTTTGGTCACAATACCCTGAAACCCTCCATCATGCGCTGTAAATGACATCTATACAAGCCCAAGCATCACCCGTACGACATCCCAGATCTCTTAAACTGCTCACCTGGAATGTGAACGGAATGGGATCAGGGATCAAAAGACGCCTCATCATGCAATTTTTAAATAGACATTCTCCTGATATGGCCCTTATAACTGAGACACATCTGGCTGGGTCAAAATGTGCCTTTTTCCAAAGAACCAATTACCGTCCTGCTTTCCATGCGGGGTACACAATAGGATTCAGGGGCACTCTTATCCTAATACACAAGCGTATCCCGTTTACCCTGCAGACTGGTAGAACTGGACTCCAGGTGCCGCTACATGTTCATTTAAGGAACGCTTTGGGGTGAGAAACTGGCTATTGCCTCGATCTACTCTCCACCCGGGCTGGTGCAGGAATTGTTAGATGAGCTCACCACTCTTATAGGGAAACATCACCCTGACACGTACATTCTAGGGGGGGGACCTCAACGATGCCATGAGCAACAGCATTGACTGCTCCCACCTTAGGAATCGGAGCCCAGATATCCCTACAAGACTGGCCAACTTTATATCTGCTCTGGGGCTGCGGGATGTGTGGCGAGAGTTACACCCCGGCACTAGAGAATACTCGTTCCACTCGGGAGCCCACGGCTCCATATCCAGGCTAGATTACTTCTTTCTACCAAATACAGACCTCCACAAGACGATGTCCGCAGAATTGCTTCCCTGAGGCATCTCGGACCACTCACCATTGACAATGGAAATACGTATGCAGGGTGCTCTTACCCCTAGAACATGGAGATTAAATAACTACTAACTTGGATTCCCTGAACTGATTGATTGCCTTGCTGAGGTGTCCACCGAATACTTTGAAATCAATGAAGAATCGGTAGACAGCCCTGTGACAACATGGGAAGCATATAAAACGGTGCTGAGAGGAGAGATAGTCTCCTGGACGGCACATAAAAGGAATACTCGGCTCCAGAAGATACTGGAGGCCAAAGGTAAAGTGAACAATTGGGAAACTAAACACATTCTCGATCCCACCCCTGAGACTCACCGATCCCTGCAACGCACCCAAGAGCGCCTTCGGAATAGGATGATGGATAACGCTAAGCAGGCCCATTGGCACTCTAGAGCGAGAATATATGAACTTGGGGACAAGGCGGGCAAAATGCTTGCCTGGTTGGAGAAAAGAGATGAGGGACAGCGCCATGTCCGGGAAATAGTCACATCACAAAGCAACCGGTGTCAATCTACGCTGAGATAGCAGAGGCTTTTGCCGAGTTTTATGCAGACTTGTACCGAACCCCAACTCTTCCGCTTGACCCCTCCCTCTTAGATACCATAACACTGCCGGCTCTCTCTGCGCAACAGAAGGAACAATTAGACTCTGCCTTATCAGAAGCGGAAGTTTCAGAAGCGATATCTCAACTACAAAAAGGGAAAACGCCGGGTCCTAACGGATTCCCAGTTGAAACCTGGCAAAAATTAGGTGGAGACAAGATAGCGCCCCCCCTTCATAGAATGTTCCTCAGAGCCCGAGAACAAGGGACCCTCCCCCCAGACCTATGTAAGGCGACCATCGTAGTCATCCCCAAACCTGACAAACCCCCTGACAAATGTGCTTCCTACAGACCCATATCACTGATTAACGGCGAAGCCAAGGTCCTCGCTAAGCTCCTAGCAACTCGACTACAACTGGTTGCACCCACCCTGGTCCACCCAGACCAGTGTGGATTTATGCCACACAAATCGACCCGGATGAATCTACGGCGCCTCCATCTGGCACTGGAGCGATCTCCGTTTATAGACGGACCTCTAGCTCTATTGGCAATCGTATTTGAAAAGACGTTCGATTCAATTCGATGGGACAGCCTTTGGGAAATCACGCATTGTATGGGGTTTGGGGAGGCTTTTTTGCCATGGGTGCGGTAGCTATACACAAATACCCAGGCAGAGGTAAAATTAAATGGATGGTCCTCCCGATCCTTCCCTCTTGGTAGGGGAAAGCGGCAAGGATGCCCACTTTCTCCCCTTATCTTCGCCCTTGCGATCGAGCCGCTTGCTCTTTGGCTTCGCCAGAATGCAGCCTGGATAGGGTTTAGATGGCCGGAGGGTTACGACGAGGGTTACGACGACAGGACATCTTTGTACGCAGGCGATCCCCTGATATACCTGGGGGATCCAACTCAGTCCTGTCCCATTGTGACGCAGATGCTCATCGGCTTTGGTGAGTTTAGTGGACTTAGAATCAATTGGGGAAAATCTGTTCTCTTTCCTGTAAAGGGTGGAGCACAGGCCATCCCCCAGGACTGCCCGTACCGTGTGGAACATCAGGGCTTTCGATATCTGGGAATCTGGATATCTGGGGATTTGACGGGGTATGTACATTATAATCTCCGACCGATCACAGACCGCTTCATCATGGATGTTCAACATTGGAAGCTCCTCCCCCTGACTTATGGGCAGAGCTGTGCTCTTTAAAATGATGACCCTTCCAAAATCCCTTTACATCCTTCAGAACGCCCCGCTCAAGATCCCAGATTCAGAGTTTCACCAGGTGGAGGCACTTCTCAGAGAACTCATATGGGGTGGAGGCCAGCCACGCATTGCGCTAAGCACACTCCAGAGATCGATCTGGGAGGGCGGAATAGGAGTCCCTCGTCTCCAAACCTATTGCGCCTCACAATTGGCAGTGGTTAATGACCTACTCCAAGGAGACCGGGAGCTGCCCCACATACGGGCCGAGATAGCTGCTATTCATAACACAGACCCACTGACTCTCCTACATCAACCCCTTCCGAGACCCTCTCCACCCACAACCACAATACACCTTATTATGGTCTGGAGACAAGCACACCATTTTATAGGGTGGGAGAATAAAGTCACTACCGCACAACCCCTATGGCAAAATAGCAACTTGACTGAAATCGGGAAATCTGAGCCATGGCCCAAATGTGGGAGGGCGGGGGTCCTGAGAGTTGGGGATATTCTCACAGATGGGAAATTGGCCTCATTTGACACTCTGCAACTACAATTCCAGATCCCAAGTACAGAACGATATCACTATATGCGGCTGGGCCATGCCTTGAAGACCCACATACCTGCAGACGCAAATGTTCCGGAATACACTCCTATTGAGCGTAACATCTTACCAGCATACATCCCCACTAAATGCACCTCCATCCTATATAATTCCATATCATCCTTTGCCTCCCCCGAGCTGAACAATTTGAAAGCGAAATGGGAAGTGGATGTGGGGGAAATAGACCCGGACGACTGGATACAGGTTCTCATGCACCCCCGGGAAATTGCCATTTTCTCAAGGCTTCGCCTTGCACAGCTGAAAATATTGCACCGGGTATATTACCCCAGGTCACGCCTATAAGGATGGAAAAGGGCCCCAAACCCAAACTGTCTACGATGCGGGGAGGGAGAAGGAACGTTCATACATATCCTATGGACATGTCCCCGGATACAAACCTTTTGGAATGCATGCTGTGGCGAACTTTCCAAAGTCTTGGTCGTGCTCATACAACATGTGAAAAGGAGTCTTCGGTCACCTCTTCTTCCCACCTATCCCATGTTTTCGAGGCTTTGTTGGGACAGCCCGTACTATACCATTGGACCCAAGGGCCTTGCTCCTAGGCATTCCCTACGAAATAGAGGTTAACAAATGGCAGAGATTGCTCCCACACACCGCAACAGGGCTAATCAAGCGTAATATAGAGCAGAAATGGGGAGCCCCTGACTCCCCGACACTGGACCAATGGAAGGCAGATAGGGACATATGCGCCATGATGGAGCATAGGATCTATACAGCAAGGGGCTGTCCCAACAAAGCCTCGAAAACATGGGATAGGTGGGAAGAAGAGGTGACCGAAGACTCCTTTTCACATGTTGTATGAGCACGACCAATACACTAATGTACTTACGTTAAAAGCCTTTTGATCATTGACAATATGTGTAATACCTTTTGATTTTGAATGAACATGATAGTCCTTATGTTGGTTTTGTTTTTGTGATTGTTATATTAAAACAATAAAAATGTTTTATCAAAAAAAAAAAAAAATAAACCTACCACTAAATAACTATTTACAAAGGCAGCGGGCTAGTCCTACGACTCACCATTTATCCCAAGAGTTTCGGCCAGGGCATCATTGAACTCTGCGTCAATATCCCGGAGGAGGGCCTGTGCTCCCTCCTCGAGGGCCCGCAGGGACCCCCTTGTGCTCCTCACAAACTCGCTGCGAGTCTCCTCGAGGAACTCCGCCCGCCTCTCTGCCCAACGCAGGGTGTTCTCTACCCTGGCCATGGTGAGTTGTGCCCCCCCGTGCCTGCTGCCGCTCTGCTCCGATCTTCTGGCCCATTAGCTGCAACACGGAAGACATCCTTGGGCCAAGGTCCACATCTCCCTCCTGCCCGATACCTACCCCTCTGATGTTGATGGCCCTGAGTGCTGTTGCCTCCTACGTCCAGCCTGCTGCTGCCCATGAGCCCTGTGCCTGCGCCTCCCGGACTGCCTGCAAGGTGCCTGCACAACCTCCATTGCCGCTGTTCCTGTTGCTGGGGTGAGGGTGACCACCTCTGCTGAACCTCCGACTCCAGACTGTGGCAGGGATGTGGTCTCCACCAGACAGGCCGACGTGGTTGGGACAGGTGCACAGTGGGCCCTGGTGGCATCTGGGCTGGTAGACGGCAGGGAGGACGACTGGCGCATGGTGGAGGAAGAGGAGGAGTGGGTCGCAGCAGAGCACAGCACAAGTAGCAAACCCGTGACAATGAGCTAAGCTAGCCATTTCATGAGGGCCCAGACCTCTTCGTGATGACGTGCAAGCACCCGACTGGAAGCCTTCAAATCATCACGATGGGCTCCTCAGCGCATCACGATACCGGCTAACATGGGCTCCACCCTGTCAAGGATTGCCCCGTCTGCAGGTAGTGGAAGGTCAGTTGACGCAGACTCATCCGCTACCTGCGGACCGGTCTGGCCTGAGGCATGCCCGCAGGTGCATACAGATGCAGACTCAGTTTCAGTGACAAGATTAAGCACAGACCCCTCTGTGGTGACCTGCACTGCCTCCTGCCCCTGGACTGCGCCAGTTGCATCTGCCTCATCAACCCCCGCCAGGCCCCATGTGCTGGTCTGATGTGGCCTCCTTCTCCCCCTCGCCCACCACCAACCTGGATGACTCCGAACCGTGTTCCGACTCCCTCCCGCTGCCGAGTAGGCCACGTCCAACTTCACCTTCTTGGGCGTCCGCTCAGCAGCTGCGGCCATAGTTGCGGACGCACACCAGTCTCCTCGCTCCCAGAAAATTTAGTAACCTGGGAGGATGGCTGGGCCTTGCGTCTCTGCTTGGTAGAGGCATCCCCGCCGCAGTGCTTCACAGCGCGTCTCTGCCCTCTTCCATCTCTGCTGTGGCTAGGGAGACATGGAACACAGGCATCAGTGTACCGACAAATGCCTGCTTGACACAAAGCAAATGCACATGAGTGTCACTGTCAAACGTCACAACCATCATCACCCTGCACAACACACAGGTCAGTGCAAGGAAGACACATGCACAAACATGCATGCCATGTGCAACAAACATTTGCATCCATGTACAAGGCACTGCGGGCACATCAGAAGAGGGGCTAAACCTCACATGTATCAAGGAACATGCACAGTGTTAGGAAAGATTTCATAATTGTGTGTAATTTTCCCTCCATGTGTCAACCCCCAAACTTTTTGCTGCTGTTTAGACAACATTGACTGACTTTGCCAGAGAAGCCCAGCCTTCGGCTGCACTCCTCTGGGCTTTCCCTCACTTTTTATGGGGAAACTGACATGCCCTTAAGACAGTCAGTACTGGGAGACTTTGTTACCCTTAGTCCTTTCCTCATGTTGCAGCTTTTGTGCAACATGTAACAAGTGTGCAATGTATCTTACCATACAGCCCACTTGGGTCTATAGTCATTTCCAAAGGCCCTAGATACTCTTGCTCGACTTTTTATGAACTGTGCAGATGTGTCATTGACAGGACTGGTGGCAGCTATCGTTTCGCATTATTTTTAACCCTTTCCTGCCAAGTAAACTGCGTTAACCGCGTTTGGCACGAATAGGTGGCATGGCTACAAATAGGGCATGCCACAAAGTTCTTTGTCCTGTCCTTTGGCTAACTTGCCCCTTCACCTTCCCCAGGTCGAGCCGACCCGGGCCAGTCCTTATTTGGTCATGCACTTTCCCACGAATCCCAATGTTTTCGCGGGCTTCTGCATGCCTTGTGAGCCTCCAGGATGTGGGCTGGGGTGTCTGATCCCAATACACATACTGGGTGCCAGAGAGTATGGAGTGTCTTGAATGCCCGAGACCACCGTGGTCTGTGATTGGTCCACGTATGGAGTGTGTGTTTGTGAGCGGATCTCCCTTTGGGTCCTCTACATTTTGGCACGAAGGGAACTTTGGATAAGAGGAGGCCAAAAACACCCATACCATGTCGATCTCCTGAGTTCTCAATGAACAAGGGATAGGATCAAGGTATCCTGCAACTACAAAGCTGAGTCGAGGAACCGCTGGTGACCCGCTGAAAGGTTTGGCACCCTTAGCCCGCTGTTGTCCCATGAGACCCCGTGCATCTGATCGTCTTAGAAGGTCTGCAAAGACACTCCGACCCAATGGAATAGTGGGACCAACTATTCTGGGCACCTTCATCAAACCCTGCAAGTAAGCTTTCTCAGAAGTGTCCCTGGGCCAACCAGTGGGCTGACCAGCTTATGCAGGACCTTTGCTCTGTCTCCGCTGCCGTTTCGAGGAGGCCCTCGAAACTTGGTATGCTGCTAGCTCTGTTTCCACAGCACCCTCACACCGAATTTTGTACACTTGGCATTCCCAGGTCTGAAGTGAGACGAGTGCGCCAGGACCGGAGTAAACGCGGTTACCGTGTTGCTCTGCCGCGGCAACGTTCTTTGCAGGTCTGCTGCATTTGTGACCCTCTTGCCCCTGAAGCCTGCTGCAGTGAAACTGGGTCGATTCATCCACCCGGAGCGGAGAAATCGCCACTGTCCCGTTTGGGAATCACCGCTGTATCTCAGGAACTAAAAGGTGCCAGGACGTCCTTTTTGCTGCATTCGAACCTGCAATCAAAGTGGACTGACCTGCCGAAGTTTGGGTCTGCTTGCATCAGGGACCGGTGGCCCCTAGTGCCAAGAGCCCATTTTTACGCACAAGTGGCCCCTGGGGGCCCCTCTTCTGTCCACTGCTATTGCGAAATAGCGACTCCATCCCGAACTCTCAAACTGCCTCTGCCTTCAAGTGGAGGTCCTTCTTGAATAGTGGGAACCTATTCTTCATCGCCTCATCCACCTTTCCGAGCTGCTAGAGATCCCTGAAGAGACCCTGTGCTGCCCATTGGAACAACCACGTGCGTTTGCATTATATGTACTATTGAGCACAAGGCTCCCCTCTTCTTAGGGCTTGGACTGCCTCTTAGTTAGGTGAATTAGTGATGTTGAACTGGGCCTAAAGATTAACTGCACTACCTGTTTCCTTCCCATCTAGGTTGTCGACATATTTTGTGCAGACACCCCTTTAGACCCCCCTGGTCTTGTATATATATTGTATTGAGTGTGATGTATTGGTTTACTTAGTATTACTGTGATTCTTTGCTATGGTCTATGTTACAAAGGCCTTGTAATAATGTGTCTATATTTTTTATATAACATCTGTCTGGAGTAATTTGCAAGTGTCCTTGCTCTGTGTGCTCATTGAGGTCCTTCAGTCACCCTCACCCCTCCTGAGACTTAGTCTTGACCGTCTGCCATAGCTACCCTGATTGGTCTGACTTGTCCAGAGGTTACCCTGTTCCAGGAAAGTAGGTTGGCCTTCTAAACCTCTGCCCCTTCTGGTCAGAGTTAAGAAATCCTTCTTAACATACATCACATGCACACATCACCTGACAGTCATGCATCAGACCATGTAGACCTCCCGTCACAGCGCACCTGTGGACAACTGAGCCGCATGAGTCAATCACGCACTGAGATGCACATGTGTCATGCATCCATGGGGTTGGCCAGTCACACACTCACCACTCATACACACGCACACCATGCATGTCTATGAAGGTGACATAAGCATCCATGTCTCACACCTCTGGCATGGCCAAGTCCAGACACAGGCATGCAAACATGTGTGCGTCATCACATGCAGGTGCACATCATGCATTGCAACACAGACACCATTGATGTGGAACACGCTTGATTGGACTCACATGCAGTACTGTCACGGACATGCACACAGATATCCGTACATAAGGCATGCCGGACATGAGGCCAAGGTGCACACTCCATCCACACCTCAACATGCACTATGCTGGACATGGACACTTGCCACTCGACTCCGGACGGAGGTCCAACTCTAAGACCTGGGTGTGCAGCGCTGGGTTGATGCGCACCAGGACCCTCATCTCATTGTTGGTCAACCGGCCCTGGCACCCCACTCCATCACCAGACGCGATGAGGCGCCGGGCCTTGTTGAGGGTCCTGGCCCTGACGTCTTCCAAGCTCTTCCGGACATGTTTGTAGTCGTGGGGTGCCACCCCCTCCGCGTTGATGGCGCCCACGATGTCTGCCCAGATCTTACTCCGTCCTTCCTTGTCGAGTCGGGATGGTCCAGGGAAGAGGGCATCATAATGCCCCAGGACCTGCTCCACCAGGATGCCAACTTCTTTGCAAGAGTAGCTGGTAGCCCTTTGCCTCTCTGCCGGGGGGTTGGCACTTGCTCCAGATGTTGCTTGGCCCGACATGGCAACCCCCGAGGCAGGTGTGGGTTGGCAACTGGGTCCTGGGCTAGGCTGTGGAGCGATGGAATGGCAGTCTGGAGTCTCCTGGATCAGCAGAGGTGGTCTCAGCAATAGTATTTCTGGTAATGGCCGATGTGCAGGCACCAAACTGCAGGGCACGTGGGCAGCAGACAAACAGAGTGGGCTGGCAGCAGCAGATGGCTCATAGGAGGCAGCTCGGGGCTTCTGAGGCAGGTAAATGGCCTTGTGGGCAGGAGCGTGGGTCTTCCATGTGCTTTAGCGTGGCCAGCCGGATGCAGAGTGACTCTGCACGTGCGGAAACAGCGCATTAGTGTTTAATCAGAGGAAAGGCCCTAAGCGTGTAAGTTACGTAACCCGCACATGACGTTGGGCGTTGCTGTTCAGTACGGGTTAAAGGTCCACGTAGGACGTCAGTGCACTGTATGTGCTTTTCGTGGGGACCAACGCTTGAGATTCTTCTTCTGGGTTCACACACGATTTGCTCACTACTGCAGCAGTGCTTACTTACGCAAGTGTTTTTCTTCATTTTTCCAGGCAAACGGTGAGTCGCGCACCTATTTGTCCCACTGTGGTTGCCCTTGTGTGTTGCGTACCCCATTTTCGAGGTCATAGTAGCCTGCGTGTTCCACGCGCACACATTTTCTGCGTTTCTGGTTGACACAGCGTTCTGCGGGATGTTAATTCCATGCACGCAGGCTACCGAGGGGTTGCGTGCAAGTTTGTTTTTTGTTTTTGGGGATGCCTGAGCGTTGCGTGACCCGTCATTTTTCCCCCAGGTGTCACAGACAGCCTGCGGGACAGCCTTGCAGGAGCACAGGGGTACATTTTTCATCACATACCCTGCCCCCTTCATCCCTTCACCCCAATTGGCCAGGACAATTATCTGCACATCACATTCGCACTAGTACATCAGTGCCATGACGGGAAGCCAACAAGTGGTAAGGGAGGCAAAACTGGCCGACCTCCCATAGGTGGCCGCGGTACGGGACGTGACCAAGGTGGCCACGGTGGGCAACGTGGCCAGGGTGACCCACGAGGGCAGTGTGTCCAGGCCCATTCAGTGACAGCTATGCCCCCCCCCACCCCCCAAGTGGGACAGGGAGATGCAGCTGCAGTTGCCACCACCCCAGTTCAGGGTCTGCTAGCCCGGCCCAGGTTGGTCACGGAACAGGCACAGGATGACTCACAGGCCAACTTCCGTGTCAGGAAGACCAAGCAACGTGTGGCGGTGAAAGTTGCTGTCACCAGGCCACGTGGATCTGGGGCAGCAATGTCATCTGTTGCCCCGAGCAACCAGGGTGTGGAAGCTGCAGGGGCAGCTGCAGCTGACACCACCCCGGCTATGAGTCTCTCAGCCAGGACTGTGTTGGTCCCGGCCCTTGACACCGAGGCAGTTGTGGCGCTGGGTCCTGGCGACAGCACCCGGCAGCCAATGCCTGCAGTCAGATCTTCGGTCATCATGCCATTGCCTGCTTCCAGTGGCCAGTCCACCTGCGCTTCAGCACCTACTCACCGGAGTGGCAGAAGCCACTCAGGGTCCGCACCGCCTCCCAAGAGGAAGAAGCGTGCTCTTGCAGAATAGGCTGGGTTCCCAGACACTGCTCGGGCCTCCAACACATCAAGGAAGCAGAGTTTCAATCAAATGGCACTGGATGCACTTGTGGGCTAGGTGTCGGTACACAGCCACGACATGCTGGTGACCACAGGGTGCAAAACTACGACTGCTCAGCGTAGGGCCCACTGGCAGTGCATCGCGGTCCATATTAGTGCCCTGGGATGTGAGAAGTGCACAGCTGATGATTGTTGGAAGCATTAGAATGACCATCGACACCGAGCAAAAAACAAGCAGGCTTCTAATTGCGCCTCTATTCTGGTGACTGGCAGTGGGTCACCACCAGAGGACGATGAACTCACTGAACATGAGGCGATCACTTGAGCGTTCATCACAGAGGGTCAGATCCAAGGCATGGGAGACCTCCCAGATTATGAGACAATGTCCGGTGAGTGTTCGTGTGTGTGGCCAGGCCATGTGTATGTTGTTTGGGTGATGTGTTGTGATTGACTGCCAGTTCAGGCTATGTAGTCATGACTGCCATGTGTGACCCATGCAATGCTTGACTGATACGTGCTTGTTGTGATGCAGACAGCATACAGGCCATGTGCTGTACACGGAGGCAATCCTCATCAACACACCTGCACCCTCCTTCCATGTCAATCACTTGCCAGCCTCTCTTGTCCATATTCTTGCTCCAAAACATGTTTGCGGATAGTCTGTGATGATCTTCCACTCAACACTCGCCCTCTGTCGTCACATGACTGACATCTCTGTGTGGTCACCCTGCAAGCTGACCCTCCTCATGGGCATCCTTCCTTGCCTCTCTATCCTCCAGCAGCTCACTTTCTCCATGGGACTGGTGATTCCCATGGCGGACCACTGCTACGGCCTGTTCCCGATTTTCAGTCAATATACACTCTTCCCTCTGCAACTCTGCCGGACCTGTACTGTGTGGAACATCCTTTGGCCTTGATGCAGGGTATGTCACTCAGACTGTGCTGATGGCACAGGCTCACAGTGGCCATGAGTGTTCATTCATGGACCATGTGCATTCCAAGCAAGCCCCTATGGGTCTGGGGCAAGCCCCTCATCCGACTCCATCTCCGGAATTTCCTCCTTCTCATGGTATTTGATCGTCCCTTTCCTGCTCCCTCAGGGACAGTTGCTGCACATGGCCATTAGTTTGTGGTTCTCGTCTGTGTCGAGCGGATGCCTCCCTCTGGTACAGCCTTCCTGCCTCTATGCAACTGCTGTTGTGCGTTCTCCGGGTCTGGGGGCACTACTGATGCTTCCTTATGTGGTGTTCTTTCTGTCCTCTTCTCACCTGCTGTAGTCCCAGATGACTGTGAGAATGCAATTGACACCTGCCCACAGTCTGCTACAACAGGGTACTCTGAGTAACCATTTTGACTCATGCACTGCCTCCAAGCCATCCCCCGCCCTTGGGGTTGGGGTTCACTGTATCCCTACAACCCACTGGCAACACTTTCCACATGATGACTGCACTTGCCCGTATACTGCCATCATGACACGACATTGCAGTGACTGTTTTTGTCTTTTTTATTGATAGTTGAGGCCGTACACATGTACTACACTGCACCCACACACTTCTGAGCTCTGTTACACCCTTCAACATGCCTATTCACTTGTGTGATGTCAAAGTGGCCTAGCATTAATGTATCCATGTGCCTCCCTTCACTATATTTCAACACCCTAGTGTTGTTGCATCGTGTGACACGTGTGTTTTGTCGTAGTGATTTCCATGTACTGTCTGATGACATGCATTTTACATGGATCACAGACAGTAGTATTTGACTTCCATCTGGGGCTCGTTGACAGTTCTGCCATGGCTATGCTACTTGCCATCTGTGTGTTGGCATCTGTCATGTTTGTGGAAGGACTAGGCCAGTCACAAGCTTGTGTGTGATGCAGGTGCTATGCACCATGTATACATGTCTTATTTTGCCATTTGACAGGCATCCATCTTTGCTTTCAGGGTCTCGTTCCATTACATTGGCTCTGTGTGCATGTCTGAGTTTGTGTCATGTGTCACATGGCTGCTTCATATGTTGGCGCTCAACATTGTAATACCTATGTGTGTGGCCTATGCTGTTAACATGTGTGGTCATGTCTTTTTTATTTTCTGCAGGTGATGAGGCACTGGAAGCAGTGGAGGAGGAGGAGATGGCATCATGGGTGGAATATTCAGAGCCCCAACCAGGCACCAGTGGAGGACGTGGGGTGGTAGCGCACGAAAATCCATTGGTGCTACAGACCATCCAGGCCAGAGGTGTCTGAGTACACCGCTGAGGATCTCTATGCCTCTGTGCGGAATTGGATATTGAACCATATGTGCTGTCGCAGGTGAGTGAATCTGGCATGGATGCTGTTCTGTCTGACACACCTGCAGTGGGGGTAGACCCCTCAAGGGGCCATTCAGTATTGGTATGTCCACCTGTGGAGGTTACAGATGCAGGGTCATGCTCCACACTATTTGCTCCTGTTCCTAGGGCAGCAGATCAAAGGAGGAATGCAGTCCTGCAACCAAAGGCAGCGCCAGCACAGCAAGGACCATGTCTCCTTGGGACCGACAGGTGTGGTGTCCAGCAATGCGGTGACCGTGTGCCACTGAGTAATACTGTGTGGGAGAATTCCATGTATGACATCGCACAGCAACAGGGGGCATCATGTGATATGATGGCTCAGGGCGTGGAAAGGGTAGCCAATTTCATTCTCTCCCAGCAGCTGGCAACGCGGCCCAAGCGTCGCTCACAAAGGCAGGACATGTTGGCCGCCAACAGGGACTGACCAGCTGAACTGGGGGCTCTGCGCACAGTCATGGCTGCAGAGGCACAGGCCCAGAGGGATGCCCTGAGGGAAAAGAACGCCTCCCTCAGAGCTACTCTGGATGCACTTGAGATGGCCCACAGTAGACGGGCAGAACAGCAGATGGAGCAGCTGACACACAACATCTCGGCTGAGCTCCAGGCAAGCCGTGAGGAGACCTGTATGTCACGTGAGGCCTTGCAGGCAGAAGTCTGTGCAACACATGAGGCCTTGCAGGTGGATGTCCGTGCTACACATGAGGTGCTGCATGGGGACCTCTGGACCATCATCCTGAAGAATCAGACCTTTCAGACCCGCATGCTTGGTGCCATGGAGGAGCATGCCAGGGCTAGACGTGGTCAGCCTCCCGTACCACGCATACCTTCTCATATTGCACCAGAGGGTGATCACAGCGGCGACAGTATTCCCACTAAGGGCTAGCCGTGCAGGCCATGAGCCCATGGAGGTTTTTTCTTTTTATTCTCAACATCCACGCATGTGGGTGTTGAGGTGTACCCTGCACCTCCTCCCTCCCGGGTGGTCACTCCTCCTCCCCTCCCACCCCGGTCAACCATGGCCATTTCTTTTTTTCTTTTTTAAAATTTGATTTTTTTTAAAAAAAGTTTTTTGTCTTTTGAGCATTCATGTAACAGTGTGTTGCTTTGTGTAGCATCCCAAGGCTTCCACTGTGTGTTCCGGCTGGGCCCATATAAGCTTTTCTCGGGTTTGTGTTTGAGGCTTGTGGTCAGACACATATGCCACTCCTGCTTCCCTTTTCCATGGGCTTGCAAGGAGGGCACCGTGTGACAGTAACTTACACAGAGGCATTGGTCTTGCATAATTTCTGTGGCCAGTCTGAAGTCCAAACTGTGTATACACCCCTATTGGGGATTTATGATGGTTTCTCCAGTGCATGGTTGACATGCATTTTCGTTTGTATATTGCTAATTGTACATGTTTACATGTTACATCTTCATGTATTATCTTGCCCGTCTCCATTGTTGATGTACTTCATGCTGTATGCGGTACCCTGCCACATTTAGCTAGCAGCGACACACTCAGGGTGGGAGGGGTCCATGTGATGGCTTTGTCACATTGAGACACTTGTATTGTGATTGGCCACTGTCTGACGTTGTCAGTGTTGGGTCCTGTGTTCATGATATGTTATTCTGGTAAATATATGTTCATGTGTACGGTTTGATTTTGATGTGACAGAGGTAATGGTCTCTGGCCTGTTTCCATTTGTCACGGTGCACTTTTTGACAGTTGTGTCATGTGTTGTGCATTTATTTTGTTGTTTTCACATTGCATGCCATGGCATGGTGTGTCGGGCAAGTGACATGGGGTTTGGGAGGGTTTAGGTGACATACCAGTATTTGGATGCACTGTTTTGCAAGGGGGTAGTGGATTATGCACCTTGAATGTGTGACTTTTGGTCACACTGTCACGATTGTGCCACAGGCGCACCAATTGGCACCCATCGTGGACTATTTGGGACTCAATTGTTTCCGTAATACTCCCTGGACACCACCTATTCATATTATTGTGTTTACTTTCTGTTTTTGGAACTTTCGTATTTACTTTTACAAACTACATGCCCCATAATGAACCTTGTGGCAGTTCCCATTTCCTGGCTATTCCTATACAGCAGTTCTAGCACTACAATCTCCAGAAGCCTTAGAGAACAGTGTAGCTTTCGCTTTCCCAGGACTAGAGATGGCGGAGGCCAATTACATTCAGGTGTGCTGCTCCATGTGCTGCTAATTAGCCTACTTCAGCACAGGGAAGCTCATTATTTAAGCAGCTGCCTGCAGGAGCACAGGCCTCTTACATTGAGCTTTCTACCAGCCCTTTGTTGTCCTGTTCCTTGGATATTTGCTGAGTCCTGTGGCTTCCAGTTCCTGCTCTTGTTCCAGAGCCCTGGGCTTCCTGCCTTGCTGCCCTGCTTCTCAGCCCTCTCTCCCCTGCCTTTTGCCTGCACCTCTGTGCCTTCCATACTGCAGCCCTGCTTCCTTGTTTGCAGCCCTCTGTTCCCTGGCTACAGCCCCCTTGCTATCTTCCTTGTTTGCATCCCTCTGTTCCCTGGCTACAGCCCCCTTGCTCCCTTTCTTATTTAAAGCCCTCTGTTTCCTGGCTACTGCCCCCTTGCTCTCTTCCTTGCCTGCAGCCCTCTGTTCATGATTTCTGTCCTTGTCTTCGTTGAGTCTTCAGTCCTCCCCTTTGGTTATCCACTTCAGTTATACTGTTTCCTTAAAGGGATGGTTTAGTAAAACATTTTATTTAAAAAATAGATAGGCAACATAAAAAAAAAAATACTAGCATTCTCCGTTTTAAAACTTCCTATGTAAAATTTTGAGCTATTCAAGCTCAAAATTCGCAAAAGCAAGCACATGGGCGCACCCATTTTGTGAAATGGAGGCCCTCCTGTGCTGGCTTTAGCTTTTGCGGCACTAATGAAGGAAAAGCCAGCCAGCTGTAGTAAACAAAGGCTAACGCTGGGTGGCTTTCCCTTCATTAGTGCTGTAGGCGGAGGACGGGGACCAGAGACCAGAGCAGGAAAGCTGCAGCTGAATCTCGGTAAGTGCTATTTTTTTTTTTTTTTTAAAATAAGCACTAGCTGCGTTTTTTTTTCTACGTTTTCCGGGCTGGAGGAGCCCGGAAAACTTAGAAATAAAACCGCAGCTTTAAAAACGTATTTATGTTTGCGTTCGCTTTTGAAGCGACCGCAAACATAAATACAACGTTATTGTGTTGGAAAACGCTGCGGTTTTTCTTTCCAAGTTTCTCAGGCTCCTCCGGCTCAGAGGAGCCTGAGAAACTTGGAAAGAAAAACCGCAGCGTTTTCCAACACAACCGCGTGTGTTTCTGCCTGCTGTGGCTATCACTTTGGGTCTCCGGTGCTCCCAACTACAAATGGCACTTTAGCAATTTAACGAAAGGGAGGGAAAGCACAAGTTAAACTGAAATATCTTCAGACACCCCCTAGCAACACTTCCCTGAAGGTTTGTGAACAAGTAATGCACAGTAACACTTTAGCCAAAAGATAAGTGAACGAAAACTGAGCAAAATGGCACTCCACAAGTTAAAACAGTAGGAAGGAAGAGGGGTTTAGAAGATTTAGGTGCATCAACACATTTCTCATTGAAATCCAATCTAGTGAGAGCAGATCTAACAAATAAGCCAGAGTCAATAGGCCTGAGCCAGAGTCTGTGGTACAGGACCAAGAGCTTAGGAGCAAAAATGTTATTGTAGCTGCAGTCAAGTCTTTAGTAGAACAATATTGAAGAGGTAGATGCAAGGCGAAAGACAATGTTAAGAGAGAGGGCGGCCGACCCCACAAGTAGTTAAAGGATTTAAAACACCTTTAGGGCTACCACAGAAAAAGGGCGGCCTGGCGGAACAATGTACCTTAAATGTGAAGAAGTGGCTCCTGCGGTGGTGGGTGTTCCTGGTAGTTCCTGCAGGTCGAGGGATCCAACAGAGGAAGAGAGGCTCTCGTCGTGGAGGAGGGTTCGAGTCGCTGCACTACCCAGGGATGAAGCCAGCCGCGGTGCTGCCAAACGAAGCTTAAAAGGTACGCTCCTTTTAATCGCGGTCCGGGTTGATACCTGGCTGGTTATCCGGTCTCCAAGTGCTGGGCACTGTCGATTCGGACTTTGCGGGGGTGTCTGGGTAATACATTCTGGGGCGATGTGCGCAAATCATACCTCTGCGGATTCCCACGGGTGTCCTCTTTTCGGAAATGCATGAGGTTCCCTGTTTTCCTCGGTGGCTTGGACACCCGAGGCCCATATCTGTACGTTGTGCCGGTTGGCAGAATGTCTGAGATTTCCCTCTGAAAACAGACTTGGGGTTACTTGTGTTTTAGGTTTTCC
The DNA here is from genome assembly GCF_040938575.1 of Ambystoma mexicanum. Taxonomy (NCBI): domain Eukaryota; kingdom Metazoa; phylum Chordata; class Amphibia; order Caudata; family Ambystomatidae; genus Ambystoma; species Ambystoma mexicanum. The sequence goes on from NC_090921.1 coordinate 38,671,612, forward strand.
CCTTGGCGGCCAGGTAGGTGCACCCACACATGTGAGGTACCGTTTTCATCGGGACACCTGTGGGAACATGTGACGGTAGGCCATGTGTTGTTGGGTGAGTGTTTCGATGGGTGCGTCGAGCGAAATGTGCGGAAAAAGCGTTTTTTTCCCCACATTTCGGACTTTGCGGGGCTGTCTGGGTAATAAAATCTGGGGCGATGTGCGCAAATCATACCTCTGCAGATTCCCACGGGTGTCCTCTTTCGGAAATGCATGGGGTTCCCTGTTTTCCTCCGTGGCTTGGACACCCGAGGCCCATATCTGTACGTTGTGCCAGTTGGCAAAATGGCTGAGATTCCCCTCTGCAAACAGGCTGGGGGTTGCTTGCGTTTTCGGCTTGCCCCTTGCCAGCCAGGTAGGTGCACCCACACATGTGAGGTACCGTTTTCATCGGGACACCGGTGGGAACGCGTGACGGTAGACCATGTGTTGTTGGGGGCGTGTTTCGATGGGTACGCCGAGCGAAATGTCTGGAAAATGCGTTTTTTTCCCCACATTTTGGACTTTGCGGGGGTGTCTGGGTAATAAATTCTGGGGCGATGTGCGCAAATCATACCTCTGCGGATTCCCACGGGTGTCCTCTTTTGGGAAATGCATGGGGTTCCCTGTTTTCCTCGGTGGCTTGGACATCCGAGGCCCATATCTGTACGTTGTGCCGGTCGGCAGAATGTCTGAGATTTCCCTCTGAAAACAGACTTGGGGTTACTTGTGTTTTAGGCTTTCCCCTTGGCGGCCAGGTAGGTGCACCCACACATGTGAGGTACCGTTTTCATCGGAACACCTGTGGGAATGCGTGACGGTAGGCCATGTGTTGTTGGGGGCGTGTTTCGATGGGTGCGTCGAGCGAAATGTGCGGAAAAAGCATTTTTTTCCCCATATTTCGGACTTTGCGGGGCTGTCTGGGTAATAAAATCTGGGGCGATGTGCGCAAATCATACCTCTACGGATTCCCACGGGTGTCCTCTTTTCGGAAATGCATGGGGTTCCCTGTTTTCCTAGGTGGCTTGGACACCCGAGGCCCATATCTGTACGTTGTGCCGGTCGGCAGAATGTCTGACATTTCGCTCTGAAAACAGACTTGGGGTTAATTGTATTTTAGGCTTTCCCCTTGGCGGCCAGGTAGGTGCACCCACACATGTGGGGTACCATTTTCATCGGGACACCTGTGGGAACGCGGGACGGGAGGCCATGTGTTGTTGGGGGCGTGTTTCGATGGGTGCGCCGAGTGAAATCTCTGGAAAATGCGTTTTTTTCCCCACATTTCGGACTTTGCGGGGGTGTCTAGGTAATAAATTCTGGGGCGATGTGCGCAAATCATACCACAGCGGATTCCGACGGGTGTCCTCTTTTCGGAAATGCATGGGGTTCCCCGTTTTCCTGGGTGGCTTGGACAGCCGAGGCCCATATCTGTACGTTGTGCTGGTCGGCAGAATGTCTGAGATTTCGCTCTGAAAACAGACTTGGGGTTACATGTGTTTTAGGCTTTCTCCTTGGCGGCCAGGTAGGTGCACCCACACATGTGAGGTAACGTTTTCATCGGGACACCTGTGGGAACGCGTGACGGTAGGCCATGTGTTGCTGGGGGCGTGTTTCGATGGGTGCGTCGAGCGAAATGGGCGGAAAAGGTGTTTTTTCCCCCACATTTCGGACTTTGCGGGGCTGTCTGGGTAATAAATTCTGGGGCGATGTGCACAAATCATACCTCTGCGGATTCCCACGGGTGTCCTCTTTTCGGAAATGCATGGGGTTCCCTGTTTTCCTTGGTGGCTTGGACACCCGAGGCCCATATCTGTACGTTGTGCCTGTCGGCAGAATGGCTGAGATTCCCCTCTGCAAAAATGGCTGGGGGTTGCTTGCGTTTTAGGCTTGCCCCTTGCCAGCCAGGTAGGTGCACCCACACATGTGAGGTACCGTTTTCATCGGGACACCTGTGGGAACGCGTGACAGTAGGCCATGTGTTGTTGGGGGCGTGTTTCGATGGGTGCGTCGAGCGAAATGTGCGGAAAAAGCGTTTTTTCCCCCACATTTCGGACTTTGCGGGGCTGTCTGGGTAATAAATTCTGGGGCGATGTGCGCAAATCATACCTCTGCGGATTCCCACGGGTGTCCTCTTTTCGGAAATGCATGGGGTTCCCTGTTTTCCTTGGTGGCTTGGACACCCGAGGCCCATATCTGTATGTTGTGCCGGTCGGCAGAATGGCTGAGATTCCCCGCTGCAAACAGACTGGGGGTTGCTTGCGTTTTCGGCTTGCCCCTTGCCAGCCAGGTAGGTGCACCCACGAATGTGAGGTACCGTTTTCATCGGGACACCTGTGGGAACGCGGGACGGTAGGCCATGTGTTGTTGGGGGCGTGTTTCGATGGGTGCGCCGAGCGAAATGTCTGGAAAATGCGTTTTTTTCCCCACATTTCGGACTTTGCGGGGGTGTCTGGGTAATAAATTCTGGGGCGATGTGCGCAAATCATACCTCTGCGGATTCCCACGGGTGTCCTCTTTTCGGAAATGCATGGGGTTCCCTGTTTTCCTTGGTGGCTTGGACACCCGAGGCCCATATCTGTATGTTGTGCCGGTCGGCAGAATGGCTAAGATTCCCCTCTGCAAACAGACTGGGGGTTGCTTGTGTTTTCGGCTTGCCCCTTGCCAGCCATGTAGGTGCACCCACGCATGTGAGGTACCGTTTTCATCGGGACACCTGTGGGAACGCGGGACGGTAGGCCATGTGTTGTTGGGGGCGTGTTTAGATGGGTGCGTCGAGCGAAATGTGCGGAAAAAGCGTTTTTTTCCCCGACTTTTCGGACTTTGCGGGGCTGTCTGGGTAATAAATTCTGGGGCGATGTGCGCAAATCATACCTCTGCGGATTCCCACGGGTGTCCTCTTTTCGGAAATGCATGGGGTTCCCTGTTTTCCTCAGTGGCTTGGACACCCGAGGCCCATATCTGTACATTGTGCCGGTCGGCAGAAAGTCTGAGATTTCCCTCTGAAAACAGACTTGGGGTTACTTGTGTTTTAGGCTTTCCCCTTGGCGGCCAGGTAGGTGCACCCACACATGTGAGGTACCGTTTTCATCGGGACACCTGTGGGAACGCGTGACGGTAGGCCATGTGTTGTTGGGGGCGTGTTTCGATGGGTGCGTCAAGCGAAATATGCGGAAAATGCATTTTTTTCCCCAAATTTCAGACTTTGCGGGGCTGTCTGGGTAAAAAATTCTGGGGCGATGTGCGCAAATCATACCTCTGCGGATTCCCACGGGTGTCCTTTTTTCGGAAATGCATGGGGTTCCCTGTTTTCCTCGGTGGCTTGGACACCCGAGGCCCATATCTGTCGTTGTGCCGGTCGGCAGAATGTCTGAGATTTCCCTCTGAAAACAGACTTGGGGTTACTTGTGTTTTAGGCTTTCCCCTTGGCGGCCAGGTAGGTGCACCCACACATGTGAGGTACCGTTTTCATCGGGACACCTGTGGGAACGCGTGACGGTAAGCCATGTGTTGTTGGGGGCGTGTTTCGATGGGTGCGTCGAGCAAATTGTGCAGAAAAAGCGTTTTTATCCCCACATTTCGGACTTTGAGGGGCTGTCTGGGTAATAAATTCTGGGGCGATGTGCGCAAATCATACCTCTGCGGATTCCCACGGGTGTCCTCTTTACGGAAATGCATGGGGTTCCCTGTTTTCCTTGGTGGCTTGGACACCCGAAGCCCAGATCTGTACATTGTGCCGGTCAGCAGAATGTCTGAGATTTCCCTCTGAAAACAGACTTGGGGTTACTTGTGTTTTAGGCTTTCCCCTTGGCGGCCAGGTAGGTGCATCCACACATGTGAGGTACCGTTTTCATCGGGACACCTGTGGGAACGCGTGATGGTAGGCCATGTGTTGTTGGGGGCGTGTTTCGATGGGTGCGTCAAGCGAAATGTGCGGAAAATGCGTTTTTTCCACCAAATTTCGGACTTTGCAGGGCTGTCTGGGTAAAAAATTCTGGGGCGATGTGCGCAAATCATACCTCTGCGCATTCCCACGGGTGTCCTCTTTTCGGAAATGCATGGGGTTCCCTGTTTTCCTCGGTGGCTTGGACATCCGAGGCCCATATCTGTACGTTGTGCCGGTCGGCAGAATGTCTGAGATTTCCCTCTGAAAACAGACTTGGGGTTACTTGTGTTTTAGGCTTTCCCCTTGGCGGCCAGGTAGGTGCATCCACACATGTGAGGTACCGTTTTCGTCGGGACACCTGTGGGAACGCGTGATGGTAGGCCATGTGTTGTTGGGGGCGTGTTTCGATGGGTGCGTCAAGCGAAATGTGCGGAAAATGCGTTTTTTCCACCAAATTTCGGACTTTGCAGGGCTGTCTGGGTAAAAAATTCTGGGGCGATGTGCGCAAATCATACCTCGGCGGATTCCCACGGGTGTCCTCTTTTCGGAAATGCATGGGGTTCCCTGTTTTCCTCGGTGGCTTGGACATCCGAGGCCCATATCTGTACGTTGTGCTGGTCGGCAGAATGTCTGAGATTTCCCTATGAAAACAGACTTGGGGTTACTTGTGTTTTAGGCTTTCCCCTTGCCAGGTAGGTGCACCCACCCATGTGAGGTACCGTTTTCATCGGGACACCTGTGGGAACGCGTGACGGTAGGCCATGTGTTGTTGGGGGCGTGTTTCGATGGGTGCGTCGAGCAAAATGTGCGGAAAAAGCTTTTTTTTCCCCACATTTCGGACTTTGCGGGGCTGTCTGGGTAATAATTTCTGGGGCGATGTGCACAAATCATACCTCTGCGGATTCCCACGGGTGTCCTCTTTTCGGAAATGCATGGGGTTCCCTGTTTTCCTCGGTGGCTTGGACACCCGAGGCCCAGATCTGTACATTGTGCCGGTCAGCAGAATGTCTGAGATTTCCCTCTGAAAACAGACTTGGGGTTACTTGTGTTTTAGGCTTTCCCCTTGGCGGCCAGGTAGGTGCACCCACACATGTGAGGTACCCTTTTCATCGGGACACCTGTAGGAACGCGGGACGGTAGGCCATGTGTTGTTGGGGGCGTGTTTCGATGGGTGCGTCGAGCGAAATGTGCGGAAAAAGCGTTTTTTTCCCCACATTTCGGACTTTGCAGGGCTGTCTGGGTAATAAATTCTGGGGCGATGTGCGCAAATCATACCTCTGCGGATTCCCACGGGTGTCCTCTTTTCAGAAATGCATGGGGTTCCCTGTTTTCCTCAGTGGCTTGGACACCCGAGGCCCAGATCTGTACATTGTGCCGGTCAGCAGAATGTCTGAGATTTCCCTCTGAAAACAGACTTGGGGTTACTTGTGTTTTAGGCTTTCCCCTTGGCGGCCAGGTAGGTGCACCCACACATGTGAGGTACCGTTTTCATCGGGACACCTGTGGGAACGCGTGACGGTAGGCCATGTGCTGTTGGGGGCGTGTTCCGATGGGTACGTCGAGCGAAATGTGCGGAAAAGGCGTTTCTTTCCCGACATTTCGGACTTTGCGGGGCTATCTGGGTAATAAATTCTGGGGCGATGTGCGCAAATCATACCTCTGCGTATTCCCACGGGTGTCCTCTTTTCGGAAATGCATGGGGATCCCTGTTTTCCTCGGTGGCTTGGACACCCGAGGCCCATATCTGTACGTTGTGCCGGTCGGCAGAATGTCTGAGATTTGGCTCTGAAAACAGACTTGGGGTTACGTGTTTTAGGCTTTCCCCTTGGCGGCCAGGTAGGTGCACCCACACATGTGGGGTACCGTTTTCATCGGGACACCTGTGGGAACGCATGACGGTAGGCCATGTGTTGTTGGGGGCGTGTTTCGATGGGTGCGCTGAGCGAAATGTCTGGAAAATGCGTTTTTTTCCCCACATTTCGGAATTTGCGGGGGTGTCTGGGTAATAAATTCTGGGGCGATGTGCGCAAATCATACCTCTGCGGATTCCCACGGGTGTCCTCTTTTCGGAAATGCATGGGGTTCCCTGTTTTCCTTGGTGGCTTGGACACCCGAGGCCCATATCTGTATGTTGTGCCGGTCGGCAGAATGGCTGAGATTCCCCTCTGCAAACAGACTGGGGGTTGATTGCGTTTTCGGCTTGCCCCTTGCCAGCCAGGTAGGTGCACCCACACATGTGAGGTACCGTTTTCATCGGGACACCGGTGGGAACGCGTGACGGTAGACCATGTGTTGTTGGGGGAGTGTTTCGATGGGTGCGTCGAGCAAAATGTGGAGAAAAAGCATTTTTTCCCCACATTTCGGACTTTGCAGGGCTGTCCGGGTAATAAATTCTGGGGCGATGTGCACAAATCATACCTCTGCGGATTCCCACGGGTGTCTTCTTTTCGGAAATGCATGGGGTTCCCTGTTTTCCTCTGTGGCTTGGACACCCGAGGCCCATATCTGTACGTTGTGCCGGTCGGCAGAATGTCTGAGATTTCGCTCTGAAAACAGACTTGGGGTTACTTGTGTTTTAGGCTTTCCCCTTGCCAGCCAGGTAGGTGCACCCACGCATGTGAGGTACCGTTTTCATTGGGGCACCTGTGGGAACGCGTGACAGTAGGCCATGTGTTGTTGGGGGCGTGTTTCGATGGGTGCTCCGAGCGAAATGTCTGGAAAATGCGTTTTTTTCCCCCACATTTCGGACTTTGCGGGGGTGTCTGGGTAATAAATTCTGGGGCGATGTGCGCAAATCATACCTCTGCGGATTCCCACGGGTGTCCTCTTTTCGGAAATGCATGGGGTTCCCTGTTTTCCTCGGTGGCTTGGACACCCGAGGCCCATATCTGTACGTTGTGCCAGTCGGCAGAATGGCTGAGATTCCCCTCTGCAAACAGGCTGGGAGTTGCTTGCGTTTTCGGCTTGCCCCTTGCCAGCCAGGAAGGTGCACCCACACATGTGAGGTACCGTTTTCATCGGGAGACCTGTGGGAACGCGTGACGGTAGGCCATGTGTTGTTGAGGGCGTGTTTCGAAGGGTGCGTCGAGCGAACTGTGCGGAAAAAGCATTTTTTTCACCACATTTCGGACTTTGCAGGGCTGTCTGGGTAATAAATTCTGGGGCGATGTGCACAAATCATACCTCTGCGGATTCCCACGGGTGTCCCCTTTTCGGAAATGCATGGGGTTCCCTGTTTTCCTCGGTGGCTTGGACACCCGAGGCCCATATCTGTACGTTGTGCCGGTCGGCAGAATGTCTGAGATTTCGCTCTGAAAACAGACTTGGGGTTACTTGTGTTTTAGGCTTTCCCCTTGGCGGCCAGGTAGGTGCACCCACACATGTGGGGTACCGTTTTCATCGGGACACCTGTGGGAACGCGGGACGGTAGGCCATGTGTTGTTGGGGGCGTGTTTCGATGGGTGCGTTGAGCGAACTGTGCGGAAAAAGCATTTTTTTCCCCACATTTCGGACTTTGCAGGGCTGTCTGGGTAAAAATTCTGGGGCGATGTGCACAAATCATACCTCTGCGGATTCCCACGGGTGTCCTCTTTTCGGAAATGCATGGGGTTCCCTGTTTTCCTCGGTGGCTTGGACACCCGAGGCCCATATCTGTACGTTGTGCCGGTCGGCAGAATGTCTGACATTTCGCTCTGAAAACAGACTTGGGGTTAATTGTATTTTATGCTTTCCCCTTGGCGGCCAGGTAGGTGCACCCACACATGTGGGGTACCATTTTCATCGGGACACCTGTGGGAACGCGGGACGGTAGGCCATGTGTTGTTGGGGGCGTGTTTCGATGGGTGCGCCGAGTGAAATCTCTGGAAAATGCGTTTTTTTCCCCACATTTCGGACTTTGCGGGGGTGTCTAGGTAATAAATTCTGGGGCGATGTGCGCAAATCATACCACAGCGGATTCCGACGGGTGTCCTCTTTTCGGAAATGCATGGGGTTCCCCGTTTTCCTGGGTGGCTTCGACAGCCGAGGCCCATATCTGTACGTTGTGCTGGTCGGCAGAATGTCTGAGATTTCGCTCTGAAAACAGACTTGGGGTTACTTGTGTTTTAGGCTTTCTCCTTGGCGGCCAGGTAGGTGCACCCACACATGTGAGGTACCGTTTTCATCGGGACACCTGTGGGAACGCGTGACGGTAGGCCATGTGTTGCTGGGGGCGTGTTTCGATGGGTGCGTCGAGCGAAATGGGCGGAAAAGGTGTTTTTTCCCCCACATTTCGGACTTTGCGGGGCTGTCTGGGTAATAAATTCTGGGGCGATGTGCGCAAATCATACCTCTGCGGATTCCCACGGGTGTCCTCTTTTCGGAAATGCATGGGGTTCCCTGTTTTCCTTCGTGGCTTGGACACCCGAGGCCCATATCTGTATGTTGTGCCGGTCGGCAGAATGGCTGAGATTCCCCTCTGCAAACAGACTGGGGGTTGCTTGCGTTTTCGGCTTGCCCCTTGCCAGCCAGGTAGGTGCACCCACGCATGTGAGGTACCGTTTTCATCGGGACACCTGTGGGAACGCGGGACGGTAGGCCATGTGTTGCTGGGGGCGTGTTTCGATGGGTGCGTCGAGCGAAATGGGCGGAAAAGGTGTTTTTTTCCCCACATTTCGGACTTTGCGGGGGTGTCTGGGTAATAAATTCTGGGGCGATGTGCGCAAATCATACCTCTGCGGATTCCCACGGGTGTCCTCTTTTCGGAAATGCATGGGGTTCCCTGTTTTCCTTCGTGGCTTGGACACCCGAGGCCCATATCTGTATGTTGTGCCGGTCGGCAGAATGGCTGAGATTCCCCTCTGCAAACAGACTGGGATTTGCTTGCGTTTTCGGCTTGCCCCTTGCCAGCCATGTAGGTGCACCCACACATGTGAGGTACCGTTTTCATCGGGACACCTGTGGGAACGCGGGACGGTAGGCCATGTGTTGTTGGGGGCATGTTTAGATGGGTGCGTCGAGCGAAATGTGCGGAAAAAGCATTTTTTTCCCTGACTTTTCGGACTTTGCGGGGCTGTCTGGGTAATAAATTCTGGGGCGATGTGCGCAAATCATACCTCTGCGGATTCCCACGGGTGTCCTCTTTTCGGAAATGCATGGGGTTCCCTGTTTTCCTCGGTGGCTTGGACACCCGAGGCCCATATCTGTACGTTGTGCCGGTCGGCAGAATGTCTGAGATTTCCCTCTGAAAACAGACTTGGGGTTACTTGTGTTTTAGGCTTTCCCCTTGGCGGCCAGGTAGGTGCACCCACACATGTGAGGTACCGTTTTCATCGGGACACCTGTGGGAACGCGTGACGGTAGGCCATGTGTTGTTGGGGGCGTGTTTCGATGGGTGCGTCAAGCGAAATGTGCGGAAAATGCGTTTTTTTCCCCAAATTTCGGAATTTGCGGGGGTGTCTGGGTAATAAATTCTGGGGCGATGTGCGCAAATCATACCTCTGCGGATTCCCACGGGTGTCCTCTTTTCGGAAATGCATGGGGTTCCCCGTTTTCCTTGGTGGCTTGGACACCCGAGGCCCATATCTGTACGTTGTGCCGGTCGGCAGAATGTCTGAGATTTCGCTCTGAAAACAGACTTGGGGTTACTTGTGTTTTAGGCTTTCCCCTTGGCGGCCAGGTAGGTGCACCCACACATGTGAGGTACCGTTTTCATCGGGACACCTGTGGGAACGCGTGACGGTAGGCCATGTGTTGTTGGGGGCGTGTTTCGATGGGTGCGTCAAGCGAAATGTGCGGAAAATGTGTTTTTTTCCCCAAATTTCGGACTTTGCGGGGGTGTCTGGGTAAAAAATTCTGGGGCGATGTGCGCAAATCATACCTCTGCAGATTCCCATGGGTGTCCTCCTTTCGAAAATGCATGGGGTTCCCTGTTTTCCTCGGTGGCTTGGACACCCGAGGCCCATATCTGTACGTTGTGCCGGTCGGCAGAATGTCTGAGATTTCCCTCTGAAAACAGACTTGGGGTTACTTGTGTTTTAGGCTTTCCCCTTGGCGGCCAGGTAGGTGCATCCACACATGTGAGGTACCGTTTTCATCGGGACACCTGTGGGAACGCGTGATGGTAGGCCATGTGTTGTTGGGGGCGTGTTTCGATGGGTGCGTCAAGCGAAATGTGCGGAAAATGCATTTTTTCCACCAAATTTCGGACTTTGCAGGGCTGTCTGGGTAAAAAATTCTGGGGCGATGTGCGCAAATCATACCTCGGCGGATTCCCACGGGTGTCCTCTTTTCGGAAATGCATGGGGTTCCCTGTTTTCCTCGGTGGCTTGGACATCCGAGGCCCATATCTGTACGTTGTGCTGGTCGGCAGAATGTCTGAGATTTCCCTATGAAAACAGACTTGGGGTTACTTGTGTTTTAGGCTTTCCCCTTGGCGGCCAGGTAGGTGCACCCACACATGTGAGGTACTGTTTTCATCGGGACACCTGTGGGAACGCGTGACGGTAGGCCATGTGTTGTTGGGGGCGTGTTTCGATGGGTGCGTCGAGCAAAATGTGCGGAAAAAGCTTTTTTTTCCCCACATTTCGGACTTTGCGGGGCTGTCTGGGTAATAAATTCTGGGGCGATGTGCGCAAATCATACCTCTGCGGATTCCCACGGGTGTCCTCTTTTCGGAAATGCATGGGGTTCCCTGTTTTCCTCGGTGGCTTGGACACCCGAGGCCCAGATCTGTACATTGTGCCGGTCAGCAGAATGTCTGAGATTTCCCTCTGAAAACAGACTTGGGGTTACTTGTGTTTTAGGCTTTCCCCTTGGCGGCCAGGTAGGTGCACCCACACATGTGAGGTACCGTTTTCATCGGGACACCTGTAGGAACGCGGGACGGTAGGCCATGTGTTGTTGGGGGCGTGTTTCGATGGGTGCGTCGAGCGAAATGTGCGGAAAAAGCGTTTTTTTCCCCACATTTCGGACTTTGCAGGGCTGTCTGGGTAATAAATTCTGGGGCGATGTGCGCAAATCATACCTCTGCGGATTCCCACGGGTGTCCTCTTTTCAGAAATGCATGGGGTTCCCTGTTTTCCTCGGTGGCTTGGACACCCGAGGCCCAGATCTGTACATTGTGCCGGTCAGCAGAATGTCTGAGATTTCGCTCTGAAAACAGACTTGGGGTTACGTGTTTTAGGCTTTCCCCTTGGCGGCCAGGTAGGTGCACCCACACATGTGGGGTACCGTTTTCATCGGGACACCTGTGGGAACGCATAACGGTAGGCCATGTGTTGTTTGGGGCGTGTTTCGATGGGTGCGCTGAGCGAAATGTCTGGAAAATGCGTTTTTTCCCCCACATTTTGGAATTTGCGGGGGTGTCTGGGTAATAAATTCTGGGGCGATGTGCGCAAATCATACCTCTGCGGATTCCCACGGGTGTCCTCTTTTCGGAAATGCATGGGGTTCCCTGTTTTCCTCGGTGGCTTGGACACCCGAGGCCCATATCTGTACGTTGTGCCAGTTGGCAGAATGGCTGAGATTCCCCTCTGCAAACAGGCTGGGGGTTGCTTGCGTTTTCGGCTTGCCCCTTGCCAGCCAGGTAGGTGCACCCACACATGTGAGGTACCGTTTTCATCGGGACACCGGTGGGAACGCGTGACGGTAGACCTTGTGTTGTTGGGGGAGTGTTTCGATGGGTGCGTCGAGCAAAATGTGGAGAAAAAGCATTTTTTCCCCACATTTCGGACTTTGCAGGGCTGTCCGGGTAATAAATTCTGGGGCGATGTGCACAAATCATACCTCTGCGGATTCCCACGGGTGTCTTCTTTTCGGAAATGCATGGGGTTCCCTGTTTTCCTCTGTGGCTTGGACACCCGAGGCCCATATCTGTACGTTGTGCCGGTCGGCAGAATGTCTGAGATTTCGCTCTGAAAACAGACTTGGGGTTACTTGTGTTTTAGGCTTTCCCCTTGGCGGCCAGGTATGTGCACCCACACATGTGGGGTACCGTTTTCATTGGGGCACCTGTGGGAACGCGTGACAGTAGGCCATGTGTTGTTGGGGGCGTGTTTCGATGGGTGCGCCGAGCGAAATGTCTGGAAAATGCGTTTTTTTCCCCACATTTCGGACTTTGAGGGGGTGCCTGGGTAATAAATTCTGGGGCAATGTGCGCAAATCATACCTCTGCGGATTCACACGGGTGTCTTCTTTTCGGAAATGCATGGGGTTCCCTGTTTTCCTTGGTGGCTTGGACACCCGAGGCCCATATCTGTATGTTGTGCCGGTCGGCAGAATGGCTGAGATTCCCCTCTGCAAACAGACTGGGGGTTGCTTGCGTTTTCGGCTTGCCCCTTGCCAGCCAGGTAGGTTCACCCACACATGTGAGGTACCGTTTTCATCGGGACACCTGTGGGAACGCGGGACGGTAGGCCATGTGTTGTTGGGGGCGTGTTTCGATGGGTGCGCCGAGCGAAATGTCTGGAAAATGCGTTTTTTTCCCCACATTTCGGACTTTGCGGGGGTGTCTGGGTAATAAATTCTGGGGCGATGTGCGCAAATCATACCTCTGCGGATTCCCACGGGTGTCCTCTTTTCGGAAATGCATGGGGTTCCCTGTTTTCCTCGGTGGCTTGGACACCCGAGGCCCATATCTGTACGTTGTGCCAGTCGGCAGAATGGCTGAGATTCCCCTCTGCAAACAGGCTGGGAGTTGCTTGCGTTTTCGGCTTGCCCCTTGCCAGCCAGGAAGATGCACCCACACATGTGAGGTACCGTTTTCATCGGGACACCTGTGGGAACGCGTGACGGTAGGCCATGTGTTGTTGAGGGCGTGTTTCGATGGGTGCGTCGAGCGAAATGTGCGGAAAAAGCATTATTTTCACCACATTTCGGACTTTGCAGGGCTGTCTGGGTAATAAATTCTGGGGCGATGTGCGCAAATCATACCTCTGCGGATTCCCACGGGTGTCCTCTTTTGGGAAATGCATGGGGTTCCCTGTTTTCCTCGGTGGCTTGGACATCCGAGGCCCATATCTGTACGTTGTGCCGGTCGGCAGAATGTCTGAGATTTCCCTCTGAAAACAGACTTGGGGTTACTTGTGTTTTAGGCTTTCCCCTTGGCGGCCAGGTAGGTGCACCCACACATGTGAGGTACCGTTTTCATCGGAACACCTGTGGGAATGCGTGACGGTAGGCCATGTGTTGTTGGGGGCGTGTTTCGATGGGTGCGTCGAGCGAAATGTGCGGAAAAAGCATTTTTTTCCCCATATTTCGGACTTTGCGGGGCTGTCTGGGTAATAAAATCTGGGGCGATGTGCGCAAATCATACCTCTACGGATTCCCACGGGTGTCCTCTTTTCGGAAATGCATGGGGTTCCCTGTTTTCCTAGGTGGCTTGGACACCCGAGGCCCATATCTGTACGTTGTGCCGGTCGGCAGAATGTCTGACATTTCGCTCTGAAAACAGACTTGGGGTTAATTGTATTTTAGGCTTTCCCCTTGGCGGCCAGGTAGGTGCACCCACACATGTGGGGTACCATTTTCATCGGGACACCTGTGGGAACGCGGGACGGGAGGCCATGTGTTGTTGGGGGCGTGTTTCGATGGGTGCGCCGAGTGAAATCTCTGGAAAATGCGTTTTTTTCCCCACATTTCGGACTTTGCGGGGGTGTCTAGGTAATAAATTCTGGGGCGATGTGCGCAAATCATACCACAGCGGATTCCGACGGGTGTCCTCTTTTCGGAAATGCATGGGGTTCCCCGTTTTCCTGGGTGGCTTGGACAGCCGAGGCCCATATCTGTACGTTGTGCTGGTCGGCAGAATGTCTGAGATTTCGCTCTGAAAACAGACTTGGGGTTACATGTGTTTTAGGCTTTCTCCTTGGCGGCCAGGTAGGTGCACCCACACATGTGAGGTAACGTTTTCATCGGGACACCTGTGGGAACGCGTGACGGTAGGCCATGTGTTGCTGGGGGCGTGTTTCGATGGGTGCGTCGAGCGAAATGGGCGGAAAAGGTGTTTTTTCCCCCACATTTCGGACTTTGCGGGGCTGTCTGGGTAATAAATTCTGGGGCGATGTGCACAAATCATACCTCTGCGGATTCCCACGGGTGTCCTCTTTTCGGAAATGCATGGGGTTCCCTGTTTTCCTTGGTGGCTTGGACACCCGAGGCCCATATCTGTACGTTGTGCCTGTCGGCAGAATGGCTGAGATTCCCCTCTGCAAAAATGGCTGGGGGTTGCTTGCGTTTTAGGCTTGCCCCTTGCCAGCCAGGTAGGTGCACCCACACATGTGAGGTACCGTTTTCATCGGGACACCTGTGGGAACGCGTGACAGTAGGCCATGTGTTGTTGGGGGCGTGTTTCGATGGGTGCGTCGAGCGAAATGTGCGGAAAAAGCGTTTTTTCCCCCACATTTCGGACTTTGCGGGGCTGTCTGGGTAATAAATTCTGGGGCGATGTGCGCAAATCATACCTCTGCGGATTCCCACGGGTGTCCTCTTTTCGGAAATGCATGGGGTTCCCTGTTTTCCTTGGTGGCTTGGACACCCGAGGCCCATATCTGTATGTTGTGCCGGTCGGCAGAATGGCTGAGATTCCCCGCTGCAAACAGACTGGGGGTTGCTTGCGTTTTCGGCTTGCCCCTTGCCAGCCAGGTAGGTGCACCCACGAATGTGAGGTACCGTTTTCATCGGGACACCTGTGGGAACGCGGGACGGTAGGCCATGTGTTGTTGGGGGCGTGTTTCGATGGGTGCGCCGAGCGAAATGTCTGGAAAATGCGTTTTTTTCCCCACATTTCGGACTTTGCGGGGGTGTCTGGGTAATAAATTCTGGGGCGATGTGCGCAAATCATACCTCTGCGGATTCCCACGGGTGTCCTCTTTTCGGAAATGCATGGGGTTCCCTGTTTTCCTTGGTGGCTTGGACACCCGAGGCCCATATCTGTATGTTGTGCCGGTCGGCAGAATGGCTAAGATTCCCCTCTGCAAACAGACTGGGGGTTGCTTGTGTTTTCGGCTTGCCCCTTGCCAGCCATGTAGGTGCACCCACGCATGTGAGGTACCGTTTTCATCGGGACACCTGTGGGAACGCGGGACGGTAGGCCATGTGTTGTTGGGGGCGTGTTTAGATGGGTGCGTCGAGCGAAATGTGCGGAAAAAGCGTTTTTTTCCCCGACTTTTCGGACTTTGCGGGGCTGTCTGGGTAATAAATTCTGGGGCGATGTGCGCAAATCATACCTCTGCGGATTCCCACGGGTGTCCTCTTTTCGGAAATGCATGGGGTTCCCTGTTTTCCTCAGTGGCTTGGACACCCGAGGCCCATATCTGTACATTGTGCCGGTCGGCAGAAAGTCTGAGATTTCCCTCTGAAAACAGACTTGGGGTTACTTGTGTTTTAGGCTTTCCCCTTGGCGGCCAGGTAGGTGCACCCACACATGTGAGGTACCGTTTTCATCGGGACACCTGTGGGAACGCGTGACGGTAGGCCATGTGTTGTTGGGGGCGTGTTTCGATGGGTGCGTCAAGCGAAATATGCGGAAAATGCATTTTTTTCCCCAAATTTCAGACTTTGCGGGGCTGTCTGGGTAAAAAATTCTGGGGCGATGTGCGCAAATCATACCTCTGCGGATTCCCACGGGTGTCCTTTTTTCGGAAATGCATGGGGTTCCCTGTTTTCCTCGGTGGCTTGGACACCCGAGGCCCATATCTGTCGTTGTGCCGGTCGGCAGAATGTCTGAGATTTCCCTCTGAAAACAGACTTGGGGTTACTTGTGTTTTAGGCTTTCCCCTTGGCGGCCAGGTAGGTGCACCCACACATGTGAGGTACCGTTTTCATCGGGACACCTGTGGGAACGCGTGACGGTAAGCCATGTGTTGTTGGGGGCGTGTTTCGATGGGTGCGTCGAGCAAATTGTGCAGAAAAAGCGTTTTTATCCCCACATTTCGGACTTTGAGGGGCTGTCTGGGTAATAAATTCTGGGGCGATGTGCGCAAATCATACCTCTGCGGATTCCCACGGGTGTCCTCTTTACGGAAATGCATGGGGTTCCCTGTTTTCCTTGGTGGCTTGGACACCCGAAGCCCAGATCTGTACATTGTGCCGGTCAGCAGAATGTCTGAGATTTCCCTCTGAAAACAGACTTGGGGTTACTTGTGTTTTAGGCTTTCCCCTTGGCGGCCAGGTAGGTGCATCCACACATGTGAGGTACCGTTTTCATCGGGACACCTGTGGGAACGCGTGATGGTAGGCCATGTGTTGTTGGGGGCGTGTTTCGATGGGTGCGTCAAGCGAAATGTGCGGAAAATGCGTTTTTTCCACCAAATTTCGGACTTTGCAGGGCTGTCTGGGTAAAAAATTCTGGGGCGATGTGCGCAAATCATACCTCTGCGCATTCCCACGGGTGTCCTCTTTTCGGAAATGCATGGGGTTCCCTGTTTTCCTCGGTGGCTTGGACATCCGAGGCCCATATCTGTACGTTGTGCCGGTCGGCAGAATGTCTGAGATTTCCCTCTGAAAACAGACTTGGGGTTACTTGTGTTTTAGGCTTTCCCCTTGGCGGCCAGGTAGGTGCATCCACACATGTGAGGTACCGTTTTCGTCGGGACACCTGTGGGAACGCGTGATGGTAGGCCATGTGTTGTTGGGGGCGTGTTTCGATGGGTGCGTCAAGCGAAATGTGCGGAAAATGCGTTTTTTCCACCAAATTTCGGACTTTGCAGGGCTGTCTGGGTAAAAAATTCTGGGGCGATGTGCGCAAATCATACCTCGGCGGATTCCCACGGGTGTCCTCTTTTCGGAAATGCATGGGGTTCCCTGTTTTCCTCGGTGGCTTGGACATCCGAGGCCCATATCTGTACGTTGTGCTGGTCGGCAGAATGTCTGAGATTTCCCTATGAAAACAGACTTGGGGTTACTTGTGTTTTAGGCTTTCCCCTTGCCAGGTAGGTGCACCCACCCATGTGAGGTACCGTTTTCATCGGGACACCTGTGGGAACGCGTGACGGTAGGCCATGTGTTGTTGGGGGCGTGTTTCGATGGGTGCGTCGAGCAAAATGTGCGGAAAAAGCTTTTTTTTCCCCACATTTCGGACTTTGCGGGGCTGTCTGGGTAATAATTTCTGGGGCGATGTGCACAAATCATACCTCTGCGGATTCCCACGGGTGTCCTCTTTTCGGAAATGCATGGGGTTCCCTGTTTTCCTCGGTGGCTTGGACACCCGAGGCCCAGATCTGTACATTGTGCCGGTCAGCAGAATGTCTGAGATTTCCCTCTGAAAACAGACTTGGGGTTACTTGTGTTTTAGGCTTTCCCCTTGGCGGCCAGGTAGGTGCACCCACACATGTGAGGTACCCTTTTCATCGGGACACCTGTAGGAACGCGGGACGGTAGGCCATGTGTTGTTGGGGGCGTGTTTCGATGGGTGCGTCGAGCGAAATGTGCGGAAAAAGCGTTTTTTTCCCCACATTTCGGACTTTGCAGGGCTGTCTGGGTAATAAATTCTGGGGCGATGTGCGCAAATCATACCTCTGCGGATTCCCACGGGTGTCCTCTTTTCAGAAATGCATGGGGTTCCCTGTTTTCCTCAGTGGCTTGGACACCCGAGGCCCAGATCTGTACATTGTGCCGGTCAGCAGAATGTCTGAGATTTCCCTCTGAAAACAGACTTGGGGTTACTTGTGTTTTAGGCTTTCCCCTTGGCGGCCAGGTAGGTGCACCCACACATGTGAGGTACCGTTTTCATCGGGACACCTGTGGGAACGCGTGACGGTAGGCCATGTGCTGTTGGGGGCGTGTTCCGATGGGTACGTCGAGCGAAATGTGCGGAAAAGGCGTTTCTTTCCCGACATTTCGGACTTTGCGGGGCTATCTGGGTAATAAATTCTGGGGCGATGTGCGCAAATCATACCTCTGCGTATTCCCACGGGTGTCCTCTTTTCGGAAATGCATGGGGATCCCTGTTTTCCTCGGTGGCTTGGACACCCGAGGCCCATATCTGTACGTTGTGCCGGTCGGCAGAATGTCTGAGATTTGGCTCTGAAAACAGACTTGGGGTTACGTGTTTTAGGCTTTCCCCTTGGCGGCCAGGTAGGTGCACCCACACATGTGGGGTACCGTTTTCATCGGGACACCTGTGGGAACGCATGACGGTAGGCCATGTGTTGTTGGGGGCGTGTTTCGATGGGTGCGCTGAGCGAAATGTCTGGAAAATGCGTTTTTTTCCCCACATTTCGGAATTTGCGGGGGTGTCTGGGTAATAAATTCTGGGGCGATGTGCGCAAATCATACCTCTGCGGATTCCCACGGGTGTCCTCTTTTCGGAAATGCATGGGGTTCCCTGTTTTCCTTGGTGGCTTGGACACCCGAGGCCCATATCTGTATGTTGTGCCGGTCGGCAGAATGGCTGAGATTCCCCTCTGCAAACAGACTGGGGGTTGATTGCGTTTTCGGCTTGCCCCTTGCCAGCCAGGTAGGTGCACCCACACATGTGAGGTACCGTTTTCATCGGGACACCGGTGGGAACGCGTGACGGTAGACCATGTGTTGTTGGGGGAGTGTTTCGATGGGTGCGTCGAGCAAAATGTGGAGAAAAAGCATTTTTTCCCCACATTTCGGACTTTGCAGGGCTGTCCGGGTAATAAATTCTGGGGCGATGTGCACAAATCATACCTCTGCGGATTCCCACGGGTGTCTTCTTTTCGGAAATGCATGGGGTTCCCTGTTTTCCTCTGTGGCTTGGACACCCGAGGCCCATATCTGTACGTTGTGCCGGTCGGCAGAATGTCTGAGATTTCGCTCTGAAAACAGACTTGGGGTTACTTGTGTTTTAGGCTTTCCCCTTGCCAGCCAGGTAGGTGCACCCACGCATGTGAGGTACCGTTTTCATTGGGGCACCTGTGGGAACGCGTGACAGTAGGCCATGTGTTGTTGGGGGCGTGTTTCGATGGGTGCTCCGAGCGAAATGTCTGGAAAATGCGTTTTTTTCCCCCACATTTCGGACTTTGCGGGGGTGTCTGGGTAATAAATTCTGGGGCGATGTGCGCAAATCATACCTCTGCGGATTCCCACGGGTGTCCTCTTTTCGGAAATGCATGGGGTTCCCTGTTTTCCTCGGTGGCTTGGACACCCGAGGCCCATATCTGTACGTTGTGCCAGTCGGCAGAATGGCTGAGATTCCCCTCTGCAAACAGGCTGGGAGTTGCTTGCGTTTTCGGCTTGCCCCTTGCCAGCCAGGAAGGTGCACCCACACATGTGAGGTACCGTTTTCATCGGGAGACCTGTGGGAACGCGTGACGGTAGGCCATGTGTTGTTGAGGGCGTGTTTCGAAGGGTGCGTCGAGCGAACTGTGCGGAAAAAGCATTTTTTTCACCACATTTCGGACTTTGCAGGGCTGTCTGGGTAATAAATTCTGGGGCGATGTGCACAAATCATACCTCTGCGGATTCCCACGGGTGTCCCCTTTTCGGAAATGCATGGGGTTCCCTGTTTTCCTCGGTGGCTTGGACACCCGAGGCCCATATCTGTACGTTGTGCCGGTCGGCAGAATGTCTGAGATTTCGCTCTGAAAACAGACTTGGGGTTACTTGTGTTTTAGGCTTTCCCCTTGGCGGCCAGGTAGGTGCACCCACACATGTGGGGTACCGTTTTCATCGGGACACCTGTGGGAACGCGGGACGGTAGGCCATGTGTTGTTGGGGGCGTGTTTCGATGGGTGCGTTGAGCGAACTGTGCGGAAAAAGCATTTTTTTCCCCACATTTCGGACTTTGCAGGGCTGTCTGGGTAAAAATTCTGGGGCGATGTGCACAAATCATACCTCTGCGGATTCCCACGGGTGTCCTCTTTTCGGAAATGCATGGGGTTCCCTGTTTTCCTCGGTGGCTTGGACACCCGAGGCCCATATCTGTACGTTGTGCCGGTCGGCAGAATGTCTGACATTTCGCTCTGAAAACAGACTTGGGGTTAATTGTATTTTATGCTTTCCCCTTGGCGGCCAGGTAGGTGCACCCACACATGTGGGGTACCATTTTCATCGGGACACCTGTGGGAACGCGGGACGGTAGGCCATGTGTTGTTGGGGGCGTGTTTCGATGGGTGCGCCGAGTGAAATCTCTGGAAAATGCGTTTTTTTCCCCACATTTCGGACTTTGCGGGGGTGTCTAGGTAATAAATTCTGGGGCGATGTGCGCAAATCATACCACAGCGGATTCCGACGGGTGTCCTCTTTTCGGAAATGCATGGGGTTCCCCGTTTTCCTGGGTGGCTTCGACAGCCGAGGCCCATATCTGTACGTTGTGCTGGTCGGCAGAATGTCTGAGATTTCGCTCTGAAAACAGACTTGGGGTTACTTGTGTTTTAGGCTTTCTCCTTGGCGGCCAGGTAGGTGCACCCACACATGTGAGGTACCGTTTTCATCGGGACACCTGTGGGAACGCGTGACGGTAGGCCATGTGTTGCTGGGGGCGTGTTTCGATGGGTGCGTCGAGCGAAATGGGCGGAAAAGGTGTTTTTTCCCCCACATTTCGGACTTTGCGGGGCTGTCTGGGTAATAAATTCTGGGGCGATGTGCGCAAATCATACCTCTGCGGATTCCCACGGGTGTCCTCTTTTCGGAAATGCATGGGGTTCCCTGTTTTCCTTCGTGGCTTGGACACCCGAGGCCCATATCTGTATGTTGTGCCGGTCGGCAGAATGGCTGAGATTCCCCTCTGCAAACAGACTGGGGGTTGCTTGCGTTTTCGGCTTGCCCCTTGCCAGCCAGGTAGGTGCACCCACGCATGTGAGGTACCGTTTTCATCGGGACACCTGTGGGAACGCGGGACGGTAGGCCATGTGTTGCTGGGGGCGTGTTTCGATGGGTGCGTCGAGCGAAATGGGCGGAAAAGGTGTTTTTTTCCCCACATTTCGGACTTTGCGGGGGTGTCTGGGTAATAAATTCTGGGGCGATGTGCGCAAATCATACCTCTGCGGATTCCCACGGGTGTCCTCTTTTCGGAAATGCATGGGGTTCCCTGTTTTCCTTCGTGGCTTGGACACCCGAGGCCCATATCTGTATGTTGTGCCGGTCGGCAGAATGGCTGAGATTCCCCTCTGCAAACAGACTGGGATTTGCTTGCGTTTTCGGCTTGCCCCTTGCCAGCCATGTAGGTGCACCCACACATGTGAGGTACCGTTTTCATCGGGACACCTGTGGGAACGCGGGACGGTAGGCCATGTGTTGTTGGGGGCATGTTTAGATGGGTGCGTCGAGCGAAATGTGCGGAAAAAGCATTTTTTTCCCTGACTTTTCGGACTTTGCGGGGCTGTCTGGGTAATAAATTCTGGGGCGATGTGCGCAAATCATACCTCTGCGGATTCCCACGGGTGTCCTCTTTTCGGAAATGCATGGGGTTCCCTGTTTTCCTCGGTGGCTTGGACACCCGAGGCCCATATCTGTACGTTGTGCCGGTCGGCAGAATGTCTGAGATTTCCCTCTGAAAACAGACTTGGGGTTACTTGTGTTTTAGGCTTTCCCCTTGGCGGCCAGGTAGGTGCACCCACACATGTGAGGTACCGTTTTCATCGGGACACCTGTGGGAACGCGTGACGGTAGGCCATGTGTTGTTGGGGGCGTGTTTCGATGGGTGCGTCAAGCGAAATGTGCGGAAAATGCGTTTTTTTCCCCAAATTTCGGAATTTGCGGGGGTGTCTGGGTAATAAATTCTGGGGCGATGTGCGCAAATCATACCTCTGCGGATTCCCACGGGTGTCCTCTTTTCGGAAATGCATGGGGTTCCCCGTTTTCCTTGGTGGCTTGGACACCCGAGGCCCATATCTGTACGTTGTGCCGGTCGGCAGAATGTCTGAGATTTCGCTCTGAAAACAGACTTGGGGTTACTTGTGTTTTAGGCTTTCCCCTTGGCGGCCAGGTAGGTGCACCCACACATGTGAGGTACCGTTTTCATCGGGACACCTGTGGGAACGCGTGACGGTAGGCCATGTGTTGTTGGGGGCGTGTTTCGATGGGTGCGTCAAGCGAAATGTGCGGAAAATGTGTTTTTTTCCCCAAATTTCGGACTTTGCGGGGGTGTCTGGGTAAAAAATTCTGGGGCGATGTGCGCAAATCATACCTCTGCAGATTCCCATGGGTGTCCTCCTTTCGAAAATGCATGGGGTTCCCTGTTTTCCTCGGTGGCTTGGACACCCGAGGCCCATATCTGTACGTTGTGCCGGTCGGCAGAATGTCTGAGATTTCCCTCTGAAAACAGACTTGGGGTTACTTGTGTTTTAGGCTTTCCCCTTGGCGGCCAGGTAGGTGCATCCACACATGTGAGGTACCGTTTTCATCGGGACACCTGTGGGAACGCGTGATGGTAGGCCATGTGTTGTTGGGGGCGTGTTTCGATGGGTGCGTCAAGCGAAATGTGCGGAAAATGCATTTTTTCCACCAAATTTCGGACTTTGCAGGGCTGTCTGGGTAAAAAATTCTGGGGCGATGTGCGCAAATCATACCTCGGCGGATTCCCACGGGTGTCCTCTTTTCGGAAATGCATGGGGTTCCCTGTTTTCCTCGGTGGCTTGGACATCCGAGGCCCATATCTGTACGTTGTGCTGGTCGGCAGAATGTCTGAGATTTCCCTATGAAAACAGACTTGGGGTTACTTGTGTTTTAGGCTTTCCCCTTGGCGGCCAGGTAGGTGCACCCACACATGTGAGGTACTGTTTTCATCGGGACACCTGTGGGAACGCGTGACGGTAGGCCATGTGTTGTTGGGGGCGTGTTTCGATGGGTGCGTCGAGCAAAATGTGCGGAAAAAGCTTTTTTTTCCCCACATTTCGGACTTTGCGGGGCTGTCTGGGTAATAAATTCTGGGGCGATGTGCGCAAATCATACCTCTGCGGATTCCCACGGGTGTCCTCTTTTCGGAAATGCATGGGGTTCCCTGTTTTCCTCGGTGGCTTGGACACCCGAGGCCCAGATCTGTACATTGTGCCGGTCAGCAGAATGTCTGAGATTTCCCTCTGAAAACAGACTTGGGGTTACTTGTGTTTTAGGCTTTCCCCTTGGCGGCCAGGTAGGTGCACCCACACATGTGAGGTACCGTTTTCATCGGGACACCTGTAGGAACGCGGGACGGTAGGCCATGTGTTGTTGGGGGCGTGTTTCGATGGGTGCGTCGAGCGAAATGTGCGGAAAAAGCGTTTTTTTCCCCACATTTCGGACTTTGCAGGGCTGTCTGGGTAATAAATTCTGGGGCGATGTGCGCAAATCATACCTCTGCGGATTCCCACGGGTGTCCTCTTTTCAGAAATGCATGGGGTTCCCTGTTTTCCTCGGTGGCTTGGACACCCGAGGCCCAGATCTGTACATTGTGCCGGTCAGCAGAATGTCTGAGATTTCGCTCTGAAAACAGACTTGGGGTTACGTGTTTTAGGCTTTCCCCTTGGCGGCCAGGTAGGTGCACCCACACATGTGGGGTACCGTTTTCATCGGGACACCTGTGGGAACGCATAACGGTAGGCCATGTGTTGTTTGGGGCGTGTTTCGATGGGTGCGCTGAGCGAAATGTCTGGAAAATGCGTTTTTTCCCCCACATTTTGGAATTTGCGGGGGTGTCTGGGTAATAAATTCTGGGGCGATGTGCGCAAATCATACCTCTGCGGATTCCCACGGGTGTCCTCTTTTCGGAAATGCATGGGGTTCCCTGTTTTCCTCGGTGGCTTGGACACCCGAGGCCCATATCTGTACGTTGTGCCAGTTGGCAGAATGGCTGAGATTCCCCTCTGCAAACAGGCTGGGGGTTGCTTGCGTTTTCGGCTTGCCCCTTGCCAGCCAGGTAGGTGCACCCACACATGTGAGGTACCGTTTTCATCGGGACACCGGTGGGAACGCGTGACGGTAGACCTTGTGTTGTTGGGGGAGTGTTTCGATGGGTGCGTCGAGCAAAATGTGGAGAAAAAGCATTTTTTCCCCACATTTCGGACTTTGCAGGGCTGTCCGGGTAATAAATTCTGGGGCGATGTGCACAAATCATACCTCTGCGGATTCCCACGGGTGTCTTCTTTTCGGAAATGCATGGGGTTCCCTGTTTTCCTCTGTGGCTTGGACACCCGAGGCCCATATCTGTACGTTGTGCCGGTCGGCAGAATGTCTGAGATTTCGCTCTGAAAACAGACTTGGGGTTACTTGTGTTTTAGGCTTTCCCCTTGGCGGCCAGGTATGTGCACCCACACATGTGGGGTACCGTTTTCATTGGGGCACCTGTGGGAACGCGTGACAGTAGGCCATGTGTTGTTGGGGGCGTGTTTCGATGGGTGCGCCGAGCGAAATGTCTGGAAAATGCGTTTTTTTCCCCACATTTCGGACTTTGAGGGGGTGCCTGGGTAATAAATTCTGGGGCAATGTGCGCAAATCATACCTCTGCGGATTCACACGGGTGTCTTCTTTTCGGAAATGCATGGGGTTCCCTGTTTTCCTTGGTGGCTTGGACACCCGAGGCCCATATCTGTATGTTGTGCCGGTCGGCAGAATGGCTGAGATTCCCCTCTGCAAACAGACTGGGGGTTGCTTGCGTTTTCGGCTTGCCCCTTGCCAGCCAGGTAGGTTCACCCACACATGTGAGGTACCGTTTTCATCGGGACACCTGTGGGAACGCGGGACGGTAGGCCATGTGTTGTTGGGGGCGTGTTTCGATGGGTGCGCCGAGCGAAATGTCTGGAAAATGCGTTTTTTTCCCCACATTTCGGACTTTGCGGGGGTGTCTGGGTAATAAATTCTGGGGCGATGTGCGCAAATCATACCTCTGCGGATTCCCACGGGTGTCCTCTTTTCGGAAATGCATGGGGTTCCCTGTTTTCCTCGGTGGCTTGGACACCCGAGGCCCATATCTGTACGTTGTGCCAGTCGGCAGAATGGCTGAGATTCCCCTCTGCAAACAGGCTGGGAGTTGCTTGCGTTTTCGGCTTGCCCCTTGCCAGCCAGGAAGATGCACCCACACATGTGAGGTACCGTTTTCATCGGGACACCTGTGGGAACGCGTGACGGTAGGCCATGTGTTGTTGAGGGCGTGTTTCGATGGGTGCGTCGAGCGAAATGTGCGGAAAAAGCATTATTTTCACCACATTTCGGACTTTGCAGGGCTGTCTGGGTAATAAATTCTGGGGCGATGTGCACAAATCATACCTCTGCGGATTCCCACGGGTGTCCCCTTTTCGGAAATGCATGGGGTTCCCTGTTTTCCTCGGTGGCTTGGACACCCGAGGCCCATATCTGTACGTTGTGCCGGTCGGCAGAATGTCTGAGATTTCGCTCTGAAAACAGACTTGGGGTTACTTGTGTTTTAGGCTTTCCCCTTGGCGGCCAGGTAGGTGCACCCACACATGTGGGGTACCGTTTTCATCGGGACACCTGTGGGAACGCGGGACGGTAGGCCATGTGTTGTTGGGGGCGTGTTTCGATGGGTGCGTTGAGCGAACTGTGCGGAAAAAGCATTTTTTTCCCCACATTTCGGACTTTGCAGGGCTGTCTGGGTAATAAATTCTGGGGCGATGTGCACAAATCATACCTCTGCGGATTCCCACGGGTGTCCTCTTTTCGGAAATGCATGGGGTTCCCTGTTTTCCTCGGTGGCTTGGACACCCGAGGCCCATATCTGTACGTTGTGCCGGTCGGCAGAATGTCTGACATTTCGCTCTGAAAACAGACTTGGGGTTAATTGTATTTTAGGCTTTCCCCTTGGCGGCCAGGTAGGTGCACCCACACATGTGGGGTACCATTTTCATCGGGACACCTGTGGGAACGCGGGACGGTAGGCCATGTGTTGTTGGGGGCGTGTTTCGATGGGTGCGCCCAGTGAAATCTCTGGAAAATGCGTTTTTTCCCCACATTTCGGACTTTGCGGGGGTGTCTAGGTAATAAATTCTGGGGCGATGTGCGCAAATCATACCACAGCGGATTCCGACGGGTGTCCTCTTTTCGGAAATGCATGGGGTTCCCCGTTTTCCTGGGTGGCTTCGACAGCCGAGGCCCATATCTGTACGTTGTGCTGGTCGGCAGAATGTCTGAGATTTCGCTCTGAAAACAGACTTGGGGTTACTTGTGTTTTAGGCTTTCTCCTTGGCGGCCAGGTAGGTGCACCCACACATGTGAGGTACCGTTTTCATCGGGACACCTGTGGGAACGCGTGACGGTAGGCCATGTGTTGCTGGGGGCGTGTTTCGATGGGTGCGTCGAGCGAAATGGGCGGAAAAGGTGTTTTTTCCCCCACATTTCGGACTTTGCGGGGCTGTCTGGGTAATAAATTCTGGGGCGATGTGCGCAAATCATGCCTCGGCGGATTCCCACGGGTGTCCTCTTTTCGGAAATGCATGGGGTTCCCTGTTTTCATCGGTGGCTTGGACACCCGAGGCCCATATCTGTACGTTGTGCCGGTCGGCAGAATGGCTGAGATTCCCCTCTGCAAAAATGGCTGGGGGTTGCTTGCGTTTTCGGCTTGCCCCTTGCCAGCCAGGTAGGTGCACCCACACATGTGAGGTACCGTTTTCATCGGGACACCTGTGGGAACGCGTGACAGTAGGCCATGTGTTGTTGGGGGCGTGTTTCGATGGGTGCGTCGAGCGAAATGTGCGGAAAAAGCGTTTTTTCCCCACATTTCGGACTTTGCGGGGCTGTCTGGGTAATAAATTCTGGGGCGATGTGCGCAAATCATACCTCTGCGGATTCCCACGGGTGTCCTCTTTTCGGAAATGCATGGGGTTCTCTGTTTTCCTTGGTGGCTTGGACACCCGAGGCCCATATCTGTATGTTGTGCCGGTCGGCAGAATGGCTAAGATTCCCCTCTGCAAACAGACTGGGAGTTGCTTGCGTTTTCGGCTTGCCCCTTGCCAGCCATGTAGGTGCACCCACACATGTGAGGTACCGTTTTCATCGGGACACCTGTGGGAACGCGGGACGGTAGGCCATGTGTTGTTGGGGGCATGTTTAGATGGGTGCGTCGAGCGAAATGTGCGCAAAAAGCGTTTTTTTCCCCGACTTTTCGGACTTTGCGGGGCTGTCTGGGTAATAAATTCTGGGGCGATGTGCGCAAATCATACCTCTGCGGATTCCCACGGGTGTCCTCTTTTCGGAAATGCATGGGGTTCCCTGTTTTCCTCGGTGGCTTGGACACCCGAGGCCCATATCTGTACGTTGTGCCGGTCGGCAGAATGTCTGAGATTTCCCTCTGAAAACAGACTTGGGGTTACTTGTGTTTTAGGCTTTCCCCTTGGCGGCCAGGTAGGTGCACCCACACATGTGAGGTACCGTTTTCATCGGGACACCTGTGGGAACGCGTGACGGTAGGCCATGTGTTGTTGGGGGCGTGTTTCGATGGGTGCGTCAAGCGAAATGTGCGGAAAATGCGTTTTTTTCCCCAAATTTCGGAATTTGCGGGGGTGTCTGGGTAATAAATTCTGGGGCGATGTGCGCAAATCATACCTCTGCTTATTCCCACGGGTGTCCTCTTTTCGGAAATGCATGGGGTTCCCCGTTTTCCTTGGTGGCTTGGACACCCGAGGCCCATATCTGTACGTTGTGCCGGTCGGCAGAATGTCTGAGATTTCGCTCTGAAAACAGACTTGGGGTTACTTGTGTTTTAGGCTTTCCCCTTGGCGGCCAGGTAGGTGCACCCACACATGTGAGGTACCGTTTTCATCGGGACACCTGTGGGAACGCGTGACGGTAGGCCATGTGTTGTTGGGGGCGTGTTTCGATGGGTGCGTCAAGCGAAATGTGCGGAAAATGCGTTTTTTTCCCCAAATTTCGCACTTTGCGGGGGTGTCTGGGTAAAAAATTCTGGGGCGATGTGCGCAAATCATACCTCTGCGGATTCCCATGGGTGTCCTCCTTTCGAAAATGCATGGGGTTCCCTGTTTTCCTTGGTGGCTTGGACACCCGAGGCCCATATCTGTACGTTGTGCCGGTCGGCAGAATGTCTGAGATTTCCCTCTGAAAACAGACTTGGGGTTACTTGTGTTTTAGGCTTTCCCCTTGGCGGCCAGGTAGGTGCATCCACACATGTGAGGTACCGTTTTCATCGGGACACTAGTGGGAACGCGTGATGGTAGGCCATGTGTTGTTGGGGGCGTGTTTCGATGGGTGCGTCAAGCGAAATGTGCGGAAAATGCGTTTTTCCACCAAATTTCGGACTTTGCAGGGGTGTCTGGGTAAAATGTTCTGGGGCGATGTGCGCAAATCATACCTCTGCGGATTCCCACGGGTGTCCTCTTTTCGGAAATGCATGGGGTTCCCTGTTTTCCTTGGTGGCTTGGACACCCGAGGCACATATCTGTACGTTGTGCCGGTCGGCAGAATGTCTGAGATTTCTCTCTGAAAACAGACTTGGGGTTACTTGTGTTTTAGGCTTTCCCCTTGGCGGCCAGGTAGGTGCACCCACACATGTGAGGTACCGTTTTCATCGGGACACCTGTGGGAACGCGTGACGGTAGGCCATGTTTTGTTGGGGGCATGTTTTGATGGGTGCGTCGAGCGAAATGTGCGGAAAATGCGTTTTTTTCCCCAAATTTCAGACTTTGCGGGGCTGTCTGGGTAAAAAATTCTGGGGCGATGTGCGCAAATCATACCTCTGCGGATTCCCACGGGTGTCCTCTTTTCGGAAATGCATGGGGTTCCCTGTTTTCCTCGGTGGCTTGGACACCCGAGGCCCATATCTGTACGTTGTGCCGGTCGGCAGAATGTCTGAGATTTCCCTTTGAAAACAGACTTGGGGTTACTTGTGTTTTAGGCTTTCCCCTTGGCGGCCAGGTAGGTGCACGCACACATGTGAGGTACCGTTTTCATCGGGACACCTGTGGGAACGCGTGACGGTAGGCCATGTGCTGTTGGGGGCGTGTTTCGATGGGTACGTCGAGCGAAATGTGCGGAAAAGGCTTTTTTTTCCCGACATTTCGGACTTTGCGGGGCTATCTGGGTAATAAATTCTGGGGCGATGTGTGCAAATCATACCTCTGCGTATTCCCACGGGTGTCCTCTTTTCGGAAATGCATGGGGATCCCTGTTTTCCTCGGTGGCTTGGACACCCGAGGCCCATATCTGTACGTTGTGCCGGTCGGCAGAATGTCTGAGATTTCGCTCTGAAAACAGACTTGGGGTTACGTGTTTTAGGCTTTCCCATTGGCGGCCAGGTAGGTGCACCCACACATGTGGGGTACCGTTTTCATCGGGACACCTGTGGGAACGCATGACGGTAGGCCATGTGTTGTTGGGGGTGTGTTTCGATGGGTGCGCTGAGCGAAATGTCTGGAAAATGCGTTTTTTCCCCACATTTCGGAATTTGCGGGGGTGTCTGGGTAATAAATTCTGGGGCGATGTGCGCAAATCATACCTCTGCGGATTCCCACGGGTGTCCTCTTTTCGGAAATGCATGGGGTTCCCTGTTTTCCTCGGTGGCTTGGACACCCGAGGCCCTTATCTGTACGTTGTGCCAGTTGGCAGAATGGCTGAGATTCCCCTCTGCAAACAGGCTGGGGGTTGCTTGCGTTTTCGGCTTGCCCCTTGCCAGCCAGGTAGGTGCACCCACACATGTGAGGTACCGTTTTCATCGGGACACCGGTGGGAACGCGTGACGGTAGACCATGTGTTGTTGGGGGCGTGTTTCGATGGGTGCGTCGAGCGAAATGTGGAGAAAAAGCATTTTTTTCCCCACATTTCGGACTTTGCAGGGCTGTCTGGGTAATAAATTCTGGGGCGATGTGCACAAATCATACCTCTGCGGATTCCCACGGGTGTCCTCTTTTCGGAAATGCATGGGGTTCCCCGTTTTCCTCGGTGGCTTGGACACCCGAGGCCCATATCTGTACGTTATGCCGGTCGGCAGAATGTCTGAGATTTCGCTCTGAAAACAGACTTGGGGTTACTTGTGTTTTAGGCTTTCCCCTTGGCGGCCAGGTAGGTGCACCCACACATGTGGGGTACCGTTTTCATCGGGACACCTGTGGGAACGCGGGACGGTAGGCCATGTGTTGTTGGGGGCGTGTTTCGATGGGTGCGTTGAGCGAACTGTGCGGAAAAAGCATTTTTTTCCCCACATTTCGGACTTTGCAGGGCTGTCTGGGTAATAAATTCTGGGGCGATGTGCACAAATCATACCTCTGCGGATTCCCACGGGTGTCCTCTTTTCGGAAATGCATGGGGTTCCCTGTTTTCCTCGGTGGCTTGCACACCCGAGGCCCATATCTGTACGTTGTGCCGGTCGGCAGAATGTCTGAGATTTCGCTCTGAAAACAGACTTGGGGTTAATTGTATTTTAGGCTTTCCCCTTGGCGGCCAGGTAGGTGCACCCACACATGTGGGGTACCATTTTCCTCGGGACACCTGTGGGAACGCGGTACGGTAGGCCATGTGTTGTTGGGGGCGTGTTTCGATGGGTGCGCCGAGTGAAATCTCTGGAAAATGCGTTTTTTTCCCCACATTTCGGACTTTGCAGAGGTGTCTAGGTAATAAATTCTGGGGCGATGTGCGCAAATCATACCACAGCGGATTCCGACGGGTGTCCTCTTTTCGGAAATGCATGGGGTTCCCCGTTTTCCTGGGTGGCTTGGACAGCCGAGGCCCATATCTGTACGTTGTGCTGGTCGGCAGAATGTCTGAGATTTCGCTCTGAAAACAGACTTGGGGTTACTTGTGTTTTAGGCTTTCTCCTTGGCGGCCAGGTAGGTGCACCCACACATGTGAGGTACCGTTTTCATCGGGACACCTGTGGGAACGCGTGACGGTAGGCCATGTGTTGCTGGGGGCGTGTTTCGATGGGTGCGTCGAGCGAAATGGGCGGGAAAGGTGTTTTTTCCCCACATTTCGGACTTTGCGGGGCTGTCTGGGTAATAAATTCTGGGGCGATGTGCGCAAATCATACCTCTGCGGATTCCCACGGGTGTCCTCTTTTCGGAAATGCATGGGGTTCCCTGTTTTCCTCGGTGGCTTGGACACCCGAGGCCCATATCTGTACGTTGTGCCGGTCGGCAGAATGGCTGTGATTCCCCTCTGCAAAAATGGCTGGGGGTTGCTTGCGTTTTCGGCTTACCCCTTGCCAGCCAGGTAGGTGCACCCACACATGTGAGGTACCGTTTTCATCGGGACACCTGTGGGAACGCGTGACAGTAGGCCATGTGTTGTTGGGGGCGTGTTTCGATGGGTGCGTCGAGCGAAATGTGCAGAAAAAGCATTTTTTTCCCACATTTCGGACTTTGCGGGGCTGTCTGGGTAATAAATTCTGGGGCGATGTGCGCAAATCATACCTCTGCGGATTCCCACGGGTGTCCTCTTTTCGGAAATGCATGGGGTTCCCTCTTTTCCTTGGTGGCTTGGACACCCGAGGCCCATATCTGTATGTTGTGCCGGTCGGCAGAATGACTGAGATTCCCCTCTGCAAACAGACTGGGGGTTGCTTGCGTTTTCGGCTTGCCCCTTGCCAGCCATGTAGGTGCACCCACGCATGTGAGGTACCGTTTTCATCGGGACACCTGTGGGAACGCGGGACGGTAGGCCATGTGTTGTTGGGGGCGTGTTTAGATGGGTGCCTCGAGCGAAATGTGCGGAAAAAGCGTTTTTTCCCCCGACTTTTCGGACTTTGCAGGGCTGTCTGGGTAATAAATTCTGGGGCGATGTGCGCAAATCATACCTCTGCGGATTCCCACGCGTGTCCTCTTTTCGGAAATGCATGGGGTTCCCTGTTTTCCTCGGTGGCTTGGACACCCGAGGCCCATATCTGTACATTGTGCCGGTCGGCAGAATGTCTGAGATTTCCCTCTGAATACAGACTTGGGGTTACTTGTGTTTTAGGCTTTCCCCTTGGCGGCCAGGTAGGTGCACCCACACATGTGAGGTACCGTTTTCATCGGGACACCTGTGGGAACGCGTGACAGTAGGCCATGTGTTGTTGGGGGCGTGTTTCGATGGGTGCGTCAAGCGAAATGTGCGGAAAATGCGTTTTTTTCCCAAATTTCGGAATTTGCGGGGGTGTCTGGGTAATAAATTCTGGGGCGATGTGCGCAAATCATACCTCTGCGGATTCCCACGGGTGTCCTCTTTTCGGAAATGCATGGGGTTCCCCGTTTTCCTTGGTGGCTTGGACACCCGAGGCCCATATCTGTACGTTGTGCCGGTCGGCAGAATGTCTGAGATTTCGCTCTGAAAACAGACTTGGGGTTACTTGTGTTTTAGGCTTTCCCCTTGGCGGCCAGGTAGGTGCACCCACACATGTGAGGTACCGTTTTCATCGGGACACCTGTGGGAACGCGTGACGGTAGGCCATGTGTTGTTGGGGGCGTGTTAGGATGGGTGAGTCAAGCGAAATGTGCAGAAAATGCGTTTTTTTCAACAAATTTCAGACTTCGCGGGGGTGTCTGGGTAAAAAATTCTGGGGCGATGTGCGCAAATCATACCTCTGCAGATTCCCATGGGTGTCCTCCTTTCGAAAATGCATGGGGTTCCCTGTTTTCCTCGGTGGCTTGGACACCTGAGGCCCATATCTGTACGTTGTGCCGGTCGGCAGAATGTCTGAGATTTCCCTCTGAAAACAGACTTGGGGTTACTTGTGTTTTAGGCTTTCCCCTTGGCGGCCAGGTAGGTGCATCCACACATGTGAGGTACCGTTTTCATCGGGACATCTGTGGGAACGCGTGATGGTAGGCCATGTGTTGTTGGGGGCGTGTTTCGATGGGTGCGTCAAGCGAAATGTGCGGAAAATGCGTTTTTTTCCCCAAATTTCGGACTTTGCGGGGCTGTCTGGGTAAAAAATTCTGGGGCGATGTGCGCAAATCATACCTCTGCGGATTCCCACGGGTGTCCTCTTTTCGGAAATGCATGGGGTTCCCTGTTTTCCTCGGTGGCTTGGACACCCGAGGCCCATATCTGTACGTTGTGCCGGTCGGCAGAATGTCTGAGATTTCCCTCTGAAAACAGACTTGGGGTTACTTGTGTTTTAGGCTTTCCCCTTGGCGGCCAGGTAGGTGCACCCACACATGTGAGGTACCGTTTTCATCGGGACACCTGTGGGAACGCGTGACGGTAGGCCATGTGTTGTTGGGGGCGTGTTTTGATGGGTGCGTCGAGCAAAATGTGCGGAAAAAGCGTTTTTTTCCCCACATTTCGGACTTTGCGGGGCTGTCTGGAAAATAAATTCTGGGGCGATGTGCGCAAATCATACCTCTGCGGATTCCCACGGGTGTCCTCTTTTCGGAAATGCATGGGGTTCCCCGTTTTCCTTGGTGGCTTGGACACCCGAGGCCCATAACTATACGTTGTGCCAGTCGGCAGAATGTCTGAGATTTAGCTCTGAAAACAGACTTGGAGTTACTTGTGTTTTACGCTTTCCCCTTGGCGGCCAGGTAGGTGCACCCACACATGTGGGGTACCGTTTTCATCGGGACACCTGTGGGAACGCATGACGGTAGGCCATGTGTTGTTGGGGGCGTGTTTCGATGGGTGCGCTGAGCGAAATGTCTGGAAAATGCGTTTTTTTCCCCACATTTCGGAATTTGCGGGGGTGTCTGGGTAATAAATTCTGGGGCGATGTGCGCAAATCATACCTCTGCGGATTCCCACGGGTGTCCTCTTTTCGGAAATGCATGGGGTTCCCTGTTTTCCTTGGTGGCTTGGACACCCGAGGCCCATATCTGTATGTTGTGCCGGTCGGCAGAATGGCTGAGATTCCCCTCTGCAAACAGACTGGGGGTTGCTTGCGTTTTCGGCTTGCCCCTTGCCAGCCAGGTAGGTGCACCCACGCATGTGAGGTACCGTTTTCATCGGGACACCTGTGGGAACGCGGGACGGTAGGCCATGTGTTGTTGGGGGCGTGTTTCGATGGGTGCATCAAGCGAAATGTGCGGAAAATACGTTTTTTCCCCCAAATTTTGGACTTTGCAGGGATGTCTGGGTAAGAAATTCTGGGGCGATGTGCGCAAATCATACCTCTGCGGATTCCCACGGGTGTCCTCTTTTCGGAAATGCATGGGGTTCCCTGTTTTCCTTGGTGGCTTGGACACCCGAGGCCCATATCTGTACGTTGTGCCGGTCGGCAGAATGTCTGAGATTTTGCTCTGAAAACAGACTTGGGGTTACTTGTGTTTTAGGCTTTCCCCTTGGCGGCCAGGTAGGTGCACCCACACATGTGAGGTACCGTTTTCATCGGGACACCTGTGGGAACGCGTGACGGTAGGCCATGTGTTGTTGGGGGCGTGTTTTGATGGTTGCGTCGAGCGAAATGTGCGGAAAATGCGTTTTTTCCCCAAATTTCGGACTTTGCGGGCTGTCTGGGTAAAAATTTCTAGGGCGATGTGCGCAAATCATACCTCTGTGGATTCCTACGGGTGTCCTCTTTTCGGAAATGCATGGGGTTCCCTGTTTTCCTCGGTGGCTTGGACACCCGAGGCCCATATCTGTACGTTGTGCCGGTCGGTAGAATGTCTGACATTTCCCTCTGAAAACAGACTTTGGGTTACTTGTGTTTTAGGCTTTCCCCTTGGCGGCCAGGTAGGTGCACCCACACATGTGAGGTACCGTTTTCATCGGGACACCTGTGGGAACGCGTGACGGTAGGCCATGTGTTGTTGGGGGCGTGTTTCGATGGGTGCGTCTAGCAAAATGTGCGGAAAAAGCGTTTTTTTCCCCACATTTCGGACTTTGCAGGGCTGTCTGGGTAATAAAATCTGGGGCGATGTGCGCAAATCATACCTCTTCGGATTCCCACGGGTGTCATCTTTTCGGAAATGCATGGGGTTCCCTGTTTTCCTCGGTGGCTTGGACACCCGAGGCGCATATCTGTACTTTGTGCCGGTCGGCAGAATGTCTGAGATTTCCCTCTGAAAACAGACTTGGGGTTACTTGTGTTTTAGGCTTTCCCCTTAGCGGCCAGGTAGGTGCACCCACACATGTGAGGTACCGTTTTCATCGGGACACCTGTGGGAATGCGTGACGGTAGGCCATGTGTTGTTGGGGGCGTGTTTGGATGGGTGCGTCAAGCGAAATGTGCGGAAAATGCGTTTTGTTCCCCAAATTTCGGACTTTGCAGGGGTGTCTGGGTAATAAAATCTGGGCCGATGTGCGCAAATCATACCTCTGCGGATTCCCACGGGTCTCCTCTTTTCGGAAATGCATGGGGTTTCCTGTTTTCCTCAGTGGCTTGGACACCCGAGGCCCATATCTGTACGTTGTGCCGGTCGGCAGAATGTCTGAGATTTCCATCTGAAAACAGACTTGGGGTTACTTGTGTTTTAGGCTTTCCCCTTGGCGGCCAGGTAGGTGCACCCACACATGTGAGGTACCGTTTTCATCGGGACACCTGTGGGAACGCGTGACGGTAGGCCATGTGTTGTTGGGGGCGTGTTTTGATGGTTGCGCCGAGCGAAATGTGCGGAAAATGCGTTTTTTCCCCAAATTTCGGACTTTGCGGGCTGTCTGGGTAAAAAATTCTAGGGCGATGTGCGCAAATCATACCTCTGTGGATTCCTACGGGTGTCCTCTTTTCGGAAATGCATGGGGTTCCCTGTTTTCCTCGGTGGCTTGGACACCCGAGGCCCATATCTGTACGTTGTGCCGGTCGGTAGAATGTCTGAGATTTCCCTCTGAAAACAGACTTTGGGTTACTTGTGTTTTAGGCTTTCCCCTTGGCGGCCAGGTAGGTGCACCCACACATGTGAGGTACCGTTTTCATCGGGACACCTGTGGGAACGCGTGACGGTAGGCCATGTGTTGTTGGGGGCGTGTTTCGATGGGTGCGTCGAACAAAATGTGCGGAAAAAGCGTTTTTTTCCCCACATTTCGGACTTTGCAGGGCTGTCTGGGTAATAAAATCTGGGGCGATGTGCGCAAATCATACCTCTGCGGATTCCCACGGGTGTCCTCTTTTCGGAAATGCATGGGGTTCCCTGTTTTCCTCGGTGGCTTGGACACCCGAGGCGCATATCTGTACTTTGTGCCGGTCGGCAGAATGTCTGAGATTTCCCTCTGAAAACAGACTTGGGGTTACTTGTGTTTTAGGCTTTCCCCTTGGCGGCCAGGTAGGTGCACCCACACATGTGAGGTACCGTTTTCATCGGGACACCTGTGGGAATGCGTGACGGTAGGCCATGTGTTGTTGGGGGCGTGTTTGGATGGGTGCGTCAAGCGAAATGTGCGGAAAATGCGTTTTGTTCCCCAAATTTCGGACTTTGCAGGGGTGTCTGGGTAATAAAATCTGGGCCGATGTGCGCAAATCATACCTCTGCGGATTCCCACGGGTCTCCTCTTTTCGGAAATGCATGGGGTTTCCTGTTTTCCTCAGTGGCTTGGACACCCGAGGCCCATATCTGTACGTTGTGCCGGTCGGCAGAATGTCTGAGATTTCCATCTGAAAACAGACTTGGGGTTACTTGTGTTTTAGGCTTTCCCCATGGCGGCCAGGTAGGTGCACCCACACATGTGAGGTACCGTTTTCATCGGGACACCTGTGGGAACGCGTGACGGTAGGCCATGTGTTGTTGGGGGCGTGTTTCGATGGGTGCGTCAAGCGAAATGTGCGGAAAATGCATTTTTTTCCCCAAATTTCGGACTTTGCGGGGGTGTCTGGGTAAAAAATTCTGGGGCGATGTGCGCAAATCATACCTCTGCGGATTCCCACGGGTGTCCTCTTTTCGAAAATGCATGGGGTTTCCCGTTTTCCTTGGTGGCTTGGACACCCGAGGCCCATATCTGTACGTTGTGCCGGTCGGCAGAATGGCTGAGATTTCGCTCTGAAAACAGACTTGGGGTTACTTGTGTTTTAGGCTTTCCCCATGGCGGCCAGGTAGGTGCACCCACACATGTGAGGTACCGTTTTCATCGGGACACCTGTAGGAACGCGTGACGGTAGGCCATGTGTTGTTGGGGGCGTGTTTTGATGGGTGCGTCGAGCGAAATGTGCGGAAAAAGCGTTTTTTTCCCCACATTTCGGACTTTGCAGGGCTGTCTGGGTAATAAATTCTGGGGCGATGTGCGCAAATCATACCTCTGCGGATTCCCACGGGTGTCCTCTTTTCGGAAATGCATGGGTTCCCTGTTTTCCTCGGTGGCTTGGACACCCGAGGCCCAGATCTGTACATTGTGCCGGTCAGCAGAATGTCTGACATTTCGCTCTGAAAACAGACTTGGGGTTACTTGTGTTTTAGGCTTTCCCCTTGGCGGCCAGGTAGGTGCACCCACACATGTGAGGTACCGTTTTCATCGGGACACCTGTAGGAACGCGTGACGGTAGGCCATGTGTTGTTGGGGGCGTGTTTGGATGGGTGCGTCAAGCGAAATGTGCGGAAAATGCGTTTTGTTCCCCAAATGTCGGACTTTGCAGGGGTGTCTGGGTAATAACATCTGGGCCGATGTGCGCAAATCATACCTCTGCGGATTCCCACGGGTCTCCTCTTTTCGGAAATGCATGGGGTTTCCTGTTTTCCTCAGTGGCTTGGACACCCGAGGCCCATATCTGTACGTTGTGCCGGTCGGCAGAATGTCTGAGATTTCCCTCTGAAAACAGACTTGGGGTTACTTGTGTTTTAGGCTTTCCCCTTGGCGGCCAGGTAGGTGCACCCACACATGAGGTACCGCTTTCATCGGGACACCTGTGGGAACGCGTGACGGTAGGCCATGTGTTGTTGGGGGCGTGTTTCGATGGGTGCGTCAAGCGAAATGTCCGGAAAATGTGTTTTTTTCCCCAAATTTCGGACTTTGCGGGGGTGTCTGAGTAATAAATTCTGGGGCGATGTGCGCAAATCATACCTCTGCGGATTCCCACGGGTGTCCTCTTTTCGGAAATGCATGGGGTTCCCTGTTTTCCTTGGTGGCTTGGACACCCGAGGCCCATATCTGTATGTTGTGCCGGTCGGCAGAATGGCTGAGATTCCCCTCTGCAAACAGACTGGGGGTTGATTGCGTTTTCGGCTTGCCCCTTGCCAGCCATGTAGGTGCACCCACGCATGTGAGGTACCGTTTTCATCGGGACACCTGTGGGAACGCGCGACGGTAGGCCATGTGTTGTTGGGGGCGTGTTTCGATGGGTGCGCCGAGCGAAATGTCTGGAAAATGCGTTTTTTTCCCCACATTTCGGACTTTGCGGGGGTTTCTGTGCAATAAATTCTGGGGCGATGTGAGCAAATCATACCTCTGCGGATTCCCACGGGTGTCCTCTTTTCGGAAATGCATGGGGTTCCCTGTTTTCCTCTGTGGCTTGGACACCCGAGGCCCATATCTGTATGTTGTGCCGGTCGGCAGAATGGCTGAGATTTCCCTCTGAAAACAGACTTGGGGTTACTTGTGTTTTAGGCTTTCCCCTTGGCGGCCCGGTAGGTGCACCCACACATGTGAGGTACCGTTTTCATCGGGACACCTGTGGGAACGCGTCACGGCAGGCCATGTGTTGTTGGGGCCGTGTTTCGATGGGTGCGTCAAGCGAAATGTGCGGAAAAGGTGTTTTTTCCCCACATTTCGGACTTTGCGGGGCTGTCTGGGTAATAAATTCTGGGGCGATGTGCGCAAATCATACCTCTGCGGATTCCCACGAGTGTCCTCTTTTCGGAAATGCATGGGGTTCCCTGTTTTCCTCGGTGGCTTGGACACCCAAGGCCCATATCTGTACGTTGTGCCGGTCGGCAGAATGGCTGAGATTCCCCTCTGCAAACAGACTGGGGGTTGCTTGCGTTTTCGGCTTGCCCCTTGCCAGCCAGGTAGGTGCACCCACGCATGTGAGGTACCGTTTTCATCGGGACACCTGTGGGAACGCGGGACGGTAGGCCATGTGTTGTTGGGGGCGTGTTTCGATGGGTGCGCCGAGCGAAGTGTCTGTAAAATGCGTTTTTTTCCCCACATTTTGGACTTTACGGGGGTGTCTGGGTAATAAATTCTGGGGCGATGTGCGCAAATCATACCTCTGCGGATTCCCACGGGTGTCCTCTTTTCGGAAATGCATGGGGTTCCCTGTTTTCCTCGGTGGCTTGGACACCCGAGGCCCATATCTGTACATTGTGCCGGTCGGCAGAATGTCTGAGATTTCCCTCTAAAAACAGACTTGGGGTTACTTGTGTTTTAGGCTTTCCCCTTGGCGGCCATGTAGGTGCACCCACACATGTGAGGTACCGTTTTCATCGGAACACCTGTGGGAACGCGTGACGGTAGGCCATGTGTTGTTGGGGGCGTGTTTCGATGGGTGCGTCGAACGAAATGTGCGGGAAAAGCGTTTTTTTCCCCATATTTCAGACTTTGCGGGGCTGTCTGGGTAATAAAATCTGGGGCGATGTGCGCAAATCATACCTCTGCGGATTCCCACGGGTGTCCTCTTTTCGGAAATGCATGGGGTTCCCTGTTTTCCTCGGTGGCTTGGACACCCGAGGCCCATATCTGTACGTTGTGCCGGTCGGCAGAATGGCTGAGATTCCCCTCTGCAAACAGGCTGGGAGTTGCTTGCGTTTTCGGCTTGCCCCTTGCCAGCCAGGAAGGTGCACCCACACATGTGAGGTACCGTTTTCATCGGGACACCTGTGGGAACGCGTGACGGTAGGCCATGTGTTGTTGGGGGCGTGTTTCGATGGGTGCGTCGAGCGAACTGTGCGGAAAAAGCATTTTTTTCCCCACATTTCGGACTTTGCAGGGCTGTCTGGGTAATAAATTCTGGGGCGATGTGCACAAATCATACCTCTGCGGATTCCCACGGGTGTCCTCTTTTCGAAAATGCATGGGGTTCCCCGTTTTCCTTGGTGGCTTGGACACCCGAGGCCCATATCTGTACGTTGTGCCGGTCGGCAGAATGTCTGAGATTTCCCTCTGAAAACAGACTTGGGGTTACTTGTGTATTAGGCTTTCCCCTTGGCGGCCAGGTAAGTGCACCCACACATGTGAGGTACCGTTTTCATCGGGACACCTGTGGGAACGCATGACGGTAGGCCATGTGTTGTTGGGGGCGTTTCGATGGGTGCGTCAAGCGAAATGTGCGGAAAATGCGTTTTTTCCCCCAAATTTCGGACTTTGCAGGGGTGTCTGGGTAAAAAATTCTGGGGCGATGTGCGCAAATCATACCTCTGCGGATTCCCACGGGTGTCCTCTTTTCAGAAATGCATGGGGTTCCCTGTTTTCCTTGGTGGCTTGGACACCCGAGGCCCATATCTGTACGTTGTGCCGGTCGGCAGAATGTCTGAGATTTCGCTCTGAAAACAGACTTGGGGTTACTTGTGTTTTAGGCTTTCCCCTTGGCGGCCAGGTAGGTGCACCCACACATGTGAGGTACCGTTTTCATCGGGACACCCGTGGGAACGCGTGACGGTAGGCCATGTGTTGTTGGGGGGGTGTTTTGATGGGTGCGTCGAGCGAAATTTGCGGAAAAAGCGTTTTTTTCCCCACATTTCGGACTTTGCAGGGCTGTCTGGGTAATAAATTCTGGGGCGATGTGCGCAAATCATACCTCTGCGGATTCCCACGGGTGTCCTCTTTTCGGAAATGCATGGGGTTCCCTGTTTTCCTCGGTGGCTTGGACACCCGAGGCCCAGATCTGTACATTGTGCCGGTCAGCAGAATGTCTGACATTTCGCTCTGAAAACAGACTTGGGGTTACTTGTGTTTTAGGCTTTCCCCTTGGCGGCCAGGTAGGTGCACCCACACATGTGAGGTACCGTTTTCATCTGGACACCTGTAGGAACGCGTGACGGTAGGCCATGTGTTGTTGGGGGCGTGTTTCGATGGGTGCGTCAAGCGAAATGTGCGGAAAATGTGTTTTTTTCCCCAAATTTCGGACTTTGCGGGGGTGTCTGGGTAATAAATTCTGGGGCGATGTGCGCAAATCATACCTCTGCGGATTCCCACGGGTGTCCTCTTTTCGGAAATGCATGGGGTTCCCTGTTTTCCTTGGTGGCTTGGACACACGAGGCCCATATCTGTATGTTGTGCCGGTCGGCAGAATGGCTGAGATTCCCCTCTACAAACAGACTGGGGGTTGCTTGCGTTTTCGGCTTGCCCCTTGCCAGCCATGTAGGTGCACCCACGCATGTGAGGTACCGTTTTCATCGGGACACCTGTGGGAACGCGCGACGGTAGGCCATGTGTTGTTGGGGGCGTGTTTCGATGGGTGCGCCGAGCGAAATGTCTGGAAAATGGGTTTTTTTCCCCACATTTCGGACTTTGCGGGGGTTTCTGTGCAATAAATTCTGGGGCGATGTGAGCAAATCATACCTCTGCGGATTCCCACGGGTGTCCTCTTTTTGGAAATGCATGGGGTTCCCTGTTTTCCTCTGTGGCTTGGACACCCGAGGCCCATATCTGTATGTTGTGCCGGTCGGCAGAATGGCTGAGATTTCCCTCTGAAAACAGACTTGGGGTTACTTGTGTTTTAGGCTTTCCCCTTGGCGGCCGGGTAGGTGCACCCACACATGTGAGGTACCGTTTTCATCGGGACACCTGTGGGAACGCGTGACGGTAGGCCATGTGTTGTTGGGGGCGTGTTTCGATGGGTGCGTCGAGTGAAATGTGCGGAAAAAGCGTTTTTTCCCCGACTTTTCAGACTTTGCGGGGCTGTCTGGGTAATAAATTCTGGGGCGATGTGCGCAAATCATACCTCTGCGGATTCCCACGGGTGTCCTCTTTTCGGAAATGCATGGGGTTCCCCGTTTTCCTTGGTGGCTTGGACACCCGAGGCCCATATCTGTACGCTGTGCCGGTCGGCAGAATGTCTGAGATTTCGCTCTGAAAACAGACTTGGGGTTACTTGTGTTTTAGGCTTTCCCATTGGCGGCCAGGTAGGTGCACCCACACATGTGAGGTACCGTTTTCATCGGGACACCTGTGGGAACGCGTGACGGTAGGGCATGGGTTTGTTGGGGGCGTGTTTCGATGGGTGCGTCGAGTGAAATGTGCGGAAAAAGCGTTTTTTCCCCGACTTTTCAGACTTTGCGGGGCTGTCTGGGTAATAAATTCTGGGGCGATGTGCGCAAATCATACCTCTGCGGATTCCCACGGGTGTCCTCTTTTCGGAAATGCATGGGGTTCCCCGTTTTCCTTGGTGGCTTGGACACCCGAGGCCCATATCTGTACGCTGTGCCGGTCGGCAGAATGTCTGATATTTCGCTCTGAAAACAGACTTGGGGTTACTTGTGTTTTAGGCTTTCCCCTTGGCGGCCGGGTAGGTGCACCCACACATGTGAGGTACCGTTTTCATCGGGACACCTGTGGGAACGCGTGACGGTAGGCCATGTGTTGTTGGGGGCGTGTTTCGATGGGTGCGTCGAGTGAAATGTGCGGAAAAAGCGTTTTTTCCCCGACTTTTCAGACTTTGCGGGGCTGTCTGGGTAATAAATTCTGGGGCGATGTGCGCAAATCATACCTCTGTGGATTCCCACGGGTGTCCTCTTTTCGGAAATGCATGGGGTTCCCTGTTTTCCTCGGTGGCTTGGACACCCGAGGCCCATATCTGTACGTTGTGCCGGTCGGTAGAATGTCTGAGATTTCCCTCTGAAAACAGACTTTGGGTTACTTGTGTTTTAGGCTTTCCCCTTGGCGGCCAGGTAGGTGCACCCACACATGTGAGGTACCGTTTTCATCGGGACACCTGTGGGAACGCGTGACGGTAGGCCATGTGTTGTTGGGGGCGTGTTTCGATGGGTGCGTCGAGCAAAATGTGCGGAAAAAGCGTTTTTTTCCCCACATTTCGGACTTTGCAGGGCTGTCTGGGTAATAAAATCTGGGGCGATGTGCGCAAATCATACCTCTGCGGATTCCCACGGGTGTCCTCTTTTCGGAAATGCATGGGGTTCCCTGTTTTCCTTGGTGGCTTGGACACCCGAGGCGCATATCTGTACTTTGTGCCGGTCGGCAGAATGTCTGAGATTTCCCTCTGAAAACAGACTTGGGGTTACTTGTGTTTTAGGCTTTCCCCTTGGCGGCCAGGTAGGTGCACCCACACATGTGAGGTACCGTTTTCATCGGGACACCTGTGGGAATGCGTGACGGTAGGCCATGTGTTGTTGGGGGCGTGTTTGGATGGGTGCGTCAAGCGAAATGTGCGGAAAATGCTTTTTGTTCCCCAAATTTCGGACTTTGCAGGGGTGTCTGGGTAATAAAATCTGGGCCGATGTGCGCAAATCATACCTCTGCGGATTCCCACGGGTCTCCTCTTTTCGGAAATGCATGGGGTTTCCTGTTTTCCTCAGTGGCTTGGACACCCGAGGCCCATATCTGTACGTTGTGCCGGTCGGCAGAATGTCTGAGATTTCCATCTGAAAACAGACTTGGGGTTACTTGTGTTTTAGGCTTTCCCCATGGCGGCCAGGTAGGTGCACCCACACATGTGAGGTACCGTTTTCATCGGGACACCTGTGGGAACGCGTGACGGTAGGCCATGTGTTGTTGGGGGCGTGTTTCGATGGGTGCGTCAAGCGAAATGTGCGGAAAATGCATTTTTTTCCCCAAATTTCGGACTTTGCGGGGGTGTCTGGGTAAAAAATTCTGGGGCGATGTGCGCAAATCATACCTCTGCGGATTCCCACGGGTGTCCTCTTTTCGAAAATGCATGGGGTTTCCCGTTTTCCTTGGTGGCTTGGACACCCGAGGCCCATATCTGTACGTTGTGCCGGTCGGCAGAATGGCTGAGATTTCGCTCTGAAAACAGACTTGGGGTTACTTGTGTTTTAGGCTTTCCCCATGGCGGCCAGGTAGGTGCACCCACACATGTGAGGTACCGTTTTCATCGGGACACCTGTAGGAACGCGTGACGGTAGGCCATGTGTTGTTGGGGGCGTGTTTTGATGGGTGCGTCGAGCGAAATGTGCGGAAAAAGCGTTTTTTTCCCCACATTTCGGACTTTGCAGGGCTGTCTGGGTAATAAATTCTGGGGCGATGTGCGCAAATCATACCTCTGCGGATTCCCACGGGTGTCCTCTTTTCGGAAATGCATGGGTTCCCTGTTTTCCTCGGTGGCTTGGACACCCGAGGCCCAGATCTGTACATTGTGCCGGTCAGCAGAATGTCTGACATTTCGCTCTGAAAACAGACTTGGGGTTACTTGTGTTTTAGGCTTTCCCCTTGGCGGCCAGGTAGGTGCACCCACACATGTGAGGTACCGTTTTCATCGGGACACCTGTAGGAACGCGTGACGGTAGGCCATGTGTTGTTGGGGGCGTGTTTGGATGGGTGCGTCAAGCGAAATGTGCGGAAAATGCGTTTTGTTCCCCAAATGTCGGACTTTGCAGGGGTGTCTGGGTAATAACATCTGGGCCGATGTGCGCAAATCATACCTCTGCGGATTCCCACGGGTCTCCTCTTTTCGGAAATGCATGGGGTTCCCTGTTTTCCTCAGTGGCTTGGACACCCGAGGCCCATATCTGTATGTTGTGCCGGTCGGCAGAATGGCTGAGATTCCCCTCTGCAAACAGACTGGGGGTTGATTGCGTTTTCGGCTTGCCCCTTGCCAGCCATGTAGGTGCACCCACGCATGTGAGGTACCGTTTTCATCGGGACACCTGTGGGAACGCGCGACGGTAGGCCATGTGTTGTTGGGGGCGTGTTTCGATGGGTG
This sequence comes from Ambystoma mexicanum, assembly GCF_040938575.1. Lineage (NCBI taxonomy): Eukaryota > Metazoa > Chordata > Amphibia > Caudata > Ambystomatidae > Ambystoma > Ambystoma mexicanum. The sequence continues at coordinate 38,716,005 of NC_090921.1, forward strand.
CGCCGAGCGAAATGTCTGGAAAATGCGTTTTTTTCCCCACATTTCGGACTTTGCGGGGGTTTCTGTGCAATAAATTCTGGGGCGATGTGAGCAAATCATACCTCTGCGGATTCCCACGGGTGTCCTCTTTTCGGAAATGCATGGGGTTCCCTGTTTTCCTCTGTGGCTTGGACACCCGAGGCCCATATCTGTATGTTGTGCCGGTCGGCAGAATGGCTGAGATTTCCCTCTGAAAACAGACTTGGGGTTACTTGTGTTTTAGGCTTTCCCCTTGGCGGCCCGGTAGGTGCACCCACACATGTGAGGTACCGTTTTCATCGGGACACCTGTGGGAACGCGTGACGGCAGGCCATATGTTGTTGGGGCCGTGTTTCGATGGGTGCGTCAAGCGAAATGTGCGGAAAAGGTGTTTTTTCCCCACATTTCGGACTTTGCGGGGCTGTCTGGGTAATAAATTCTGGGGCGATGTGCGCAAATCATACCTCTGCGGATTCCCACGAGTGTCCTCTTTTCGGAAATGCATGGGGTTCCCTGTTTTCCTCGGTGGCTTGGACACCCAAGGCCCATATCTGTACGTTGTGCCGGTCGGCAGAATGGCTGAGATTCCCCTCTGCAAACAGACTGGGGGTTGCTTGCGTTTTCGGCTTGCCCCTTGCCAGCCAGGTAGGTGCACCCACGCATGTGAGGTACCGTTTTCATCGGGACACCTGTGGGAACGCGGGACGGTAGGCCATGTGTTGTTGGGGGCGTGTTTCGATGGGTGCGCCGAGCGAAGTGTCTGTAAAATGCGTTTTTTTCCCCACATTTTGGACTTTACGGGGGTGTCTGGGTAATAAATTCTGGGGCGATGTGCGCAAATCATACCTCTGCGGATTCCCACGGGTGTCCTCTTTTCGGAAATGCATGGGGTTCCCTGTTTTCCTCGGTGGCTTGGACACCCGAGGCCCATATCTGTACATTGTGCCGGTCGGCAGAATGTCTGAGATTTCCCTCTAAAAACAGACTTGGGATTACTTGTGTTTTAGGCTTTCCCCTTGGCGGCCATGTAGGTGCACCCACACATGTGAGGTACCGTTTTCATCGGAACACCTGTGGGAACGCGTGACGGTAGGCCATGTGTTGTTGGGGGCGTGTTTCGATGGGTGCGTCGAGCGAAATGTGCGGAAAAAGCGTTTTTTTCCCCATATTTCAGACTTTGCGGGGCTGTCTGGGTAATAAAATCTGGGGCGATGTGCGCAAATCATACCTCTGCGGATTCCCACGGGTGTCCTCTTTTCGGAAATGCATGGGGTTCCCTGTTTTCCTCGGTGGCTTGGACACCCGAGGCCCATATCTGTACGTTGTGCCGGTCGGCAGAATGGCTGAGATTCCCCTCTGCAAACAGGCTGGGAGTTGCTTGCGTTTTCGGCTTGCCCCTTGCCAGCCAGGAAGGTGCACCCACACATGTGAGGTACTGTTTTCATCGGGACACCTGTGGGAACGCGTGACGGTAGGCCATGTGTTGTTGGGGGCGTGTTTCGATGGGTGCGTCGAGCGAACTGTGCGGAAAAAGCATTTTTTTCCCCACATTTCGGACTTTGCAGGGCTGTCTGGGTAATAAATTCTGGGGCGATGTGCACAAATCATACCTCTGCGGATTCCCACGGGTGTCCTCTTTTCGAAAATGCATGGGGTTCCCCGTTTTCCTTGGTGGCTTGGACACCCGAGGCCCATATCTGTACGTTGTGCCGGTCGGCAGAATGTCTGAGATTTCCCTCTGAAAACAGACTTGGGGTTACTTGTGTATTAGGCTTTCCCCTTGGCGGCCAGGTAAGTGCACCCACACATGTGAGGTACCGTTTTCATCGGGACACCTGTGGGAACGCGTGACGGTAGGCCATGTGTTGTTGGGGGCGTTTCGATGGGTGCGTCAAGCGAAATGTGCGGAAAATGCGTTTTTTCCCCCAAATTTCGGACTTTGCAGGGGTGTCTGGGTAAAAAATTCTGGGGCGATGTGCGCAAATCATACCTCTGCGGATTCCCACGGGTGTCCTCTTTTCGGAAATGCATGGGGTTCCCTGTTTTCCTTGGTGGCTTGGACACCCGAGGCCCATATCTGTACGTTGTGCCGGTCGGCAGAATGTCTGAGATTTCGCTCTGAAAACAGACTTGGGGTTACTTGTGTTTTAGGCTTTCCCCTTGGCGGCCAGGTAGGTGCACCCACACATGTGAGGTACCGTTTTCATCGGGACACCCGTGGGAACGCGTGACGGTAGGCCATGTGTTGTTGGGGGGGTGTTTTGATGGGTGCGTCGAGCGAAATGTGAGGAAAATGCGTTTTTTTCCCCAAATTTCGGACTTTGCGGGGCTGTCTGGGTAAAAAATTCTGGGGCGATGTGCGCAAATCATACCTCTGCGGATTCCCACGGGTGTCCTCTTTTCGGAAATGCATGGGGTTCCCTGTTTTCCTCGGTGGCTTGGTCACCCGAGGCGCATATCTGTACGTTGTGCCGGTTGGCAGAATGTCTGAGATTTCCCTCTGAAAACAGAATTGGGGTTACTTGTGTTTTAGGCTTTCCCCTTGGCGGCCAGGTAGGTGCACCCACACATGTGAGGTACCGTTTTCATCGGGACACCTGTGGGAACGCATGACGGTAGGCCATGTGTTGTTGGGGGCGTGTTTTGATGGGTGCGTCGAGCGAAATGTGCGGAAAAAGCGTTTTTTTCCCCACATTTCGGACTTTGCAGGGCTGTCTGGGTAATAAATTCTGGGGCGATGTGCGCAAATCATACCTCTGCGGATTCCCACGGGTGTCCTCTTTTCGGAAATGCATGGGGTTCCCTGTTTTCCTCGGTGGCTTGGACACCCGAGGCCCAGATCTGTACATTGTGCCGGTCAGCAGAATGTCTGACATTTCGCTCTGAAAACAGACTTGGGGTTACTTGTGTTTTAGGCTTTCCCCTTGGCGGCCAGGTAGGTGCACCCACACATGTGAGGTACCGTTTTCATCTGGACACCTGTAGGAACGCGTGACGGTAGGCCATGTGTTGTTGGGGGCGTGTTTCGATGGGTGCGTCAAGCGAAATGTGCGGAAAATGTGTTTTTTTCCCCAAATTTCGGACTTTGCGGGGGTGTCTGGGTAATAAATTCTGGGGCGATGTGCGCAAATCATACCTCTGCGGATTCCCACGGGTGTCCTCTTTTCGGAAATGCATGGGGTTCCCTGTTTTCCTTGGTGGCTTGGACACACGAGGCCCATATCTGTATGTTGTGCCGGTCGGCAGAATGGCTGAGATTCCCCTCTGCAAACAGACTGGGGGTTGCTTGCGTTTTCGGCTTGCCCCTTGCCAGCCATGTAGGTGCACCCACGCATGTGAGGTACCGTTTTCATCGGGACACCTGTGGGAACGCGCGACGGTAGGCCATGTGTTGTTGGGGGCGTGTTTCGATGGGTGCGCCGAGCGAAATGTCTGGAAAATGGGTTTTTTTCCCCACATTTCGGACTTTGCGGGGGTTTCTGTGCAATAAATTCTGGGGCGATGTGAGCAAATCATACCTCTGCGGATTCCCACGGGTGTCCTCTTTTTGGAAATGCATGGGGTTCCCTGTTTTCCTCTGTGGCTTGGACACCCGAGGCCCATATCTGTATGTTGTGCCGGTCGGCAGAATGGCTGAGATTTCCCTCTGAAAACAGACTTGGGGTTACTTGTGTTTAGGCTTTCCCCTTGGCGGCCGGGTAGGTGCACCCACACATGTGAGGTACCGTTTTCATCGGGACACCTGTGGGAACGCGTGACGGTAGGCCATGTGTTGTTGGGGGCGTGTTTCGATGGGTGCGTCGAGTGAAATGTGCGGAAAAAGCGTTTTTTCCCCGACTTTTCAGACTTTGCGGGGCTGTCTGGGTAATAAATTCTGGGGCGATGTGCGCAAATCATACCTCTGCGGATTCCCACGGGTGTCCTCTTTTCGGAAATGCATGGGGTTCCCCGTTTTCCTTGGTGGCTTGGACACCCGAGGCCCATATCTGTACGCTGTGCCGGTCGGCAGAATGTCTGAGATTTCGCTCTGAAAACAGACTTGGGGTTACTTGTGTTTTAGGCTTTCCCATTGGCGGCCAGGTAGGTGCACCCACACATGTGAGGTACCGTTTTCATCGGGACACCTGTGGGAACGCGTGACGGTAGGGCATGGGTTTGTTGGGGGCGTGTTTCGATGGGTGCGTTGAGTGAAATGTGCGGAAAAAGCGTTTTTTCCCCGACTTTTCAGACTTTGCGGGGCTGTCTGGGTAATAAATTCTGGGGCGATGTGCGCAAATCATACCTCTGCGGATTCCCACGGGTGTCCTCTTTTCGGAAATGCATGGGGTTCCCCGTTTTCCTTGGTGGCTTGGACACCCGAGGCCCATATCTGTACGCTGTGCCGGTCGGCAGAATGTCTGAGATTTCGCTCTGAAAACAGACTTGGGGTTACTTGTGTTTTAGGCTTTCCCCTTGGCGGCCGGGTAGGTGCACCCACACATGTGAGGTACCGTTTTCATCGGGACACCTGTGGGAACGCGTGACGGTAGGCCATGTGTTGTTGGGGGCGTGTTTCGATGGGTGCGTCGAGTGAAATGTGCGGAAAAAGCGTTTTTTCCCCGACTTTTCAGACTTTGCGGGGCTGTCTGGGTAATAAATTCTGGGGCGATGTGCGCAAATCATACCTCTGCGGATTCCCACGGGTGTCCTCTTTTCGGAAATGCATGGGGTTCCCCGTTTTCCTTGGTGGCTTGGACACCCGAGGCCCATATCTGTACGCTGTGCCGGTCGGCAGAATGTCTGAGATTTCGCTCTGAAAACAGACTTGGGGTTACTTGTGTTTTAGGCTTTCCCCTTGGCGGCCAGGTAGGTGCACCCACACATGTGAGGTACCGTTTTCATCGGGACACCTGTGGGAACGCGTGACGGTAGGCCATGTGTTGTTGGGGGCGTGTTTCGATGGGTGCGTCAAGCGAAATGTGCGGAAAATGCGTTTTTTTCCCCAAATTTCGGACTTTGCAGGGGTGTCTGGGTAATAAAATCTGGGCGGATGTGCGCAAATCATACCTCTGCGGATTCCCACGGGTGTCCTCTTTTCGAAAATGCATGGGGTTCCCCGTTTTCCTTGGTGGCTTGGACACCCGAGGCCCATATCTGTACGTTGTGCCGGTCGGCAGAATGTCTGAGATTTCCCTCTGAAAACAGACTTGGGGTTACTTGTGTATTAGGCTTTCCCCTTGGCGGCCAGGTAAGTGCACCCACACATGTGAGGTACCGTTTTCATCGGGACACCTGTGGGAACGCGTGACGGTAGGCCATGTGTTGTTGGGGGCGTTTCGATGGGTGCGTCAAGCGAAATGTGCGGAAAATGCGTTTTTTCCCCCAAATTTCGGACTTTGCAGGGGTGTCTGGGTAAAAAATTCTGGGGCGATGTGCGCAAATCATACCTCTGCGGATTCCCACGGGTGTCCTCTTTTCGGAAATGCATGGGGTTCCCTGTTTTCCTTGGTGGCTTGGACACCCGAGGCCCATATCTGTACGTTGTGCCGGTCGGCAGAATGTCTGAGATTTCGCTCTGAAAACAGACTTGGGGTTACTTGTGTTTTAGGCTTTCCCCTTGGCGGCCAGGTAGGTGCACCCACACATGTGAGGTACCGTTTTCATCGGGACACCCATGGGAACGCGTGACGGTAGGCCATGTGTTGTTGGGGGGGTGTTTTGATGGGTGCGTCGAGCGAAATGTGAGGAAAATGCGTTTTTTTCCCCAAATTTCGGACTTTGCGGGGCTGTCTGGGTAAAAAATTCTGGGGCGATGTGCGCAAATCATACCTCTGCGGATTCCCACGGGTGTCCTCTTTTGGGAAATGCATGGTGTTCCCTGTTTTCCTTGGTGGCTTGGACACCCGAGGCCCATATCTGTATGTTGTGCCGGTCGGCAGAATGGCTGAGATTCCCCTCTGCAAACAGACTGGGGGTTGCTTGCGTTTTCGGCTTGCCCCTTGGCGGCCAGGTAGGTGCACCCACACATGTGAGGTACCGTTTTCATGGGGACACCTGTGGGAACGCGGGACGGTAGGCCATGTGTTGTTGGGGGCGTGTTTCGATGGGTGCGTCAAGCGAAATGTGCGGAAAATGCGTTTTTTCCCCCAAATTTTGGACTTTGCAGGGATGTCTGGGTAAAAAAAAAAAATTCTGGGGCGATGTGCGCAAATCATACCTCTGCGGATTCCCACGGGTGTCCTCTTTTCGGAAATGCATGGGGTTCCCTGTTTTCCTTGGTGGCTTGGACACCCGAGGCCCATATCTGTACGTTGTGCCGGTCGGCAGAATGTCTGAGATTTTGCTCTGAAAACAGACTTGGGGTTACTTGTGTTTTAGGCTTTCTCCTTGGCGGCCAGGTAGGTGCACCCACACATGTGAGGTACCGTTTTCATCGGGACACCCGTGGGAACGCGTGACGGTAGGCCATGTGTTGTTGGGGGGGTGTTTTGCTGGGTGCGTCGAGCGAAATGTGCGGAAAATGCTTTTTTTTCCCCAAATCTCGGACTTTGCGGGGCGGTCTGGGTAAAGAATTCTGGGGCGATGTGCGCAAATCATACCTCTGCGGATTCCCACGGGTGTCCTCTTTTCAGAAATGCATGGGGTTCCCTGTTTTCCTCGGTGGCTTGGACACCCGAGGCCCATATCTGTACGTTGTGCCGGTCGGTAGAATGTCTGAGATTTCCCTCTGAAAACAGACTTTGGGTTACTTGTGTTTTAGGCTTTCCCCTTGGCGGCCAGGTAGGTGCACCCTCACGTGAGGTACCGTTTTCATCGGGACACCTGTGGGAACGCGTGACGGTAGGCCATGTGTTGTTGGGGGCGTGTTTCGATGGGTGTGTCGAGCAAAATGTGCGGAAAAAGCGTTTTTTTCCCCACATTTCGGACTTTGCAGGGCTGTCTGGGTAATAAAATCTGGGGCGATGTGCGCAAATCATACCTCTGCGGATTCCCACGGGTGTCCCCTTTTCGGAAATGCATGGGGTTCCCTGTTTTCCTCGGTGGCTTGGACACCCGAGGCGCATATCTGTACTTTGTGCCGGTCGGCAGAATGTCTGAGATTTCCCTCTGAAAACAGACTTTGGGTTACTTGTGTTTTAGGCTTTCCCCTTGGCGGCCAGGTAGGTGCACCCACACATGTGAGGTACCGTTTTCATCGGGACACCTGTGGAAACGCGTGACGGTAGGCCATGTGTTGTTGGGGGCGTGTTTCGATGGGTGCATCGAGCGAAATGTGCAGAAAAAGCGTTTTTTTCCCGACTTTTTGGACTTTGCGGGGCTGTCTGGGTAATAAATTCTGGGGCGATGTGTGCAAATCATACCTCTGCGGATTCCCACGGGTGTCCTCTTTTCGGAAATGCATGGGGTTACCTGTTTTCCACGGTGGCTTGGACACCCGAGGCCCATATCTGTACGTTGTGCCGGTCGGCAGAATGTCTGAGATTTCGCTCTGAAAACAGACTTGGGGTTACTTGTGTTTTAGGCTTTCCCCTTGGCGGCCAGGTAGGTGCACCCACACATGTGAGGTACCGTTTTCATCGGGACACCTGTGGGAACGCGTGACGGTAGGCCATGTGTTGTTGGGGGCGTGTTTGGATGGGTGCGTCAAGCGAAATGTGCGGAAAATGCGTTTTGTTCCCCAAATTTCGGACTTTGCAGGGGTGTCTGGGTAATAAAATCTGGGCCGATGTGCGCAAATCATACCTCTGCGGATTCCCACGGGTCTCCTCTTTTCAGAAATGCATGGGGTTTCCTGTTTTCCTCAGTGGCTTGGACACCCGAGGCCCATATCTGTACGTTGTGCCGGTCGGCAGAATGTCTGAGATTTCCCTCTGAAAACAGACTTGGGGTTACTTGTGTTTTAGGCTTTCCCCTTGGCGGCCAGGTAGGTGCACCCACACATGTGAGGTACCGTTTTCATCGGGATACCTGTGGGAACGTGTGACGGTAGGCCATGTGTTGTTGGGGGCGTGTTTTGATGGGTGCGTCAAGCGAAATGTGCGGAAAATGCGTTTTTTTCCCCAAATTTCAGACTTTGCGGGGGTGTCTGGGTAAAAAATTCTGGGGCGATGTGCGCAAATCATACCTCTGCGGATTCCCACGGGTGTCCTCTTTTCGAAAATGCATGGGGTTCCCCGTTTTCCTTGGTGGCTTGGACACCCGAGGCCCATATCTGTACGTTGTGCCGGTCGGCAGAATGGCTGAGATTTCGCTCTGAAAACAGACTTGGGGTTACTCGTGTTTTAGGCTTTCCCCTTGGCGGTCAGGTAGGTGCACCCACACATGTGAGGTACCGTTTTCATCGGGACACCTGTGGGAACGCGTGACGGTAGGCCATGTGTTGTTGGGGGCGTGTTTCGATGGGTGCGCCGAGCGAAATGTCTGGAAAATGCGTTTTTTTCCCCACATTTCGGACTTTGTGGGGGTGTCTGGGTAATAAATTCTGGGGCGATGTGCGCAAATCATACCTCTGCGGATTCCCACGGGTGTCCTCTTTTCGGAAATGCATGGGGTTCCCCGTTTTCCTCGGTGGCTTGGACACCCGAGGCCCAGATCTGTACATTGTGCCGGTCAGCAGAATGTCTGACATTTCGCTCTGAAAACAGACTTGGGGTTACTTGTGTTTTAGGCTTTCCCCTTGGCGGCCAGGTAGGTGCACCCACACGTGAGGTACCGTTTTCATCGGGACACCTGTGGGAACGCGTGACGGTAGGCCATGTGTTGTTGGGGGCGTGTTTCGATGGGTGTGTCGAGCAAAATGTGCGGAAAAAGCGTTTTTTTCCCCACATTTCGGACTTTGCAGGGCTGTCTGGGTAATAAAATATGGGGCGATGTGCGCAAATCATACCTCTGCGGATTCCCACGGGTGTCCCCTTTTCGGAAATGCATGGGGTTCCCTGTTTTCCTCGGTGGCTTGGACACCCGAGGCGCATATCTGTACTTTGTGCCGGTCGGCAGAATGTCTGAGATTTCCCTCTGAAAACAGACTTGGGGTTACTTGTGTTTTAGGCTTTCCCCTTGGCGGCCAGGTAGGTGCACCCACACATGTGAGGTACCGTTTTCATCGGGACACCTGTGGAAACGCGTGACGGTAGGCCATGTGTTGTTGGGGGCGTGTTTCGATGGGTGCATCGAGCGAAATGTGCGGAAAAAGCGTTTTTTTCCCGACTTTTCGGACTTTGCGGGGCTGTCTGGGTAATAAATTCTGGGGCGATGTGTGCAAATCATACCTCTGCGGATTCCCACGGGTGTCCTCTTTTCGGAAATGCATGGGGTTACCTGTTTTCCACGGTGGCTTGGACACCCGAGGCCCATATCTGTACGTTGTGCCGGTCGGCAGAATGTCTGAGATTTCGCTCTGAAAACAGACTTGGGGTTACTTGTGTTTTAGGCTTTCCCCTTGGCGGCCAGGTAGGTGCACCCACACATGTGAGGTACCGTTTTCATCGGGACACCTGTGGGAACGCGTGACGGTAGGCCATGTGTTGTTGGGGGCGTGTTTGGATGGGTGCGTCAAGCGAAATGTGCGGAAAATGCGTTTTGTTCCCCAAATTTCGGACTTTGCAGGGGTGTCTGGGTAATAAAATCTGGGCCGATGTGCGCAAATCATACCTCTGCGGATTCCCACGGGTCTCCTCTTTTCAGAAATGCATGGGGTTTCCTGTTTTCCTCAGTGGCTTGGACACCCGAGGCCCATATCTGTACGTTGTGCCGGTCGGCAGAATGTCTGAGATTTCCCTCTGAAAACAGACTTGGGGTTACTTGTGTTTTAGGCTTTCCCCTTGGCGGCCAGGTAGGTGCACCCACACATGTGAGGTACCGTTTTCATCGGGATACCTGTGGGAACGTGTGACGGTAGGCCATGTGTTGTTGGGGGCGTGTTTTGATGGGTGCGTCAAGCGAAATGTGCGGAAAATGCGTTTTTTTCCCCAAATTTCAGACTTTGCGGGGGTGTCTGGGTAAAAAATTCTGGGGCGATGTGCGCAAATCATACCTCTGCGGATTCCCACGGGTGTCCTCTTTTCGAAAATGCATGGGGTTCCCCGTTTTCCTTGGTGGCTTGGACACCCGAGGCCCATATCTGTACGTTGTGCCGGTCGGCAGAATGGCTGAGATTTCGCTCTGAAAACAGACTTGGGGTTACTCGTGTTTTAGGCTTTCCCCTTGGTGGTCAGGTAGGTGCACCCACACATGTGAGGTACCGTTTTCATCGGGACACCTGTGGGAACGCGTGACGGTAGGCCATGTGTTGTTGGGGGCGTGTTTTGATGGGTGCGTCGAGCGAAATGTGCGGAAAATGCGTTTGTTTCCCCACATTTCGACTTTGCAGGGCTGTCTGGGTAATAAATTCTGGGGCGATGTGCGCAAATCATACCTCTGCGGATTCCCACGGGTGTCCTCTTTTCGGAAATGCATGGGGTTCCCCGTTTTCCTCGGTGGCTTGGACACCCGAGGCCCAGATCTGTACATTGTGCCGGTCAGCAGAATGTCTGACATTTCGCTCTGAAAACAGACTTGGGGTTACTTTTGTTTTAGGCTTTCCCCTTGGCGGCCAGGTAGGTGCACCCACACATGTGGGGTACCGTTTTCATCGGGACACCTGTGGGAACGCGTGATGGTAGGCCATGTGTTGTTGGGGGCGTGTTTCGATGGGTGCGCTGAGCGAAATGTCTGGAAAATGCGTTTTTTCCCCACATTTCGTAATTTGCGGGGGTGTCTGGGTAATAAATTCTGGGGCGATGTGCGCAAATCATACCTCTGCGGATTCCCACGGGTGTCCTCTTTTCGGAAATGCATGGGGTTCCCTGTTTTCCTCGGTGGCTTGGACACCCGAGGCCCATATCTGTATGTTGTGCCGGTCGGCAGAATGGCTGAGATTCCCCTCTGCAAACAGACTGGGGGTTGCTTGCGTTTTCGGCTTGCCCCTTGCCAGCCAGGTAGGTGCACCCACGCATGTGAGGTACCGTTTTCATCGGGACACCTGTGGGAACGCGGGACGGTAGGCCATGTGTTGTTGGGGGTGTGTTTCGATGGGTGCGCCGAGCGAAATGTCTGGAAAATGCGTTTTTTTCCCCACATTTCAGACTTTGCGGGGGTGTCTGGGTAATAAATTCTGGGGCGATGTGAGCAAATCATACCTCTGCGGATTCCCACGGGTGTCCTCTTTTCGGAAATGCATGGGGTTCCCTGTTTTCCTCTGTGGCTTGTGTGATGCTGGAAATGCATCAGAGGGACAGGGCCTCTGAATCCTTGTCCTTTACTGCCTTGTATCGTGTGTTCTGTCATGTTTTCTGCCCAGGAGTCCATGTGGGACTCCTGGCAGTGCAGCTCTCTCTTTTGGTTTGGTGAACAGACCCATGGGATACCCTTATGGCACCCCTGGGTAGGGGTACAACCCTGTGCCCCTAGTGTATGTTTTTGGGCACCTGTGGGTGGCCCACAGAGCAGGGTATGGGCTGGTGGCAGCTCCATGCTGAATTTGACAGGTGCTCTGGGTGTCCTCCATTTTGGGATACCCAGGCCCTGCCATTGGAATCAGTTGATTCCTGATAGGAAAGAAGATGGCCCCTGTGGCCTCTTGCTTTCTATTGCCTGTTATCTTGTTTTTCCCAAAGTCCTGGGAAGCCCTGACTCTGTCCCTTCCCCCTGACTGGCTGTTGGGTGGAAGTTCCATATATGGTGTTGTTGTGAAGGCCCAGCTAGACTGACTGGAGCCTTCCCAGTGACTGTATGTTGTGGGTACCTCCTGTGGGTGGGACCTGGGTGAATGGAGTGTGTGACCAATATACACTCCTTGTTGTGGTTGTCTGGTTTCTGGCATGAGAGACAAAGACTGAGACAGCCCTGCCCGAAACTGGCCTGAATGCAGTGTGTAGTGTTGAATGGCTGGGTACTTGTCCCAATCCACATTCCTTGTTGTGAGTGTCTGAAAGGGAGGAGTGTGGCCTGAATGCACTGTGTGCCTGATTGGCTGACTGACTGCATGAATGCCCCTCTGTATGATTGGCTGCTGAGTGTAGGCCAGCAGTGTGGATGAGAGACAGAATAGTATATCTGGGGACCTCTCACCACTGTTCAGGAGGTTCAGGAATGTTCAGGAACGTTCAGAAGCATCCTGGAGCTGAGTCTCCACTCTAAGAGTAACTGGAACTGCTGATCCTCGACGTCCAGCTGGAAGAAGAAGACTTGCTGTGGCATTTGCTTCGACCGACCCTAAGGCTGTCGAAATCGTCGAAGACTGACCCGAGAGAGGACCTGGTAAGGCGCCCTCTTCCCGTGCTCCGAGGGACCATCGAGCACCGCTCCATCTTCGCCGAAGCGCCCTGGAAGACAGACCCTCGAAAGGCTGCCGACCCGAGACGGGACCGCCGAGGAGATCGAAGTGAAGCACCCGGACATCGACGCCGTCGAAGTCCATTGCCGTCGACCAGGGTTCGCAGGTTTGTGAAACCGCTGGAGGCCCGTCGAAGTTGTGTTGCCCAGCCGTGGGAACCACTTGACGCCGTGCCGCCGACGACCGGAGCCGTCCGCTCCTTTGCCTAAGAACATTCAATCGAAGGACTCTCTCGACCGCATCGTCGACCGTTTATCCTGCTGGAGAAAGTCGAGGACGACCAACGCGCCGAGGAGAAACCTGCCGGTGGGTTTCCCGCCACCCAACGACCTCAAAGACACGGACGACCCGACGCCCTTGCTGGGCTTCCGTCTCTACAATCTTTGCGGTCCAGAACTATTGTCATCGAGGTGCCCCGCACACCTCCGCCTTGCAGGACGCGGACGCCCCGACGCCGACGAGCACCGCTCGGACGAAGCTGCCGCCTCTTCGACATCGTTCTACCTCGTTTGTCGACGGACGTTCGACGCCCTGTGTCTCCCGCTTGAAAGGGAAGGCATTCAAGAAGGGCCGTCGATTCCCCGTCGCCGAACCCCGAGTTCTTCGACGTTTCTCGACGCCTCTCGACGATCCGTGACTCCCGCTTGAAAGGGGGTCGCTCAAGAAGGATCCGTCGACGCCTCCTCGAAGAACTCGACTCCACCAGGTACATTGGGGGGGTAAAAACATTGTAGGAGAGAATAAGACTAGTGAACAACATATGGACTGGGCTTGTGTTAGATCTCTTTCTTTTACAGGTTGCCCAGGTGGGGGGATCTCCACACAGAACTGTGTCTAGTGGTAGGGGCCAGTATTTTGCCTATTGTTCAACCACCTTATTTTCTCTCTTCTCTCTATTGCTGGTTTCACTTATTGATCTGTGTGACATTTTTGTGGATGCACTTTAATGAGGTCTAATATTAGTGGTACCACTTTAGAATTGTAGATATTTACCATTATTGATTTTCCTGAGCACAAAGTGCGTTATTGTGATAAGTGTACATAACCTCTGAATGTTAATTATATAAAGACTGTGTTTTCAGTAATACAGTGTGTGGACATTCCTTTGTGGGGGCTTGGGGAATACACTGTACTTAAGAACCAGCCTGCATCACCTCCTGAGAAGCTAGGCCTTGATTGCTCGTCCATTGCTACCGTAATAGAGAATCTTGGCTGGGGTCTTCTGTGCCTCTCCTCTACCATATAGAGAGCAGAAGTACAGACACCCCCTACCGGTCTTTACAGCTGGTGGCAGCGGTGGGATGCTTATGGTTTTAAGAATCAGTGTATAACCGTGCCACTTACAAAATATCCGCACTTTATTAGATTAAGGTTTGGGTGTGTACCAAATAACTGCATTACAAGCAATGGAGCCCATTGCAAATGGTAAATTGACTCGGATGAGCTTAGAGGCTCTCCAGAGTGCTTGTGAAGCCAGGGAGCTAGACTTTGTGGATAAGTCTAGGGCTGAGCTGATAGCTGCCCTGGTGGACTACCAGACTGATGGTGAAACTCTTGATGAAGGGGGGGATGCAACCAATGAGGACTCTGCCCCTGGGGTTGTCGCTGAATCTGTTTCTGGGAATGCCACCATTCCTGCTGCCTCTGTTCCAAACCCCAGCAATTCCTTGGAGCTTGAGTTATTAAGGATGAAATTGGCCTTTGAATATCGCAAGTTGGAAATAGAAGCTGAGCTTAAGAAAGAGGAGCTGGCACAGCAAGTGGAACTCAAGAATAGGGATCTTGCGCTCAAAGACAAGGACACTGAATGTCAGAGAATCCAGCTAGAGAAAGCTAGAGTGGAGACTTCAGCTAAAACCAGTGAGAGTGTCAGGTCTCCAGTCACCAAGTTTATGAAAGATTTGGTTGGTGTATTTGTGGAGGGCTCAGATATCCTCCAATGGATTGAAGCGTTTGAAATGGCTTGTGCGATTCATGATGTAGATAAAAGAGATTGGGCTAAGTGTTTGTTAAGCAGAGTGCCTCAAACTGGATATGACTGTATTCTGAAGCTGAGTGTGGAAGAAAGGGGTCAGTATGAGTGTATGAAGTCTGCTTTGATTGCCAAGTTTGGCAAGACACCTACCCAATACCTTAGAAGGTTCAGGGATTTTAAGAAAAGAGAGAATGTGTCTTGGGTTGACTGGGTGAGTGCTGCGCACATGAACATGATGGGGTGGATTGATGGGTACAAGGTTAAGACTTTTGTTGAATTGTCCCACCTCTTGTTTTTTGAGCATTTTTCTGAAGCCTGTTCACCAGAGCTGCGTCAGTATGTCGCTGACCAGAACATTTTGGACCCCTTTAAGCTGGCTAGGTTGGCTGACAAGTGGGTCTCTCACCGGGTGTCCCCTAAGGACTCCAGTGGGAAGGACAAGGACAAAGAGAAGGGTGCCTCTCAGAAAGCTGAGGAGTCCCCCAAGCAATCACAGTCGGGTAAACCAAAACCTTCCTCTCCTAAGACCCAAAAATCTAGTGGGGATAAGTCATCTGTGGGTGGGAATAAGAGTAGTGGTCCACCTGCTGCAAAGCAGGCTCCCAGTGGTTCCAGTACCGTACCCCGCACTCCTGGCGCTTGTTGGGACTGTGGGGCTCTGGATCACAAAAGGGGTGACTCCAAGTGTAAAGGTAAGACACTTGGAGTACAGGCTGTCAGCCTGACCTACCCTTACCCCGTGTCTGAGGTGGAGGCCACTGTCCTCCCCTCCTCTACCGGGATCACATTTGGTGCTCCGGTAGAGATTTCCTTAGTGTCCCTTGGGGCCTGGGACCAGTATGCAGAAGTACTGGCGACTATCCCACAGAACACCCGTAGGTTTTTGAGAAGTGTCCTCTTGAATGGCCAGCCTTCTACTGGTTTGAGAGACACTGGGGCAAGCATGACAGTGGTGGACAGGACCCTGCTCAAGCCAGAGGACTATGAAGGTGCTCCTCTGCAAACCACCAGGTTAGCTGGTGGGCCTCCCAAATTATCACCTGTAGCCTTAGTCACACTCATGATTGGAGACAAGACAGCGAAGCTTCCTGTCCTGGTTCAGGACAATGTCCCTGCTAACATTTTGTTAGGGAATGATCTAGTAGAGTTGGGGTTGATCTCGGATGGTCTTCCCATGACTGCTGCTGCAGTCACTAGGTCACAGGTGACACCGGGTCTGGCTGTGGGTCAGATACCCGAGCCAAAGGCGAGGCCTAAGGCAAGAAGGCGGAGGACCAAGAAGGCCACCTCTGTGGAGGGAGCACCTTCTCTTCCTGCTGCACCCATCGGGATCCATGCTCCGGACGGGCTGGGTCCAGTGGAAAACCCAAACTCAACTCCTTTGGGAGAAGAGGCAGAAGACTCTCCTGTGGGAGAGGTTCTCAACCCGGAGGATCATCCCGACCTTCAATGCTTGTTAGCTGAAGGGGGACCCTCCCGGGCGGACTTCTGTAAGGAACAGAGAGAGTGCCACTCTCTCGAGGGACTGAGGAAACAGGCCCTGTCCCAGGCACAAGGAGAAGTGCCTAGGATTTTCCGGATTTATTGGGAGGGTGAGCTCCTTGTTAGTGAGCCCACTAAGCCTGAACCTGGTGCCCGCAAGAGGTTGGTGGTACCCCAGGTTTACAGGCCCTTCCTTCTGCAGTTGGCGCATGAGGTGCCCTTGGCTGGTCATCTTGGGACCAAGAAGACTAAGCAGAGGCTCTCTGCCCATTTCTACTGGCCACGGATGGGAGTAGAGGTGGAGTCCCACTGCAGGACCTGCCCCACTTGTCAGTTGTCTGGCAAGACTGGAGGCAGGGTCATTGCCCCACTGCAGCCGTTACCAGTGGTTGGCACACCATTTGAGAGGGTGGGCATCGACATCGTCGGTCCCCTTGACCCTCCCACTTCAGGTGGACATCGGTTCATCCTGGTCTTGGTAGATCATGCCACCAGGTACCCTGAGGCAATACCCCTTCGGACTGTTACTGCCAAGGTGGTTGCCAGGGCTCTCCTGGGCATTTTCACCCGTGTTGGATTCCCCAAGGAGGTTGTCTCTGACAGAGGATCCAACTTCATGTCTAGTTACATGAAAACCATGTGGAAAGAGTGCAGGGTAACCTACAAGTTCTCCACCTCTTACCACCCCCAGACCAATGGTCTGGTTGAGAGATTTAATAAAACTCTCAAGGGCATGCTAGGGGCTTTGGAAGAACCCCTAAGGAGGAAATGGGATCTCCTCCTGCCATGCCTGCTGTTTGCTTACAGAGAGGTGCCTCAAGAGGGTGTTGGTGTCAGCCCCTTTGAGTTACTCTTTGGACATCCCGTGAGGGGGCCCCTCGCCTTGATCCGAGAAGGCTTGGAAGCCACCCCTCCCGGTCCCGCCAAGCAAGTGGGGGACTATGTGTTAGGCCTCAGGCGGAGGATGACACAAATGATGGGTCAGGCAACAGCAAATCTCAAGGCCAGCCAGGAATTGAATAAGTACTGGCATGACCTTAAAGCTTCGCAAGTGGATTGGACTCCGGGACAGGAAATCCTTGTGATGGAGCCTACCAAGCCTAGAGCTTTGGCAGACAAGTGGACTGGACCCTTCAGGATCATCTCCAAGATGGGCGAAGTCAATTATCTGGTTGACATGGGAGCCTCTGGGGTAGCCCCCCAGGTATTCCATGTCAACAGGCTCAAGCCTTTCCACAGGCGAGCAGAGGTCTCATGTCTCTTGCTAGCTTCAGGGCAAGAAGAGGATGAAAGTGAGCCCCTTCCTGATTTGCTGCATAGCAACCCTCAGGATGGCTCAGTGGAGGGAGTACATCTCTCTCCAGATTTGACAACAGAGCAGCAGAGGGCCTGCAGGGCTTTGCTCCAGCAGTATGCCTCTCTGTTTTCACTGACACCGGGCCTTACACCGTGGTGTAAGCACGAAATTGACACTGGTGACAGTGTGCCTGTCAAAAGCAGGTGCTATCGTATGTCAGATACCGTCAAGAACCACATCCAGGCTGAGGTCGCCAAGATGTTGGATCTGGGTGTTATTGAACCCTCAACCAGTCCCTGGTCCAGTCCAGTGGTCCTTGTCCCCAAGGCAAGTTCCCAGGCAGGTACCAAAGATTGGAGGTTCTGTGTGGACTACCGAGGAGTCAATGCCGTCACCAAAACTGACGCGCACCCATTGCCCAGGGCTGATGAGCTCGTGGACACCATAGGTGCTGCCAAGTTTGTAAGCACCTTTGACCTTACCTCAGGCTATTGGCAAATAGCTCTGACGGACCATGCTAAGGAAAAGACGGCTTTCTCAACACCTGAGGGACTCTACCAGTTTAGGGTTATGCCTTTTGGGTTGAAGAATGCCCCTGCCACCTTCCAGAGATTGGTCAACCATGCGCTCAGTGGGCTGGAAGCCTTTTGTGTGGCTTACTTAGACGACATTGCCGTCTACAGTTCCACCTGGGAAGAGCATTTGACACATCTGGATAAGGTGTTGCAGGCCTTGAAAAGGGCTAACCTCACTATCAAGGCCACCAAGTGCCAGATAGCTCAGGGGAAAGTTACCTATCTTGGTCATGAGGTAGGAGGGGGTCAAATCCAACCTCTCTCCAGTAAAGTACAGGATGTACAGAACTGGGAGACTCCCACTACTCAAACCCAGGTGAGAGCCTTTTTGGGCCTCACTGGGTACTATCGCAATTTCATGGCAGACTATGGAACCATAGCTGCACCCCTGACAGCTCTAACTTCACCCAAACAGCCTAGGAAGGTTAATTGGACCGAAGACTGTCAGAGGGCCTTTGATGGCTTGAAAGAAAGTCTGTGTAGGGCACCTGTGTTGTGTGCGCCTGACTACAGCCGACCCTTTATCGTCCAGACGGATGCCTGCGACACCGGAATTGGAGCTGTCTTGTCCCAGTTAGATGACAAAGGGAGAGAACACCCTATCATTCATCAGTAGACAACTCAAGGGTAGAGAACTTAGGTGGGCTACTGTTGAAAAGGAGTGTTTTAGCATAATTTGGAGCCTTAGGCGTTTTAGGCCCTACCTTACGGGGTCTAAATTCAAGGTCCAAACAGATCAAAACCCCTGAAGTGGCTTATGCAGATGAAGGGTGAGAATCCGAAATTGCTCAGGTGGTCCATTAGCCTGCAGGGGCTAGACTTCACCATAGAGCACAGACCAGGGAAGAGTCATGATAATGCAGATGGCCTTTCCAGAAGGTATGTTGACCGTCTGGATGAGGGTGTCTATCCCGTGGGAGATTAGACACCCTCCACCTCAGTCTGGGGGGGGCGACTGTGATGCTGGAAATGCATCAGAGGGACAGGGCCTCTGAATCCTTGTCCTTTACTGCCTTGTATCGTGTGTTCTGTCATGTTTTCTGCCCAGGAGTTCATGTGGGACTCCTGGCAGTGCAGCTCTCTCTTTTGGTTTGGTGAACAGACCCATGGGATACCCTTATGGCACCCCTGGGTAGGGGTACAACCCTGTGCCCCCAGTGTATGTTTTTGGGCACCTGTGGGTGGCCCGCAGAGCAGGGTATGGGCTGGTGGCAGCTCCATGCTGAATTTGACAGGTGCTCTGGGTGTCCTCCATTTTGGGATACCCAGGCCCTGCCATTGGAATCAGTTGATTCCTGATAGGAAACAAGATGGCCCCTGTGGCCTCTTGCTTTCTATTGCCTGTTATCTTGTTTTTCCCAAAGTCCTGGGAAGCCCTGACTCTGTCCCTTCCCCCTGACTGGCTGTTGGGTGGAAGTTCCATATATGGTGTTGTTGTGAAGGCCCAGCTAGACTGACTGGAGCCTTCCCAGTGACTGTATGTTGTGGGTACCTCCTGTGGGTGGGACCTGGGTGAATGGAGTGTGTGACCAATATACACTCCTTGTTGTGGTTGTCTGGTTTCTGGCATGAGAGACAAAGACTGAGACAGCCCTGCCCGAAACTGGCCTGAATGCAGTGTGTAGTGTTGAATGGCTGGGTACTTGTCCCAATCCACATTCCTTGTTGTGAGTGTCTGAAAGGGAGGAGTGTGGCCTGAATGCACTGTGTGCCTGATTGGCTGACTGACTGAATGAATGCCCCTCTGTATGATTGGCTGCTGAGTGTAGGCCAGCAGTGTGGACGAGAGACAGAATAGTATATCTGGGGTCCTCTCACCACTGTTCAGGAGGTTCAGGAACGTTCAGGAACGTTCAGAAGCATCCTGGAGCTGAGTCTCCACTCTAAGAGTAACTGGAACTGCTGATCCTCGACGTCCAGCTGGAAGAAGAAGACTTGCTGTGGCATTTGCTTCGACCGATCCGAAGGCTGTCGAAATCGTCGAAGACTGACCCGAGAGAGGACCTGGTAAGGCGCCCTCTTCCCGTGCTCCGAGGGACCATCGAGCACCGCTCCATCTTCGCCGAAGCGCCCTGGAAGACAGACCCTCGAAAGGCTGCCGACCCGAGACGGGACCGCCGAGGAGATCGAAGTGAAGCACCCGGACATCGACGCCGTTGAAGTCCATTGCCGTCGACCAGGGTTCGCAGGTTTGTGAAACCGCTGGAGGCCCGTCGAAGTTGTGTTGCCCAGCCGTGGGAACCACTTGACGCCGTGCCGCCGACGACCGGAGCCGTCCGCTCCTTTGCCTAAGAACATTCAATCGAAGGACTCTCTCGACCGCATCGTCGACCGCTTATCCTGCCGGAGAAAGTCGAGGACGACCAACGCGCCGAGGAGAAACCTGCCGGTGGGTTTCCCGCCACCCAACGACCTCAAAGACTCGGACGACCCGACGCCCTTGCTGGGCTTCCGTCTCTACAATCTTTGCGGTCCAGAACTATTGTCATCGAGGTGCCCCGCACACCTCCGCCTTGCAGGACGCCGACGCCCCGACGCCGACGAGCACCGCTCGGACGAAGCTGCCGCCTCTTCGACATCATTCTACCTCGTTTGTCGACGGACGTTCGACGCCCCGTGTCTCCCGCTTGAAAGGGAAGCCATTCAAGAAGGGCCGTCGATTCCCCGTCGCCGAACCCCGAGTTCTTCGACGTTTCTCGACGCCTCTCGACGATCCGTGACTCCCGCTTGAAAGGGGGTCGCTCAAGAAGGATCCGTCGACGCCTCCTCGAAGAACTCGACTCCACCAGGTACATTGGGGGGGTAAAAACATTGTAGGAGAGAATAAGACTAGTGAACAACATATGGACTGGGCTTGTGTTAGATCTCTTTCTTTTACAGGTTGCCCAGGTGGGGGGATCTCCACACAGAACTGTGTCTAGTGGTAGGGGCCAGTATTTTGCCTATTGTTCAACCACCTTATTTTCTCTCTTCTCTCTATTGCTGGTTTCACTTATTGATCTGTGTGACATTTTTGTGGATGTACTTTAATGAGGTCTAATATTAGTGGTACCACTTTAGAATTGTAGATATTTACCATTATTGATTTTCCTGAGCACAAAGTGCGTTATTGTGATAAGTGTACATAACCTTTGAATGTTAATTATATAAAGACTGTGTTTTCAGTAATACAGTGTGTGGACATTCCTTTGTGGGGGCTTGGGGAATACACTGTACTTAAGAACCAGCCTGCATCACCTCCTGAGAAGCTAGGCCTTGATTGCTCGTCCATTGCTACCGTAATAGAGAATCTTGGCTGGGGTCTTCTGTGCCTCTCCTCTACCATATAGAGAGCAGACGTACAGACACCCTCTACCGGTCTTTACAGCTTGGACACCCGAGGCCCATATCTGTATGTTGTGCCGGTCGGCAGAATGGCTGAGATTCCCCTCTGCAAACAGACTGGGGGTTGCTTGCGTTTTCGGCTTGCCCCTTGCCAGCCAGGTAGGTGCACCCACGCATGTGAGGTACCGTTTTCATCGGGACACCTGTGGGAACGCGGGACGGTAGGCCATGTGTTGTTGGGGGCGTGTTTCGATGGGTGCGCCGAGCGAAATGTCTGTAAAATGCGTTTTTTCCCCACATTATGGACTTTACGGGGGTGTCTGGGTAATAAATTCTGGGGCGATGTGCGCAAATCATACCTCTGCGGATTCCCACGGGTGTCCTCTTTTCGGAAATGCATGGGGTTCCCTGTTTTCCTCGGTGGCTTGGACACCCGAGGCCCATATCTGTACATTGTGCCGGTCGGCAGAATGTCTGAGATTTCCCTCTGAAAACAGACTTGGGGTTACTTGTGTTTTAGGCTTTCCCCTTGGCGGCCCGGTAGGTGCACCCACACATGTGAGGTACCGTTTTCATCGGGACACCTGTGGGAACGCGTGACGGCAGGCCATGTGTTGTTGGGGGCGTGTTTCGATGGGTGCGTCAAGCGAAATGTGCGGAAAAGGTGTTTTTTTCCCCACATTTCGGACTTTGCGGGGCTGTCTGGGTAATAAATTCTGGGGCGATGTGCGCAAATCATACCTCTGCGGATTCCCACGGGTGTCCTCTTTTCGGAAATGCATGGGGTTCCCTGTTTTCCTCGGTGGCTTGGACACCCAAGGCCCATATCTGTACGTTGTGCCGGTCGGCAGAATGTCTGAGATTTCGCTCTGAAAACAGACTTGGGGTTACTTGTGTTTTAGGCTTTCCCCTTGGCGGCCAGGTAGGTGCACCCACACATGTCGGGTACCGTTTTCATCGGGACACCTGTGGGAACGCGTGACGGTAGGCCATGTGTTGTTGGGGGCGTGTTTCGATGGGTGCGCCGAGCGAAATGTCTGGAAAATGCGTTTTTTTCCCCACATTTCGGACTTTGTGGGGGTGTCTGGGTAATAAATTCTGGGGCGATGTGCGCAAATCATACCTCTGCGGATTCCCACGGGTGTCCTCTTTTCGGAAATGCATGGGGTTCCCTGTTTTCCTTGGTGGCTTGGACACCCGAGGCCCAGGCCAGGACGCGGCCATCGCTATTGGATCCAGTTCCTGGGGGTGGACCAGTGCAAGAGGATCACCTTGATTGGTGGGGGGGGGGGTCTTCGGAGAGTGGAAGTGGGACACCGAAGGATGAGACACAGTATCTCCTTCCTTAGGACACATTTTCCCCCCTCCTGCCCAGCAGGATATTTAGAAACTCTACCCTTCCCCCACCTTTTGCAACATGAACACTTTCTCACACCGTAAGTGACAAAGGACTAATACCAGAGCCGTTTACCTGACATGTCCCAACACAAGCGTCAGGCAGAGCCAGGTAATTGCAACCAACTACACACACCTCACTACCTTTTCCCTTCCCCACTGGGATAAATGGCAGAGCATAAGATAATAACAGCATAATGCCCTAAGAGCAGCTCTGAATATCCCTATGAGAGTACACATCTCAGATGCTAGAAGAGAGGTTCATTGGCTAAAAATATCTGACAGGATACTCCTAAAAACAGCCTCCCTCACCTCCAAATGCTTAAACAACTTATCCCCACCCTACCTTGCTGAAAGGATAAACAGAACATCGTCCACACGCCCAACGAGAGCAGCCAATGCCCATACCTTGGAAATGCCTAGATTTAAACGTGTTACAGCTGGAGGATCTAGCTTCCCAGTTATTGCAGCACAAACTTGGAATGCACTACCGCATGACCTTAGAAAGGAACAACCGTATTCCAAATTTAGACTCAGTGTAATTAAATGGCTACGAACGAATGACCTTTAGCTTACCTCTCGGTACCTTGCACTGTTGTCTCTGCTGCATGTCTCTTACCGTGCTTTCTTCCGTATGCCACTGTAACTATCCTGGCAGCACCTATTTTCCAACTGTTTTGTATATTATATGATTCTTTGTACACATTCTGTAACTAAGCTTAAGTTGTCTTGACCTCTGCTGCGCCCGGCTACCCAAGGGTTTGGTGCGCAATACAAAATAAATAAATAAACAAACAAACAAGAGCACACTCTGAGCAAAGCCGAAAGCACGAGGAAGCAGCCATTCCAGGACGCAGTACAAACGGAGGAGAAAGGTGGCGAGACCTGAAAGGACGTCAAGGAGGGAGTCGGCCTTGCACTTTCCAACCCAGACCCGCAAAGCTTATGACAAAAGAAACATAAGGCCGGGAATCGCAGCTGGCGAATGGTGTGACTGAGGTCAGCGGTACGTGGAACCCTCCCACACTGATAGCCAGGGCAGGAAGATGCAGTTGCCATTGTGGTACCAACCGTGATTTCAGCGGCAAAAGAAACGCCAACGAGTTCAGCACAGCCGGTGAGTTGGAAGAACCGGATAGTGGGCCCGACTGTGTTAAGCTCAAGGTTGCAGTGGCAACATTCAGAAGATTAAGATACAGAGGTCTTTTGTGAACAAACCTGGTACAGAGATAGAATAGTCCGGCGCCATGTGGGTGCTCATTCGAAGGTCTCTGGCTGGTACCCCACTCCTGAACAAAGAAAATATTGAGCTGAAAGAGATTAAAACTACAAATACCAAGAGGCCATAGAGAAGGCCAGCGTGGGGTGTCAAGGTGGTCATACAAGGGTCAAGCCAAACCCCTTGTACAGTCGAATGTCGTTGACAAGCTGTAGAAATTGTGAACTGTGGAAAGTGTGAACTGGATGAGGGGAACGCCACGCGAACTGTGATATTGTAAAGCACGCACTTGCCATAGAATAACTGTGACCAGCAAGACCTTATCTCCCTTCAGAAGCCTCTGTTTAAATTGGCAAGTACTTTGAGAGACTAGCGGTTAAGGGCACGGCGTTGGGTATACCGAGGATCCGTCTCCAGATCCCACCTTCTATTTGATTCAACTTGTTCAATATTACATCAGTACACAGTTCTAGACCATATACCAGTTTAGGGACTATCTTTGCCTCAAAGAACATAAGAGCTGGTTTTATAGAGCATCTCCCATATTTACGGTCAATTTTCAATATCTGATTTTCGAAAAGCTTAGCTTTATGTGTGACAATTTCCAACTGAGTTGTAGCACCCTTGTGTGTGCCAACATGCTAGCCCAAATAAGTGGCACTAGGGGAAATGCCAACCCTACTTCCCTCCAGGCTCCAGGTAGGGTGCAGGTTCTTATCTTGTGCCTTCGTGAATGCATGGATTTTAGTTTTGTTCGGGTTAATAACAAGAAGGCTTTCTTTTGCATATTTTGCAAAAGTGTCCAAAAGGCGCTGAAAACCTACCCTGGAACAATCAAACAACAAAATGTCGTCCCTATAGGCCAACCATACGATTTTGCTTAGGCCTAATCTTGGGGCCAAAAACCTCTCTTTAATCAAACTTTCTTCCACATCAGACAGAAATTGATTAAAGATCCAGGGTGCCGGTACACAGCCTTGTCTCACCCCACAGTGCGTTTGAATTCTAGTTGACATATCTCAAGAGGGGTCAATGTGAGCAGTAGTGGAGTTACACAGAGATTCACAGTGACAAGTGTTAAGATGGATTTCTAAACTCTGACGTGGTGGGCAGAAGTTCAGAAGGCCAGCTTAGTTTCTTGGAACAGGGTAACCTCTGGACAAGCTAGACCAACCAAGGTAGCTTTGGCAGGTGGTCAAGACTAAGGGCCTCATTATAAGTCAGGCAGAATGGGTTAACAGGTTCCGCTAATGGGTGCAGACCCGTTAACACCATTCCGCCTGATTACGAGGTCCCATCGCAGGACCCGGTAAGGACGCCTGGTAAAACCAGGCGTCATTACCGGGTCCAGCGAGGGGAAGAGGGAGCTAACAACGGGCCGGTCGTAATCGGCCCGTTGTTAGCTCCCTCTCCCATTGAGCCCTATGGGGGCTCAAATAGAAAAGGGGAAGGTCCGGGCCCGGGTTCCCTGAGGGAGGAATTACTGGGCCCTCCGAACACGGAATGGACCGGTAATTCCCCATTCAGGGAACCCGGTAAAGGAGCCCGGTTTGGCAGCAGCCATGGAGCTAATAGCTCCATGGCTGCCGCCAAACTCGTAATGAGGCCCTAATTCTCAGGAGGGGTGAGGGTGACTGAAAGACCTCAATGAACACACAGAGCAAGGACACTTACAAATTACTCCAGACAGGTGTTATATCAAAAGTATAGACACATTTTACAAGGCCTTTGTAACATAGACCATAATCGCAGTAACACTAAGTAAATCAACACATCACAATCAATACAATATATATACAAGACCACTGGGGACCAAAGGGTTAAATGCACGAAATATGTTGACAACCTGGAGGGGAAGGAAACAGGCAGTGCAGATAGTCTTTAGGCCCCTTCAGCATTGACAATACACCTAACTAAGAGGCAGTCCAAGCCCTAAGAAGAAGGCAGCCTTGTGCTCAATAGTACATGCAATGCAAACGCACGCGGTTGTTCCAATGGCCAAAATGGGGTCTCTTCAGGGGTCTCTAGCAGCTCAGGAAGGTGGGTAAGGTGATGAATAGGTTCCCACTATTCAAGAAGGACCTCCACTCGAAGGCTGAGGCAATTCGAGAGTTCGGCATGGATAGCAGTGGATAGGAGAGGGGCCACTCATGCGTAAAAATGGGCCCTCGTGCTAGGGGCCACCGGTTGGGGTATTGAGTACTCAGCGGTATGTGATGCAAGCGGACCCAAACTTCAGCAGGTTAGTCCACTTGGCTTGCAGGTTCGAATTGCAGCAAAAAGGACGCCTCTGCACCTTTTAGTTCCTGAGATACAGCGGTTATCCCCAAACGGGACAGTGGCGATTTCTCCGCTATGGGTGGATGAAATCGCCCCAGGGGCATCGCCCCAGTTTCACTGCAGCAGGCTTCAGGGGCAAGAGGGTCACAAATGCAGCGGACTTGCAAAGTCGGCCAATCACCTTAGAGTGCATTCCTGTCTCCTAGGAGACCGAGTACAGGGAGTTTCGGGCACCTCCCTCACTTCCTGCCACCACCAGACATTCTGGAGCCAGAGGCGGGATTCACTTGTGAAGCCCGCCAAAGACAAAAACAAAGAAATGAACCAAACCTGGTTTGGCGCACAGAATAAATCTCAAGAAGGACGAAAACAACAATAAATTATGAAAAAGAAGACCGGGGACATTTTGATAAAAATGGCACCCATGGGTGCTTTACTGTAGCTGCGATTGCAGCCTGCGGTAAAGACTTGATACAGTAGTAAAACGTAACCACTGCCACCAGCCATTAATTATGTAAAGGGCAACATAAAAAATGTTACATGAAAAGCTAGAAAAAGGGGCTACTAAGTAATCCCTCCAGCACCCTACTGTAAGATAGCGTGTGCTGGGTCTAGAACGTTACAATGTATTAGCTATTAGCACCATGGCTACCCCTTACCGCATTCTGGGTCCGGGTTGGCGGAATAGGGACTTACCGGGTCATTCCAACCTTGGAGGACCCGGTAAGTCCCCATTCCGAGAACCATTCCCCATTCCCATTCGAGCCCCCATAGGGCTTAATGGGAATGGGGATGGAGCTAATAATGGGCCCACTAGCGGACCCGTTATTAGCTCTCTGGTCCCTTAGCGGCTCCCGCTAAGGGTGCCTGCTAAAACCAGGCGGCCATTGCGGGACCCGCTAAGGGACCTCAGAATATGGAGGTAAGGGATTACCGGTGCCGGTAATCCCTTACCTCCAACCTCGTAATGAGGCCCACAGAGTTTAAATCACAGAAAAATACATGAGAGAGTGTGAAAAGGTCTCACTCTCGCCAGGTTAAAAATGTAAAGTCCTAGAGTCCAGCAAAAGTGCCGGGGGTCTCTAAGGTAGAGAGGAATTAGCACATTTCTGAGAATTCTCCCTAACACTGGGCTACTTTATTCATGGGGATATTTAGGCATCACACTTCAATTTCCAAATCATTCTCATCTTCTATCTCCACCACATCAGGCTCATGGGATTTTCCTTTCAGCCACTTTTCTAGACCCCCATCTTTTTTTGGGGGAGTGTTCTCTTTAGCCATTTTCTTTTGGGAGTCAGCGATTTCAAATCTATTTCCTACTTCCACACATTCCATATCTGTAGGTACAGTTACAGCCAAAGCAACACAATTCCTTTTTACACACATATTCTTTGGAATATTGGCCATGGCCCTCCTACTTCTGGTGGCTTCAATGTAATTACGTCTTCGTCTTGTTCGTTTCTTTGACCCATAGGAAGATTTTGGTTCACTCATTCCCTCATCAAAATTATCCTTATTTCGAATAATTTCCACTCAGATACTCCCTTGTTCCAAATTCCCTTACTCCTGTATTTTGTGTTTCTCACTATCTTCTTCTACTACCAAACACAGTCCATTCAAATAACCCATACCATCATTCCCAACCCTAAATTCATCTTTCTTACAATTTGTACATTTTTTGCTGTTTTCCTCGATTATTATTCCCAAAGCTTTTGTATTCTCTATGGTCTGATGTACCAATATTTTAATCTCGTTTTGTTCTTTCAATAGTTTGGTACATACACCTAAAAGTACATCAATTGTAGCTGTCAAGGCATCCGTCTTTTCTCTTAATTTAGGGGATTATCACTTCTACTACCGGATTCCAAGTTAAACAAATGTTCTATTAAACTTCCTGAATCATTCCAGGTCCCTTCGCCATCAATACTTTCCACATCTTCCTGGGAAAGTTTTCCCAGATCAAGTGTAGCAGACAGATTCATACCAATCACATAATTCATATATATGGCAATTTCAGTACTTGTTTCGACATGTGACATGCCCACATCTGTCTGTAATCCCATTGATTGTCGTCTGAAATCTTGTACAAGATTCATCAGGGAATTGTTATCTATCATCGAGCTATTTTCTGGGGCAAGATGAATATCATCCATCAAAGGTTCCTTATGGTTGTGATTTCTTGTAAGGAAACTCATTCTTTTTGGTTGATCTAAGGTCAGTTTGTCCTGTACCATCTGACTTGTATCTTGTTTTCCTCTACCCTTCTTACCTTTCCCTTTTCCAATCCCTTATTACACTTGTTTTGTTTGATCAGATGGCGTATTTCCCTTGCCTTTTCTTGACTGCAAATTCGATCCCATATTACTCTCCTTAAATACTAATCCTATCTATTACACAAGGGGATCAAGAAGAGTTGAAGCCACAGAAGTATCCACTTCTTTGTCCCAATGTAATTACACTACAATGCTTTACAAGCCCCTGGGATCTATGTGACCACAAAGGTAAAGTGCAATGTGCAAAATATCAACAGAAAAGAACGATGTAACCGTAAGGGTATACAGATAAATACCAAATAACATTACACCTTCACAGGGGAGAAGCCATCCATCCGAAATGATGCAATAAATATAGACAATGCAACTAACACCCTCTAATCTACAATGTAGGTAATAAGAAGCATACATCTACTAGGGATGTTTATTAATCCCACCAATGGAGGAGAGGTTCCCTCGCAGCCTCCAATCACCGGATTTCTAGCTTTCACTGACCTACACAACAATGGTATATAAATCACAAAGGGTCTGTGTATTAGCAGGAGAGAAGGAACAATATACAGAGTGTAGACACAGGGTCTATATGTCCATAAGGTACACTTAAGTATACAATATCAATACAATAAGCACAGGATGGGGGGGGGAGACTCCTTCGCAACCGCCGTGTGGAAGAGAGCAATCGATATATATAATCCAACTGGCACCATTAAATCCACAATGTGAGTGTTCAAAACATTCATCCAATAGAATCCCTTGTTAGTCCTACCGAGGAGGGAGAGAATCCTCGTAACCTCCAATCACCTGTTGTCTGGATTCCAGGAACAGATTTTTAATTAATTATAAATGTAGCATATACAGTTCCAAAATTTGACAAACAATAGTGTATTCAATTAAGAGCACTTATAATGCTCGTTTACACCATAACGAGCAGAACCCAACCTAAAGGTCGTTATACAATGCTGTTTGCAGAGCAATAATCTCCCCTTCAATAATAGTACCAAACACAGTCCGTAGCAGTGTGCAGCCTACGAAGTGTAATTCCAGAGAAAAGAAGGGGGACCGTCAAGGCAGGGCACGCCCGACAGCGCAAGGAGATGCCTAAGTCCGACTCTCCCCCCCAGCCAGATGGACTCTTTCAGAAGTACCAAACTGCAAACTTACTTCCGAGTATTTTTCAAACATACAAGGCGGTGACTCTCTGTACGTGGTCGGGCTCAAGAGTGTGTTTCTAATTCTGTGTTAAATTATCAGCGGGCTAGTTTCCACTCTGCCACTCGCCAAACAGCCCAACAGCCACAAAACGCCCTTGACTCCACAGCAGGCTTAACGGCACATGGGTGGATACGTTCTGCTTTTAACCTCGCATTTCCTCCGTGGCCGTTCAACTAGCCTTTAAAGTGATAACAGAGGTCTCGGATAACAAAGCAGCAATATTTCCTCTGACACAGCGTTTCCAGATTAACAGTTAAATAAACACCCTTGAACTGTGATCACTTGAGTCTGTCTTGCTTTGATACCATGCCTTCCTTAAAGTATTGATTGGGAGATGGATCATGGATATCATCAACGGAGGGTTTCGAGGGTTGAGGTTGAGGGGCTGGGGTATTGGTGATGGGGGAATTGAAGAACATAGCAAGGCTGGGCTGGGGGTGCATTAAGGGCGCAAAGTGAATCCACTTTTAGGGATTTTGATGCCCTGCTATATTGAGGGATTGTTGCCGGTCTATCTGCGATATAGTATACTCAGAGACTGATTTGGGTTCAATGAACGGATCCCTGAAGATTTACATTTCTATTGTTCTATTTTTGGTTTATGTTGTTGTTTGGGAGTGGGTGGGAGAATTCCCCAGCGTCAATGTGAGCTAGGAATTGATTTGTTATTTAGATAGCGATTGCGCTTAAGCGCTGTACATAGAACATACTTAGATACATTAATCATCCCAACTAAAGTTAGTGCTCATTTATCGACCTTGGAAGGATGAAAGGTCGCGTTGCCCTTACCGGGATTCGAACCTGCGACATGCAGATCACAGCAGCGAGCGTTCAACATGCTGAGCACCTTACCGGCTAAGAAGGGCCTGCTTTTCAGCTCTATCGTTTTATATTTTATCAGGTACCCAAAGATATTGAAGGAAGTTGTCACGCCCAAAAGAAAGAAGGTGGGCTTTATGTTGCCAACCACAATACCCGAGGTGGTTGCCTTTTGAAGAGGCCTATTTACTTTTGAAGGACTTGAGCAGAGTGCGTTTTTGCTATTATGCAATGCAACGGCATTGATTAAAATGGAAGGGTTGGGTTGCTGGTTAAGGGAGTGAGCGGGGATAGAAGTGCAAAAGGTGATCAAAGATAAGGAGGGATTTTTTATTGCATTAAAAGACATCTTCGGTGGGACCCAGATTACTATTGCTACAATATATGCTCCAAACACTGGTCAGGATGGATTTGTGTGCAACTGGATGCTTCCTGTCCCTCATCCAGACAATGTTTTGACCTCTGCGACTCTCTCGCTTTCTATTCTCCCCTCTGGCCCGACTCACTCTGCAGGACACACTCTGGATGCTCTGATCTCTTCAGACATCACTTCTCTTTCCCTTTCGTCACACTTCTCTCCTGGAGTGATCACTCTCTCCTTTCCTCCCATCTCTTCCTCGCTACCCCTCAGGCCATGCCAATTCCAAAATTTCCACCTACCTTCACGATCATCCGACCCATGAAGCATGTGTCAGTTGAGGCTTCCGCTACCACTTTCTCTCCCCCTCCTCCTCCGGCTGACACATATTCTGACAGAGCCCTTTCCACGCTCTATTCCGCTATCTCGGATACTCTTGATGTTCTTGCCTCTGTCATGAGGATCCGCTTGAAGCCCAAAGCCAAGTGCAACTCTTGTTACGACTCTGACCTAGTCACCCAAGAACGCAAGTGTAGGGTGGCTGAGAGGAAATGGCAGGCTTCTTGTGCATCCTATGACAAACTGGCTGCCGCCTGCTGCAAAGGCAATACTGGCTCCTTGTCTGCACTAAGAAGAGAGCCCATATCCAAGCACACGTCTCTGCCGCATCTAACAACTCGGCCGAACACTTTAAAATCTGCAAGGAGCTGGCCAACCCTGCTGCAGTCTCTACCTCTCTTATCGCCTCCCAGGCCCTTTGCATGGCCCTGGTCACTCATTTCATCTAAACAACCCAGGACATCTTGACCACCCTCTTGTCCTCTCCTCCTCCACCCTCTCTCGGACTCCTCTGGCCCCCCTGCAGCCGCTTCTCCTCCCTCCTTCTCATCTTTTCCTCTGTTCTCCCCGACAAGATTTCCAGACAAGTCCGATCTATGAAAGTCTTGTCAAACAAGTTCTTCCCTGTTCGTCGTAAACCATCAAAGACCACACTGACACCCTTGCTCTGACTCTGCCCAACTTCTGTAACCATTACTTTGCCTCTGGAGCCTTCCCCTCCCCTCTAAAGCACTCTCTTGTACACTCACTTCTCAAAAAACCCACAGCCGACCCCTCTTTCCTGGCTAACTATCGCCGATTTCTATCACTTTCCTGGGCAAACTCCTGGAAAAGCTAGCCATCTCCCAGCTTAACCTCAACACTGACTCTGTTGGTTGTCTCCATGACCATCATTCTGGCTTCAGAGCTGCGAGTAGCATGGAAACTGCTCTCCCGAACATCCATGAAGCCCTGCTCTTCAACCTTGACTATAACATCCCTTCTGCCCTCATCTTACTCGATATCTCTTCCGCCTTTGACACGGTCAACCATGCCATCCTGCTCAACCGCCTTCGTGATAACCTGGATAAACGTCTGGGTTCCTCAAATGGTAGGCAGCTCTGGGTTTTAGCACAGAAGCTTTAAAGACAATGGGCCTCATTCCAAGTATGGCGGTACAGTAACAACGGTGCCGGTAAGCTCCCAGCACAGTTGCTACCGTACCACCATACTATGAGTTCTGCGAGCGCTTGCCTTACTTTCCCGCAGGTCTGATGGACCGGCACCCACTTGCAGAACATGACAGTAGCACCGGGACCGTTATTAACAGTGCCGGTGCTACCCTCCTCCACATTCCCATTGAGCCCTATGGGGCTCAAATGGGAATGGGAACTAATCATTACCGGCACCGGACTTCGGGGAATTACCGGATCTGCCAGGGCCAGAATGCCCCAGTAAGTGCCCGAAGCCGGGTACCGGTAGAAAAATGACTCCGCCGGCAGCGCTACCACCAGGTTCATAATGACCCCCAATATGATGAACTTAAAATGTAAGCTCTGAACTCTGCCTCCCCTTGAGTCACCATCTGAAGTTAATGGAAGGCTTGACAAAAGAGCCTTCTAGCCACACATTAATCATTAGCTTCACAGAGGGACCCCGAGAGCTGCTCAGATGATTATGTTGACACGGGTGTTCATGTGCACAGTTCAGCAGTAAAAAAGTTGACCATTTACATTACATTATTTGGTACATTTAAATGATTGTGGCTACATCTTTCCAATGCATATGTCTATTTTTTTTTTTAAAAAGGACAACTGTTCTAACATTGTGAGTGTCTCCCCTACAAACTAAGAACGAATAAATACTGACATGTGCAGGGCTCTGCTGCTTCCCAGGTAGATTTGCACTACATAAAATCCCAAACTACAAATGCATAACAATTGATAAAACATACACACCTTGGGCGGCTTTCAGAACGCTGGATTCTGCATTTGTTCTCACCAGTGAGTCTGTGAAGACGGCTCCATCTACGGGAAGTGCATCTGATCCCAGGGAGGGCAACGCATCAGGTGAACAATGCCCAGTAGGACACAGTGGTCGGGAATTGTGCTCCTGACCTGCGACTGGACCATCAGGAGACCCTGGTTCTAGCTGGTCGTCTTCATCTACATCACAACAAAGTGGTACCACTGGTTCTGGTTCGTAGTACTGACCAGAGATGCCTATCAGCTCATCAGCGCACAATAGTTCAAGTTTGCAGTTCAGTTCTTGACTCGTTTCATCAGAAATCATTCTCTGACGTATTTGCGTCTCTTCTTGCTCCTGGTCTTCAGGACAGAGTGGTTCACGCTTGGGGCTCAAATAGAGGTTCTGTTCATCAGGGAACATTTCTTTAATGCACTGGTTGTGTTGCTGGTCATCTCCATTGGGGAAGACTGATTGCATCCACTGGTCCTGTTGTTGGCTGTGCTCATCAGTGCACACAGTTTGTGCACACAGAATGTGTTGGTCCTGCCCAGTGGTCATACCTGGTTGTACACACTGGTCCTGTTGCTGTCCTGGTACATGATGAAATCCTGGTTGAAGAAATAGGCTCATCTCACTTGGAAATGTGCTGGCATTACTGTCCCTGCTTGAGACTGGACTCCGAATCTCCACAGATACTGCATTATCCTTCAAGTTGTCCTCGGCCCTTGTTAGCCAGATTTGCTTCATGAGCTCTGTAACCGTAACGGGCATGCCCTCCATGGTACTCTGCAAGTGATCTATTTTTCCTTCCAGGCGCTGTAGTGTAGCCAAGAGGGCCATTTTAGGGACTTCAGATACAGCAGACACAGATTTATGGATCATACAAGCACTTGCGTTCCTGCTGGATGCCGCCAGAATATTGCCTTTACTTGCTAGCAAGCCGATTGCTTCATGTGTTTCATAGTTTTGGGGGTCAGGGTCCTGACAGAGGCTGCTGGCTGCGAGAGCTGGTCTGGTTTGCAGAGGCTCCAGGCTGCGAGAGCTGGTCTGGTTTTCATAGGCTCCAGGCTGCGAGAGCTGGTCTGTCTTTCAGAGGCTCCAGGATGCGAGAGCTCGTCTGGCTTTCAGAGGCTCCAGGCTGCCAGAGCTGGTGCGGCCTGCAGAGGCTCCAGGCTGCCAGAGCTGGTGCGGCCGGCCTGCAGAGGCTCCAGGCTGCCAGAGCTGGTGCAGCCTGCAGAGGCTCCAGGCTGCGAGAGCCAGTCCGGCTTGCAGAGGCTCCAGGCTGCGTGAGCTGGTCAGGCTTGCAGAAGCTTCAGGCTGCGAGAGCTTGTCTTTGTTGTAGAGGCTCCAGGCTGTGAGAGCTGGTCAGGGCACCAGGGGATCCAGGTTTGTATAGTTGCTTTTCCAGATGATCTAGGGGAAAGGTGACTTGGCTTGGATATTGTAGCAGTGTAGTTAAAACTGTTCTGCCTGGTAGTGTTGCTCTTGGTGGTACGAACTGGTTGGAACAGACTTAAAAGTGGGACTGTGCAACTTCAGAGACGGCTCCTACTCAGTTTCCAAAATAATACCAGCATACATTGTAGATACAGGGATAGTTCTCTTCTCTATCTCTATTAGATAGGCGATCCACCACCTCCTTCCTAGGGACAGGCACCCCACACAGAGAAAGGGTGTTCTTCTGTCTAGGGTTTACGGTAGTTGACACATTTACTGTACTTTAAATAACTATTACAAAAAATGTTTATTTTTCTTACCAATGTTCTTGTGTGAAAAAAAACGTTACTTTTTATTAACACTTTAGGTAATCTTCTAATCCCAATCAGATTACCTGATTGTTTAGTTTTGTTCTTGGAGGCCCCCGGTAAGTAAGACAATTATATCTTTTCTTTTCCCGTTGATTGTCCAGGTTGCAGGCGTCTAGAAAGAGGAAAAATTTTAAAGGATGTTTATAACCACCGTGCAGAGTAAATATATCCAAATGCTATGTTATGTCCTCTTCCCATGACCCCTCTTTTCTAGGCGCATCCTTTCAATAAATACCAACAATTAGTTGCCTTAAATAATGCATGTACGTACTGTGACAAATCCAGGGAATGTGTCCCTCCTCCCCAAGGGGGTGGGGGGCACCCTCTTTGGGACTAGGGAGATGAGCCTAATATGCAATACCCTCCTAGGGGACAGTGCCAGTGGGGTCCCCACTGGGGGCTGAGCCCACCCTATGGGGAAAAGGAATGTCCAAGTAGGGATTCCCTTTCACCTCCCCATTGCAAGGTCCCAGACACTTATGGGCTATATGGGAACTGACCATGGAAACGACCAGGGCCCCTAAAGTGGATGGCTTGGTTTCTGGCCTGTACCCGTTACTGTCTTTTTTTGAAACATCGAACCAATGGAATCTCCTCCTCCGTTCAGGGAGGAACCTAAATACAGTGCAACCAAGAAGGAGAGAATCAGCTGGAGGGTGAGGAACGCGCAACAGTAGGAGACGCTCCAGACCAAGAGAAGCTCACAGCAACTTCAGAGAGAGTATGAGTCCTGAGCAACTGGAAACCATTAGAGAAAGATGCCGAACCAAACAAGAGAGGACACACCGACTAGGGATGTAACGGTATAACGGTATACCGTTAAAGATACCGTGAACCACTCAATTGAACAATAATAACCGTCACATTGTTTATACCGGTATACCTTTCATACCGTTAAGTGCGCTTTTCTATCTAATTTGGAAAGGCTGCAGTAAGCAAGTGCTGCACAGTCTTGGTCTTGCACTGTTGGATGTGCCATCTGCCAAGTAGTTTCAGTTGGAGCAGTTTTTAATGCCATTCCATAAATCACATGTGCCTGACACAAAATCAATATGTTAGCAATAGGAAGAATAAATACAGTGCCAAGATTGGAAAGTGTTTACTTTGGGTTGGCGGCTTTGGGGTATATATATTTATAATGGATAATGTTAGCTAAACATAAGACAATGGGGTATTTGCCTAGCTCTATCATTGAATTTACATACAATAAGTCACACTGCGAAATTCACTCATCTCTGTGGGTATTCCCTGCTGCCATACCAAAGGGTAACATCTCTGTGATTACATGAACACCTTCTTTTGGCCCGCAAGTAAACTAAAGGCTGTAACGTAAAGAGAGCGTGCGTGTGCATGTGTGTGTATGCGCACAAGCTTATACTACCATCAGCCTCCATTGATCTGTGGCATGCAGGTTATAAAGATGGCAACATGTTCATCTTCACCAGTAGCCAGTGGGGGAGCTAAAAGCCAAAATGAGCACTTAAGAAAAGCTATTCAGTTTGCTTTGCCAGTTGCAGCAGCCCCTCCCCCCCCTCTCCACACGTGTTTGTGTTTGGTGGAAGCAAGGGATGGCATTTCAGTGGAAAGTAAGTTGAAAAGCCCAATTCTGGCCCTGGGTGCCTGGTTTTGTTTGTGATGCTAAATCTGACAATGTATATGACCTTTTAGAAAATATTTGTTAAGATTGGTTAACTACACCTGCTATACCGCGATAACCATGGTATACCGTCATTTGGCAAGAAGGTTATCGTACCATCATAAAACTAATACCGTGACACCCCCAACACCAACATCCTATTCCGCCGACACCAATACATTGAAGAGGAGCCACAAAAGAGCAGAGTGTTACTGGAGAAAAAGGCATATTGGAAGTATTTCATTCCCTTTGTGGTCCTTTAGTTTGTACCATTTGTGGACACATATTGCATGCTCGGCATTATTCACGGAAATTATATATTCTTTTCACAGTGGAATTGTAGAATGTTTCCTGTTGTGCGAATTTTTTTATTTTGGAATGTGTCTTTTCTGTGCGATATATTTTTTGGTTTATTTGTGGAAGCAGTTAGAAAGGTTTTTTTCAGTAATATTGTGACTTTTCAAAACAACGTTTTATTGTGAACACATTCCAAATTCCAGGCAATAGTAAGGTTCTAATTACACTGAAGCCAAGGCAGGTGTGTACCTCTATGCAGGAAGAAATAAAAAGCTTATTGCAGTCAATAATATTAAATCCCCACCAACAGCCTATATGTTCTCTCTTGACAGACTTCAATGACACAGGAAATGTTAGGGAGAAATGGTGCACACAAGTTGACAACGCACCCATGAAGAAATCTGGCATATCATTTATTGAAGGTAGTGAAGATAGGTTTGTAATCCTCTTGAGCAATCTTCCTACAGTTCAAGACACTATCCCATGCAGAAGGGACAAGGAGATCCTGAACCCAGCGGCAATGTTCGAGTGTGGGGCCACCTCCCATAGTTTCAAGGTCTGTTTTTTGGCCACATGCAAGTCACCATTTATCCATTTTCTATTAGGCCGGAAACGGGAGAGGCGACCTCAGCAAGAAAAGACACAGGCTGCAAATGGAGTAAGGTTTTCGGGATAACAATATTAGTAATGAACGCTAAATAACAGAGGTCTTGTGGGATTTCTGTTCCACCCCAGGTAGTCTACGTACCCATGGTCTAATTACCCAAAGAAAAGGGGGCTAGAGTGCCTGGAGGGGTTCCATGGCGGTAGAGACATTTATTTTCATCTGGGAGAGTCCTTTACACTATTCCGGAGGTCGGCTGGTTGTCCTGATGGTCGATGCTTCCAGGTTGACGGTTTGGCCATTTTTTTCGGACCTTGCTTCTAATGTCAGGAACTCGGGACGCTTGCCAACTGCACCAAGGTAGCGCCGGGTCCACCCATGTGCCCAGACTCAGCCTGGCAACAAAGGAGCTGATCCTGGCGGCTGGACCCCATGTGGGTGAGGGTTCCTGACACATACACGAGCAAGAGTGAAGGCATCAAATGCTACATATAAGGGGCATAGCAACATGTACAGAATGATAATAAATACACAGCAAGAGATACAAGTTCCAAATACAAGAAACAAGGGCACTCCAGCAAGAATTGCACATTCAGGAAAAGGCCTCTTCCCTCCAGCCTCATACCAGCGCCTCCACAGCATCTGCCCAGGACTTCCATCTCTCAGCCTGCTCAGTAGCACGTGGTGCTTGGGCCCGCCTCTTCCAGCATGCCATTAGACAAACATCAAGGGACTCCTTCCTTCCGCCCCAAGGTGAGGCCACATCCATTCTGCCCCTCTGCGGCACAGCCACCCCACCGCCACAGGCCTCCTAACTCTAGACCGTTGCAGCCTCTTACTTGCCACCCCTCTGCCCCCGGCACCATCAAGCCTGTGACTGCTCAGGTGTCCATCTGCCCGCCTGCACAACCTTGCGTAGCTGCTGGGCCCACCTCCCCCTGCACGCCATTGGGCAATTCCATGTCTGCACCTCACATAACCCATCGCGACTGGAGTGACTCAGTCCCAGGGGACTCCAGCAAAGGGCTGACTGCTAAGGGTGATCTCCCTAGTCTGCCTGTGCATGTGCCGTCTCTATACATTAACCCATCGCTTGTCATCCCTTTATAGCCATGCATATGTTTCATTCTGTAACCATCTCTATATGATTAATGTACTTTGTTTGTGCATTTTTAATCAGCACTGAAGGTGGGTAGTGAATAGCTAGACGTACTTATGAGGTGCAGCGAGTAATGTTGCAATAGGTTGCATAGTCCCAATGGAAAGAATTTCAAAAGTCGGCATATTGGGGTCAAG
Source organism: Ambystoma mexicanum (assembly GCF_040938575.1). Lineage (NCBI taxonomy): Eukaryota > Metazoa > Chordata > Amphibia > Caudata > Ambystomatidae > Ambystoma > Ambystoma mexicanum. The sequence goes on from NC_090921.1 coordinate 38,754,514, forward strand.
GTGGAAAAGCCCGTTTTCATGAAATGTATTCGAATGTTGTTCTTTGAGAAAAAAAGTGGCTTACTTTGACCCCAAAAACTGTCCCACATGATCAATTTGCATTTTTGTTTCAGGCATTGCCCTGTCGCTGTATAGGCAAGTCTGAGCCCACAAAGAGTGTGATCACAACTTTGCGTGGCGCTATTAGCGCCGGATCACAAGTTGCGGCAATGCTGTTAATCCCCATGTTTTCATGAGTCCATACTATGTGGTAAATGTGCAAAAAATGGGCAGAAAATCAGCACATTCACCCCCAGCTCAAAGCTGGATGTGAGTGTTCTGACCTTTGCCAAAACTCTGGATTGGGCGGAGCAGTAACAGCATTACCGCCGTATTTATACTGCTATGCCCAACCCGTGATGAGGCCCATTATATTGAATGCGGACATAGGAAAATGACGTTTCTATTACTAAGATCTGTCATTCGAAGCGGTTCGTCATCCGTCACAGAGAGAATGGAACCTCAAGACATAATGTAAGTATACCCCTACGTAATATTTAGGCGAGTGAGGATGGCATGTGTGATGTATGCTACAGGATTATAAATGGGACGGATGAATGTTTAAATAGATGCCAAGAATAGAGTCTAGACACTGTATGTGTTAATGGTAACATAAATTGATAGTGAACATATTAATGTACTGCATATATTGTATTGTAAACTGGGCACTGAAGTATATTTTTGCATTCTCGATTTTTCTTAGTTATATTCTACCAATGTGAGCCTGTCATGGGTTCAATCTTCCAGTTGACGGCTTCTTCAACCGTAATTGGACAATAATCATCAACAACGCATCTGTGATGACCATTATCTGGGACGATGGCCAGACACCAATCGGTCCTTTTCACAGTTAATTAGGAACAACATGGAAGCCTACAGGGTCTGAAAACGAGCAGATGTGAAAGTCCTTGATTGATAAGCATTGTTGACTTATTCACTAGTATTTCACGAAGATTCTTCAGACCAGGCTGCACACCAAAGTGAAAACCCAGATCGACAAAGCTCAAAAAGGTGCTTATAGGAGTATTTCTATGGACCATAGCTCACTATTTCATTTTCTTGCCCTAGACATAGCCAGAATCCTGTTTTTTTGTGGATTAATTAGTAAGCTGTTCTCTTTTGCATACTTGGAAAAGGTTGCTAAAAGTCATTGCAATCCGACTTTTGTGTTATCAAATAATAGGAAGTCGTCAGCATAAGCCAACCATTGCACTTTATTGGGCCCAATCTTAGGGGCGATCAACCCGGCATCCGTCAAATATTCACCAGCATCGGAGACATGCATCCCTGCCTCAAACCAACATGCATTGTTGTTAAGATGGATTTCTGTACTCTGGTGGGCAGAGTTTCAGAAGGCCAACCTAGTTTCTTGGAAAAGGGTAACCTTCTGGACAAGCCAGACCAATCACAGTAGCATTAGCAGCGGTCCAGTCTAGGTCTCAGGAGGGGTGCGTGTGATCGAAAGACCACAATGAGCACACACAGTAAACACCACACATGACTCAGGTGTAAATCAAAAATATATATCCACATTTATTAAAGGCCTTTTAAGTCAAACACAAAGTAATTATTCAGCAATAATAACAAAACCAACACAACACTAATCTAGCAAACATATATACAGTAACCAATGGGCAACAGAGATATAATAATAATTAATAATTTAGCATTTATATAGCGCTACGAACCCTCAGGTATCTGAGCGCTGCTTATTACCCACAGTGTGCATTGTTCATTTATCGACCTCGGAAGGATGAAATGCTGCGTTTGGCCCTGCCGGGATTCGAACCTGCGTCAGCAGGCTCTGCACAGATGTCAAAGCAAGCGCTGTACTCGCTGTGCTATTTGACCCGCTTATTACTCAGTACATTACTCAGTGCAGTTCCACAACCTGCAAAGAAAGGGGTTATACAGTGCAAATATCTCTGTGGCAGTCCTTCCCAATTCACACCCTGACTAAGAGGCAGTCCAGTCCCTAAGATGAGTGGAACCTTGAGCTCAAAAGTACTTTCGGTGCCAGGGCAACCGAATGTGCAGTTAAATCAAAACAGGGTCTCTTCAAGCGGCTGTAGCGACTCAGGAAGGTGGGTGAGGCAGTGAATAAATTCCCACTATTCGAGGAGGGTCTCCACAAGAGGACAGAACAGGGTCCAAGAGTTGGGAATAGCTAGGTAGCACAGGCTTCCACGATAAAGAAGAGTGGCCCTCAGGGGACACTGGTGCGTAAAAATGGATGGATGCACTAGGGGCCACCAGTAAGGGCTACAAGTAATCACCGAGCCTCGGCGCACTCTGGACCAAACTTCGGCGGTCGAGTCCACTTCGGTCGCAGGTTCAAATCCTGCAGTTGTGCGGCTCTGCGACTTTCAGGGCTGTGTTCCAGGAAAGATTCTGTGGCAGGACAGTGGCGGTTTCTATCCTCCTGATGGAGGGATCAGGCCAGTTCCACTGGAGCAAGTCTGAGGACACAAGGGGGCACAGCAGCAAGGCACCCATGAAGTTAGTCACCACAGCTGGGCGACACGATGACCGTGCAAGCTCGGATTCAGGCATACTCTCCTAATTCCAGACCTTGGAATGCTAGGTGTACGAAACCCGGCAGGAGAGTGCCTTACACCCAGAGGTTACAGTCTCCAATGGCTCAAGTGAAAACTGGAGACGACGTAGGTTCCAGGACAAAGGTCCCGTACAAGCTAGTCAGTTCACTGGGCGATCCAGGAACACTTTCGAAAAGGCTCGCTTACAGGTTAAACTGGAGGTACCGAGACGTCGGTCCCACTATTCCAATGGGTTGAAGCGCCCTTGCAGGCCTTCTAGGTTTGATCCAAAAAAGAGGGTCCGACGGGACAACAGCTGGATCAAAGTGCCAAACCTTCCAGCAGGTCACCAGCGGTTCCGCAGATCTGCTTCTTCGGTTCAGGATACTTGGCTCCTTTACTAAGTTTGGTGTGAACTCAGTAGATCGACCTGGAATGGGTGTAAGATAAGATACCTACTCTTATCCAAAATCTCCTTCACGCCAAAAGGAAGACAAACCAATAGGAAATCTGCTCACATACAGCCATCCCAGACATAGACCAATCACAGATCATGGTGGTCCCAGTCATCCCAGCAGACCAAACAACCTGGCACCCAGGAAGTGTATTGAGCCTAGACCGCTCAAGCCCACATCCTGGGCGCACATAGAAAAGGAATGCAGAAGACTGCAAAAGCTTCAGTTTGTGCGGGGGTCTGCTCGACCTGGGGAAGGCAAAGGGACAAGATGGCCAAAGGACCTTGTGGCATGGCCATTTTAGGCACTGACCAATGTCCAGAGCCAAACGCGGTAAGCGCAGTTTGGACCTTTGGACCATTGAAAAGAGTTGAAAACACATAAAAAGTAACAGCTCTGTCCAAGGCATATCTGTACATTCACCAAAAAATCATTTGAGGGTGTCTCGGACCTTGAAAATGAAAAAGGGACCCCAGCGCCCTGTACCATAAGGTACTTTGTGCACTGATAAAAGGTTACTAACGAATAGCAACAAAGTGAAAGACTAAGGGAAACAAAGTCTCCCAGTACTGACTGTCTTAAGGCCATGTCACTTTCCCCATAACAAAATGAGCAAAAGCCCAGCGGAGTGCAGCAGAAGGCTGGGCTCCACTGGCAAAAGTCAGGCTAGGATGGTCAGACAACAGCAAAAAGTTGGGGGGGGTTTACAAATGGGTGGAAAATTACACATAAAGGTAATCTGTCTTAACAGTTGTTATACGCTCCGATAGATCGCTTTCTTTATTTAGACACTGTGGGGCAAGAGGTCCCAGAATACAAAGTTAAAATGAGGACTGATCTAGCACTGCCGAATTTTACATGGGATTATTTGCATATATTTGAAACCATTTTTTAGCAAAAGAAATGACAAATCACAGCTTGGTATTATGGTACAATGCAGACGGACTTGCACCCGCAAAGACAACCACAACCCAAGCTGCCATGATGCTACCAGAGATGAAACTCACAAGGGAGCCAATGACCAGAGTCTGTTTTACCACTGACCACAGTAGAGTGACTCACCAGGCAGTCAACGATTAGAGAAGTGATAGACCAGAGGCACCGTGCACCTGTCTACCCTCTGTCCTCCGGGCCCAGGTACCTGCTCACCCTGCCACCCTCGGGCACTGCCTCCGGGCCATCCCTTGTACTGGGTCTGTATCTGTACCCATACAGTCCCCCCGCTTTCCTTCCTGCACTTATCAGACCTACCCAGTCTGCTGCCTTAAACCCAGCACTTGCCACTTGCTGGTTGCACTACCATTGTTTGTTGCCTTTATTATTCATTAATTTATTATTATTTATCGGTTTTCTCCTTGCTCCACACACTCCTTTTTCTCCCCCCTTCCATGTCTTTCTGCCCCCCCCCTCTCTGATGCACTTGCACGTTCTCAATGTCACTGGGCCTAGTAAGATCGTTGTTATGCTCTACCCTTTTCCCCTTCTCTTGTCGCGCTCTGAAACGTTGTGTGTTAGACGTGACACCATGAGCCAGACCAGGACGTTCCCTTTGCATTCTGGTACATTTAGGCCCATACTTATAGTGGGAAGAACAAAAATACCAAACCCAGCATTGAACGAGAACTGCACAGAGTGGCTTACGTTGTCACATATGACATTTGGCATCTCTGCAAGTGAGCCCTGGATCAGAGGAAAATGACTCACCATGCAATCAAGGACCAGAGGCACGATAGGCCAGAGGAGCACCTCACAAGGGCAAAGCTGCCCAATGGACCCTTTGCATGCATGATACCAGGATACAGACCTTGGTTTTCACGTGCATGCTGGTACTTGTAGGCGCATACCTATATAATGGGAAGGACCAAAATGTCAGTCTAGCATTCAAAAGGAAATGCAGAGACTGACCCACATTGTCACATATGACATAGCTCTCAACTCACCCGCTTTTGGCGGGTGTCACCCGCCTTGCAAAGGGCTGACTCACCCGCCAAGCCTCCTGCACGCCCATTCACTCCAATGGGCGTCTCACCCGCCAAAAACAAAATCGGGTGATTTCACCCGCCTTTGCGAGACAAATGGTTGAGAGCTATGATATGATGTGAGGCTCCCTGGCAGCTATGCAAGAGAGCCAAAGCCCAGATGGGAGACAGACTCACAGGGCTGAGGACCAAAGCGGAGCAACTTACCAAGGACCAGAGGGGAGACAGACTCACAGAGCTGAGGACCAAAGGGGAGCAACTCACCAAGGGCCAGAGGGGAGACAGACTCACAGAGCTGAGGACCAAAGGGGAGCAACTCACCAAGGACCAGAGGGGAGACAGACTCACAGAGCTGAGGACCAAAGGGGAGCAACTCACCAAGGGCCAGAGGGGAGACAGACTCACAGAGCTGAGGACCAAAGGGGAGCAACTCACCAAGGACCAGAGGGAAGACAGACTCACAGAGCTGGGGACCAAAGGGGAGCAACTCACCAAGGACCAGAGGGGAGACCGACTCACAGAGCTGAGGACCAAAGGGGAGCAACTCACCAAGGGCCAGAGGGGAGACCGACTCACAGAGCTGAGGACCAAAGGGGACCAACTCACCAAGGGCCAGAGGGGAGACAGGTTCACAGAGCTGAGGACCAAAGGGGAGCAACTCACCAAGGACCAGAGGGAAGACAGACTCACAGAGCTAAGGACCAAAGGAGAGCAACTCACCAAGGACCAGAGGGGAGACTGTGACAGACTCACAGAGCTGAGGACCAAAGGGGAGCAACTCACCAAGGACCAGAGGGGAGACAGACTCACAGAGCTGAGGACCAAAGGGGAGCAACTCACCAAGGACCAGAGGGGAGACTGTGACAGACTCACAGAGCTGAGGACCAAAGGGGAGCAACTCACCAAGGACCAGAGGGGAGACAGACTCACAGAGACACTAATTGTCAGAATATTAAAATTGAGAATACATTCCTATTGTTCTACCATATTATGTATGTTGCTGTGTGTCTGACTTTTGAGGCCTATCCGCAGTGTTTTAGGCCTGCGCTTGTTTGAATGGGAGGCCGCGTGTTTTGGGCTTGTTTTGAAGGAGCGTTGCGCTTATTTTTCCCCTCTGACCTGGCAGTGGTTTTTATGCTGAAAATCTGCCTCCCTTTTTTAGGCCCGTGTGCCTCCGTGCCTCAGCACCGCGTGCCTCTCTGCCTCAGCACCGTGTGCCCTGAACCGTGCTCACCTATAGTATTTCCTCTGCAGCGCGCGAGCGGCGGGAAAAACATCCGGGGAAGCCTCATTGACACCGGAAGTGAATGAGACCATGTCACCCGGAAGTAGAAATAAACACTGGCCCTTCTTCACATCTCTCTGCTGTGCTGTGGACTTAGCATTGGGGAGTGCCAGCGACCAGCAGAAGAAGCCCAAAGTCACGAGGAAGCTCTTCTGTGGAGGTCCTTTAGGAGAGTCTTCCAGAGCTCGGCTGCCTGCACGTGATAAGATCGCCCCAATGCTCCAGAGCGCTTTCATGTCATGATACTTGCAGTCGAGGTGTAGCTGGATCTCAGAGTACAACCGGAATTTGTGCTGCAAATAAAGAGCTTTAAATACAATCATGAGTGCTTTAAACTTAATGAGTTGTGTACTCTGGCGGCCTATGGGACTCAATAATGTGTCTCTGTGGTAACAATAATAATAATACAATTCAACATAAATTCAATGTGAAAAAGCGTTTTCCTTTATATTTGTAGTCGTCAGCACAACGCGTTTCGGGATTCAGGTTCCCTTCATCAGGCGCATTTCCTTCATCTGCGCTATAATATTGACAGTCTGTCAGTATAATGCATAACTATGTTTTTCAAGTGTATAGGCAATTTCAAATGATGACAATGTATCAGTACTTACTTCAATCATCAGGGCATGAACATAATTAAAAGTACTGAACGTCCAATAGAACATCCATCAAACGTTGCCTCAATCTTATTACTATAAACAAAAGCGATATAGGGCCAAGATAAAGCAAATGTGTATGGGAATTACTCCCAACCATGTGAAATAAAGTAATATTAAAGGAAAGAAACCCTAAACCCAAATGGTACACCGTGTGCTCTGTTAATTGTGAGAAATGTGCAGCATATGCCTCGTTAAGGTGTGACTGTTAATGGAATAGAGTCAAGTGAAAAAAAGAATATAGAGAGCACTACCTAAAAACAACAAGGGAATTCCACTTGAAAGTAGTGTATGGCTCACGAGGTCCCGTTGTGGTAATGTGTCTATAGAGAAAGTAACCAGAAAATGGCACGTAAAGAGAATAGTCTAACTACGGTTGTGTTGTACATACAAAAATTGAACATAATTACCCATGTTGTCACAATGGTTATAAAACCATGTATGAAAGAAATATGCTTTTCATCCTGAAAAAGAAGCTCATTCTGATGTGACTCTTTCAGTTCCTAAAAGGTTCTAAAAGGCACATTTTTAATTATTCATAAAAGTGTGTCTAAATGATTACCTGTAATGTATGAGAATGGGCTTTAAACTGCAGGTCTGTCCATAGAAACGGGAAGCTCGTGGATGGTCGAGTTCCAGAATGGTCACCGTGGAGAATGCGTAGGACACTAAAGTGACGCGCTGCAAAACCGTGTGAAAAAGCACTAGCTGATATAATAAGGGTAAATAGCTGTATTGTGTACACATCGCAATGACGCGATCAATGTATAGAATCGAGTCGTACCCTTTGTGCAAGGATATGTGTCTTGTGGGTCGGGTCTGCGACAGCAAATGAAGGTCTTGTGATGGATCCAGTGTCTCTAAGGTAACCATAGTAACGGTTCTCAACACAAATGAAGGACTAATTATACAGACAGCCGTTGTTATGGTAAACATTCAAGAAAACGGGAGTGCCCTGACTCAGTTTCTCTTAGGGATCTTAACGGTATACTTGGTTGACAATAACAAACCTGGGCTTGGTCTTACTGTCTTCCTTCACAAGATCTTGTAAAAGAGGGCATGATGATCTTGAGTTTAGGGAGTTCCTTACTGGAATAGGAGTCCTTGTCCCCAAAGGGGATTCTTTCCCAGTGAGGTCGGCTTGCCTCAATCCTTGGGAGGGTATTGCGTAGCAGGTTCACCTCCCCAGATTCACAAGGAAAGACTCCCCTTGGGGAGAAGTGACAGAATCCTGTGATTCGTCACAATGGTTGTCGCATATTGGGGTGCTCCAAACAATAATGCATTTCCGTAGTCAATTCTGGAACTAATAGCTGCTGGAGCTATGGATGCTGCGTGATGCTCCGAGTTAAAAGGCCTCATTTGTCTCTGTATCAGGTAGTAGTTAGAAGAACTAACTTCTTTATTGAGATGTTGGGTCATTTGAAAATGAGAGTCAAAATAGACTCTCAAATTATGTACTGATTTCTGGAATTTGATGTTTACTTTGTGAAATGTAACTACTTGTGAGACATTGAAAGTGGAAGTCGCAGATAGTCGTGCAGGTATTATTAGCGACTCTGTTTTTGAGGCTTTCAAACTGAGACAATTGGTTTCTATCCAAATTTCAATTTGTGGAAACTGTGAGGAACTCATGGTGGCAACAGTAAAGGCAGACACAAGTGACCACAGTCCAAGGGTGTTTATTAAACTGCTTCTACAGGTTGGAAAAACGCCTAATCAAAAACTATATCTAAGATGGGATAAAGCTACGACCATCAAATAATAATAAGGCAGTCCTAGTGGCGTCTTGTCAGATAAAAGAGCCTAGACTAAAAAAATGCTATTGCAAATCCTCTCAACTAAATACCAAAAAGAGTGTGGGATAGTATTCACAAGAAAGAAATACGTGTCCGCAAATGATAAGTCAGGCTGTGGTTGCCCCGAGCAATGCCAGTGGTTAAGATTCTGTCTAAACCTTCCAGCCATCACCTCTTTGTTTTTGCTTTGTCACCCCGAGTGGGACGGGTATGCCCAGACGTGGGTCCTGTGCCTGCTGGGCCTAGAGACCCAAGCTACTCCTCACTGATGAGCCCCAACAAGGGTGAAACATGTTTGGGGATGCCTGTGGTCTCGTGCAAAAGGGATGTGACCTAGCAGTTCGGGCTGGACTTCCCCTTTTGGGGTGGGGCCAAGCTTGATTTGCATATGGTCTTTCCCCTTCTGTAAGGGCTTGGCAGGCAAAGAACGATGGTCTGGAGGGTTGCCCCGAGCAATGCCAGTGGTTAAGATTCTGTCTAAACCTTCCAGCCATCACCTCTTTGTTTTTGCTTTGTCACCCCGAGTAGGTCGGGTATGCCCAGACGTGGGTCCCGTGCCTGCTGGGCCTAGAGACCCAAGCTACTCCTCACTGATGAGCCCCAACAAGGATGAAACATGTTTGGGGATGCCTGTGGTCTCGTGCAGAAGGGATGTGACCTAGCAGTTCGGGCTGGACTTCCCCTTTTGGGGTGGGGCCAAGCCTGATTTGCATATGGTCTTTCCCCTTCTGTAATGGCTTGGCAGGTGAAAAACGATGGTCTGGAGGGTTGCCCCGAGCAATGCCAGTGGTTAAGATTCTGTCTAAACCTTCCAGCCATCACCTCTTTGTTTTTGCTTTGTCACCCCGAGTGGGACGGGTGTGCCCAGACGTGGGTCCCGTGCCTGCTGGGCCTAGAGACCCAAGCTACTCCTCACTGATGAGCCCCAACAAGGGTGAAACATGTTTGGGGATGCCTGTGGTCTCGTGCAGAAGGGATGTGACCTAGCAGTTCGGGCTGGACTTCCCCTTTTGGGGTGGGGCCAAGCCTGATTTGCATATGGTCTTTCCCCTTCTGTAATGGCTTGGCAGGCGAAGAACGATGGTCTGGAGGGTTGCCCCGAGCAATGCCAGTGGTTAAGATTCTTTCTAAACCTTCCAGCCATCACCTCTTTGTTTTTGCTTTGTCACCCCGAGTGTGACGGGTATGCCCAGACGTGGGTCCCGTGCCTGCTGGGCCTAGAGACCCAAGCTACTCCTCACTGATGAGCCCCAACAAGGGTGAAACATGTTTGGGGATGCCTGTGGTCTCGTGCAGAAGGGATGTGACCTAGCAGTTCGGACTGGACTTCCCCTTTTGGGGTGGGGCCAAGCCTGATTTGCATATGGTCTTTCCCCTTCTGTAATGGCTTGGCAGGCAAAGAACGATGGTCTGGAGGGTTGCCCCGAGCAATGCCAGTTGTTAAGATTCTGTCTAAACCTTCCAGCCATCACCTCTTTGTTTTTGCTTTGTCACCCTGAGTGGGACGGGTATGCCCAGACGTGGGTCCCGTGCCTGCTGGGCCTAGAGACCCAAGCTACTCCTCACTGATGAGCCCCAACAAGGGTGAAACATGTTTGGGGATGCCTGTGGTCTCGTGCAGAAGGGATGTGACCTAGCAGTTCGGGCTGGACTTCCCCTTTTGGGGTGGGGCCAAGCCTGATTTGCATATGGTCTTTCCCCTTCTGTAATGGCTTGGCAGGCAAAGAACGATGGTCTGGAGGGTTGCCCCGAGCAATGCCAGTGGTTAAGATTCTGTCTAAACCTTCCAGCCATCACCTCTTTGTTTTTGCTTTGTCACCCCGAGTGGGACGGGTATGCCCAGACGTGGGTCCCGTGCCTGCTGGGCCTAGAGACCCAAGCTACTCCTCACTGATGAGCCCCAACAAGGGTGAAACATGTTTGGGGATGCCTGTGGTCTCGTGCAAAAGGGATGTGACCTAGCAGTTCGGGCTGGACTTCCCCTTTTGGGGTGGGGCCAAGCTTGATTTGCATATGGTCTTTCCCCTTCTGTAAGGGCTTGGCAGGCAAAGAACGATGGTCTGGAGGGTTGCCCCGAGCAATGCCAGTGGTTAAGATTCTGTCTAAACCTTCCAGCCATCACCTCTTTGTTTTTGCTTTGTCACCCCGAGTAGGACGGGTATGCCCAGACGTGGGTCCGGTGCCTGCTGGGCCTAGAGACCCAAGCTACTCCTCACTGATGAGCCCCAACAAGGGTGAAACATGTTTGGGGATGCCTGTGGTCTCGTGCAGAAGGGATGTGACCTAGCAGTTCGGGCTGGACTTCCCCTTTTGGGGTGGGGCCAAGCCTGATTTGCATATGGTCTTTCCCCTTCTGTAATGGCTTGGCAGGCAAAGAACGATGGTCTGGAGGGTTGCCCCGAACAATGCCATTGGTTAAGATTCCGTCTAAACCTTCCAGCCATCACCTCTTTGTTTTTGCTTTGTCACCCCGAGTGGGACGGGTATGCCCAGGCGTGGGTCCCGTGCCTGCTGGGCCTAGAGACCCAAGCTACTCCTCACTGATGAGCCTCAACAAGGGTGAAACATGTTTGGGGATGCCTGTGGTCTCGTGCAGAAGGGATGTGACCTAGCAGTTCGGGCTGGACTTCCCCTTTTGGGGTGGGGCCAAGCCTGATTTGCATATGGTCTTTCCCCTTCTGTAATGGCTTGGCAGGTGAAGAACGATGGTCTGGAGGGTTGCCCCGAGCAATGCCAGTGGTTAAGATTCTGTCTAAACCTTCCAGCCATCACCTCTTTGTTTTTGCTTTGTCACCCCGAGTGGGACGGGTGTGCCCAGACGTGGGTCCCGTGCCTGCTGGGCCTAGAGACCCAAGCTACTCCTCACTGATGAGCCTCAACAAGGGTGAAACATGTTTGGGGATGCCTGTGGTCTCGTGCAGAAGGGATGTGACCTAGCAGTTCGGGCTGGACTTCCCCTTTTGGGGTGGGGCCAAGCCTGATTTGCATATGGTCTTTCCCCTTCTGTAATGGCTTGGCAGGTGAAGAACGATGGTCTGGAGGGTTGCCCCGAGCAATGCCAGTGGTTAAGATTCTGTCTAAACCTTCCAGCCATCACCTCTTTGTTTTTGCTTTGTCACCCCGAGTGGGACGGGTATGCCCAGACGTGGGTCCTGTGCCTGCTGGGCCTAGAGACCCAAGCTACTCCTCACTGATGAGCCCCAACAAGGGTGAAACATGTTTGGGGATGCCTGTGGTCTCGTGCAAAAGGGATGTGACCTAGCAGTTCGGGCTGGACTTCCCCTTTTGGGGTGGGGCCAAGCTTGATTTGCATATGGTCTTTCCCCTTCTGTAAGGGCTTGGCAGGCAAAGAACGATGGTCTGGAGGGTTGCCCCGAGCAATGCCAGTGGTTAAGATTCTGTCTAAACCTTCCAGCCATCACCTCTTTGTTTTTGCTTTGTCACCCCGAGTGGGTCGGGTATGCCCAGACGTGGGTCCCGTGCCTGCTGGGCCTAGAGACCCAAGCTACTCCTCACTGATGAGCCCCAACAAGGGTGAAACATGTTTGGGGATGCCTGTGGTCTCGTGCAGAAGGGATGTGACCTAGCAGTTCGGGCTGGACTTCCCCTTTTGGGGTGGGGCCAAGCCTGATTTGCATATGGTCTTTCCCCTTCTGTAATGGCTTGGCAGGCAAAGAACGATGGTCTGGAGGGTTGCCCCGAACAATGCCATTGGTTAAGATTCCGTCTAAACCTTCCAGCCATCACCTCTTTGTTTTTGCTTTGTCACCCCGAGTGGGACGGGTATGCCCAAGCGTGGGTCCCGTGCCTGCTGGGCCTAGAGACCCAAGCTACTCCTCACTGATGAGCCCCAACAAGGATGAAACATGTTTGGGGATGCCTGTGGTCTCGTGCAGAAGGGATGTGACCTAGCAGTTCGGGCTGGACTTCCCCTTTTGGGGTGGGGCCAAGCCTGATTTGCATATGGTCTTTCCCCTTCTGTAATGGCTTGGCAGGCGAAGAACGATGGTCTGGAGGGTTGCCCCGAGCAATGCCAGTGGTTAAGATTCTGTCTAAACCTTCCAGCCATCACCTCTTTGTTTTTGCTTTGTCACCCCGAGTGGGACGGGTATGCCCAGACGTGGGTCCCGTGCCTGCTGGGCCTAGAGACCCAAGCTACTCCTCACTGATGAGCCCCAACAAGGGTGAAACATGTTTGGGGATGCCTGTGGTCTCGTGCAGAAGGGATGTGACCTAGCAGTTCGGGCTGGACTTCCCCTTTTGGGGTGGGGCCAGGCCTGATTTGCATATGGTCTTTCCCCTTCTGTAATGGCTTGGCAGGCAAAGAACGATGGTCTGGAGGGTTGCCCCGAACAATGCCATTGGTTAAGATTCCGTCTAAACCTTCCAGCCATCACCTCTTTGTTTTTGCTTTGTCACCCCGAGTGGGACGGGTATGCCCAGGCGTGGGTCCCGTGCCTGCTGGGCCTAGAGACCCAAGCTACTCCTCACTGATGAGCCTCAACAAGGGTGAAACATGTTTGGGGATGCCTGTGGTCTCGTGCAGAAGGGATGTGACCTAGCAGTTCGGGCTGGACTTCCCCTTTTGGGGTGGGGCCAAGCCTGATTTGCATATGGTCTTTCCCCTTCTGTAATGGCTTGGCAGGTGAAGAACGATGGTCTGGAGGGTTGCCCCGAGCAATGCCAGTGGTTAAGATTCTGTCTAAACCTTCCAGCCATCACCTCTTTGTTTTTGCTTTGTCACCCCGAGTGGGACGGGTGTGCCCAGACGTGGGTCCCGTGCCTGCTGGGCCTAGAGACCCAAGCTACTCCTCACTGATGAGCCTCAACAAGGGTGAAACATGTTTGGGGATGCCTGTGGTCTCGTGCAGAAGGGATGTGACCTAGCAGTTCGGGCTGGACTTCCCCTTTTGGGGTGGGGCCAAGCCTGATTTGCATATGGTCTTTCCCCTTCTGTAATGGCTTGGCAGGTGAAGAACGATGGTCTGGAGGGTTGCCCCGAGCAATGCCAGTGGTTAAGATTCTGTCTAAACCTTCCAGCCATCACCTCTTTGTTTTTGCTTTGTCACCCCGAGTGGGACGGGTGTGCCCAGACGTGGGTCCCGTGCCTGCTGGGCCTAGAGACCCAAGCTACTCCTCACTGATGAGCCTCAACAAGGGTGAAACATGTTTGGGGATGCCTGTGGTCTCGTGCAGAAGGGATGTGACCTAGCAGTTCGGGCTGGACTTCCCCTTTTGGGGTGGGGCCAAGCCTGATTTGCATATGGTCTTTCCCCTTCTGTAATGGCTTGGCAGGCAAAGAACGATGGTCTGGAGGGTTGCCCTGAACAATGCCATTGGTTAAGATTCCGTCTAAACCTTCCAGCCATCACCTCTTTGTTTTTGCTTTGTCACCCCGAGTGGGACGGGTATGCCCAGGCGTGGGTCCCGTGCCTGCTGGGCCTAGAGACCCAAGCTACTCCTCACTGATGAGCCTCAACAAGGGTGAAACATGTTTGGGGATGCCTGTGGTCTCGTGCAGAAGGGATGTGACCTAGCAGTTCGGGCTGGACTTCCCCTTTTGGGGTGGGGCCAAGCCTGATTTGCATATGGTCTTTCCCCTTCTGTAATGGCTTGGCAGGTGAAGAACGATGGTCTGGAGGGTTGCCCCGAGCAATGCCAGTGGTTAAGATTCTGTCTAAACCTTCCAGCCATCACCTCTTTGTTTTTGCTTTGTCACCCCGAGTGGGACGGGTGTGCCCAGACGTGGGTCCCGTGCCTGCTGGGCCTAGAGACCCAAGCTACTCCTCACTGATGAGCCTCAACAAGGGTGAAACATGTTTGGGGATGCCTGTGGTCTCGTGCAGAAGGGATGTGACCTAGCAGTTCGGGCTGGACTTCCCCTTTTGGGGTGGGGCCAAGTCTGATTTCCATATGGTCTTTCCCCTTCTGTAATGGCTTGGCAGGTGAAGAACGATGGTCTGGAGGGTTGCCCCGAGCAATGCCAGTGGTTAAGATTCTGTCTAAACCTTCCAGCCATCACCTCTTTGTTTTTGCTTTGTCACCCCGAGTGGGACGGGTATGCCCAGACGTGGGTCCCGTGCCTGCTGGGCCTAGAGACCCAAGCTACTCCTCACTGATGAGCCCCAACAAGGGTGAAACATGTTTGGGGATGCCTGTGGTCTCGTGCAGAAGGGATGTGACCTAGCAGTTCGGACTGGACTTCCCCTTTTGGGGTGGGGCCAAGCTTGATTTGCATATGGTCTTTCCCCTTCTGTAATGGCTTGGCAGACAAAGAACGATGGTCTGGAGGGTTGCCCCGAGCAATGCCAGTGGTTAAGATTCTGTCTAAACCTTCCAGCCATCACCTCTTTGTTTTTGCTTTGTCACCCCGAGTGGGACGGGTATGCCCAGACGTGGGACCCGTGCCTGCTGGGCCTAGAGACCCAAGCTACTCCTCACTGATGAGCCCCAACAAGGGTGAAACATGTTTGGGGATGCCTGTGGTCTCGTGCAGAAGGCATGTGACCCAGCAGTTCGGGCTGGACTTCCCCCTTTGGGGTGGGGCCAAGCCTGATTTGCATATGGTCTTTCCCCTTCTGTAATGGCTTGGCAGGCGAAGAACGATGGTCTGGAGGGTTGCCCCCAGCAATGCCAGTGGTTAAGATTCTGTCTAAACCTTCCAGCCATCACCTCTTTGTTTTTGCTTTGTCACCCCGAGTGGGACGGGTATGCCCAGACGTGGGTCCCGTGCCTGCTGGGCCTAGAGACCCAAGCTACTCCTCACTGATGAGCCCCAACAAGGGTGAAACATGTTTGGGGATGCCTGTGGTCTCGTGCAGAAGGGATGTGACCTAGCAGTTTGGGCTGGACTTCCCCTTTTGGGGTGGGGCCAAGCCTGATTTGCATATGGTCTTTCCCCTTCTGTAATGGCTTGGCAGGCGAAGAACGATGGTCTGGACGGTTGCCCCGAGCAATGCCAGTGGTTAAGATTCTGTCTAAACCTTCCAGCCATCACCTCTTTGTTTTTGCTTTGTCACCCCGAGTGGGACGGGTATGCCCAGACGTGGGTCCCGTGCCTGCTGGGCCTAGAGACCCAAGCTACTCCTCACTGATGAGCCCCAACAAGGGTGAAACATGTTTGGGGATGCCTGTGGTCTCGTGCAGAAGGGATGTGACCTAGCAGTTCGGGCTGGACTTCCCCTTTTGGGGTGGGGCCAAGCCTGATTTGCATATGGTCTTTCCCCTTCTGTAATGGCTTGGCAGGTGAAGAACGATGGTCTGGAGGGTTGCCCCGAGCAATGCCAGTGGTTAAGATTCTGTCTAAACCTTCCAGCCATCACCTCTTTGTTTTTGCTTTGTCACCCCGAGTGGGACGGGTGTGCCCAGACGTGGGTCCCGTGCCTGCTGGGCCTAGAGACCCAAGCTACTCCTCACTGATGAGCCTCAACAAGGGTGAAACATGTTTGGGGATGCCTGTGGTCTCGTGCAGAAGGGATGTGACCTAGCGGTTCGGGCTGGACTTCCCCTTTTGGGGTGGGGCCAAGCCTGATTTGCATATGGTCTTTCCCCTTCTGTAATGGCTTGGCAGGTGAAGAACGATGGTCTGGAGGGTTGCCCCGAGCAATGCCAGTGGTTAAGATTCTGTCTAAACCTTCCAGCCATCACCTCTTTGTTTTTGCTTTGTCACCCCGAGTGGGACGGGTATGCCCAGACGTGGGTCCCGTGCCTGCTGGGCCTAGAGACCCAAGCTACTCCTCACTGATGAGCCCCAACAAGGGTGAAACATGTTTGGGGATGCCTGTGGTCTCGTGCAGAAGGGATGTGACCTAGCAGTTCGGACTGGACTTCCCCTTTTGGGGTGGGGCCAAGCTTGATTTGCATATGGTCTTTCCCCTTCTGTAATGGCTTGGCAGGCAAAGAACGATGGTCTGGAGGGTTGCCCCGAGCAATGCCAGTGGTTAAGATTCTGTCTAAACCTTCCAGCCATCACCTCTTTGTTTTTGCTTTGTCACCCCGAGTGGGACGGGTATGCCCAGACGTGGGACCCGTGCCTGCTGGGCCTAGAGACCCAAGCTACTCCTCACTGATGAGCCCCAACAAGGGTGAAACATGTTTGGGGATGCCTGTGGTCTCGTGCAGAAGGGATGTGACCTAGCAGTTCGGGCTGGACTTCCCCCTTTGGGGTGGGGCCAAGCCTGATTTGCATATGGTCTTTCCCCTTCTGTAATGGCTTGGCAGGCGAAGAACGATGGTCTGGAGGGTTGCCCCCAGCAATGCCAGTGGTTAAGATTCTGTCTAAACCTTCCAGCCATCACCTCTTTGTTTTTGCTTTGTCACCCCGAGTGGGACGGGTATGCCCAGACGTGTATCCCGTGCCTGCTGGGCCTAGAGACCCAAGCTACTCCTCACTGATGAGCCCCAACAAGGGTGAAACATGTTTGGGGATGCCTGTGGTCTCGTGCAGAAGGGATGTGACCTAGCAGTTTGGGCTGGACTTCCCCTTTTGGGGTGGGGCCAAGCCTGATTTGCATATGGTCTTTCTCCTTCTGTAATGGCTTGGCAGGCGAAGAACGATGGTCTGGACGGTTGCCCCGAGCAATGCCAGTGGTTAAGATTCTGTCTAAACCTTCCAGCCATCACCTCTTTGTTTTTGCTTTGTCACCCCGAGTGGGACGGGTATGCCCAGACGTGGGTCCCGTGCCTGCTGGGCCTAGAGACCCAAGCTACTCCTCACTGATGAGCCCCAACAAGGGTGAAACATGTTTGGGGATGCCTGTGGTCTCGTGCAGAAGGGATGTGACCTAGCAGTTCGGGCTGGACTTCCCCTTTTGGGGTGGGGCCAAGCCTGATTTGCATATGGTCTTTCCCCTTCTGTAATGGCTTGGCAGGTGAAGAACGATGGTCTGGAGGGTTGCCCCGAGCAATGCCAGTGGTTAAGATTCTGTCTAAACCTTCCAGCCATCACCTCTTTGTTTTTGCTTTGTCACCCCGAGTGGGACGGGTGTGCCCAGACGTGGGTCCCGTGCCTGCTGGGCATAGAGACCCAAGCTACTCCTCACTGATGAGCCTCAACAAGGGTGAAACATGTTTGGGGATGCCTGTGGTCTCGTGCAGAAGGGATGTGACCTAGCAGTTCGGGCTGGACTTCCCCTTTTGGGGTGGGGCCAAGCCTGATTTGCATATGGTCTTTCCCCTTCTGTAATGGCTTGGCAGGCAAAGAACGATGGTCTGGAGGGTTGCCCCGAACAATGCCATTGGTTAAGATTCCGTCTAAACCTTCCAGCCATCACCTCTTTGTTTTTGCTTTGTCACCCCGAGTGGGACGGGTATGCCCAGGCGTGGGTCCCGTGCCTGCTGGGCCTAGAGACCCAAGCTACTCCTCACTGATAAGCCTCAACAAGGGTGAAACATGTTTGGGGATGCCTGTGGTCTCGTGCAGAAGGGATGTGACCTAGCAGTTCGGGCTGGACTTCCCCTTTTGGGGTGGGGCCAAGCCTGATTTGCATATGGTCTTTCCCCTTCTGTAATGGCTTGGCAGGTGAAGAACGATGGTCTGTAGGGTTGCCCCGAGCAATGCCAGTGGTTAAGATTCTGTCTAAACCTTCCAGCCATCACCTCTTTGTTTTTGCTTTGTCACCCCGAGTGGGACGGGTGTGCCCAGACGTGGGTCCCGTGCCTGCTGGGCCTAGAGACCCAAGCTACTCCTCACTGATGAGCCTCAACAAGGGTGAAACATGTTTGGGGATGCCTGTGGTCTCGTGCAGAAGGGATGTGACCTAGCAGTTCGGGCTGGACTTCCCCTTTTGGGGTGGGGCCAAGCCTGATTTGCATATGGTCTTTCCCCTTCTGTAATGGCTTGGCAGGTGAAGAACGATGGTCTGGAGGGTTGCCCCGAGCAATGCCAGTGGTTAAGATTCTGTCTAAACCTTCCAGCCATCACCTCTTTGTTTTTGCTTTGTCACCCCGAGTGGGACGGGTATGCCCAGACGTGGGTCCCGTGCCTGCTGGGCCTAGAGACCCAAGCTACTCCTCACTGATGAGCCCCAACAAGGGTGAAACATGTTTGGGGATGCCTGTGGTCTCGTGCAGAAGGGATGTGACCTAGCAGTTCGGACTGGACTTCCCCTTTTGGGGTGGGGCCAAGCTTGATTTGCATATGGTCTTTCCCCTTCTGTAATGGCTTGGCAGGCAAAGAACGATGGTCTGGAGGGTTGCCCCGAGCAATGCCAGTGGTTAAGATTCTGTCTAAACCTTCCAGCCATCACCTCTTTGTTTTTGCTTTGTCACCCCGAGTGGGACGGGTATGCCCAGACGTGGGTCCCGTGCCTGCTGGGCCTAGAGACCTAAGCTACTCCTCACTGATGAGCCCCAACAAGGGTGAAACATGTTTGGGGATGCCTGTGGTCTCGTGCAGAAGGGATGTGACCTAGCAGTTCGGGCTGGACTTCCCCCTTTGGGGTGGGGCCAAGCCTGATTTGCATATGGTCTTTCCCCTTCTGTAATGGCTTGGCAGGCGAAGAACGATGGTCTGGAGGGTTGCCCCCAGCAATGCCAGTGGTTAAGATTCTGTCTAAACCTTCCAGCCATCACCTCTTTGTTTTTGCTTTGTCACCCCGAGTGGGACGGGTATGCCCAGACGTGGGTCCCGTGCCTGCTGGGCCTAGAGACCCAAGCTACTCCTCACTGATGAGCCCCAACAAGGGTGAAACATGTTTGGGGATGCCTGTGGTCTCGTGCAGAAGGGATGTGACCTAGCAGTTTGGGCTGGACTTCCCCTTTTGGGGTGGGGCCAAGCCTGATTTGCATATGGTCTTTCCCCTTCTGTAATGGCTTGGCAGGCGAAGAACGATGGTCTGGACGGTTGCCCCGAGCAATGCCAGTGGTTAAGATTCTGTCTAAACCTTCCAGCCATCACCTCTTTGTTTTTGCTTTGTCACCCCGAGTGGGACGGGTATGCCCAGACGTGGGTCCCGTGCCTGCTGGGCCTAGAGACCCAAGCTACTCCTCACTGATGAGCCCCAACAAGGGTGAAACATGTTTGGGGATGCCTGTGGTCTCGTGCAGAAGGGATGTGACCTAGCAGTTCGGGCTGGACTTCCCCTTTTGGGGTGGGGCCAAGCCTGATTTGCATATGGTCTTTCCCCTTCTGTAATGGCTTGGCAGGTGAAGAACGATGGTCTGGAGGGTTGCCCCGAGCAATGCCAGTGGTTAAGATTCTGTCTAAACCTTCCAGCCATCACCTCTTTGTTTTTGCTTTGTCACCCCGAGTGGGACGGGTGTGCCCAGACGTGGGTCCCGTGCCTGCTGGGCCTAGAGACCCAAGCTACTCCTCACTGATGAGCCTCAACAAGGGTGAAACATGTTTGGGGATGCCTGTGGTCTCGTGCAGAAGGGATGTGACCTAGCAGTTCGGGCTGGACTTCCCCTTTTGGGGTGGGGCCAAGCCTGATTTGCATATGGTCTTTCCCCTTCTGTAATGGCTTGGCAGGCAAAGAACGATGGTCTGGAGGGTTGCCCCGAACAATGCCATTGGTTAAGATTCCGTCTAAACCTTCCAGCCATCACCTCTTTGTTTTTGCTTTGTCACCCCGAGTGGGACGGGTATGCCCAGGCGTGGGTCCCGTGCCTGCTGGGCCTAGAGACCCAAGCTACTCCTCACTGATAAGCCTCAACAAGGGTGAAACATGTTTGGGGATGCCTGTGGTCTCGTGCAGAAGGGATGTGACCTAGCAGTTCGGGCTGGACTTCCCCTTTTGGGGTGGGGCCAAGCCTGATTTGCATATGGTCTTTCCCCTTCTGTAATGGCTTGGCAGGTGAAGAACGATGGTCTGTAGGGTTGCCCCGAGCAATGCCAGTGGTTAAGATTCTGTCTAAACCTTCCAGCCATCACCTCTTTGTTTTTGCTTTGTCACCCCGAGTGGGACGGGTGTGCCCAGACGTGGGTCCCGTGCCTGCTGGGCCTAGAGACCCAAGCTACTCCTCACTGATGAGCCTCAACAAGGGTGAAACATGTTTGGGGATGCCTGTGGTCTCGTGCAGAAGGGATGTGACCTAGCAGTTCGGGCTGGACTTCCCCTTTTGGGGTGGGGCCAAGCCTGATTTGCATATGGTCTTTCCCCTTCTGTAATGGCTTGGCAGGTGAAGAACGATGGTCTGGAGGGTTGCCCCGAGCAATGCCAGTGGTTAAGATTCTGTCTAAACCTTCCAGCCATCACCTCTTTGTGTTTGCTTTGTCACCCCGAGTGGGACGGGTATGCCCAGACGTGGGTCCCGTGCCTGCTGGGCCTAGAGACCCAAGCTACTCCTCACTGATGAGCCCCAACAAGGGTGAAACATGTTTGTGGATGCCTGTGGTCTCGTGCAGAAGGGATGTGACCTAGCAGTTCGGACTGGACTTCCCCTTTTGGGGTGGGGCCAAGCTTGATTTGCATATGGTCTTTCCCCTTCTGTAATGGCTTGGCAGGCAAAGAACGATGGTCTGGAGGGTTGCCCCGAGCAATGCCAGTGGTTAAGATTCTGTCTAAACCTTCCAGCCATCACCTCTTTGTTTTTGCTTTGTCACCCCGAGTGGGACGGGTATGCCCAGACGTGGGTCCCGTGCCTGCTGGGCCTAGAGACCTAAGCTACTCCTCACTGATGAGCCCCAACAAGGGTGAAACATGTTTGGGGATGCCTGTGGTCTCGTGCAGAAGGGATGTGACCTAGCAGTTCGGGCTGGACTTCCCCTTTTGGGGTGGGGCCAAGCCTGATTTGCATATGGTCTTTCCCCTTCTGTAATGGCTTGGCAGGCGAAGAACGATGGTCTGGAGGGTTGCCCCCAGCAATGCCAGTGGTTAAGATTCTGTCTAAACCTTCCAGCCATCACCTCTTTGTTTTTGCTTTGTCACCCCGAGTGGGACGGGTATGCCCAGACGTGGGTCCCGTGCCTGCTGGGCCTAGAGACCCAAGCTACTTCTCACTGATGAGCCCCAACAAGGGTGAAACATGTTTGGGGATGCCTGTGGTCTCGTGCAGAAGGGATATGACCTAGCAGTTCGGGCTGGACTTCCCCTTTTGGGGTGGGGCCAAGCCTGATTTGCATATGGTCTTTCCCCTTCTGTAATGGCTTGGCAGGCGAAGAACGATGGTCTGGACGGTTGCCCCGAGCAATGCCAGTGGTTAAGATTCTGTCTAAACCTTCCAGCCATCACCTCTTTGTTTTTGCTTTGTCACCCTGAGTGGGACGGGTATGCCCAGACGTGGGTCCCGTGCCTGCTGGGCCTAGAGACCCAAGCTACTCCTCACTGATGAGCCCCAACAAGGGTGAAACATGTTTGGGGATGCCTGTGGTCTCGTGCAGAAGGGATGTGACCTAGCAGTTCGGGCTGGACTTCCCCTTTTGGGGTGGGGCCAAGCCTGATTTGCATATGGTCTTTCCCCTTCTGTAATGGCTTGGCAGGTGAAGAACGATGGTCTGGAGGGTTGCCCCGAGCAATGCCAGTGGTTAAGATTCTGTCTAAACCTTCCAGCCATCACCTCTTTGTTTTTGCTTTGTCACCCCGAGTGGGACGGGTATGCCCAGACGTGGGTCCTGTGCCTGCTGGGCCTAGAGACCCAAGCTACTCCTCACTGATGAGCCCCAACAAGGGTGAAACATGTTTGGGGATGCCTGTGGTCTCGTGCAGAAGGGATGTGACCTAGCAGTTCGGGCTGGACTTCCCCTTTTGGGGTGGGGCCAAGCCTGATTTGCATATGGTCTTTCCCCTTCTGTAATGGCTTGGTAGGCGAAGAACGATGATCTGGAGGGTTGCCCCGAGCAATGCCAGTGGTTAAGATTCTGTCTAAACCTTCCAGCCATCACCTCTTTGTTTTTGCTTTGTCACCCCGAGTGGGACGGGTATGCCCAGACGTGGGTCCCGTGCCTGCTGGGCCTAGAGACCCAAGCTACTCCTCACTGATGAGCCCCAACAAGGGTGAAACATGTTTGGGGATGCCTGTGGTCTCGTGCAGAAGGGATGTGACCTAGCAGTTCGGACTGGACTTCCCCTTTTGGGGTGGGGCCAAGCTTGATTTGCATATGGTCTTTCCCCTTCTGTAATGGCTTGGCAGGCAAAGAACGATGGTCTGGAGGGTTGCCCCGAGCAATGCCAGTGGTTAAGATTCTGTCTAAACCTTCCAGCCATCACCTCTTTGTTTTTGCTTTGTCACCCCGAGTGGGACGGGTATGCCCAGACGTGGGTCCCGTGCCTGCTGGGCCTAGAGACCTAAGCTACTCCTCACTGATGAGCCCCAACAAGGGTGAAACATGTTTGGGGATGCCTGTGGTCTCGTGCAGAAGGGATGTGACCTAGCAGTTCGGGCTGGACTTCCCCTTTTGGGGTGGGGCCAAGCCTGATTTGCATATGGTCTTTCCCCTTCTGTAATGGCTTGGCAGGCGAAGAACGATGGTCTGGAGGGTTGCCCCCAGCAATGCCAGTGGTTAAGATTCTGTCTAAACCTTCCAGCCATCACCTCTTTGTTTTTGCTTTGTCACCCCGAGTGGGACGGGTATGCCCAGACGTGGGTCCCGTGCCTGCTGGGCCTAGAGACCCAAGCTACTCCTCACTGATGAGCCCCAACAAGGGTGAAACATGTTTGGGGATGCCTGTGGTCTCGTGCAGAAGGGATATGACCTAGCAGTTCGGGCTGGACTTCCCCTTTTGGGGTGGGGCCAAGCCTGATTTGCATATGGTCTTTCCCCTTCTGTAATGGCTTGGCAGGCGAAGAACGATGGTCTGGACGGTTGCCCCGAGCAATGCCAGTGGTTAAGATTCTGTCTAAACCTTCCAGCCATCACCTCTTTGTTTTTGCTTTGTCACCCTGAGTGGGACGGGTATGCCCAGACGTGGGTCCCGTGCCTGCTGGGCCTAGAGACCCAAGCTACTCCTCACTGATGAGCCCCAACAACGGTGAAACATGTTTGGGGATGCCTGTGGTCTCGTGCAGAAGGGATGTGACCTAGCAGTTCGGGCTGGACTTCCCCTTTTGGGGTGGGGCCAAGCCTGATTTGCATATGGTCTTTCCCCTTCTGTAATGGCTTGGCAGGTGAAGAACGATGGTCTGGAGGGTTGCCCCGAGCAATGCCAGTGGTTAAGATTCTGTCTAAACCTTCCAGCCATCACCTCTTTGTTTTTGCTTTGTCACCCCGAGTGGGACGGGTATGCCCAGACGTGGGTCCTGTGCCTGCTGGGCCTAGAGACCCAAGCTACTCCTCACTGATGAGCCCCAACAAGGGTGAAACATGTTTGGGGATGCCTGTGGTCTCGTGCAGAAGGGATGTGACCTAGCAGTTCGGGCTGGACTTCCCCTTTTGGGGTGGGGCCAAGCCTGATTTGCATATGGTCTTTCCCCTTCTGTAATGGCTTGGTAGGCGAAGAACGATGGTCTGGAGGGTTGCCCCGAGCAATGCCAGTGGTTAAGATTCCGTCTAAACCTTCCAGCCATCACCTCTTTGTTTTTGCTGTGGTAGACGGGGGACTCCCCCACGTTTTAAGCACAGGACAAGACGTGATTCCTGAGCACAGCACATGCTTGAGCTTTCTTAGCATGGGAACACAGTTCCAGCTTCAGCTATCAGGATCTTCAGGGGTTAAGTCTCTTTTCTACAAAATGTCTCTTGCCTCCGAGGACCTGATGTGGTCAAAATAATAAACAAAGGTTCCTCTCTGTATATACTTTAGGTGAGAATTCTTCACCCCTGAGTCCTCCTCTTCCGGGCTCAGACCTTTTATCGAATATCAGCCTCCCTCCGTCGGGTTCACTCTGGCTTGTATTAAAAAGATTTCTCTGTACGTAATCAATCCTCTAGGGTCCCAAACCCAGTATCCCCAAAAAAGCATAACTCCCAGAATCCTTGTTTCACTGGTCTCCATTCAAATACTCACCATCCTTCTGCATCCCGTCCCTCTTATTATTATTTTTTGCACTCCCAACCTACTCAGGACATGTAGAATAGAACTTTGTGTTTGTTAATTATTTAGTAGAACTGTGGCTATTAATCGCAAGGGGTCTACGCCCAGAAGAGGGAGATCCAGGGGTGAAGCCATCACCCAAGCACTGGTAGTCAAGAGGGGTCCGAGCCCGACCGAGGGGGACCCAGGGGTGAAGAATTGTCTGTGCTCACAAGTGGGGGACCCAAGTGTTAAGCCATCACTCGACGTGAAACTGTGGTAAACAATCGAAAAATGTCAGCTCCAAGAAGAAAAGGTGCCAGGGGGAACCCATCACCCAGCAAACAATGGAAACAAACTTTTCATTTGTTAAAGGAACTTTTGTTTTTGTTACTTGAAGACATCAGGTCCTTGGAGGCAAGATAGTTTCAAGGATTCGAGACTTGGCCATTGACGGTCCTAAGAGCGGCCATTATAAGTGTCATCTTGTGCTGGAGAAGCCAGAGACTGTATTGTGCTCCAACTCCTATCTTAACCCGTGTCCAAAGCGTGGGGAAGGTAGATCCAGGCTATGGCATCCTAACATATTATTTGCGAACACTTCTTTCTTTTCATGAGAACCATCCCACACTCTTTTTCTATTAGTTATGAGGCTTGGCAATAGGTTTCTTAGTACAGGCCCTTTTATTTGACGTGACGCCACTAGGACTGTCTTATTTTTCATTTGATGGTTGACGCTTGCTCGCATCTTAGATTTAGGTTTAGAGTAGGTGTTTTTCCAATAAACACCCATGAACTGTGATCACTTGTGTCTGTCTTACTTGTTGCCACCATCAGGTCCTCACAAATGGTGTCAGGGGTGGGATATGATCCAATTCATAATAGTTGGAGAGCCCACTAACATGTTGAGAATCTATTTTCATGTCCTACCCTCAGAGATGGAGAACGAGCAAAACAACAATTTTCTCACAGGTGACTCAAACATCTTGCAGTCAAAAGGCAGACCTCATCAGACCCCTTTAATGGGGAGAAATTTGTGTGCTAGCTCCCTCCCCATTCCCATTGAGCCCTATGGGGGCTCGAATGGGGATGTCTGAGTTCCCTGAATGGGAAATACCGGCCCTCCAAAGTCAGAATGGCCCGGTATTTCCCCATTCAGGGAACCCGGACCGGAGTTTGTTAAGGGCATGGCTGCCTCCAAACTCATAATGAGGCTGTGGGAGTGCAATTTTCTTCTCTGACCTCTCAAGCCATTTCACCCATTCAAAAGGACGTTGCCCTCAGGCTTATTTCCTACAGGGAAAGGACAAGGTTTTAATCTCATTGCAAATAAGAGTCCAATATCCCTTGGGTTGGTGCTTTTTTATTTTGCCTTGTATGGAAGGCAGATACAAAATGTTACCTCTTATCTCCTGCGAAGACAAATTAACCTTTGTGTGTGTAAACCTTTCCCCAATCCCTGTAAAAATCAATAGGGGATACAGAGTAGGGATCCCAACATATGAGACCCCTTGGAAAACACACTGAGAGAGCCTCAAATGTGAAACCTTAGGGGGAATGTCCCCCTGGGAAAACATCAAGAGCAGAGCTACAGATCTCTTCTACTGAAAACAAAACCCATAATTCCATCTTTTTAAAAAAAACCTCTTTATTGTTTTACAACATTAACCAAAACCAACAACAAACAAAACATAACAATCACTCTGGCACTCCTTTGTGGATTCCTCCCTAAATCATCATTCTTCATGGCATGGTCCTGTGGCTGTGCTCCGTGATCTCTGGCCAACCCTCATATCCAGTCCGATCTCACGTCTAATTCCATGTGTTTGATATGGCCGGGGGTGTTCTGCTCGTTTGTCTGTTCTCAGTATTGTGCTCTTCCGCTTCCCCAGGTTCATCTGTGCTGCTCTCTTCCCTGTGTCTGAATAAGTCCTGTATCATGGAGTTCCATGCAAGTATTTTTTGTCCACTCTCCCCTTCTCCTCTCTGCACCGCCCTCGTCCACACTGCTGCCTCCGCCACCGTACATTTATTGAGGTCTGCCCACCACGAATCTATGTTCGGTCCCGAGTTTGAGTTCCATGCCATTGCTATGCAGCGCTTTGCAAAAATGCACACTAGGTCCTTCACCTTGGCCAGATGTGTTCTCTGTCGCTTCTAGGAAAGAGGCACAGTAGGTTGGATTCAGCGGTCCATGCTTGCATGTGGATTCCACCCTCCTCCGCCCTTTGCTTGATTCCTTCCCAAAACGTCTTTATCACCAAGCAGGTCCAAAACATGTGCAGAATGTCTGCTTCCCCCTCAGCGCAATTTGGGCAGCTCCGTGGCTCCCTAACTCCCATCGCAGTCATTCTTTTGGGTGTCAGATATGCTTGGTGCATGAGGTATAGTTGTGCCTGTTTAAATCTTGCGTTTCTGGACACCTTCTTGGGGTATTTCAGGACCCTGGACCACTCCTGGTCTGTGAAGGTCCTCTGGAGCTGCTCTTCCCAGCGTTCTCTCATTTGCAGCTCCCGCTCGTTAGATGTCAGCAGCTGCTGATATAGTCTAGAGACCGGATGACCCCCTTCCGATACATCATACAATGCGTCTAGATTTCCCTTCGGGTCCTCATCATCTAGGAGTTCTGGCCATCTGTTTTTGATTTTCTAGGCTATCCTGTTGTATAGTATGAACTGTCCTCTGTTTGTTGTGCTCCGCCATCAACTAATGGAATTCCATCCAGTGTCCTTCTTCTTTTCTCAAGTCTCATATCTGCGCTATGCCTTTCGCTTCCCAATGAGATCTATATATTTCGAGGGTCCTTGTGTCCGTGCCTACAAATCCCGTGAGGGGGATCTGAGCGGAGCAGGGGTTCTGTTCACACTGGAATTTCCATGCTCTGTTCCACAAGGTCAGGCCCAGTGTGACCTTATTTGGTAAGGTCTCGATCAGGGACTTGTCGATCCATAACGTCTCTCTCAGGTAATATGGCTTCAGCGCCGGCTGGAAGAGTAGTGAATCCACTGATGACTCCTCCCCCAGCCATCTATCTACAAATTACAGTTGTCCTGCTGGGTAGTACCACTCAAATTCCGGCAGTCTGATGCCCCCTGCTTCATAGTCTCTTTGCAGGGTATCCAGCGCAATCCTATTCCTCTCTCCTCCCCTCAGAAATTCCCTTACCATTGTGTTTAATTGTGTGAAGAATGCCTTAGGTATAATGTGCAGGATATTTGTCAAGTGGTACGGCATCCATGGCAATACTGTCATCTTCAGCAGGCCCGCCGTGCCCATCATCCCAAGCGGGAATGGTTTCCAGAAGGTCATGGCCTTCTGTGTCTTCTCGAGGGCCTCCCGTGTATTAGAATTATGTGTATCCAGAATGTTATGGTGCACTTCTATCCCCAAATAACGGAAGGAGTGTGGTGCCCATGTGAGTACCAGGTCTGGGAGTTGGTTCAAGGGGACCCATCCGAGATCGGCTAGAGGGAAGAGTAAGGACTTGTCCTTGTTGATAGCTATCCCTGAAAGTCTGGTGTATGTATATATCGCTTCCAGTAGGCTTGGCCGATGTATCCGTGGGCTTTTCACTAAGAGGAGCATGTCATCCGCATATAACAAGATTAGGTGTACGTCCCCATCTACGTCTATCCCAGTGCCCCCGTATTTGGCCTGAAGGAAGACAGCCAACGGTTCAAGGGCCAGTATGTACAACTTTGGTGACAGTGGGTAACCCTGCTCTGTGCCTCTATAGATCTTCCAAGCCTCTGAGATATGTCTCCCAGTTTTCACCCTCGCTCTGGGATCCTTATAAAGCAGCCTGACCCAATGGAGGAACCCCTCTCCTATCCCAAAGTAGGCAAGGGCACTCATCAGCCACTCCCAATTTACGGAGTTGAAGGCTTTGACAGTGTCTCGTGATGCTATGGCTTTCTTGCCTCATCTCTGGTTTGTTTGGTCTACCACATGGTGGAGTCTTTGTAGATTCCACGTCGTATTCCTTCATGGGACATAGCCTGTTTGGTCCGAGTGGATTAGTGTGGGTATCACCTACTTGAGTCGATTGGCGAGCACTGCCATGAGGATTTTAGAGTCTTGATTAATCATGGAGATTGGCCTATAGGAGGTGCAGTCTAGTGGTTATTTCCCCGGTTTCAGGACAGGTATGATGACCGATTCTGACATGCTATCAGGCAGCTGCCCCTTCTTGAATGCCTCTTGATAGGTATCCAACAGCCTCGATGCTAAGGTGCCCTTGTATTCCTTATAAAAATCACCTGGGAGTCCGTTGGGTCCTGGTATTTTGCCCGATGGGAGCTCAGCGTGGAGTCTCTGTATGTTCTTCCCATAATCCAATCTCCCCAGTCTCTCCCAGATAGCTAAACATTTCAGTCTCAACCTAGTGAGTACCCCAGATTCCCTCCCAGTTATACCCACTTGGTGCTCTGCTACTTCTATCTCTTTCTCCACTTCCCCAAGGTCCGCTGGGGTGCCTCCTCTTAATCCTCCCATTTTTCCCATTGCTGCTTCCCTTACCACTACCTTAAAGGCATCCCAGAGTATACTGTTACTCTCTATGCTTCCTGCGTTATGCTCGAAGTAATCATCTATCGGATCTTGCATGTGTTCCTGAAGCTCTCCCTCTTTCAATGCCTTCGCCCGCATTGGCCACATGGGTATGAGCCCATGTCGCAAGGAGTGGTGCATGGTCTGATAGTGTCCGTTCCCTAATGTTAATCCCCATGAATTCACCCAGAGATTCGGTGCCCGTGAACAGATAGTCTATGCGTGTCAATATCCTGTGAGGAGCGCCCCTTGTCCATGTAGCTTCCTCCTGACGTCTTCCAGGTGCAGTTGACTAAGTATCTTCTGTAAGGCTCTTGCTGGCAGCGCCGGCTTCCTGTATTTGTCATTAGATCTGTCCATAAGCGGGTCCAGTGTGTAATTAAAGCACCTGCCCAGATGAACGTCGCCTCTGTGTATTGAGCTAGCCGTGGTGCTATTTTCCTGAAGAAGTCTGTTGCATTATGATTCGGGGCGAATGTGTTTATCAAACATAATTCCTCGTTCTCCAGCATTGCGTGTATTATCACAAATGTGCCTTCCTGGTCCTTTTCTTGCTTAATCAATTGAAATGGGAACACCGAAACAACCCATATCAGTACCACCCTGGCATAGTTAGAGTATGTCGAGCTGTACATTTGGCACCCCCATTTCTTGGCCTCTTTAGTTTGCTTCTCACGGGTCAAGTGAGTTTCTTGTAATAAAGCTATTTTTACTTTCATCCTGTTCAGACAGGCATACACTCTGAGTCTCTTGACATAAGCGTGGAGACCCCTGACGTTCCAGGTTGCAATGGTTACCTCGTCCGGCCCCATTATTTTGGTGTGCCCTGTGGTCGGGCCTTTAACCTGTATTCCTGCAAGGTCTCCTGCTTAATCCTTGTTGCTCTGGCTCCAGTCTGCGCTGCCCTACCGCCCTTCGGGCATGTTGTCTTCTTTCCCCCGTTAATGTCTTTGTGTGCTGACGCTGTTAGGGGCCCCAGGCTAGGGAACGTTTTCTGTGTTGGCTTCCTTTGCTCCTCCTAAATTCCGTCACTACTCTCGCCGTGCCTCGTGTTTCTTTCTGTGCGGTTTCTTCCACTATTCGTGCCTTTCTCCAACCAACTAAACAACCTTCTAACTATAACTAATAAACAAACACCCAACCACCCTCCCCCTGCTCGGGCCTCGCTGCTTCTCTTGCACCGCCCACCAAGGTGGGGCTGGCCCGCCGCAGCGTGTTGTCTTAAAACTGACATCCTTACTAAGAGAATTCTTGAGGTTTTGTGTCCTGTCATCTCCAGCAGTAGGACAACGGCGCACCCTTTATTTATATTCCTTCTGGCTTGCTGTCTATGGTGTCGGGCTGTCTTGTCCCATGGTAGGCTCATTCCTGCTGTCTCCAAGGTGGATTCTCATTATTATTGGCATTTCTGGGTCTCTGTTGCGGGATACCCTGTTGGACCATCCATGCATGGGCCTCTTCTGTTGTCTCAAAGAAGTGCGATCTGCCATCTCATATTACCTTCAGTTTTGCCGGATACAGCAGCATGTAGCGTATACCTGCTGCTTTAAGGTGTTCTTTGGTGGGGGCCATATCGTGCCCGTTGCCTCTGTACCAGCACTGTATAATCCGGGTATATCGTATGCTGGAGGAGTTCCTTGTTACTACTCCTTCTTCCCTGGAAAATGTCAATATTTTCTCCCGGTCTTTGAAGTTCAGTATTTTTGCGATCATTGATCTCAGGGAGCTCCCGGTTGGGGTCTCCTAATCAGGGCTCTATGGGCTCTCTCCACCTCAAAGTCTTGGGATAGTACTCCTACCCCGATCTCCTGCAGCAGCAGGTTCTCAACATAGTTTGTGGGGTTGTTGCCCTCCTCTCCTTCCTGCAGCCCGACAATCCAGATATTATTCCTCCGGACTCTTCCTTCGGCGTCCTCTGCCCTTTGTTCCAGGACCTGCACCCATTGAAGCACATCGGACATTTGGGTCTGGGTAGTTGCAATATTGGTGGTATTTTGCTGCATCTGTGTTCTTCCGTACCCACTCTGTCCGCCAGGGTCTTTACATCTTACCGGAGGAGACCCATGTCCACCATAACTGTGTCCATTTTGTTTTCCAGGGATGTCTTCAGGGCCGCTATGGCTTCCAAGATTGGGCTCTCGCCATTGTTCCCACCCTGCTGTGCAGTGCTGTTCAAGGCCATGGTTCCAGCCGGTGAAGTGGATTGCCTCTCGCCAGACTTCTTGGCAAAGGGGTCGATGCTGGTCTTTCTCCGTCTTCCACTTTTCGATTTACTTGGCACGGTTTGCTGTGCCAGTCTATGCGACGTCTTCCCCTTTTCACCTCGTCAGGTGGCCGTCCAAGGTTACCTTTGTGCTCCCACCAGTTTACCTTGAAGCTGGATGTTTGATGCCTTCCCTTCGTTGGGGCACTCTGCTTCCCTTGTGTGTGAATGTGGTCGTACCTCTGAGAGGCGACTTGCTGTGCACTGCAGTTCGGTAGATTAGGCAGTGCGATCTGCCCCAGCGTCAGTTCTGGCAGACCCAATAATGGACCCTCTTGGGTGGTAAGGCTGCTTATGTCCTCCAGCGCCAGGCCTGCTCCACAGACTTGGCTTCGCCGAGTGCCTCCCCAGGCCTCCCCCTCTCTTCTCCGGTGCTTAATGGCCTATAAGTATTGGGCATAGCAGGGTCGAGGCTGATTTAAAAAAAAAATATTTTTAGGAGTGGTGTAACCCACGCTTCCTTAATGCTGGCTGGAACCAGTTTGGTATTAAAGAATTCATTTACAAAGTTAGTTATGATGGGTGTCAGTGTGTGTGCCCATGATTTAACTACTTTTGCTGGGACAAAATCTCCTTTGCAGTTAGATGCTTTGAGCTTGGATATGGTGTGAGACAGGAGTAAAGTAGAATATGGGGTTTGTGTTCTCGTTAAAGGTGGGTAGGTGATTGTCAGAAGCAGGTTTGTCCGCTAGAAGTAGTTTTTTGGTTGGAATTATGTTTTGCAGAAGGTTAATCTTGGCAGCTAAAGCGTCTTGGACAGTGGTACACCACATTTTGCTGGTGTTGGTGGAGTTTGTGGCTGGATTGAGAATAATTATTTTGAGTCAGACACAGCGTTACTTACCCAAGAATTATATGCATTAGCTTTATGGGTGATACTAGCTGTTCTATAGGTTTTATTTGCCTCCGGGTAGGATTTCTCGGTCTCTGTTGGGGGATGTTTTCTGAAAGTGTGTTCGAGGGCGTGTTTGGTTCTCCTGAGTGTGACAAGATAATCATTGAACCAGA
The DNA here is from genome assembly GCF_040938575.1 of Ambystoma mexicanum. Taxonomy (NCBI): domain Eukaryota; kingdom Metazoa; phylum Chordata; class Amphibia; order Caudata; family Ambystomatidae; genus Ambystoma; species Ambystoma mexicanum. Next base: position 38,786,973 of record NC_090921.1, read on the forward strand.
AGCATGATGATCGTTTGTCGGTGCATTTTTTTATTTTTTATTTTTTTTTATTGGTTGAATTAAATCAATCTTTCAAATATTTTCACAACATAAATCAATACTTCAGTACAAAAAAACAAAATAAGATTAAAATAATCATAAAAATAAAACCACACAATATTCTAAATTAAAGCAAAAATTCTCTATACAGAATACAATTTGTAAAACGTTTAAAAGGAATAACAGACCAAAAACAAGAGAAGAGAGCTTTACTGCACTTACTAACTTGTTTCGGGTTTTTTAGAACAATGTGTCACGGATGGCACTCTATTAAGAGTGGCACAGGACACCCAGAAGAGTTTGGGTGCTGAAAATAAGTGGACAGACAAGTACACACACAGCAGAACGGAAATAGAACGAAGAGTAGGAAAGAGTAGCAAGGGAAAAGGTACAGAATGGATACCCTCTTGGGGTGTATGCAGAATAGGAAAAGAGTATTCCACGAACCTTGGAAATACTCTAGCCTTCTGCACAGTTTGCTATAACAGAGGCCCACGCTGTTTGCTCATGACTTGGAACAGCAGCTATGGGTGTCTGTAATGTAGAAACAAGACAAAGGAAGGGGCAGAGGTTGACTGATGGGGAACCAACAGACAAGCTCTGGAACAAAGGGTCGACAAACGGTACAAGAGATGTTACAACAGACAAATCCAGGAAAGGAGGTGATAGCAAACTAGCAGAAGGAATAGAAGGGAAAGTCGAGTAACAGGATAGGATAGCAGAGGACAGTAAGGTACAAGGTAGAGAGCTCAGAGGAGCAGGAAAGCAGTGAGTAAACCTACAGGAGTAGGATGGTAGGGTAGAAAGCCAGAGGAAAAGGGTTTAGGGCAGCCGGAAAGAGGTAGGCTGTAGAGCAGGGAGCCCAGAGGACAAGGGCTAAGGCAGCCGGAGTGAGGCAGGCTGTAGAGCAGGGAGCCCAGAGGACAAGGGCTAAGGCAGCCGTAGTGAGGCAGGCTGTAGAGCAGGGAGCCCAGAGGACAAGGGCTAAGGCAGCCGGAGTGAGGCAGGCTGTAGAGTAGGAAGCCCAGAGGACAAGGGCTAAGGCTGGAAAGCAGCAGAGCTAGATCAGCTGCAATGTGGAGGGCCCGCAGGTCAAGGGCGGAGGCTGGAAGGCAGCAGAGCGTGATCCGCTGTAATGTGGAGAGCCCGCAGGGCAAGGGCGGAGGCTGGAAGGCAGCAGAGCAAGATCCGCTGCAATGTGGAGAGCCCAGAGGACAAGGGCTAAGGCTGGAAAGCAGCAGAGCTAGATCAGCTGCAATGTGGAGGGCCCGCAGGTCAAGGGCGGAGGCTGGAAGGCAGCAGAGCGTGATCCGCTGTAATGTGGAGAGCCCGCAGGGCAAGGGCGGAGGCTGGAAGGCAGCAGAGAGAGATCCGCTGCAATGTGGAGAGCCCGCAGGGCAAGGGCAGAGGCTGGAAGACAGCAGAGCGAGATCCGCTGTAATGTGGAGAGCCCGGCAGGGCAAGACTATGAAGAAGGGAGCCTGAAAGGCTATGGCTGGAGGCAGCAGGGTGAAGCAAGCAACAAGGCAGGGAGCCCAAAAGGCTAGGGCTGTAGGCAGCAGGGTGTAGCAAGCAACAAGGCAGGGAGCCCAAAAGGCTAGGGCTGTAGGCAGCAGGGTGTAGCAAGCAACAAGGCAGGGAGCCCAAAAGGCTAGGGCTGTAGGCAGCAGGGTGTAGCAAGCTGCAAGGCAGGGTCCAAGCAGGAGTGATGATTAACAGCATACAAGGAACCGAAGTCAGGAGCGAAAGGTGGAGGGAGGACTCTCAGATGCAAGAGGCTGAGCCACTGCAGGCAGCAGCCTTTATACTGCCTAGCCCAGCACAGAGGCAGGCTAATTGGTTTCACCTGGCGAATCACACCTGCAGGCAATCGGCCACCTCCCTTTCTGTTCCTGGGCTGGTGGAAGCAGGAACAGACTCTAAGGCTTCTGGGGGGTGTAGTTCCATAGAAAACCAATAGGAACGGCCAGGAAACAATGCTTGCGGCCAGGTGCATTATGGTATGCGTAGTTAGTTTACAATAATCATTAAGCAGCAAAGTCCAAATGGAGCATAAATGGATGTGCCCATGGCGCAGGCATGACAGTATGCCCCTCTCCAGGCCCCTCTCCAGGCTCCCTGAAGACCGACCTGGAGGAAGAGTGTCTGTTCCACAGTACAAGAGTCTTACTCCAAATAGGCACATCATGAGGTACCAGAAACGAGTTGTAAGGTGAGAGTCTTGAATTACGGAGCCAGTACCAATGTTCTGAACCTTTGATGTAGAATTCAGAAAAGATGAAGTCTTTGGAACACAGGCCCCAACTGTGTGTGCATGAAGAGAGGAACTGCGAAAAACTGCTGCAGGCTCCAAGATAGATTTTTTCTTGACGGGCAACAGTATGATGTTGGAAAGTGGAGCCATAGGTACAGCAGAATTGGTATCTTTAGGAAGGTTTTCCAAGACATCCGAAGTAGCAATGACAACATTAGAGTTAGCCATAGAGAGTTCAGAGGATACAGCAGCGGTGAGATCTTGGATGGCTGTAGGGGGTATCGATGCTGTAACAACTGGGTGTGAGGGTGCCATGAGAGAGCCAGCAGGCTGGAAAGCACATGAGACTGGTAGAGTAGAGTCTGGCAGTCTTAGAGCTATAGATATACCAGCAGGCACAACTGGAGTAGTAGTTTCAGGATTCCCAATAGCTATAGCAACCTCAAGATCGGTAGCAGGGTCTTCAGAAGTCTCAAATGTGTCAGGGGGTTTTTGAACCACAGCAGCAGAGAGATCTTGAATAGTAGTTGGAAGTTCGAGTGCTATCGCAGCCATAGACAGATCAGGTGTTGCAACTACTGGTAGATCGGGTACCACAACCACTGTCGATTCAGGGGGTATCGAAGAAACAGAAGATGTTAATTGTTCGAGAGTGATGTCTGATAGCACAGCCGCACTTTGGCAAGCCCCGCTTGCCACTTCAGCATGCTCGGTGTGAACTGTGCCAGTCTCTTCAGCTGCTATAGACATTGCAGAGGAGGTTGTAGGTGTTAGAACTGGACGATAGGCAAGGGTGAGGGCGGAACCATCCTTTGACTCAGAAGAATTTTCAATCAGAAGACCACCCTTGTTTTGTTGTGTAATGGCTGTGTGCGTGATTTGACCCACCGGAGAAGTTAATTCTTTTCTGTCAGTACAACAACCTGAGTTTTTGCGGCTGGAAGGTGAAAGAGCTGTGTCAATCTCTAGAAGGGATACATATGCAATATTTAGGTCTTCCATCTGCTTGGTAAAAGTCTGTATACTTTTCTGTATGTCAACTCCAGGCCTTATCATGTCGATCTCTAACGAAAAGATGTCAGGTGTTGGACATATTGTCAGAAGGTCTGGTGACTTGTGTCCCTTCATAAGATTCTTATAATACAAAGAAACAAAGTCGTCATAGAGGTCTTCGGTCTTTCTTTTAAGGCGTAGGAGTTGTTCGTGTAGCAGGTAAGTATCATTAGATTGATCCAAAGCTTCAGAAGCTGGTGTGGCAGAAAATTCGGTTGTAGCAATGGGAAGACAGACCTTAGGGTTATTGCGATTAGCAGATACTGGGGAAGCATTAAGACAACCGATGGTTAGTATAGGTCTTTTGTACCCAGAACCAGATGCACAAACCTCAGGATCATGACTGCCTTGTCCTGACAAATAAGGGTTTCCAACATTCTGGGGAGCTTGCCAAGCAGATCTTGCGCATATCACACTGGCAACGGCGTATTCAGGTTTAGATTCTCTGACAATGAGTGATATGTCCTTAGCTGTTGCGGTGTTAGCAGGCTTGTCAGAAGACGCAGGAGAGTTTTCCACTGTCTGGTCTAACAAGATCTGTAAGAATTCATTCTCTTGCTGTAGCTCTGCAACAGATAAGGACTGCGGATCATAGTCGCAAATATCATAATAATTGTACATGGAAGAAGGGTCAGCTAGCCAGTGAGTATAGTACCGTGCTTGTAAATCTTTGTTTACTAAGGCGAGTCTGTCCTTTAGACTAGGTTTCTTGTCTGCTGTCTTTAGGGAAACCATAGGTTTATGCAAAGGTTTCTTAACTCGAAAGGAAAGCATCTTAGGTCTGTGTGTGCCTTTCCGGCCAATGAAATAAGAAATCTTTGGCTCTTGCATTCTGTCACGGATGGCACTCTATTAAGAGTGGCACAGGACACCCAGAAGAGTTTGGGTGCTGAAAATAAGTGGACAGACAAGTACACACACAGCAGAACGGAAATAGAACGAAGAGTAGGAAAGAGTAGCAAGGGAAAAGGTACAGAATGGATACCCTCTTGGGGTGTATGCAGAATAGGAAAAGAGTATTCCACGAACCTTGGAAATACTCTAGCCTTCTGCACAGTTTGCTATAACAGAGGCCCACGCTGTTTGCTCATGACTTGGAACAGCAGCTATGGGTGTCTGTAATGTAGAAACAAGACAAAGGAAGGGGCAGAGGTTGACTGATGGGGAACCAACAGACAAGCTCTGGAACAAAGGGTCGACAAACGGTACAAGAGATGTTACAACAGACAAATCCAGGAAAGGAGGTGATAGCAAACTAGCAGAAGGAATAGAAGGGAAAGTCGAGTAACAGGATAGGATAGCAGAGGACAGTAAGGTACAAGGTAGAGAGCTCAGAGGAGCAGGAAAGCAGTGAGTAAACCTACAGGAGTAGGATGGTAGGGTAGAAAGCCAGAGGAAAAGGGTTTAGGGCAGCCGGAAAGAGGTAGGCTGTAGAGCAGGGATCCCAGAGGACAAGGGCTAAGGCAGCCGGAGTGAGGCAGGCTGTAGAGCAGGGAGCCCAGAGGACAAGGGCTAAGGCAGCCGTAGTGAGGCAGGCTGTAGAGCAGAGAGCCCAGAGGACAAGGGCTAAGGCAGCCGGAGTGAGGCAGGCTGTAGAGTAGGAAGCCCAGAGGATAAGGGCTAAGGCAGCCGGAGTGTGGCAGGCTGCAGAGCAGGGAGCCCAGAGGACAAGGGCTAAGGCTGGAAAGCAGCAGAGCTAGATCAGCTGCAATGTGGAGGGCCCGCAGGTCAAGGGCGGAGGCTGGAAGGCAGCAGAGCGTGATCCGCTGTAATGTGGAGAGCCCGCAGGGCAAGGGCGGAGGCTGGAAGGCAGCAGAGCGAGATCCGCTGCAATGTGGAGAGCCCGCAGGGCAAGGGCAGAGGCTGGAAGACAGCAGAGCGAGATCCGCTGTAATGTGGAGAGCCCGGCAGGGCAAGACTGTGAAGAAGGGAGCCTGAAAGGCTATGGCTGGAGGCAGCAGGGTGAAGCAAGCAACAAGGCAGGGAGCCCAAAAGGCTAGGGCTGTAGGCAGCAGGGTGTAGCAAGCAACAAGGCAGGGAGCCCAAAAGGCTAGGGCTGTAGGCAGCAGGGTGTAGCAAGCAACAAGGCAGGGAGCCCAAAAGGCTAGGGCTGTAGGCAGCAGGGTGTAGCAAGCTGCAAGGCAGGGTCCAAGCAGGAGTGATGATTAACAGCATACAAGGAACCGAAGTCAGGAGCGAAAGGTGGAGGGAGGACTCTCAGATGCAAGAGGCTGAGCCACTGCAGGCAGCAGCCTTTATACTGCCTAGCCCAGCACAGAGGCAGGCTAATTGGTTTCACCTGGCGAATCACACCTGCAGGCAATCGGCCACCTCCCTTTCTGTTCCTGGGCTGGTGGAAGCAGGAACAGACTCTAAGGCTTCTGGGGGGTGTAGTTCCATAGAAAACCAATAGGAACGGCCAGGAAACAATGCTTGCGGCCAGGTGCATTATGGTATGCGTAGTTAGTTTACAATAATCATTAAGCAGCAAAGTCCAAATGGAGCATAAATGGATGTGCCCATGGCGCAGGCATGACACAATGAGCCCAAAAAGTGGGAGAAGTAAACCTTAGTTAGGAAATAGAAAATTATCGTTTCCACTTTCCAATTGCAGACTTTCCAGAAAATGTACTGGTGTTTTTTGGATCGGAAGATAAGAACTGTCCAGTATCACTGACCAGCATTGTTCCAAACTGCCTAGGTATCAACAGTGTCTTGTGAAGTGAGTACTTCTAGCAGCCACCAAAGCCAGACATTGTATCATCATGTGTTTCAGTGTTTCCGGCATTTTTGCAATGCCACAAAGTGGCAGTAGTTTTCTTGGATTTATATTAATCTGCGTTTCATTAGAAGGGCTCTAGTAGGCCAGATATTAAAATGCAATCGTAAAATTGCGGTGTGATATTTTACAGAAGGTGCTCTATTAAGATATCCTGGAAGACATTGCATTTTCTTTGGAGGAAAGTGCTGTAGGTCTCCATCTACATACACGATTCACACGTTTTGATTCAATAAGTATTGTAAATGTGGGCTTTCGCCTTATCTGGGTTATTGATCAAGGTGTCAATTGTCACATCTGCATTGATCAAGACAGTATAGACAGCATTAAGCCGAAGCAGAATAGACTTATGTCTGGTAGTAAACATGTATACAGGTAGTTCTTTTAGGATGACATAATTTCCAGTAGATTTTACACATTTCCTAAATAATAAACACAAACGCCAATTGTATAGAGCTTAAAGTGAAATTAGACCCAACTCATAGCGAAGCCAGGAACCAGGGAGGGATAGAGGTAAGGCTAAAACCTTTTTCCAGAACTTTGCTTCCCAGTTATCAAATGTGAAGTTAGAATTTACGGGTAAAGTTTGCAGGCCATACAGTAGGCTTGGCACTGCTTTCTGGTTCCAGTAGGACCAGGCAGGTCTAATTGAAAATTTCCCATATCTATGCATAATTATCCTGGTTTGTGATATGGTTGTGTCCAGTTTCTTCTCCACTTGCTCCAAGTGTGTTTTTGGTTGACTTGAGGTTTCAAATATCATACCCAAATATGTGTACTGTGAGACTATACTTAACTTTGTCTGGCTTATGGACCATGAACATTTATCGTGCCCATTTCTTTTAGGCGAGTACAAAATTATTTGAGTTTTATTGATGTTAACCTTTAATTCATTAAACACTATGGGCCTCATCACGACTTGGGCGGTAATGCCGGCGCTATCTGCCCTACCACTGAACCCCGGGCGCTAATAGTGCCGGATCACGAGTTCGGCCGTAATGTTAATCCCCATTCCCCATTGAGCCCATTCAGGAATGCCCCATTCCCCTTTGGGCTCAATGGGGAAATTTCGCACTCATACCGCCGGCGGTATTAGCGCGAATTTTCGGCGGATTTCCCCCCAGCTCAGAGCTGGGGCGAAACCCGCCGAAGCCCTGATTTGGCAGATCCTTAAATCCGGCGGTAATAGCACTACCGCCGGATTTAAGGGTTACCACCAAAGTAGTGATGCGGCCCTATATATGATAGGAGGGTCTGGAGGCCACGCTGGGTTTTTGAAATGAGTACCATGTCATCCGCGTACATCAGACTATTAACTTGCTGATTGTTAATTTTAGGCGAGTCAGAAATCACGTTTTGAAAGATGTGTCTCGTATCGTGGATGAAATAATTGAAGATAGAAGATGCTAATAAGCAACCCTGTTTTAGCCCACGGGCTTTCGGTATGGGTGAACCCATCCAGAGACAGACGAACACGAATGGAGGTATCTGAATGCAAAGCAAGGATAATCTCAAACAGAGTTGACGGGCAGCAATCACGCCTCAGCTTATCGAAAAAAAAGCTAGAAATAATGCTTGCTTAGTATCTTAGCAATGAGCTTTAATAGCATTTAAGACTATTTTTCTGAGTGCCCATCCCCGCAATGAAACCTGTCTGGTGGGGGTCTCGCACAGTATTGGCCAATGTCCACTTATTGAAGTCATTCAGTACAATTTTTGAGAAGATCTTCCCTGAGGAAACTAAAAGCGGTATTGGTTGATAATTCTGTGCCATATTTCTATCCCCCTTCTTGAAAATTGGGATGATAACTGAAGATTGCCACGATGAAGAAATAGATTGTGTGGTTACTACTGCCTGGAAAATGTGGTATAAAATGCGAGCCCATTCAGCAGAGTTAGATTTAAGTGTAGCATTTGAGATGCCATCTGGACTGGCTGCCCTTGATGAGCTGGCCTTTTTGATGATTTCTTCAATGTCAACTAATGTGAAGTCGAGATGCCACCTACTAGTGGGCGCTTGTAGGTATTTCAATTGATCAAATTTGGTATCAGCATAAATGTGGGAGTAGTATGCAACCCATTGCTGTTCATTTACCGCATTTAGCTGCGCATCCGCCTCTGTTACTCGAATGATTTCCAAGAAGGTGCCACATCTCAGCAGAGTTCTTGTCAATCATTGCCTTCGCCATTTGTTCACGGTCTCTTTGAAACATGATTGATTTGTGACTCTGTTACCAGTTTTTATATGAGGTTTTAGCAGATTTTAGTACTTGCCACCGATTACTGCTCTGTGATGCAAGAATCGTGCGTTTTATTTGCCTGAATTCTGTCCTTTTGTCTTTGATTACCTGATCATAAGCATGACTGTGTTTTATATGTGCTTTGGTTGGTATGGTGATCGTATAGGCAAACGGCGCAAGGATCTCTGTATATTGGACTCCAACCGTAGTCATATCTCGCAGTACCAAACGCTCAAACTCAAGAACTTTAGAGTTGGACCATTTCAGTCTTGTCCTTTCACTGTTAACCCCAAAACCACTATTCACCGTTAGTTCTCTAGGCTTTGGTATATTCCATGCAAGCAGATTGTGGTCACTACGAGGTTGAGCGCTAATAACTAGCTTTTGTGCCTGTCTAAACAGACTCTGATCAACATAAATGTAATCAACTGTTATTGCGAAACCACATCGTTTGGGCTGGTATGTCACCCTCGACTGCACCATTAACCATTAGAAAGTTCCTTTCTGCCATGAAATTCTGCCAGGTAACAACTTCTTGAGTTTGGCGCTTTGGATTGCAACCATCTAGATTCAAGTCTCCCATAATGATGGTATGTGAGGTGGAGGCTGATATATTGATGAACTCTAATTGTCTATTCAAACCATTATAAAATGCTTCGTTGTCATGATCTGTAAGACTTGAGAGTCGCGAAGAATATGAATACCTCCGTCCCCAAGCAACCAACAGTGAGATATAATATACTTGCTGGTTGAGGATTAGGGCCACAGGTGCAGGAACAATAGGTCCTCCGGATGGCTGCTGAAATGGAATGGGTTATTAGTAGAGTGCAATACAATGCGAGCGTACAATATCAGTGATAAGGAAAGTATCACCTACCAGGAGATGTAGAAATACGTGATCTACTAGGAGGGCACCTAGTGTGAGTAGCAGAGAGGGTACCTGTTCCCTCAGTGGGGGTAAGCAGAGAGGAGTTGGAACCCCAAATGGCGCAACTGGATGTTAAACAGTCCCACTGGAAGCACCTGTGTTGATGAGCACGTAGCGTAGCAGAAGAACTCTGAGTTCACTTGCGAGTAAGCCAAAAGTCTGTAGAGTCTAAAGCAAAAGGAGAGTTCGAAGACAGTCCGTAGAACATTCCAGGGTCAAATCCATAGGCGAGGTATTCAAGGGATAAGCAAAAGGAATCCAAGAGCGTGGTCCGTAGTCAAAATACACAAAAGATAAGATCGAGCAACAGAAACACCAAACGCCGACAAAGATCAGCTGAGAAGCGTAGTATAGTGGGAGCACAGCTGATTTTAAGGCGTTCGGCGAGAACCGCATCATGTGATATGGCTGCGTGTGTCACGTGTCGGGCGCCGTTGTTTGTTGCTAGGGAAGCGTAAACACAGAGGCTTGTCAATAGGCGTGGCCAAAGTCTGAGGCGGTGTTCTCTGTTCGGTCCTTCTCTTTACTGTGTGTTGTAATGACATGGGAACGCCTTTGCTTACCCCCGTGTACATGCACCATGGGAGTTTCCATTTTCCAGACCAGCGTTGATATCTGCCCTGTATAGTTTCTGCCCACCACAAACTGAAGAAACAGGTCCCAGATGTAAGGATTTATGAACAGAGCGAGTAAGCATGGGTGATCCATGGGGCCTGATGTGAATCCCTGAATGCCCCTGTAGATGACTGTGCATGACAGAACCCCCCCCAAAGGCCCATGACCCCGTGGGCTCGAAGGTTTATCCCTATGAAACCCACGACACAAGCAGTGGGGCATGAACATCAGAAGCAAGTACCCAGGACCTATCCTCGGGACCGTAACCCAGCCAGTCAACAAGGTAGTACAAACGGCCTCTAGTAATGCGAGAACCCAGGATGGCGCTGACCTCGTACTCCCCAGGTTCACCCAGAGACACAGGGGAAGGGGGAAGCACCACCCTCGTGGCAAGGGGACACGGCTTTAGAAGGGAAGAGTGAAAAATAGGGTGTATGCGCCAAGTCAAAGGGAGGGCTAACTGGAATGCTACCGGGTTCACAATCTAGGCAGTAGTTTCTGAGAGCCGGGCAGGTGGAGGTGTCTAGTGGACAGCCATACCCTATCCCCTAGAGCATAGGGAGGAACCGGAGAGCGCCGCATGTCGGCTGCCTTGCGCATCGTCTCTTGCGCCTCATGTAGATGAGTGAGTGTTTGTGAATGTACTAAAGACAGTTCCCTAATGCAATCCGAAGCTGCTGGGGTCTGAGACAGCGAGAGGTCAGAAAGTGGTAAGGTGCATGGATGCTGGCCATACAATGAAAAAAAGGGAGAAAAACCTGTAGGCATGAGGTGTGTTGTTATAGGCAAACTCAGCTAAATGCAACAAACGATACCAGGATTGTTGACTTTGTAGTGAAAGACAACGCAGATATCTTTCCAGTACCTGGTTGACCTGTTCGGTCTGGCCGCCCGTCTCAGGGTGATAGGACGAGGAATACCTAGTGTCAATACCCAATAGCTTAGTGAGCGCCTTCCAGAATCTGAAAGTGAACTGGGATCCCCTACCTGATACAAGAACCGAAGGTAACCCAAATAAACAAAACACCTCCTTGAAAAAAAGGGAAGCCGTGGGTATGCCTGAGCAAGGAACAAAACAGGCCATTTTGGTGAAGGAATCAACGACCACCCATACTGTGTCAAAGCCCTTCACCTTCAGGAGATCCGTCACAAAATCCATAGTGAGAGTGTGCCATGGTATAGAGGGTATGGGCAGAGGTTGAAGTAAACCTAAGGGTTGTCCCTTCCTATGTTTGCATTGACGTCCCTTCGCATAGCGGGCCACCAACACCATCTTTGGAGCAAACCCAAAGTGCGTTTTTGGCCTGGGTGAGCATTGATTGGGGCATCATGAGACCATTCTAATGCCTGATTGCGAGTATCTGGAGTAGGCAGGAACAGTTTTTCTTGATAGTATGGTAATCCATCACGTACAACCAGATCCCAATCCGACTGATGTTCAGGGTGAAGGAATAACCACTGTCTAATGGACTGTAGTAGATCGGATGTAGGTGTGCACACACATACTACATGACTTTTGTTAAGTAAGGTATCAGGGTATGTGGGAAGTGAAACACCCCCAGGGGAACGTGACAAAGCATCAGCCTTCCCATGTATGTTTCCGGGTCGGTGTTTAATAACGAAATAATATGCAGAATAAAAAAGGTGCCACCGTACTTGTCTACTGTTGATGCACTTCATAGAAGCCAGGTCTTGTAGATTTCTGTGGTCAGAGTACACAACGGTCTGATGGCTAGACCCTAAAAGATGGTGTCTCCAAACCTGAAAGGCCTCCTTTATGGCTAAGAGTTCTTTCTCTGTGAGAGTTTAGTGTATTTCTGACAGAGAAAACGTCCGTGAATGAAAGGCAACGGGGTGTAAACACCCTGTAGTTGGACATTTCTGGGACAAGACAGCACCTATAACGTAAGAGGAGGCATTGGCTTCCACTAGGAACGGGTGATCTCGGTTGGGATGTTGAAGGACTGTAGCCGAAGTAAAGGCTGCCTTCAGTTTATCAAAGGCTTCCTGATGTTTTTCTGTCCATAGAAAAGGCACTTGAGGAGAGGTAAGGGAAGTAAGGGGAGCTGCAATAGAGGAGAACCCAGCAATGAAGCATCTGTAGAAACTGACAAAACCAAGGAAGGACTGGAGTGCTTTTACAGACTTGGGGATTGGCCATTCTAACAACGGCCGGATTGTAGTAGAATTCATGGACAAACCATCCGGAGAAATATGAAACCCCAGGAAATCCACATGGTCTAGATGAAACAGGCATTTCTCAGGTTTAGCATAAAGATTGTGTGTACGGAGTCTTGAAAGTACCTCACACACATGTGCTACATGTTCCTGCATGGAGGGTGAAAACACTAATATATCATCTAGATATACGATAACAAAGGCATCCAAAATATCACTGAATATGTCATTCATGAACCGTTGGAACGTTGTGGGTGCATTACATAAACCAAATGGCATGACCAAGTACTCGTAGAGTCCATACCGTGTGCAAAATGCCGTTTTCCACTCATTGCCTCTGCGTACCCGACTAAATTATAGCCGCCTCGGAGATTTAATTTAGTGTATACAGAGGCATGAGTCAAACGGTCTAATAACGGACCGATGAGTGGAATAGGGTAGCTGTTTTTGATAGTAATGGTGCTCAGACGTCGGTAGTCGATGCAAGGACGCAGGTCCCCCTCCCCCTTCGGGACAAAGAATATGGGGCTAGCTGCTGGCGATGTTGAATGTCTTATGTGACCCAGGTTTAGGGCGGTTTGTATGTACTCCTTGAGTACCTGGTCTTCGTGGGAGACAATTAATATATTTGTCCCTTGGGAATACTGGTATCGGGTATCAAATCAATAGGGCAGTCATAAGGCCTGTGGGGTGGAAGGTTTTCAGCACATCCCTTATCGAATACTTCATGGAAATCCTGATACTCCAAAGGGATACCACCCGTAATGGCCCCCACCACATGAGGAGGGGATTCTAACTCCATGGATTTATGTACATGTCCCCCACCCTCATCTCATTGTTAGGGTCCCAGGCCTCTTGTATATCAACACCGAAAGTCGGGGGGATACCTGGAAAGTTCCACAGAGGGACCTCCGAATTGTAGGGTGTCTCTACCTTCAGCCTTTTAAATATTGCGCTCCAGGCCCGGACCGTGCAACTCACTGGGTCGTATTCGCATTTATCCTTGTGTCAGGGATTGAAGATAACCGATTTTATGTCTGTTGGGGATGTGGTGTGCGTTTCTGTCCACATATGCGGCGAACTGTCAGCATCATCAACCAATATATTGCAAACTGTGTCTGAGCAACCAGATAATAAAGTTCAAAGTCAGGGGCAGCAATGCCTCCGGTGTCGTAGGGCTCTGTCATTTTCTCCCACCCTATTCTAGCTGTTTTCCCGTTCCAGAGGACTGGCACCACCATTGATCGCAGTTTGGAGAAGAACTTCCTGCCAGGCCATATGGGCACGTTTACAAAAAAATATAGTAGCTTAGGGAGAGCAATCATTTTAAGGATTGTAATCCTGCCATGGAGAGATATGGATATGGGGAGATGTCTCCATATCTGTAGCTTAGTGTTGAGTGTTTGTAGTGCTTGGTCATGGTTGTCAGTGTACAGGCTACGTCCGTTCTTTGAGACCAGAACTCTCAGGTATTTGATACGTTGCTCAGACCACTTGAGTCCACAGGTATCAGCTGGGCATTAAGTAGAGTGGGTGGGCGGGAATATTTCGGATTTAGCATTATTTATAGTGTATCCCGAGTATTCGGCAAATTCGTGTATGTCGGCCATTATGGGTGCAATGTTTTTATCTGGTTCTCTAATATATAATAAAGTGTTGTCAGCATACAGTGGGATTAGTTGGGGGGAGCCCTTGATTTTTATACCCTTATCCATGTGCCTCGGTCTGACGGCTGCTGCCATAGGATCTATGTTTAAGGCAAATAGTATGGGTGAGAACGGGCAGCCCTGCCTTGTGCCCCTACCCAGGTGGAATCCTTTGGTGATGGTCCTGTTGGTACACACTCTGGCCCCAGGGGCGGTATACAGCAGTCAAACAAATCTAATGAAACTGGGCCCCACACCGAATGTTTCCAACACTGTGATGAGGCAGACGCATGAAACTGAGTTGAATGCCTTTTCGGCATCAAGGGTCAGTGCAACAGCGCTTCTGTCCGGGTCTATCTGTACTATTATACGAAACAGCCTGCGAAGGTTTAAAGTGGTGGACCTTTGGGGGATAAATCCATTTCGATCCGAATGTACCAGTGTAGATACAATGGGTAACATCCGATTCGCCAACACCTTCGCAAATATCTTGGCGTCAGCATTGATGAGGGGAAGGGGTCTGTATGATGACATGTCACATGGCGTGCATCGGGGCTTGGGAAGTACTGTTATTATGGCTTCTCTCATCATCGGGGGCAGTATGTTTTTCTCTAGGGCTTCCTCCCAGGTTTTCAGCATTATGGGAATTATGGGGAAAGAGTGAAAGGTGGAAGTTGGAAATGAAACATTTGCGGAATGGTACATGTGACACGTGTTTTAGCAATATTATCAGGCATATTTGTTTTTAAAGAGTATGTGACAAATACCATGAGCAATAGATCAATCAATCCAATTTTCCAAGAAATGAAACAAGTCGTTACCTTTGACCCTGAAGGAACGAGCGAAAATAGGCGTCACCCAGATGATATTATTTTTTTCTGCTCACCACTGGTATTAAAACCCCCCAAGAAAGATGCAAAGCCACAGCCGCTGCGTCGTAGCGAAGCAGAACTTAGACGTGAACTTGCTCATGCGCACACGCTGTGCGCGTGCATGCCCAATTTATGAAAAACAACCCGCGCCTTTTCCTGGGTGTAGTGGGAGTGTCAATCACAGTTAGCACAATCAGTGCAAATAGTCCACTGAGATGCGTTGAGAGCAGGCTCTTAACACAGTCAATCCAAGAGCAATCCCGAAACACAAGTCCAACAGGGAGCAGCCCTCCTGAGCGGCAAAGTGGAACTTAGACGTGAACTTGCTTGTGCATTTAGTTTTGGTGGTAAGAGGAGCTATGGCGTTGATGGTGGACGTGAGGCAGTTGTGGTAGGCATCAGCTAGTAGGCAGGGGTTGTCGTTGAAAATAGAGAAGGTATCTAATGCTTTGGAGAGCAGGGGCTCTAAATTTTCAGATGTGAGTTTACAAGGATTTCTGCTTGTATAAGAGTTGGTGGTTTTGGGATAGGTTGGAAGAGGTTCAATGGCATTAATGGTAAACATGATGTTATGATGGTCTGTCCAGTCTAGAGGAGAAATAGAGTCAATGGAAATGTCAGTGTTGAGCGAAAGGATCCAATCAAGGGTTCTTCCTTTGATGTGGGTAGGGGCATATTACTAGTAGGATAAAGCTCATATCCTCCAGGGAAGGCTGTAGTGCTTCTGCTTTATGGTCAAGTCTGTCATTAAATCCTATGTTCAAGTCTCCCAAGATAACACATTTTGTGTTGGGCTTCATGAAAGGAGCTAATAGTAACGGGATGTCTGTGTCAGGATGGCTGTTGGAGTTAGGAGATCTATAGATCACTACTATATTGATAGTTGTTTTTTCATTTATGGGAAGTTTGGCGAGCAATATTTCATAACCTGCACTGTTTTCACTGGGGCATGGTCTAATTTGGAGTTCAGTCTTGGCGATGATGGCAACACCACCTCCATGCGAGTGTGTCCTATCCGTTCTGAAGATGGTAAAGTCTGGAGGGATAGCAATGGTGAGGACAGGGCCAGAGGCTTAGTGAAGCCATGATTCAGTGATTACTAGTATGTCAAGCTGTGATTCTGGGATGAGGTTGTGTATTTCAATGGCATGAGCTCCTAGGGAGCGGGCATTTATGAGGGTGCCTTGAAGGATGGTCGGAGGTTTCAGCATAGGGGTGTCTCCTATCATAGGGGTCATAGGTCTAGTTGTCGGACTTCTAGATGTTCATTCATTGAATGGGCTAATATTCGCCTTGCAACACTGCTGTTGCTTTTCTCTGTGCGGTGGTCCCGCTTGCATTCACTAAAGGACTGCTATCATCAGCACCAGTCACTTTAACACTGTTAACCACGCGCCCAACTAGGAAGTGGCGTGTTGAAAAGGAGGACGACGTAACCCTTATGGGGCTAAGCCCGCAGGGGCAAACAGGGCGCAGAGTCTGCCTGTTAGGCTGTTGGGCGTGTGGGCGGATACGGAGCTTACATTGAGGAAGAGGCAAAGTATCAGTGAAGAGCACTTTGGCACATGAAAATATATGCAATTATCCGGAAGAAAGTCCAGCTCGCCTAAGTTACCAGACTAATCAGCAGTGCAGGGGGGAGAGTTGGATTCTGGCAGCTCCTCGAGCTGTCGGGCGTACCTAGCCCTGCCGATTATTGACATTATTCTAACACATGTCGAGTGGTACATGAGGATTAAGTAACAGCAATACTGGTAACAGCACATTTGATTGCTACTGTCTGGAATAGAAAGTCTGCTCTGTGGCTGCCTATAACATTGTTTCCTAGAGGAGGCTGCCAGTATATCTCTACTCCGATAAAATCATTTCTTTATAACGTGTAGTTTTATATTTTAGTATTGTATGTTATATTATATTGATTGGTGTTCATATTTCTAATTTATATAAATCTGAATAAGAGTAATAGTACGCAGATTGGTATAGGCATATTATCCTGGTATAGGTATATATAGTTCTTTTTAAAAGTAATCTTAATATGGCTCCCAAATTAAGATAGCAGAAAAATAATAAAAACAACATGTTTAAACGAACATGAGGTTCCACACCCAATAACGAAAGCAATCTCAAAACTATTAACTTAGGAGATGGAACTAAGAAAATTATGGGACCCGAACAACCCAAGATTTCCAATTTCCCTGTGGTTAAAAAAGTGGTGGATATTCCACAAGCTGAGGTCATTGCCCCTAATCCCGATTCTAGCCTCAGTGTGGATAACAATTCCCTGCTTAATTTATGTAAGGATCTCAGAAGGCAATCACTTGGAATACGATCGGGAGAAAATTCATCACCCACGAAGGCAGGGCAAGCTTCCCACTCGCAACAAGATCTTCAACCCCCTGAAAGTTGAACAGCAGAAAACTCCATTGAATCCGTACCCCCAAATAGTTTAGATATTGGGGGGAAAATAATAATATTATAGGCATACATTTATCTGCTACACCAGACCTAGAGATATTTGCACAAGGTGATAATAGGTATGGTGAGGATGAAAATGAGTCATGGCTAGATGCACCCTCAGAAATTGATAGCATACTTTGTATAAAGGAAAACATGGATGCACTAATCACTACAGTTGATATATTACTGGGTGTCTGTACGCAATTAATGAAGGAACAACTGTCTCTAAAAATGTAGTATGCAACGTGCATGAAAGTATTAAATGGATTAAACAGCAGTGGAATGTAATAATAGTGATAGGGTGGCTGATGTACAAGATACGTTAGAGAGAGTCATGGAAGGTGACCTAAGTGAATTATGTAAGTTAGTTGATAAAGAATAAGCTTCTGATAGAGTTAGAGGTAGATCCTCAAAAATCAGCTGAAAAAATAATTGATCTGGTAAATGAAGAAGTAATAGTCCCTGAAAATGAGGAAATGACTACTTTTTCACAGGGACAGAAAAGGAGGGTCCATCGGAAAATGAATTATAAAAATGTTGCTAGGAGAAGAACTGGAAAATACAAGAAAGGAACTGTTACAAAAAGTAATAGTGCAGCACTAGCAAATATAGTAGTAGTGGATATTGAGTGTATTGAAGTAGCCAATAAGTATGAACTACACTTAGGCGAACTACCTAATAAGAAACCTGAGGGAGTACTAAAAGGATGGTTGAGTGGAAGTGGAAAGGGAAAGGGAACAGGGGGGGAAGCAAAATGAAAGGAAATAACACAGGTACTCCTGTGAGGATTGATAGGGAGGAATTATCTAAAGAAGATAGTGTTATCCATATAGAACAAACTATCAAGCAAGAAGATGACATCAGATATCTGGATATTAATTACAACTGGGATAAGAAAAATCTAAATGTTGGAGAGAAGGATATCTATAGAAAAGAGATGCAAAGACTTGCAGTGCGTGGTATTGTTAATGGTTTGGTTAAAGAGGGTGAAGTACAGCAGGAGATATTAGAAAATAAAGTTGTAAGAAGTGGAAATAGTATTAAGTTAATCAAAAAATCTCCTACAGAAACCAGCCCGTTCTTGAATAGAGAATGGTTACTAAACCATTTTAATCAAATTACAAAACTACAGTGCATTAAGAGTTCGGATATAGATAGAGTTATTCTTCCCAAGGTGGGTAGTTGGGAGAATTGGACTACTATACAATTCAAGACATTGGTTGTAGTGGAATTAATTCGAGATCATACAATGAAATTGTTGGGCAAAGAGAATGAACTCTTAATCTGTAACAGTGTGGAAATAGAAATTCCAAGGAATGTCGCAAAACAAGACCAAGAGATAAGTAGGGAGAGGTTCCCAAGAAATAAAAACATATATGAAAAATGGACTCCTGATGAAAATTATTTTTTAGACAACTGAAATGAGATAGACGATAAGAATAGAACTGTATTATCTTGGAACAGTAGAGGTTTCCAGTTAATATTACAGGAAGAGAGTATAATTATGCTAAAAAGCTGTGATATTTTTGCAATACAAGAAACTTGGATCCAAGGTACTATTCTGTTGGATGGATATAATATTTTTATGAATCCTGCAAATAGGGGTGTAAGAGGCTGACCTTCTGGGGGCCTCTGTGTGGGGGTGAGAAACACTCTTAGCGGAAGATTATATGACAAATATGGTAAATCTGAATATGTAATGTGTGTAATTATCAGTGACAGTGATACCAAGAGGACTTTCTATTGATAAATTTATATTCTAAACCGGCAGGGACAAATTTGATTGAAGTCTTTGGGGTGGTGGAAGCTGCTCTGGAGGGTTCGCATCTAGAAGCTCCAAACGCAGCGGTAATGATAGTGAAGGATTTTAACTCCCACTGTGATATTGCGTTATCAAAAATTGAAGAATGGGAGACAATGGGTGGAGATACTGAGGCTCCCCGGCCATTTTCAAAAGTTCTGACTAAAATGGACAAAGGTTTTTCAATGCAAGTCCTTATTGGTATGAAGTGGATGGACTTGATGCAAAGTTGGGATATGAAATTCTTGCAACCTCTCCCTCAATCACATAATTATCCTACTTGGACAAATGGAAAGGTCTCCTATAGGTTGGAATATGTATTTGTTAATAGGGTGTTGGGAGAGAAAGTTGGAGAGTTTGTGTATGTGCCCTCTCCTCATAGTGATCATGTGATGTTAAATGGAACATTGGTAAGCTCATATAAGAAGGAATAAGCTATCCTGAACTGAACAATCAATTTAATATAAACAGCAATAGGATTTGTTGGACTGAAAAAAAACAAAGAAATGTGATAATATCTTTAATATTTTACCATTGAATGGTCATGATCTATTGCTGAGTGAATCTCAAGTGATTGGCATTCTAATGGGTATGATACAAACAACAGGGAGTAGGATTTCTATTAATAAAAAAACAGGGGTAAAACATAAAAATGTTTACGATGGCCAAATAGCACGGAAAAAAAGGGAGATAAGGGGGAAAATAAGGATAATTTAAAATGATCCATCTTTGAAATTGGACAACTGTTTGCTAAAGATCAAAGGAGTACGAATGAAATTTAAAAAATAGTTGAGAGCTTATAAATCTAATTTCAATTGGCAAATAGTATTCAAGTTATGATTCCAAAAAATGTTGGTACTTATATCGTCAGTACGTCATGGAAGAAGATCATAACGATATACATGTTATACCAGTAGAGACCTGGAAAGAGTTTATAGCATCCAGGTGGTTTGAAAGCACTAAAATGGACCCATTTATAGAAATAAAATGGCCAGGTAATGACTTGGTCTTCCCGTTTGAGAGGATGGATGTTCTTGGGATTATAAAACGTATGAAATCCTCAAGAGCACCGGGACCTGACCAATTAGCTAATGTTGTTCTTAAACAGAACCCAGAGAAATGGGCCACTGTACTATACAAACTCTTTACCTTGGTTTGGAAAATAGGAAAAATTCCTGACAGCTGGAGAAAAGCCAAGTGTATCCCTGTATATAAAAAAAAGGGGGTAGATCTAGGCCGGAAAATTACAGGCTACTGGCAATGTCTGATTCTAGTTGTAAAATTTTCCGCACTCTTAGCCTAAAAATTGTGAATAAATGGAGTGAGGAAAATAAATTAATACCAATTACGCAAACAGGGTTCAGAGCGGGTCATAGCACTATTGATACTATAATCTCACTGAATGTCCTCGTGGCAGAGGCCATTAGGAAAAAAATAAAACTATATGCCAGTTTTATAGATTTTAGTAGGGCTTTCGATTGTGTAGACAGAGGAAGACTTTGGGGCAAGTTAACGAATTTGGGGATCTGCCCTATTGTTCTTCACTTTCGAAAGCAGATGTACAGAGATACCACTGTGGTTATGTACCTAAATAAAGGAAAAGAAAGAACTTCCCCAATTAATAAAAATGTGGGTTTAAAACAAGTGTGTGTTACATCCCCTACTTTATATAATGTGTATGTATCTAATATGGGGGAAAGATTTGAGGAAATTGTAAATTTCCCTATGAAGATTGGAGACAGGGCCATATGTTGGTTATCATATGCAGACGATACTATTCTAATAGATATAAACCCTTTTTTGCCTCCAGAGGTTATTAAATGAACTCCATCTATATGCAAAAGAAAATGGTCTAAGTATTCATGTTAATAAAACTAAGATTCTAATATTTGGAACTAAAGGTATATGTAGAAATACTGAAGAATTTAAATGAAGAATCGATAATAAGGAAATTGAAGTAGTTGAAATATACCCCTATCTAGGTATGATAATGAAAAATGGCCCTACAAAGGACTATTATTATAGACATTCTGTGTAAAAAAATAATAACAAAATTGAATATTATGAGAGCTTTTCTCTATGGAGAGGTGGCCACTCCATAGAAGGACTTTTAGACATATACAAATAATGTATCTTACCTAGTGCTATGCATGCACTAGAGACAGTGGGAACCAAATGTATGAGGAACATAGATAAAATGGAGGCTAAACCGTGGAGACCAGCACTGGGATTGGTGAATTCCACACCAATTGAAGCCATAAGGCAAGAATTGGGTTTGACATCGGGGACAACACTCTGGAAGATAAGGTGTTGCAAATTGTATGTAAAAATGACAGAGAGATTTTATTGAATAAACGAGGGCAGGAAATGATAAAAGAGGATCAGAAGAATGATGTTCTAATAGATTTAACTAAGAATGTGTTTAGTTTTCTGAAAGAGATAGATCTGAAATTGCCAATGCTAAATAATAATCATAAATATTGGTATAGTAAATAAGTAAGAAAGCTTTTTAATGGGACTCTATAAAGAACCTGCAAAGTCTGGAAATGAAGAGTAGGTTTACCACTTATAGCCTCCAAGAGATGATCGCAACCAAACCTAGTAAATATTTGATAAAGGTTAATAATAGGGAGTTTAGTAGATTTATTATGTCACTAAGATTTAACATGCTACCTTGTCTTGAGTATCTAGGTTCTTGGAAAAGCATACCCAGTGAAAATAGACTTTGTAGATTATGTAAAATGGAGGTGGAAACCATCAGGCACCTGCTGACTGCATGTAAAAAACTGAAAAGTTGGTATGAAGCAGGGTATAATGATTTAGTATGGGATGAAAGAATGATAGAACCCGATCAGTTTTGGTCCTGTACATATATGGCAGACCCACTGGTATAGATAGGAGCTGCTTTCTATGTATGGAAGAGAATCATAAAGGAGTGGGGCAAGCAGGGTTTTAATTGTTGAGAAATTAATTATTCCTGCATGTTTCCTATTGATGGAAAATGTATATTATGTATGGGAAATATAATGAATTTGAAGATAGTAGTTAATATTGAAAGTGCATATTTTACTCTGAACAATGATTATAGATAAACATTTTTTAAAGTTTAGAAAGTTTTATAGGATTATAAGTATTATATGATTGATGTATTATGTTGTAATATGTATATGTGTTTTTTTAAAGTGTTTAAGGTTTTTATTAACCAAATTACACTATAAATAAAAAAAATAAAAATAAGCCCAGCTATACCTAAAAAAGTGAACACTTGCTCCGAGTTGTATTTTTATTTACTTCTTTTATAACAGTGCATTGTTTTGCAAGTTATATAAATGGTATTTATACTGTACTTAACTTACATTTCCATGGTCTCTTGGTGCTACAGGCCCTGAAAAGGAGTGGGGGAGACTGGGCTTTTGTTAGCGAGTAACAGAGGGAAAATGCTCTGCTGTTTTGTTTGAGTGTAGTTCAGAAGTAACTGGTTACAGGTCTGTTTCTAGGCGCTTTTTGTGCAGCGAGCACTTGAGGTATCGGTATCTAGAGAGTAGACATGTGTGCCCATAGTGCGAGAGAATGCCTTGGTTAGGACCGAGCTACATAAGGTGGTTGGGAAGGTGCAGTGGTCTCACATTCTGTGTGATTTGGGAGAGGGTATTCAATTGCCATTGTTGGCTTAGGTGGTAAGTGTGCAATGTGTTGGAAAGAAGAATTTGGGCCGGTTAGTGGGGGAGCAGTGACTGGAGATGCCACTGGAAATGTGTAGCACCCATCCTGTGTCTCCAGGCAGGTGTACAGAGAGTGATGCACCTTGGGTAGGGTAATGCAGAAGTCCTGCAGCACCCCAGAGAGGGCCTGTTAGTGGGGGAGCAGTCACTGGAGATGCCACTGGAAATGTGTAGCACCTATCCTGTGTCTCCAGGCAGGTGCACAGATAGTGATGCACCTTGGGTAGGGTAATGCAGAAGTCCTGAAGCACCCCAGAGTGGGCCGGTTAGTGGGGGGAGCAGTCACTGGAGATGCCACTGGAAATGTGTAGCACCCATCCTGTGTCTCCAGGCAGGTGCACAGATAGTGATGCACCTTGGGTAGGGTAATGCAGAAGTCCTGAAGCACCCCAGAGTGGGCCGGTTATTGGGGGAGCAGTCACTGGAGATGCCACTGGAAATGTGTAGCCCCCATCCTGTGTCTCCAGGTAGGTGTACAGATGGTGATGCACCTTGGGTAGGGTAATGCAGAAGTCCTGAAGCACCCCAGAGAGGGCCGGTTAGTGGGGGAGCAGTCACTGGAGATGCCACTGGAAATGTGTAGCACCCATCCTGTGTCTCCAGGCAGGTGCACAGATGGTGATGCATCTTGGGTAGGGTAATGCAGAAGTCCTGAAGCACCCCAGAGAGGGCCTGTTAGTGGGGGGAGCAGTCACTGGAGATCCCACTGGAAATGTGTAGCACCCATCCTGTGTCTCCAGGCAGGTGCACAGATAGTGATGCACCTTGGGTAGGGTAATGCAGAAGTCCTGAAGCACCCCAGAGTGGGCCTGTTAGTGGGGGGAGCAGTCACTGGAGATGCCACTGGAAATGTGTAGCACCCATCCTGTGTCTCCAGGCAGGTGTACAGAGAGTGATGCACCTTGGGTAGGGTAATGCAGAAGTCCTGCAGCACCCCAGAGAGGGCCTGTTAGTGGGGGAGCAGTCCCTGGAGATGCCACTGGAAATGTGTAGCACCCATCCTGTGTCTCCAGGCAGGTGTACAGAGAGTGATGCACCTTGGGTAGGGTAATGCAGAAGTCCTGCAGCACCCCAGAGAGGGCCTGTTAGTGGGGGAGCAGTCACTGGAGATGCCACTGGAAATGTGTATTAACCATCCTGTGTCTCCAGGCAGGTGCACAGATAGTGATGCACCTTGGGTAGGGTAATGCAGAAGTCCTGAAGCACCCCAGAGTGGGCCTGTTAGTGGGGGGAGCAGTCACTGGAGATGCCACTGGAAATGTGTAGCACCCATCCTGTGTCTCCAGGCAGGTGTACAGAGAGTGATGCACCTTGGGTAGGGTAATGCAGAAGTCCTGCAGCACCCCAGAGAGGGCCTGTTAGTGGGGGAGCAGTCCCTGGAGATGCCACTGGAAATGTGTAGCACCCATCCTGTGTCTCCAGGCAGGTGCACAGATAGTGATGCACCTTGGGTAGGGTAATGCAGAAGTCCTGCAGCACCCCAGAGAGGGCCTGTTAGTGGGGGGAGCAGTCACTGGAGATGCCACTGGAAATGTGGAGCACCCATCCTGTGTCTCCAGGCAGGTGCACCGATAGTGATGCGCCTTGGGTAGGGTAATGCAGAAGTCCTGAAGCACCCCAGAGTGGGCCGGTTAGTGGGGGAGCAGTCACTGGAGATGCCACTGGAAATGTGGAGCACCCATCCTGTGTCTCCAGGCAGGTGTACAGATAGTGATGCGCCTTGGGTAGGGTAATGCAGAAGGCCTGAAGCACCCCAGAGAGGGCCTGTTAGTGGGGGGAGCAGTCACTGGAGATGCCACTGGAAATGTGTAGCCCCCATCCTGTGTCTCCAGGCAGGTGCACAGAGAGTGATGCACCTTGGGTAGGGTAATGCAGAAGGCCTGAAGCACCCCAGAGAGGGCCTGTTAGTGGGGGGAGCAGTCACTGGAGATCCCACTGGAAATGTGTAGCCCCCATCCTGTGTCTCCAGGCAGGTGCACAGATAGTGATGCGCCTTGGGTAGGGTAATGCAGAAGGCCGGAAGCACCCCAGAGTGGGCCTGTTAGTGGGGGGAGCAGTCACTGGAGATGCCACTGGAAATGTGTAGCACCCATCCTGTGTCTCCAGGCAGATGTACAGATAGTGATGCGCCTTGGGTAGGGTAATGCAGAAGGCCTGAAGGACCCCAGAGTGGGCCGGTTAGTGGGGGGAGCAGTCACTGGAGATGCCACTGGAAATGTGTAGCACCCATCCTGTGTCTCCAGGCAGGTGCACAGATAGTGATGCGCCTTGGGTAGGGTAATGCAGAAGGCCTGAAGCACCCCAGAGAGGGCCTGTTAGTGGGGGGAGCAGTCCCTGGAGATGCCACTGGAAATGTGTAGCACCCATCCTGTGTCTCCAGGCAGGTGCACAGATAGTGATGCGCCTTGGGTAGGGTAATGCAGAAGTCCTGAAGCACCCCAGAGTGGGCCTGTTAGTGGGGGTAGCAGTCACTGGAGATGCCACTGGAAATGTGTAGCACCCATTTGTCTTGTCCTGTGTCTCCAGGCAGGTGCACAGATAGTGATGCACCTTGGGTAGGGTAATGCAGAAGTCCAGAAGCACCTCAGAGTGGGCCTGTTAGTGGGGGGAGCAGTCAATGGAGATGCCACTGGAAATGTGTAGCACCCATCCTGTGTCTCCAGGCAGGTGCACAGATAGTGATGCACCTTGGGTAGGGTAATGCAGAAGTCCTGAAGCACCCCAGAGTGGGCCTGTTAGTGGGGGGAGCAGTCACTGGCGATCCCACTGGAAATGTGTACCACCCATCCTGTGTCTCCAGGCAGGTGCACAGATAGTGATGCACCTTGGGTAGGGTAATGCAGAAGTCCTGAAGCACCCCAGAGTGGGCCGGTTAGTGGGGGGAGCAGTCACTGGAGATGCCACTGGAAATGTGTAGCCCCCATCCTGTGTCTCCAGGCAGGTGCACAGATAGTGATGCACCTTGGGTAGGGTAATGCAGAAGTCCAGAAGCACCTCAGAGTGGGCCTGTTAGTGGGGGGAGCAGTCACTGGAGATGCCACTGGAAATGTATAGCACCCATCCTGTGTCTCCAGGCAGGTGCACAGATAGTGATGCACCTTGGGTAGGGTAATGCAGAAGTCCTGAAGCACCCCAGAGAGGGCCGGTTAGTGGGGGGAGCAGTCACTGGAGATGCCACTGGAAATGTGTAGCACCCATCCTGTGTCTCCAGGCAGGTGCACAGATAGTGATGCACCTTGGGTAGGGTAATGCAGAAGTCCTGAAGCACCCCAGAGAGGGCCGGTTAGTGGGGGGAGCAGTCACTGGAGATGCCACTGGAAATGTGTAGCACCCATCCTGTGTCTCCAGGCAGGTGCACAGATAGTGATGCGCCTTGGGTAGGGTAATGCAAAAGTCCTGAAGCACCCCAGAGTGGGCCTGTTAGTGGGGGTAGCAGTCACTGGAGATGCCACTGGAAATGTGTAGCACCCATTTGTCTTGTCCTGTGTCTCCAGGCAGGTGCACAGATAGTGATGCACCTTGGGTAGGGTAATGCAGACGTCCTGAAGGACCCCAGAGTGGGCTGGTTAGTGGGGGGAGCAGTCACTGGAGATCTCACTGGAAATGTGTAGCACCCATCCTGTGTCTCCAGGCAGGTGTACAGATAGTGATGCGCCTTGGGTAGGGTAATGCAGAAGTCCTGAAGCACCCCAGGGTGGGCCTGTTAGTGGGGGGAGCAGTCACTGGAGATCCCACTGGAAATGTGTAGCACCCATCCTGTGTATCCAGGCAGGTGTAATGATAGTGATGCGCCTTGGGTAGGGTAATGCAGAAGGCCTGAAGCACCCCAGAGAGGGCCTGTTAGTGGGGGGTGCAGTCACTGGAGATCTCACTGGAAATGTGTAGCACCCATCCTGTGTCTCCAGGCAGGTGTACAGATAGTGATGCACCTTGGGTAGGGTAATGCAGAAGTCCTGAAGCACCCCAGAGTGGGCCTGTTAGTGTTGGGAGCAGTCACTGGAGATCCCACTGGAAATGTGTAGCACCCATGCTGTGTCTCCAGGCAGGTGTACATTTAGTGATGCGCCTTGGGTAGGGTAATGCAGAAGTCCTGAAGCACCCCAGAGTGGGATGTTAGTGGGGGTGCAGTCACTGGAGATCCCACTGGAAATGTATAGCACCCATCCTGTGTCTCCAGGCAGGTGCACAGACAGTGATGCACCTTGGGTAGCGTAATGCAGAAGTCCTGAAGCACCCCAGAGTGGGCTGTTAGTGGGGGGAGTAGTCACTGGAGATCCCCCTGGAAATGTGTAGCACCCATCCTGTGTCTCCAGGCAGGTGTACAGATAGTGATGCACCTTGGGTAGGGTAATGCAGAAGTCCTGAAGCACCCCAGAGTGGGCCGGTTAGTGGGGGGAGCAGTCACTGGAGATGCCACTGGAAATGCGTAGCACCCATCCTGTGTCTCCAGGCACGTGTACAGATAGTGATGCGCCTTGGGTAGGGTAATTCAGAAGTCCTGAAGCACCCGAGAGTGGGCCTGTTAGTTGGGGGAGCAGTCCCTGGAGATCTCACTGGAAATGTGTAGCACCCATCCTGTGTCTCCAGGCAGGTGTACCGATAGTGATGCGCCTTGGGTAGGGTAATGCAGAAGTCCTGAAGCACCCCAGAGTGGGCTGGTTAGTGGGGGGAGCAGTCACTGGAGATCTCACTGGATATGTGT
Organism: Ambystoma mexicanum; assembly: GCF_040938575.1. Taxonomy (NCBI): domain Eukaryota; kingdom Metazoa; phylum Chordata; class Amphibia; order Caudata; family Ambystomatidae; genus Ambystoma; species Ambystoma mexicanum. The sequence continues at coordinate 38,814,259 of NC_090921.1, forward strand.
AGCACCCATCCTGTGTCTCCAGGCAGGTGTACATTTAGTGATGCACCTTGGGTAGGGTAATGCAGAAGTCCTGAAGCACCCCAGAGTGGGCCTGTTAGTGGGGGGTGCAGTCACTGGAGATCCCACTGGAAATGTGTAGCACCCATCCTGTGTCTCCAGGCAGGCGTACAGATAGTGATGCACCTTGGGTAGGGTAATGCAGAAGTCCTGAAGCACCCCGGAGTGGGCCTGTTAGTGGGGGGAGCAGTCCTTGGCGATCCCACTGGAAATGTGTAGCACCCATCCTGTGTCTCCAGGCAGGTGCACAGATAGTGATGCACCTTGGGTAGGGTAATGCAGAAGTCCTGAAGCACCCCAGAGGGGGCCTTTTAGTGGGGGGAGCAGTCACTGGAGATGCCACTGGAAATGTATAGCACCCATCCTGTGTCTCCAGGCAGGTGCACAGATAGTGATGCACCTTGGGTAGGGTAATGCAGAAGTCCTGAAGCACCCCAGAGTGGGCTGGTTAGTGGGGGGAGCAGTCACTGGAGATCCCACTGGAAATGTGTAGCACTCATCCTGTGTCTCCAGGCAGGTGCACAGATAGTGATGCACCTTGGGTAGGGTAATGCAGAAGTCCTGAAGCACCCCAGAGTGGGCCTGTTAGTGGGGGGAGCAGTCCCTGGAGATCCCACTGGAAATGTGTAGCACCCATCCTGTGTCTCCAGGCAGGTGTACAGATAGTGATGCACCTTGGGTAGGGTGATGCACCTTGGGTAGGGTAATGCAGAAGGCCTGAAGCACCCCAGAGTGGGCCTGTTAGTGGGGGGAGCAGTCACTGGAGATGCCACTGGAAATGTGTAGCACCCATCCTGTGTCTCCGGGCAGGTGTACAGATAGTGATGCACCTTGGGTAGGGTAATGCAGAAGTCCTGAAGCACCCCAGAGTGGGCCTGTTAGTGGGGGGAGCAGTCACTGGAGATGCCACTGGAAATGTGTAGCACCCATCCTGTGTCTCCAGGCAGGTGTACAGATAGTGATGCGCCTTGGGTAGGGTAATGCAGTAGTCCTGAAGCACCCCAGAGTGGGCCTGGTAGTGGGGGAGCAGTCACTGGCGATCCCACCGGAAATGTGTAGCACCATCCTGTGTCTCCAGGCAGGTGCACAGATAGTGATGCGCCTTGGGTAGGGTAATGCAGAAGTCCTGAAGCACCCCAGAGTGGGCTGTTAGTGGGGGGAGCAGTCACTGGAGATGCCACTGGAAATGTGTAGCACCCATCCTGTGTCTCCGGGCAGGTGTACAGATAGTGATGCACCTTGGGTAGGGTAATGCAGAAGTCCTGAAGCACCCCACAGTGGGCCTGTTAGTGGGGGGAGCAGTCCCTGGAGATCCCATTGGAAATGTGTAGCACCCATCCTGTGTCTCCAGGCAGGTGGACCGATAGTGATGCGCCTTGGGTAGGGTAATGCAGAAGTCCTGAAGCACCCCAGAGTGGGCTGGTTAGTGGGGGGAGCAGTCACTGGAGATCTCACTGGAAATGTGTAGCACCCATCCTGTGTCTCCAGGCAGGTGCACAGATAGTGATGGACCTTGGGTAGGGTAATGCAAAAGTCCTGAAGCACCCCAGAGTGGGCCTGTTAGTGGGGGGTGCAGTCACTGGAGATCCCACTGGAAATGTGTAGCACCCATCCTGTGTCTCCGGGCAGGTGTACCGATAGTGATGCACCTTGGGTACGGTAATGCAGAAGTCTTGAAGCACCCCAGAGTGGGCCTGTTAGTGGGGGAGCAGTCACTGGAGATCCCACTGGAAATGTGTAGCACCTATCCTGTGTCTCCAGGCAGGTGTACAGATAGTGATGCACCTTGGGTACGGTAATGCAGAAGTCTTGAAGCACCCCAGAGTGGGCCTGTTAGTGGGGGGTGCAGTCAGTGGAGATCCCACTGGAAATGTGTAGCACCCATCCTGTGTCTCCAGGCAGGTGCACAGATAGTGATGCACCTTGGGTAGGGTAATGCAGAAGGCCTGAAGCACCCCAGAGTGGGCCTGTTAGTGGGGGAACCAGTCACTGGAGATCCAACTGGAAATGTGTAGCACCCATCCTGTGTCTCCAGGCAGGTGCACAGATAGTGATGCGCCTTGGGTAGGGTAATGCAGAAGGCCTGAAGCACCCCAGAGAGGGCTGGTTAGTGGGTGGAGCAGTCACTGGAGATCTCACTGGAAATGTGTAGCACCCATCCTGTGTCTCTAGGCAGGTGTACAGATAGTGATGCGCCTTGGGTAGGGTAATGCAGAAGGCCTGAAGCACCCCAGAATGTGCCTGTTAGTGGGGGGAGCAGTCACTGGAGATGCCACTGGAAATGTATAGCACCCATCCTGTGTCTCCAGGCAGGTGCACAGATAGTGATGCGCCTTGGGTAGGGTAATGCAGAAGGCCTGAAGCACCCCAGAATGTGCCTGTTAGTGGGGGGAGCAGTCACTGGAGATGCCACTGGAAATGTATAGCACCCATCCTGTGTCTCCAGGCAGGTGTACAGATAGTGATGCACCTTGGGTAGGGTAATGCAGAAGTCCTGAAGCACCCCAGAGTGGGCCTGTTAGTGGGGGGAGCAGTCACTGGAGATCCCACTGGAAATGTGTAGCACCCATCCTGTGTCTCCAGGCAGGTGCACAGATAGTGATGCACCTTGGGTAGGGTAATGCAGAAGTCCTGAAGCACCCCAGAGAGGGCCTGTTAGTGGGGGAACCAGTCACTGGAGATCCCACTGGAAATGTGTAGCACCCATCCTGTGTCTCCAGACAGGTGTACAGATAGTGATGCACCTTGGGTAGGGTAATGCAGAAGTCCTGAAGCACCCCAGAGTGGGCCTGTTAGTGGGGGGAGAAGTCACTGGAGATGCCACTGGAAATGCATAGCACCCATCCTGTGTCTCCAGGCAGGTGCACAGATAGTGATGCACCTTGGGTAGGGTAATGCAGAAGTCCTGAAGCACCCCAGAGTGGGCCTGTTAGTGGGGGGAGCAGTCACTGGAGATGCCACTGGAAATGCATAGCACCCATCCTGTGTCTCCAGGCAGGTGTACCGATAGTGATGCGCCTTGGGTAGGGTAATGCAGAAGTCCTGAAGCACCCCAGAGTGGGCCTGTTAGTGGGGGGTGCAGTCACTGAAGATCCCACTGGAAATGTGTAGCACCCATCCTGTGTCTCCAGGCAGGTGTACCGATAGTGATGCGCCTTGGGTAGGGTAATGCAGAAGTCCTGTAGCACCCCAGAGTGGTCCTGTTAGTGGGGGAGCAGTCCCTGGAGATCCCACTGGAAATGTATAGCACCCATCCTGTGTCTCCAGGCAGGTGCACAGATACTGATGCACCTTGGGTAGGGTAATGCAGAAGTCCTGAAGCACCCCAGAGTGGGCTGGTTAGTGGGGGGAGCAGTCACTGGAGATCCCACTGGAAATGTGTAGCACCCATCCTGTGTCTCCAGGCAGGTGCACAGATAGTGAATCACCTTGGGTAGGGTAATGCAGAAGTCCTGAAGCACCCCAGAGTGGGCCTGTTAGTGGGGGGAGCAGTCACTGGAGATCCCACTGGAAATGTGTAGCACCTATCCTGTGTCTCCAGGCAGGTGCACAGATAGTGATGCACCTTGGGTAGGGTAATGCAGAAGTCCTGAAGCACCCCAGAGTGGGCCTGTTAGTGGGGGGAGCAGTCACTGGAGATGCCCCTGGAAATGTGTAGCACCCATCCTGTGTCTCCAGGCAGGTGTACAGAAAGTGATGCACCTTGGGTAGGGTAATGCAGAAGTCCTGAAGCACCCCAGAGTGGGCTGGTTAGTGGGGGGGGGAGCAGTCCCTGGAGATGCCACTGGAAATGTGTATTAACCATCCTGTGTCTCCAGGCAGGTGCACAGATAGTGATGCACCTTGGGTAGGGTAATGCAGAAGTCCTGAAGCACCCCAGAGTGGGCCTGTTAGTGGGGGGAGCAGTCACTGGAGATGCCCCTGGAAATGTGTAGCACCCATCCTGTGTCTCCAGGCAGGTGTACCGATAGTGATGCGCCTTGGGTAGGGTAATGCAGAAGTCCTGAAGCACCCCAGAGTGGGCTGGTTAGTGGGGGGAGCAGTCACTGGAGATCTCACTGGAAATGTGTAGCACCCATCATGTGTCTCCAGGCAGGTGTACAGATAGTGATGGACCTTGGGTAGGGTAATGCAGAAGTCCTGAAGCACCCCAGAGTGGGCCTGTTAGTGGGGGGTGCAGTCACTGGAGATCCCACTGGAAATGTGTAGCACCCATCCTGTGTCTCCAGGCAGGTGCACATATAGTGATGCACCTTGGGTAGGGTAATGCAGAAGTCCAGAAGCACCCCAGAGTGGGCCTGTTAGTGGGGGGAGCAGTCCCTGGAGATCCCACTGGAAATGTGTAGCACCCATCCTGTGTCTCCAGGCAGGTGCACAGACAGTGATGCACCTTGGGTAGGGTAATGCAGAAGGCCGGAAGCACCCCAGAGTGGGCCTGTTAGTGGGGGGAGCAGTCACTGGAGATGCCACTGGAAATGTGTAGCACCCATCCTGTGTCTCCAGGCAGATGTACAGATAGTGATGCGCCTTGGGTAGGGTAATGCAGAAGGCCTGAAGGACCCCAGAGTGGGCCGGTTAGTGGGGGGAGCAGTCACTGGAGATGCCACTGGAAATGTGTAGCACCCATCCTGTGTCTCCAGGCAGGTGCACAGATAGTGATGCACCTTGGGTAGGGTAATGCAGAAGGCCTGAAGCACCCCAGAGAGGGCCTGTTAGTGGGGGGAGCAGTCCCTGGAGATGCCACTGGAAATGTGTAGCACCCATCCTGTGTCTCCAGGCAGGTGCACAGATAGTGATGCGCCTTGGGTAGGGTAATGCAGAAGTCCTGAAGCACCCCAGAGTGGGCCTGTTAGTGGGGGTAGCAGTCACTGGAGATGCCACTGGAAATGTGTAGCACCCATTTGTCTTGTCCTGTGTCTCCAGGCAGGTGCACAGATAGTGATGCACCTTGGGTAGGGTAATGCAGAAGTCCAGAAGCACCTCAGAGTGGGCCTGTTAGTGGGGGGAGCAGTCAATGGAGATGCCACTGGAAATGTGTAGCACCCATCCTGTGTCTCCAGGCAGGTGCACAGATAGTGATGCACCTTGGGTAGGGTAATGCAGAAGTCCTGAAGCACCCCAGAGTGGGCCTGTTAGTGGGGGGAGCAGTCACTGGCGATCCCACTGGAAATGTGTAGCACCCATCCTGTGTCTCCAGGCAGGTGCACAGATAGTGATGCACCTTGGGTAGGGTGATGCAGAAGTCCTGAAGCACCCCAGAGTGGGCCGGTTAGTGGGGGGAGCATGTCACTGGAGATGCCACTGGAAATGTGTAGCCCCCATCCTGTGTCTCCAGGCAGGTGCACAGATAGTGATGCACCTTGGGTAGGGTAATGCAGAAGTCCAGAAGCACCTCAGAGTGGGCCTGTTAGTGGGGGGAGCAGTCACTGGAGATGCCACTGGAAATGTATAGCACCCATCCTGTGTCTCCAGGCAGGTGCACAGATAGTGATGCACCTTGGGTAGGGTAATGCAGAAGTCCTGAAGCACCCCAGAGAGGGCCGGTTAGTGGGGGGAGCAGTCACTGGAGATGCCACTGGAAATGTGTAGCACCCATCCTGTGTCTCCAGGCAGGTGCACAGATAGTGATGCACCTTGGGTAGGGTAATGCAGAAGTCCTGAAGCACCCCAGAGAGGGCCGGTTAGTGGGGGGAGCAGTCACTGGAGATGCCACTGGAAATGTGTAGCACCCATCCTGTGTCTCCAGGCAGGTGCACAGATAGTGATGCGCCTTGGGTAGGGTAATGCAGACGTCCTGAAGGACCCCAGAGTGGGCTGGTTAGTGGGGGGAGCAGTCACTGGAGATCTCACTGGAAATGTGTAGCACCCATCCTGTGTATCCAGGCAGGTGTACTGATAGTGATGCGCCTTGGGTAGGGTAATGCAGAAGGCCTGAAGCACCCCAGAGAGGGCCTGTTAGTGGGGGGTGCAGTCACTGGAGATCTCACTGGAAATGTGTAGCACCCATCCTGTGTCTCCAGGCAGGTGTACAGATAGTGATGCACCTTGGGTAGGGTAATGCAGAAGTCCTGAAGCACCCCAGAGTGGGCCTGTTAGTGTGGGGAGCAGTCACTGGAGATCCCACTGGAAATGTGTAGCACCCATGCTGTGTCTCCAGGCAGGTGTACATTTAGTGATGCGCCTTGGGTAGGGTAATGCAGAAGTCCTGAAGCACCCCAGAGTGGGATGTTAGTGGGGGTGCAGTCACTGGAGATCCCACTGGAAATGTATAGCACCCATCCTGTGTCTCTAGGCAGGTGCACAGACAGTGATGCACCTTGGGTAGCGTAATGCAGAAGTCCTGAAGCACCCCAGAGTGGGCTGTTAGTGGGGGGAGTAGCCACTGGAGATCCCCCTGGAAATGTGTAGCACCCATCCTGTGTCTCCAGGCAGGTGTACAGATAGTGATGCACCTTGGGTAGGATAATGCAGAAGTCCTGAAGCACCCCAGAGTGGGCCGGTTAGTGGGGGGAGCAGTCACTGGAGATGCCACTGGAAATGCGTAGCACCCATCCTGTGTCTCCAGGCACGTGTACAGATAGTGATGCGCCTTGGGTAGGGTAATTCAGAAGTCCTGAAGCACCCGAGAGTGGGCCTGTTAGTTGGGGGAGCAGTCCCTGGAGATCTCACTGGAAATGTGTAGCACCCATCCTGTGTCTCCAGGCAGGTGTACCGATAGTGATGCGCCTTGGGTAGGGTAATGCAGAAGTCCTGAAGCACCCCAGAGTGGGCTGGTTAGTGGGGGGAGCAGTCACTGGAGATCTCACTGGATATGTGTAGCACCCATCCTGTGTCTCCAGGCAGGTGTACATTTAGTGATGCACCTTGGGTAGGGTAATGCAGAAGTCCTGAAGCACCCCAGAGTGGGCCTGTTAGTGGGGGGTGCAGTCACTGGAGATCCCACTGGAAATGTGTAGCACCCATCCTGTGTCTCCAGGCAGGTGTACAGATAGTGATGCACCTTGGGTAGGGTAATGCAGAAGTCCTGAAGCACCCCGGAGTGGGCCTGTTAGTGTGGGGAGCAGTCCTTGGCGATCCCACTGGAAATGTGTAGCACCCATCCTGTGTCTCCAGGCAGGTGCACAGATAGTGATGCACCTTGGGTAGGGTAATGCAGAAGTCCTGAAGCACCCCAGAGGGGGCCTTTTAGTGGGGGGAGCAGTCACTGGAGATGCCACTGGAAATGTATAGCATCCATCCTGTGTCTCCCGGCAGGTGCACAGATAGTGATGCACCTTGGGTAGGGTAATGCAGAAGTCCTGAAGCACCCCAGAGTGGGCTGGTTAGTGGGGGAGCAGTCACTGGAGATCCCACTGGAAATGTGTAGCACTCATCCTGTCTCCAGGCAGGTGCACAGATAGTGATGCACCTTGGGTAGGGTAATGCAGAAGTCCTGAAGCACCCCAGAGTGGGCCTGTTAGTGGGGGGAGCAGTCCCTGGAGATCCCACTGGAAATGTGTAGCACCCATCCTGTGTCTCCAGGCAGGTGTACAGATAGTGATGCACCTTGGGTAGGGTGATGCACCTTGGGTAGGGTAATGCAGAAGGCCTGAAGCACCCCAGAGTGGGCCTGTTAGTGGGGGGAGCAGTCACTGGAGATGCCACTGGAAATGTGTAGCACCCATCCTGTGTCTCCGGGCAGGTGTACAGATAGTGATGCACCTTGGGTAGGGTAATGCAGAAGTCCTGAAGCACCCCAGAGTGGGCCTGTTAGTGGGGGGAGCAGTCACTGGAGATGCCACTGGAAATGTGTAGCACCCATCCTGTGTCTCCAGGCAGGTGTACAGATAGTGATGCGCCTTGGGTAGGGTAATGCAGTAGTCCTGAAGCACCCCAGAGTGGGCCTGGTAGTGGGGGAGCAGTCACTGGCGATCCCACTGGAAATGTGTAGCACCATCCTGTGTCTCCAGGCAGGTGCACAGATAGTGATGCGCCTTGGGTAGGGTAATGCAGAAGTCCTGAAGCACCCCAGAGTGGGCTGTTAGTGGGGGGAGCAGTCACTGGAGATGCCACTGGAAATGTGTAGCACCCATCCTGTGTCTCCGGGCAGGTGTACAGATAGTGATGCACCTTGGGTAGGGTAATGCAGAAGTCCTGAAGCACCCCACAGTGGGCCTGTTAGTGGGGGGAGCAGTCCCTGGAGATCCCATTGGAAATGTGTAGCACCCATCCTGTGTCTCCAGGCAGGTGTACCGATAGTGATGCGCCTTGGGTAGGGTAATGCAGAAGTCCTGAAGCACCCCAGAGTGGGCTGGTTAGTGGGGGGAGCAGTCACTGGAGATCTCACTGGAAATGTGTAGCACCCATCCTGTGTCTCCAGGCAGGTGCACAGATAGTGATGGACCTTGGGTAGGGTAATGCAAAAGTCCTGAAGCACCCCAGAGTGGGCCTGTTAGTGGGGGGTGCAGTCACTGGAGATCCCACTGGAAATGTGTAGCACCCATCCTGTGTCTCCGGGCAGGTGTACCGATAGTGATGCACCTTGGGTACGGTAATGCAGAAGTCTTGAAGCACCCCAGAGTGGGCCTGTTAGTGGGGGAGCAGTCACTGGAGATCCCACTGGAAATGTGTAGCACCCATCCTGTGTCTCCAGGCAGGTGCACATATAGTGATGCATCTTGGGTAGGGTAATGCAGAAGTCCAGAAGCACCCCAGAGTGGGCCTGTTAGTGGGGGGAGCAGTCCCTGGAGATCCCACTGGAAATGTGTAGCACCCATCCTGTGTCTCCAGGCAGGTGCACAGACAGTGATGCACCTTGGGTAGGGTAATGCAGAAGGCCGGAAGCACCCCAGAGTGGGCCTGTTAGTGGGGGGAGCAGTCACTGGAGATGCCACTGGAAATGTGTAGCACCCATCCTGTGTCTCCAGGCAGATGTACAGATAGTGATGCGCCTTGGGTAGGGTAATGCAGAAGGCCTGAAGGACCCCAGAGTGGGCCGGTTAGTGGGGGGAGCAGTCACTGGAGATGCCACTGGAAATGTGTAGCACCCATCCTGTGTCTCCAGGCAGGTGCACAGATAGTGATGCACCTTGGGTAGGGTAATGCAGAAGGCCTGAAGCACCCCAGAGAGGGCCTGTTAGTGGGGGGAGCAGTCCCTGGAGATGCCACTGGAAATGTGTAGCACCCATCCTGTGTCTCCAGGCAGGTGCACAGATAGTGATGCGCCTTGGGTAGGGTAATGCAGAAGTCCTGAAGCACCCCAGAGTGGGCCTGTTAGTGGGGGTAGCAGTCACTGGAGATGCCACTGGAAATGTGTAGCACCCATTTGTCTTGTTCTGTGTCTCCAGGCAGGTGCACAGATAGTGATGCACCTTGGGTAGGGTAATGCAGAAGTCCAGAAGCACCTCAGAGTGGGCCTGTTAGTGGGGGGAGCAGTCAATGGAGATGCCACTGGAAATGTGTAGCACCCATCCTGTGTCTCCAGGCAGGTGCACAGATAGTGATGCACCTTGGGTAGGGTAATGCAGAAGTCCTGAAGCACCCCAGAGTGGGCCGGTTAGTGGGGGGAGCATGTCACTGGAGATGCCACTGGAAATGTGTAGCCCCCATCCTGTGTCTCCAGGCAGGTGCACAGATAGTGATGCACCTTGGGTAGGGTAATGCAGAAGTCCAGAAGCACCTCAGAGTGGGCCTGTTAGTGGGGGGAGCAGTCACTGGAGATGCCACTGGAAACGTATAGCACCCATCCTGTGTCTCCAGGCAGGTGCACAGATAGTGATGCACCTTGGGTAGGGTAATGCAGAAGTCCTGAAGCACCCCAGAGAGGGCCGGTTAGTGGGGGGAGCAGTCACTGGAGATGCCACTGGAAATGTGTAGCACCCATCCTGTGTCTCCAGGCAGGTGCACAGATAGTGATGCACCTTGGGTAGGGTAATGCAGAAGTCCTGAAGCACCCCAGAGAGGGCCGGTTAGTGGGGGGAGCAGTCACTGGAGATGCCACTGGAAATGTGTAGCACCCATCCTGTGTCTCCAGGCAGGTGCACAGATAGTGATGCGCCTTGGGTAGGGTAATGGAGACGTCCTGAAGGACCCCAGAGTGGGCTGGTTAGTGGGGGGAGCAGTCACTGGAGATCTCACTGGAAATGTGTAGCACCCATCCTGTGTATCCAGGCAGGTGTACTGATAGTGATGCGCCTTGGGTAGGGTAATGCAGAAGGCCTGAAGCACCCCAGAGAGGGCCTGTTAGTGGGGGGTGCAGTCACTGGAGATCTCACTGGAAATGTGTAGCACCCATCCTGTGTCTCCAGGCAGGTGTACAGATAGTGATGCACCTTGGGTAGGGTAATGCAGAAGTCTTGAAGCACCCCAGAGTGGGCCTGTTAGTGTGGGGAGCAGTCACTGGAGATCCCACTGGAAATGTGTAGCACCCATGCTGTGTCTCCAGGCAGGTGTACATTTAGTGATGCGCCTTGGGTAGGGTAATGCAGAAGTCCTGAAGCACCCCAGAGTGGGATGTTAGTGGGGGTGCAGTCACTGGAGATCCCAGTGGAAATGTATAGCACCCATCCTGTGTCTCTAGGCAGGTGCACAGACAGTGATGCACCTTGGGTAGCGTAATGCAGAAGTCCTGAAGCACCCCAGAGTGGGCTGTTAGTGGGGGGTGTAGCCACTGGAGATCCCCCTGGAAATGTGTAGCACCCATCCTGTGTCTCCAGGCAGGTGTACAGATAGTGATGCACCTTGGGTAGGATAATGCAGAAGTCCTGAAGCACCCCAGAGTGGGCCGGTTAGTGGGGGGAGCAGTCACTGGAGATGCCACTGGAAATGCGTAGCACCCATCCTGTGTCTCCAGGCACGTGTACAGATAGTGATGCGCCTTGGGTAGGGTAATTCAGAAGTCCTGAAGCACCCGAGAGTGGGCCTGTTAGTTGGGGGAGCAGTCCCTGGAGATCTCACTGGAAATGTGTAGCACCCATCCTGTGTCTCCAGGCAGGTGTACCGATAGTGATGCGCCTTGGGTAGGGTAATGCAGAAGTCCTGAAGCACCCCAGAGTGGGCTGGTTAGTGGGGGGAGCAGTCACTGGAGATCTCACTGGATATGTGTAGCACCCATCCTGTGTCTCCAGGCAGGTGTACATTTAGTGATGCACCTTGGGTAGGGTAATGCAGAAGTCCTGAAGCACCCCAGAGTGGGCCTGTTAGTGGGGGGTGCAGTCACTGGAGATCCCACTGGAAATGTGTAGCACCCATCCTGTGTCTCCAGGCAGGTGTACAGATAGTGATGCACCTTGGGTAGGGTAATGCAGAAGTCCTGAAGCACCCCGGAGTGGGCCTGTTAGTGTGGGGAGCAGTCCTTGGCGATCCCACTGGAAATGTGTAGCACCCATCCTGTGTCTCCAGGCAGGTGCACAGATAGTGATGCACCTTGGGTAGGGTAATGCAGAAGTCCTGAAGCACCCCAGAGGGGGCCTTTTAGTGGGGGGAGCAGTCACTGGAGATGCCACTGGAAATGTATAGCATCCATCCTGTGTCTCCAGGCAGGTGCACAGATAGTGATGCACCTTGGGTAGGGTAATGCAGAAGTCCTGAAGCACCCCAGAGTGGGCTGGTTAGTGGGGGGAGCAGTCACTGGAGATCCCACTGGAAATGTGTAGCACTCATCCTGTGTCTCCAGGCAGGTGCACAGATAGTGATGCACCTTGGGTAGGGTAATGCAGAAGTCCTGAAGCACCCCAGAGTGGGCCTGTTAGTGGGGGGAGCAGTCCCTGGAGATCCCACTGGAAATGTGTAGCACCCATCCTGTGTCTCCAGGCAGGTGTACAGATAGTGATGCACCTTGGGTAGGGTGATGCACCTTGGGTAGGGTAATGCAGAAGGCCTGAAGCACCCCAGAGTGGGCCTGTTAGTGGGGGGAGCAGTCACTGGAGATGCGACTGGAAATGTGTAGCACCCATCCTGTGTCTCCGGGCAGGTGTACAGATAGTGATGCACCTTGGGTAGGGTAATGCAGAAGTCCTGAAGCACCCCAGAGTGGGCCTGTTAGTGGGGGGAGCAGTCACTGGAGATGCCACTGGAAATGTGTAGCACCCATCCTGTGTCTCCAGGCAGGTGTACAGATAGTGATGCGCCTTGGGTAGGGTAATGCAGTAGTCCTGAAGCACCCCAGAGTGGGCCTGGTAGTGGGGGAGCAGTCACTGGCGATCCCACTGGAAATGTGTAGCACCATCCTGTGTCTCCAGGCAGGTGCACAGATAGTGATGCGCCTTGGGTAGGGTAATGCAGAAGTCCTGAAGCACCCCAGAGTGGGCTGTTAGTGGGGGGAGCAGTCACTGGAGATGCCACTGGAAATGTGTAGCACCCATCCTGTGTCTCCGGGCAGGTGTACAGATAGTGATGCACCTTGGGTAGGGTAATGCAGAAGTCCTGAAGCACCCCACAGTGGGCCTGTTAGTGGGGGGAGCAGTCCCTGGAGATCCCATTGGAAATGTGTAGCACCCATCCTGTGTCTCCAGGCAGGTGTACCGATAGTGATGCGCCTTGGGTAGGGTAATGCAGAAGTCCTGAAGCACCCCAGAGTGGGCTGGTTAGTGGGGGGAGCAGTCACTGGAGATCTCACTGGAAATGTGTAGCACCCATCCTGTGTCTCCAGGCAGGTGCACAGATAGTGATGGACCTTGGGTAGGGTAATGCAAAAGTCCTGAAGCACCCCAGAGTGGGCCTGTTAGTGGGGGGAGCAGTCACTGGAGATGCCCCTGGAAATGTGTAGCACCCATCCTGTGTCTCCAGGCAGGTGTACAGAAAGTGATGCACCTTGGGTAGGGTAATACAGAAGTCCTGAAGCACCCCAGAGTGGGCTGGTTAGTGGGGGGGGGAGCAGTCCCTGGAGATGCCACTGGAAATGTGTATTAACCATCCTGTGTCTCCAGGCAGGTGCACAGATAGTGATGCACCTTGGGTAGGGTAATGCAGAAGTCCTGAAGCACCCCAGAGTGGGCCTGTTAGTGGGGGGAGCAGTCACTGGAGATGCCCCTGGAAATGTGTAGCACCCATCCTGTGTCTCCAGGCAGGTGTACCGATAGTGATGCGCCTTGGGTAGGGTAATGCAGAAGTCCTGAAGCACCCCAGAGTGGGCTGGTTAGTGGGGGGAGCTGTCACTGGAGATCTCACTGGAAATGTGTAGCACCCATCATGTGTCTCCAGGCAGGTGTACAGATAGTGATGGACCTTGGGTAGGGTAATGCAGAAGTCCTGAAGCACCCCAGAGTGGGCCTGTTAGTGGGGGGTGCAGTCACTGGAGATCCCACTGGAAATGTGTAGCACCCATCCTGTGTCTCCAGGCAGGTGCACATATAGTGATGCACCTTGGGTAGGGTAATGCAGAAGTCCAGAAGCACCCCAGAGTGGGCCTGTTAGTGGGGGGAGCAGTCCCTGGAGATCCCACTGGAAATGTGTAGCACCCATCCTGTGTCTCCAGGCAGGTGCACAGACAGTGATGCACCTTGGGTAGGGTAATGCAGAAGGCCGGAAGCACCCCAGAGTGGGCCTGTTAGTGGGGGGAGCAGTCACTGGAGATGCCACTGGAAATGTGTAGCACCCATCCTGTGTCTCCAGGCAGATGTACAGATAGTGATGCGCCTTGGGTAGGGTAATGCAGAAGGCCTGAAGGACCCCAGAGTGGGCCGGTTAGTGGGGGGAGCAGTCACTGGAGATGCCACTGGAAATGTGTAGCACCCATCCTGTGTCTCCAGGCAGGTGCACAGATAGTGATGCACCTTGGGTAGGGTAATGCAGAAGGCCTGAAGCACCCCAGAGAGGGCCTGTTAGTGGGGGGAGCAGTCCCTGGAGATGCCACTGGAAATGTGTAGCACCCATCCTGTGTCTCCAGGCAGGTGCACAGATAGTGATGCGCCTTGGGTAGGGTAATGCAGAAGTCCTGAAGCACCCCAGAGTGGGCCTGTTAGTGGGGGTAGCAGTCACTGGAGATGCCACTGGAAATGTGTAGCACCCATTTGTCTTGTCCTGTGTCTCCAGGCAGGTGCACAGATAGTGATGCACCTTGGGTAGGGTAATGCAGAAGTCCAGAAGCACCTCAGAGTGGGCCTGTTAGTGGGGGGAGCAGTCAATGGAGATGCCACTGGAAATGTGTAGCACCCATCCTGTGTCTCCAGGCAGGTGCACAGATAGTGATGCACCTTGGGTAGGGTAATGCAGAAGTCCTGAAGCACCCCAGAGTGGGCCTGTTAGTGGGGGGAGCAGTCACTGGCGATCCCACTGGAAATGTGTAGCACCCATCCTGTGTCTCCAGGCAGGTGCACAGATAGTGATGCACCTTGGGTAGGGTGATGCAGAAGTCCTGAAGCACCCCAGAGTGGGCCGGTTAGTGGGGGGAGCATGTCACTGGAGATGCCACTGGAAATGTGTAGCCCCCATCCTGTGTCTCCAGGCAGGTGCACAGATAGTGATGCACCTTGGGTAGGGTAATGCAGAAGTCCAGAAGCACCTCAGAGTGGGCCTGTTAGTGGGGGGAGCAGTCACTGGAGATGCCACTGGAAATGTATAGCACCCATCCTGTGTCTCCAGGCAGGTGCACAGATAGTGATGCACCTTGGGTAGGGTAATGCAGAAGTCCTGAAGCAACCCAGAGAGGGCCGGTTAGTGGGGGGAGCAGTCACTGGAGATGCCACTGGAAATGTGTAGCACCCATCCTGTGTCTCCAGGCAGGTGCACAGATAGTGATGCACCTTGGGTAGGGTAATGCAGAAGTCCTGAAGCACCCCAGAGAGGGCCGGTTAGTGGGGGGAGCAGTCACTGGAGATGCCACTGGAAATGTGTAGCACCCATCCTGTGTCTCCAGGCAGGTGCACAGATAGTGATGCGCCTTGGGTAGGGTAATGCAGACGTCCTGAAGGACCCCAGAGTGGGCTGGTTAGTGGGGGGAGCAGTCACTGGAGATCTCACTGGAAATGTGTAGCACCCATCCTGTGTATCCAGGCAGGTGTACTGATAGTGATGCGCCTTGGGTAGGGTAATGCAGAAGGCCTGAAGCACCCCAGAGAGGGCCTGTTAGTGGGGGGTGCAGTCACTGGAGATCTCACTGGAAATGTGTAGCACCCATCCTGTGTCTCCAGGCAGGTGTACAGATAGTGATGCACCTTGGGTAGGGTAATGCAGAAGTCCTGAAGCACCCCAGAGTGGGCCTGTTAGTGTGGGGAGCAGTCACTGGAGATCCCACTGGAAATGTGTAGCACCCATGCTGTGTCTCCAGGCAGGTGCATAGACAGTGATGCACCTTGGGTAGGGTAATGCAGAAGGCCGGAAGCACCCCAGAGTGGGCCTGTTAGTGGGGGGAGCAGTCACTGGAGATGCCACTGGAAATGTGTAGCACCCATCCTGTGTCTCCAGGCAGGTGCACAGACAGTGATGCACCTTGGGTAGGGTAATGCAGAAGGCCGGAAGCACCCCAGAGTGGGCCTGTTAGTGGGGGGAGCAGTCACTGGAGATGCCACTGGAAATGTGTAGCACCCATCCTGTGTCTCCAGGCAGATGTACAGATAGTGATGCGCCTTGGGTAGGGTAATGCAGAAGGCCTGAAGGACCCCAGAGTGGGCCGGTTAGTGGGGGGAGCAGTCACTGGAGATGCCACTGGAAATGTGTAGCACCCATCCTGTGTCTCCAGGCAGGTGCACAGATAGTGATGCACCTTGGGTAGGGTAATGCAGAAGGCCTGAAGCACCCCAGAGAGGGCCTGTTAGTGGGGGGAGCAGTCCCTGGAGATGCCACTGGAAATGTGTAGCACCCATCCTGTGTCTCCAGGCAGGTGCACAGATAGTGATGCGCCTTGGGTAGGGTAATGCAAAAGTCCTGAAGCACCCCAGAGTGGGCCTGTTAGTGGGGGTAGCAGTCACTGGAGATGCCACTGGAAATGTGTAGCACCCATTTGTCTTGTCCTGTGTCTCCAGGCAGGTGCACAGATAGTGATGCACCTTGGGTAGGGTAATGCAGAAGTCCAGAAGCACCTCAGAGTGGGCCTGTTAGTGGGGGGAGCAGTCAATGGAGATGCCACTGGAAATGTGTAGCACCCATCCTGTGTCTCCAGGCAGGTGCACAGATAGTGATGCACCTTGGGTAGGGTAATGCAGAAGTCCTGAAGCACCCCAGAGTGGGCCTGTTAGTGGGGGGAGCAGTCACTGGCGATCCCACTGGAAATGTGTAGCACCCATCCTGTGTCTCCAGGCAGGTGCACAGATAGTGATGCACCTTGGGTAGGGTGATGCAGAAGTCCTGAAGCACCCCAGAGTGGGCCGGTTAGTGGGGGGAGCATGTCACTGGAGATGCCACTGGAAATGTGTAGCCCCCATCCTGTGTCTCCAGGCAGGTGCACAGATAGTGATGCACCTTGGGTAGGGTAATGCAGAAGTCCAGAAGCACCTCAGAGTGGGCCTGTTAGTGGGGGGAGCAGTCACTGGAGATGCCACTGGAAATGTATAGCACCCATCCTGTGTCTCCAGGCAGGTGCACAGATAGTGATGCACCTTGGGTAGGGTAATGCAGAAGTCCTGAAGCACCCCAGAGAGGGCCGGTTAGTGGGGGGAGCAGTCACTGGAGATGCCACTGGAAATGTGTAGCACCCATCCTGTGTCTCCAGGCAGGTGCACAGATAGTGATGCACCTTGGGTAGGGTAATGCAGAAGTCCTGAAGCACCCCAGAGAGGGCCGGTTAGTGGGGGGAGCAGTCACTGGAGATGCCACTGGAAATGTGTAGCACCCATCCTGTGTCTCCAGGCAGGTGCACAGATAGTGATGCGCCTTGGGTAGGGTAATGCAGACGTCCTGAAGGACCCCAGAGTGGGCTGGTTAGTGGGGGGAGCAGTCACTGGAGATCTCACTGGAAATGTGTAGCACCCATCCTGCGTATCCAGGCAGGTGTACTGATAGTGATGCGCCTTGGGTAGGGTAATGCAGAAGGCCTGAAGCACCCCAGAGAGGGCCTGTTAGTGGGGGGTGCAGTCACTGGAGATCTCACTGGAAATGTGTAGCACCCATCCTGTGTCTCCAGGCAGGTGTACAGATAGTGATGCACCTTGGGTAGGGTAATGCAGAAGTCCTGAAGCACCCCAGAGTGGGCCTGTTAGTGTGGGGAGCAGTCACTGGAGATCCCACTGGAAATGTGTAGCACCCATGCTGTGTCTCCAGGCAGGTGTACATTTAGTGATGCGCCTTGGGTAGGGTAATGCAGAAGTCCTGAAGCACCCCAGAGTGGGATGTTAGTGGGGGTGCAGTCACTGGAGATCCCACTGGAAATGTATAGCACCCATCCTGTGTCTCTAGGCAGGTGCACAGACAGTGATGCACCTTGGGTAGCGTAATGCAGAAGTCCTGAAGCACCCCAGAGTGGGCTGTTAGTGGGGGGAGTAGCCACTGGAGATCCCCCTGGAAATGTGTAGCACCCATCCTGTGTCTCCAGGCAGGTGTACAGATAGTGATGCACCTTGGGTAGGATAATGCAGAAGTCCTGAAGCACCCCAGAGTGGGCCGGTTAGTGGGGGGAGCAGTCACTGGAGATGCCACTGGAAATGCGTAGCACCCATCCTGTGTCTCCAGGCACGTGTACAGATAGTGATGCGCCTTGGGTAGGGTAATTCAGAAGTCCTGAAGCACCCGAGAGTGGGCCTGTTAGTTGGGGGAGCAGTCCCTGGAGATCTCACTGGAAATGTGTAGCACCCATCCTGTGTCTCCAGGCAGGTGTACCGATAGTGATGCGCCTTGGGTAGGGTAATGCAGAAGTCCTGAAGCACCCCAGAGTGGGCTGGTTAGTGGGGGGAGCAGTCACTGGAGATCTCACTGGATATGTGTAGCACCCATCCTGTGTCTCCAGGCAGGTGTACATTTAGTGATGCACCTTGGGTAGGGTAATGCAGAAGTCCTGAAGCACCCCAGAGTGGGCCTGTTAGTGGGGGGTGCAGTCACTGGAGATCCCACTGGAAATGTGTAGCACCCATCCTGTGTCTCCAGGCAGGTGTACAGATAGTGATGCACCTTGGGTAGGGTAATGCAGAAGTCCTGAAGCACCCCGGAGTGGGCCTGTTAGTGTGGGGAGCAGTCCTTGGCGATCCCACTGGAAATGTGTAGCACCCATCCTGTGTCTCCAGGCAGGTGCACAGATAGTGATGCACCTTGGGTAGGGTAATGCAGAAGTCCTGAAGCACCCCAGAGGGGGCCTTTTAGTGGGGGGAGCAGTCACTGGAGATGCCACTGGAAATGTATAGCATCCATCCTGTGTCTCCCGGCAGGTGCACAGATAGTGATGCACCTTGGGTAGGGTAATGCAGAAGTCCTGAAGCACCCCAGAGTGGGCTGGTTAGTGGGGGAGCAGTCACTGGAGATCCCACTGGAAATGTGTAGCACTCATCCTGTGTCTCCAGGCAGGTGCACAGATAGTGATGCACCTTGGGTAGGGTAATGCAGAAGTCCTGAAGCACCCCAGAGTGGGCCTGTTAGTGGGGGGAGCAGTCCCTGGAGATCCCACTGGAAATGTGTAGCACCCATCCTGTGTCTCCAGGCAGGTGTACAGATAGTGATGCACCTTGGGTAGGGTGATGCACCTTGGGTAGGGTAATGCAGAAGGCCTGAAGCACCCCAGAGTGGGCCTGTTAGTGGGGGGAGCAGTCACTGGAGATGCCACTGGAAATGTGTAGCACCCATCCTGTGTCTCCGGGCAGGTGTACAGATAGTGATGCACCTTGGGTAGGGTAATGCAGAAGTCCTGAAGCACCCCAGAGTGGGCCTGTTAGTGGGGGGAGCAGTCACTGGAGATGCCACTGGAAATGTGTAGCACCCATCCTGTGTCTCCAGGCAGGTGTACAGATAGTGATGCGCCTTGGGTAGGGTAATGCAGTAGTCCTGAAGCACCCCAGAGTGGGCCTGGTAGTGGGGGAGCAGTCACTGGCGATCCCACTGGAAATGTGTAGCACCATCCTGTGTCTCCAGGCAGGTGCACAGATAGTGATGCGCCTTGGGTAGGGTAATGCAGAAGTCCTGAAGCACCCCAGAGTGGGCTGTTAGTGGGGGGAGCAGTCACTGGAGATGCCACTGGAAATGTGTAGCACCCATCCTGTGTCTCCGGGCAGGTGTACAGATAGTGATGCACCTTGGGTAGGGTAATGCAGAAGTCCTGAAGCACCCCACAGTGGGCCTGTTAGTGGGGGGAGCAGTCCCTGGAGATCCCATTGGAAATGTGTAGCACCCATCCTGTGTCTCCAGGCAGGTGTACCGATAGTGATGCGCCTTGGGTAGGGTAATGCAGAAGTCCTGAAGCACCCCAGAGTGGGCTGGTTAGTGGGGGGAGCAGTCACTGGAGATCTCACTGGAAATGTGTAGCACCCATCCTGTGTCTCCAGGCAGGTGCACAGATAGTGATGGACCTTGGGTAGGGTAATGCAAAAGTCCTGAAGCACCCCAGAGTGGGCCTGTTAGTGGGGGGTGCAGTCACTGGAGATCCCACTGGAAATGTGTAGCACCCATCCTGTGTCTCCGGGCAGGTGTACCGATAGTGATGCACCTTGGGTACGGTAATGCAGAAGTCTTGAAGCACCCCAGAGTGGGCCTGTTAGTGGGGGAGCAGTCACTGGAGATCCCACTGGAAATGTGTAGCACCCATCCTGTGTCTCCAGGCAGGTGCACATATAGTGATGCACCTTGGGTAGGGTAATGCAGAAGTCCAGAAGCACCCCAGAGTGGGCCTGTTAGTGGGGGGAGCAGTCCCTGGAGATCCCACTGGAAATGTGTAGCACCCATCCTGTGTCTCCAGGCAGGTGCACAGACAGTGATGCACCTTGGGTAGGGTAATGCAGAAGGCCGGAAGCACCCCAGAGTGGGCCTGTTAGTGGGGGGAGCAGTCACTGGAGATGCCACTGGAAATGTGTAGCACCCATCCTGTGTCTCCAGGCAGATGTACAGATAGTGATGCGCCTTGGGTAGGGTAATGCAGAAGGCCTGAAGGACCCCAGAGTGGGCCGGTTAGTGGGGGGAGCAGTCACTGGAGATGCCACTGGAAATGTGTAGCACCCATCCTGTGTCTCCAGGCAGGTGCACAGATAGTGATGCACCTTGGGTAGGGTAATGCAGAAGGCCTGAAGCACCCCAGAGTGGGCCTGTTAGTGGGGGGAGCAGTCACTGGAGATGCCACTGGAAATGTGTAGCACCCATCCTGTGTCTCCAGGCAGGTGTACAGATAGTGATGCGCCTTGGGTAGGGTAATGCAGTAGTCCTGAAGCACCCCAGAGTGGGCCTGGTAGTGGGGGAGCAGTCACTGGCGATCCCACTGGAAATGTGTAGCACCATCCTGTGTCTCCAGGCAGGTGCACAGATAGTGATGCGCCTTGGGTAGGGTAATGCAGAAGTCCTGAAGCACCCCAGAGTGGGCTGTTAGTGGGGGGAGCAGTCACTGGAGATGCCACTGGAAATGTGTAGCACCCATCCTGTGTCTCCGGGCAGGTGTACAGATAGTGATGCACCTTGGGTAGGGTAATGCAGAAGTCCTGAAGCACCCCACAGTGGGCCTGTTAGTGGGGGGAGCAGTCCCTGGAGATCCCATTGGAAATGTGTAGCACCCATCCTGTGTCTCCAGGCAGGTGTACCGATAGTGATGCGCCTTGGGTAGGGTAATGCAGAAGTCCTGAAGCACCCCAGAGTGGGCTGGTTAGTGGGGGGAGCAGTCACTGGAGATCTCACTGGAAATGTGTAGCACCCATCCTGTGTCTCCAGGCAGGTGCACAGATAGTGATGGACCTTGGGTAGGGTAATGCAAAAGTCCTGAAGCACCCCAGAGTGGGCCTGTTAGTGGGGGGTGCAGTCACTGGAGATCCCACTGGAAATGTGTAGCACCCATCCTGTGTCTCCGGGCAGGTGTACCGATAGTGATGCACCTTGGGTACGGTAATGCAGAAGTCTTGAAGCACCCCAGAGTGGGCCTGTTAGTGGGGGAGCAGTCACTGGAGATCCCACTGGAAATGTGTAGCACCCATCCTGTGTCTCCAGGCAGGTGCACATATAGTGATGCACCTTGGGTAGGGTAATGCAGAAGTCCAGAAGCACCCCAGAGTGGGCCTGTTAGTGGGGGGAGCAGTCCCTGGAGATCCCACTGGAAATGTGTAGCACCCATCCTGTGTCTCCAGGCAGGTGCACAGACAGTGATGCACCTTGGGTAGGGTAATGCAGAAGGCCGGAAGCACCCCAGAGTGGGCCTGTTAGTGGGGGGAGCAGTCACTGGAGATGCCACTGGAAATGTGTAGCACCCATCCTGTGTCTCCAGGCAGATGTACAGATAGTGATGCGCCTTGGGTAGGGTAATGCAGAAGGCCTGAAGGACCCCAGAGTGGGCCGGTTAGTGGGGGGAGCAGTCACTGGAGATGCCACTGGAAATGTGTAGCACCCATCCTGTGTCTCCAGGCAGGTGCACAGATAGTGATGCACCTTGGGTAGGGTAATGCAGAAGGCCTGAAGCACCCCAGAGAGGGCCTGTTAGTGGGGGGAGCAGTCCCTGGAGATGCCACTGGAAATGTGTAGCACCCATCCTGTGTCTCCAGGCAGGTGCACAGATAGTGATGCGCCTTGGGTAGGGTAATGCAGAAGTCCTGAAGCACCCCAGAGTGGGCCTGTTAGTGGGGGTAGCAGTCACTGGAGATGCCACTGGAAATGTGTAGCACCCATTTGTCTTGTTCTGTGTCTCCAGGCAGGTGCACAGATAGTGATGCACCTTGGGTAGGGTAATGCAGAAGTCCAGAAGCACCTCAGAGTGGGCCTGTTAGTGGGGGGAGCAGTCAATGGAGATGCCACTGGAAATGTGTAGCACCCATCCTGTGTCTCCAGGCAGGTGCACAGATAGTGATGCACCTTGGGTAGGGTAATGCAGAAGTCCTGAAGCACCCCAGAGTGGGCCGGTTAGTGGGGGGAGCATGTCACTGGAGATGCCACTGGAAATGTGTAGCCCCCATCCTGTGTCTCCAGGCAGGTGCACAGATAGTGATGCACCTTGGGTAGGGTAATGCAGAAGTCCAGAAGCACCTCAGAGTGGGCCTGTTAGTGGGGGGAGCAGTCACTGGAGATGCCACTGGAAACGTATAGCACCCATCCTGTGTCTCCAGGCAGGTGCACAGATAGTGATGCACCTTGGGTAGGGTAATGCAGAAGTCCTGAAGCACCCCAGAGAGGGCCGGTTAGTGGGGGGAGCAGTCACTGGAGATGCCACTGGAAATGTGTAGCACCCATCCTGTGTCTCCAGGCAGGTGCACAGATAGTGATGCACCTTGGGTAGGGTAATGCAGAAGTCCTGAAGCACCCCAGAGAGGGCCGGTTAGTGGGGGGAGCAGTCACTGGAGATGCCACTGGAAATGTGTAGCACCCATCCTGTGTCTCCAGGCAGGTGCACAGATAGTGATGCGCCTTGGGTAGGGTAATGGAGACGTCCTGAAGGACCCCAGAGTGGGCTGGTTAGTGGGGGGAGCAGTCACTGGAGATCTCACTGGAAATGTGTAGCACCCATCCTGTGTATCCAGGCAGGTGTACTGATAGTGATGCGCCTTGGGTAGGGTAATGCAGAAGGCCTGAAGCACCCCAGAGAGGGCCTGTTAGTGGGGGGTGCAGTCACTGGAGATCTCACTGGAAATGTGTAGCACCCATCCTGTGTCTCCAGGCAGGTGTACAGATAGTGATGCACCTTGGGTAGGGTAATGCAGAAGTCTTGAAGCACCCCAGAGTGGGCCTGTTAGTGTGGGGAGCAGTCACTGGAGATCCCACTGGAAATGTGTAGCACCCATGCTGTGTCTCCAGGCAGGTGTACATTTAGTGATGCGCCTTGGGTAGGGTAATGCAGAAGTCCTGAAGCACCCCAGAGTGGGATGTTAGTGGGGGTGCAGTCACTGGAGATCCCAGTGGAAATGTATAGCACCCATCCTGTGTCTCTAGGCAGGTGCACAGACAGTGATGCACCTTGGGTAGCGTAATGCAGAAGTCCTGAAGCACCCCAGAGTGGGCTGTTAGTGGGGGGAGTAGCCACTGGAGATCCCCCTGGAAATGTGTAGCACCCATCCTGTGTCTCCAGGCAGGTGTACAGATAGTGATGCACCTTGGGTAGGATAATGCAGAAGTCCTGAAGCACCCCAGAGTGGGCCGGTTAGTGGGGGGAGCAGTCACTGGAGATGCCACTGGAAATGCGTAGCACCCATCCTGTGTCTCCAGGCACGTGTACAGATAGTGATGCGCCTTGGGTAGGGTAATTCAGAAGTCCTGAAGCACCCGAGAGTGGGCCTGTTAGTTGGGGGAGCAGTCCCTGGAGATCTCACTGGAAATGTGTAGCACCCATCCTGTGTCTCCAGGCAGGTGTACCGATAGTGATGCGCCTTGGGTAGGGTAATGCAGAAGTCCTGAAGCACCCCAGAGTGGGCTGGTTAGTGGGGGGAGCAGTCACTGGAGATCTCACTGGATATGTGTAGCACCCATCCTGTGTCTCCAGGCAGGTGTACATTTAGTGATGCACCTTGGGTAGGGTAATGCAGAAGTCCTGAAGCACCCCAGAGTGGGCCTGTTAGTGGGGGGTGCAGTCACTGGAGATCCCACTGGAAATGTGTAGCACCCATCCTGTGTCTCCAGGCAGGTGTACAGATAGTGATGCACCTTGGGTAGGGTAATGCAGAAGTCCTGAAGCACCCCGGAGTGGGCCTGTTAGTGTGGGGAGCAGTCCTTGGCGATCCCACTGGAAATGTGTAGCACCCATCCTGTGTCTCCAGGCAGGTGCACAGATAGTGATGCACCTTGGGTAGGGTAATGCAGAAGTCCTGAAGCACCCCAGAGGGGGCCTTTTAGTGGGGGGAGCAGTCACTGGAGATGCCACTGGAAATGTATAGCATCCATCCTGTGTCTCCAGGCAGGTGCACAGATAGTGATGCACCTTGGGTAGGGTAATGCAGAAGTCCTGAAGCACCCCAGAGTGGGCTGGTTAGTGGGGGGAGCAGTCACTGGAGATCCCACTGGAAATGTGTAGCACTCATCCTGTGTCTCCAGGCAGGTGCACAGATAGTGATGCACCTTGGGTAGGGTAATGCAGAAGTCCTGAAGCACCCCAGAGTGGGCCTGTTAGTGGGGGGAGCAGTCCCTGGAGATCCCACTGGAAATGTGTAGCACCCATCCTGTGTCTCCAGGCAGGTGTACAGATAGTGATGCACCTTGGGTAGGGTGATGCACCTTGGGTAGGGTAATGCAGAAGGCCTGAAGCACCCCAGAGTGGGCCTGTTAGTGGGGGGAGCAGTCACTGGAGATGCGACTGGAAATGTGTAGCACCCATCCTGTGTCTCCGGGCAGGTGTACAGATAGTGATGCACCTTGGGTAGGGTAATGCAGAAGTCCTGAAGCACCCCAGAGTGGGCCTGTTAGTGGGGGGAGCAGTCACTGGAGATGCCACTGGAAATGTGTAGCACCCATCCTGTGTCTCCAGGCAGGTGTACAGATAGTGATGCGCCTTGGGTAGGGTAATTCAGTAGTCCTGAAGCACCCCAGAGTGGGCCTGGTAGTGGGGGAGCAGTCACTGGCGATCCCACTGGAAATGTGTAGCACCATCCTGTGTCTCCAGGCAGGTGCACAGATAGTGATGCGCCTTGGGTAGGGTAATGCAGAAGTCCTGAAGCACCCCAGAGTGGGCTGTTAGTGGGGGGAGCAGTCACTGGAGATGCCACTGGAAATGTGTAGCACCCATCCTGTGTCTCCGGGCAGGTGTACAGATAGTGATGCACCTTGGGTAGGGTAATGCAGAAGTCCTGAAGCACCCCACAGTGGGCCTGTTAGTGGGGGGAGCAGTCCCTGGAGATCCCATTGGAAATGTGTAGCACCCATCCTGTGTCTCCAGGCAGGTGTACCGATAGTGATGCGCCTTGGGTAGGGTAATGCAAAAGTCCTGAAGCACCCCAGAGTGGGCCTGTTAGTGGGGGGTGCAGTCACTGGAGATCCCACTGGAAATGTGTAGCACCCATCCTGTGTCTCCGGGCAGGTGTACCGATAGTGATGCACCTTGGGTACGGTAATGCAGAAGTCTTGAAGCACCCCAGAGGGGGCCTGTTAGTGGGGGAGCAGTCACTGGAGATCCCACTGGAAATGTGTAGCACCTATCCTGTGTCTCCAGGCAGGTGTACAGATAGTGATGCACCTTGGGTACGGTAATGCAGAAGTCTTGAAGCACCCCAGAGTGGGCCTGTTAGTGGGGGGTGCAGTCAGTGGAGATCCCACTGGAAATGTGTAGCACCCATCCTGTGTCTCCAGGCAGGTGCACAGATAGTGATGCACCTTGGGTAGGGTAATGCAGAAGGCCTGAAGCACCCCAGAGTGGGCCTGTTAGTGGGGGAACCAGTCACTGGAGATCCAACTGGAAATGTGTAGCACCCATCCTGTGTCTCCAGGCAGGTGCACAGATAGTGATGCGCCTTGGGTAGGGTAATGCAGAAGGCCTGAAGCACCCCAGAGAGGGCTGGTTAGTGGGTGGAGCAGTCACTGGAGATCTCACTGGAAATGTGTAGCACCCATCCTGTGTCTCTAGGCAGGTGTACAGATAGTGATGCGCCTTGGGTAGGGTAATGCAGAAGGCCTGAAGCACCCCAGAATGTGCCTGTTAGTGGGGGGAGCAGTCACTGGAGATGCCACTGGAAATGTATAGCACCCATCCTGTGTCTCCAGGCAGGTGCACAGATAGTGATGCGCCTTGGGTAGGGTAATGCAGAAGGCCTGAAGCACCCCAGAATGTGCCTGTTAGTGGGGGGAGCAGTCACTGGAGATGCCACTGGAAATGTATAGCACCCATCCTGTGTCTCCAGGCAGGTGTACAGATAGTGATGCACCTTGGGTAGGGTAATGCAGAAGTCCTGAAGCACCCCAGAGTGGGCCTGTTAGTGGGGGGAGCAGTCACTGGAGATCCCACTGGAAATGTGTAGCACCCATCCTGTGTCTCCAGGCAGGTGCACAGATAGTGATGCACCTTGGGTAGGGTAATGCAGAAGTCCTGAAGCACCCCAGAGAGGGCCTGTTAGTGGGGGAACCAGTCACTGGAGATCCCACTGGAAATGTGTAGCACCCATCCTGTGTCTCCAGACAGGTGTACAGATAGTGATGCACCTTGGGTAGGGTAATGCAGAAGTCCTGAAGCACCCCAGAGTGGGCCTGTTAGTGGGGGGAGCAGTCACTGGAGATGCCACTGGAAATGCATAGCACCCATCCTGTGTCTCCAGGCAGGTGCACAGATAGTGATGCACCTTGGGTAGGGTAATGCAGAAGTCCTGAAGCACCCCAGAGTGGGCCTGTTAGTGGGGGGAGCAGTCACTGGAGATGCCACTGGAAATGCATAGCACCCATCCTGTGTCTCCAGGCAGGTGTACCGATAGTGATGCGCCTTGGGTAGGGTAATGCAGAAGTCCTGAAGCACCCCAGAGTGGGCCTGTTAGTGGGGGGTGCAGTCACTGAAGATCCCACTGGAAATGTGTAGCACCCATCCTGTGTCTCCAGGCAGGTGTACCGATAGTGATGCGCCTTGGGTAGGGTAATGCAGAAGTCCTGTAGCACCCCAGAGTGGGCCTGTTAGTGGGGGAGCAGTCCCTGGAGATCCCACTGGAAATGTATAGCACCCATCCTGTGTCTCCAGGCAGGTGCACAGATACTGATGCACCTTGGGTAGGGTAATGCAGAAGTCCTGAAGCACCCCAGAGTGGGCTGGTTAGTGGGGGGAGCAGTCACTGGAGATCCCACTGGAAATGTGTAGCACCCATCATGTGTCTCCAGGCAGGTGCACAGATAGTGAATCACCTTGGGTAGGGTAATGCAGAAGTCCTGAAGCACCCCAGAGTGGGCCTGTTAGTGGGGGGAGCAGTCACTGGAGATCCCACTGGAAATGTGTAGCACCTATCCTGTGTCTCCAGGCAGGTGCACAGATAGTGATGCACCTTGGGTAGGGTAATGCAGAAGTCCTGAAGCACCCCAGAGTGGGCCTGTTAGTGGGGGGAGCAGTCACTGGAGATGCCCCTGGAAATGTGTAGCACCCATCCTGTGTCTCCAGGCAGGTGTACAGAAAGTGATGCACCTTGGGTAGGGTAATGCAGAAGTCCTGAAGCACCCCAGAGTGGGCTGGTTAGTGGGGGGGGAGCAGTCCCTGGAGATGCCACTGGAAATGTGTATTAACCATCCTGTGTCTCCAGGCAGGTGCACAGATAGTGATGCACCTTGGGTAGGGTAATGCAGAAGTCCTGAAGCACCCCAGAGTGGGCCTGTTAGTGGGGGGAGCAGTCACTGGAGATGCCCCTGGAAATGTGTAGCACCCATCCTGTGTCTCCAGGCAGGTGTACCGATAGTGATGCGCCTTGGGTAGGGTAATGCAGAAGTCCTGAAGCACCCCAGAGTGGGCTGGTTAGTGGGGGGAGCAGTCACTGGAGATCTCACTGGAAATGTGTAGCACCCATCATGTGTCTCCAGGCAGGTGTACAGATAGTGATGGACCTTGGGTAGGGTAATGCAGAAGTCCTGAAGCACCCCAGAGTGGGCCTGTTAGTGGGGGGTGCAGTCACTGGAGATCCCACTGGAAATGTGTAGCACCCATCCTGTGTCTCCAGGCAGGTGCACATATAGTGATGCACCTTGGGTAGGGTAATGCAGAAGTCCAGAAGCACCCCAGAGTGGGCCTGTTAGTGGGGGGAGCAGTCCCTGGAGATCCCACTGGAAATGTGTAGCACCCATCCTGTGTCTCCAGGCAGGTGCACAGACAGTGATGCACCTTGGGTAGGGTAATGCAGAAGTCCTGAAGCACCCCAGAGAGGGCCTGTTAGTGGGGGAGCAGTCACTGGAGATCCCACTGGAAATGTGTAGCACCCATCCTGTGTCTCCGGGCAGGTGTACAGATAGTGATGCGCCTTGGGTAGGGTAATGCAGAAGTCCTGAAGCACCCCAGAGGGGGCCTTTTAGTGGGGGGAGCAGTCACTGGAGATGCCACTGGAAATGTATAGCACCCATCCTGTGTCTCCAGGCAGGTGCACAGATAGTGATGCACCTTGGGTAGGGTAATGCAGAAGTCCTGAAGCACCCCAGAGTGGGCCTGTTAGTGGGGGGAGCAGTCACTGGAGATGCCACTGGAGATGCCACTGGAAATGTGTAGTACCCATCCTGTGTCTCCAGGCAGGTGTACCGATAGTGATGCACCTTGGGTACAGTATTGCAGAAGTCTTGAAGCACCCCAGAGTGGGCCTGTTAGTGGGGGAACCAGTCACTGGAGATCCCACTGGAAATGTGTAGCACCCATCCTGTGTCTCCAGACAGGTGTACAGATAGTCATGCGCCTTGGGTAGAGTAATGCAGAAGTCCTGAAGCACCCCAGAGTGGGCTGTTAGT
Source organism: Ambystoma mexicanum (assembly GCF_040938575.1). Classification (NCBI taxonomy): domain Eukaryota; kingdom Metazoa; phylum Chordata; class Amphibia; order Caudata; family Ambystomatidae; genus Ambystoma; species Ambystoma mexicanum. The sequence continues at coordinate 38,842,702 of NC_090921.1, forward strand.
GGGGGGAGTAGTCACTGGAGATCCCCCTGGAAATGTGTAGCACCTATCCTGTGTCTCCAGGCAGGTGCACAGACAGTGATGAACCTTGGGTAGGGTAATGCAGAAGTCCTGAAGCACCCCAGAGTGGGCCTGTTAGTGGGGGGAGCAGTCACTGGAGATGCCACTGGAAATGCATAGCACCCATCCTGTGTCTCCAGGCAGGTGTACCGATAGTGATGCGCCTTGGGTAGGGTAATGCAGAAGTCCTGAAGCACCCCAGAGTGGGCCGGTTAGTGGGGGGAGCAGTCACTGGAGATGCCACTGGAAATGCATAGCACCCATCCTGTGTCTCCAGGCAGGTGTACCGATAGTGATGCGCCTTGGGTAGGGTAATGCAGAAGTCCTGAAGCACCCCAGAGTGGGCCTGTTAGTGGGGGGTGCAGTCACTGGAGATCCCACTGGAAATGTGTAGCACCCATCCTGTGTCTCCAGGCAGGTGTACCGATAGTGATGCGCCTTGGGTAGGGTAATGCAGAAATCCTGAAGCACCCCAGAGTGGGCTGGTTAGTGGGGGGAGCAGTCACTGGAGATCTCACTGGAAATGTGTAGCACCCATCCTGTGTCTCCAGGCAGGTGTACAGATAGTGATGCACCTTTGGTACGGTAATGCAGACGTCCTGAAGCACCCCAGAGTGGGCCTGTTAGTGGGGGGTGCAGTCACTGGAGATCCCACTGGAAATGTGTAGCACCCATCCTGTGTCTCCAGGCAGGTGTACAGATAGTGATGCACCTTTGGTAGGGTAATGCAGAAGTCCTGAAGCACCCCGGAGTGGGCCTGTTAGTGGGGGGAGCAGTCCTTGGCGATCCCACTGGAAATGTGTAGCACCCATCCTGTGTCTCCAGGCAGGTGCACAGATAGTGATGCACCTTGGGTAGGGTAATGCAGAAGTCCTGAAGCACCCCAGAGTGGGCCTGTTAGTGGGGGGTGCAGTCACTGGAGATGCCACTGGAAATGTGTAGCCCCCATCCTGTTTCTCCAGGCAGGTGTACAGATAGTGAATCACCTTGGGTAGGGTAATGCAGAAGTCCTGAAGCACCCCAGAGGGGGCCTTGTAGTGGGGGGAGCAGTCACTGGAGATGCCACTGGAAATGTATAGCACCCATCCTGTGTATCCAAGCAGGTGCACAGATAGTGATGCACCTTGGGTAGGGTAATGCAGAAGTCCTGAAGCACCCCAGAGTGGGCTGTTAGTGGGGGGAGTAGTCACTGGAGATCCCCCTGGAAATGTGTAGCACCTATCCTGTGTCTCCAGGCAGGTGCACAGACAGTGATGCACCTTGGGTAGGGTAATGCAGAAGTCCTGCAGCACCCCAGAGAGGGCCTGTTAGTGGGGGAGCAGTCACTGGAGATGCCACTGGAAATGTGTAGCACCTATCCTGGGTCTCCAGGCAGGTGCACAGATAGTGATGCACCTTGGGTAGGGTAATGCAGAAGTCCTGAAGCACCCCAGAGTGGGCCGGTTAGTGGGGGAGCAGTCACTGGAGATGCCACTGGAAATGTGTAGCCCCCATCCTGTGTCTCCAGGTAGGTGTACAGATGGTGATGCTCCTTGGGTAGGGTAATGCAGAAGTCCTGAAGCACCCCAGAGAGGGCCGGTTAGTGGGGGAGCAGTCACTGGAGATGCCACTGGAAATGTGTAGCGCCCATCCTGTGTCTCCAGGCAGGTGCACAGATGGTGATGCACCTTGGGTAGGGTAATGCAGAAGTCCTGAAGCACCCCAGAGAGGGCCTGTTAGTGGGGGGAGCAGTCACTGGAGATCCCACTGGAAATGTGTAGCACCCATCCTGTGTCTCCAGGCAGGTGCACAGATAGTGATGCACCTTGGGTAGGGTAATGCAGAAGTCCTGAAGCACCCCAGAGTGGGCCTGTTAGTGGGGGGAGCAGTCACTGGAGATGCCACTGGAAATGTGTAGCACCCATCCTGTGTCTCCAGGCAGGTGTACAGAGAGTGATGCACCTTGGGTATGGTAATGCAGAAGTCCTGCAGCACCCCAGAGAGGGCCTGTTAGTGGGGGAGCAGTCCCTGGAGATGCCACTGGAAATGTGTAGCACCCATCCTGTGTCTCCAGGCAGGTGTACAGAGAGTAATGCACCTTGGGTAGGGTAATGCAGAAGTCCTGCAGCACCCCAGCGAGGGCCTGTTAGTGGGGGAGCAGTCACTGGAGATGCCACTGGAAATGTGTATTAACCATCCTGTGTCTCCAGGCAGGTGCACAGATAGTGATGCACCTTGGGTAGGGTAATGCACAAGTCCTGAAGCACCCCAGAGTGGGCCTGTTAGTGGGGGGAGCAGTCACTGGAGATGCCACTGGAAATGTATAGCACCCATCCTGTGTCTCCAGGCAGGTGTACAGAGAGTGATGCACCTTGGGTAGGGTAATGCAGAAATCCTGCAGCACCCCAGAGAGGGCCTGTTAGTGGGGGAGCAGTCCCTGGAGATGCCACTGGAAATGTGTAGCACCCATCCTGTGTCTCCAGGCAGGTGCACAGATACTGATGCACCTTGGGTAGGGTAATGCAGAAGTCCTGCAGCACCCCAGAGAGGGCCTGTTAGTGGGGGGAGCAGTCCCTGGAGATGCCACTGGAAATGTGTAGCCCCCATCCTGTGTCTCCAGGCAGGTGCACCGATAGTGATGCACCTTGGGTAGGGTAATGCAGAAGTCCTGAAGCACCCCAGAGTGGGCCGGTTAGTGGGGGAGCAGTCACTGGAGATGCCACTGGAAATGTGTAGCACCCATCCTGTGTCTCCAGGCAGGTGTACAGATAGTGATGCGCCTTGGGTAGGGTAATGCAGAAGGCCTGAAGCACCCCAGAGAGGGCCTGTTAGTGGGGGAAGCAGTCACTGGAGATGCCACTGGAAATGTGTAGCCCCCATCCTGTGTCTCCAGGCAGGTGCACAGAGAGTGATGCACCTTGGGTAGGGTAATGCAGAAGGCCTGAAGCACCCCAGAGAGGGCCTGTTAGTGGGGGGAGCAGTCACTGGAGATCCCACTGGAAATGTGTAGCCCCCATCCTGTGTCTCCAGGCAGGTGCACAGATAGTGATGCACCTTGGGTAGGGTAATGCAGAAGTCCTGAAGCACCCCAGAGTGGGCCTGTTAGTGGGGGGAGCAGTCACTGGAGATGCCACTGGAAATGTGTAGCCCCCATTTTGTGTCTCCAGGCAGGTGCACAGATAGTGATGCGCCTTGGGTAGGGTAATGCAGAAGGCCTGAAGCACCCCAGAGAGGGCCTGTTAGTGGGGGGAGCAGTCACTGGAGATCCCACTGGAAATGTGTAGCCCCCATTTTGTGTCTCCAGGCAGGTGCACAGATAGTGATGCGCCTTGGGTAGGGTAATGCAGAAGTCCTGAAGCACCCCAGAGTGGGCCTGTTAGTGGGGGGAGCAGTCACTGGAGATGCCACTGGAAATGTGTAGCCCCCATTTTGTGTCTCCAGGCAGGTGCACAGATAGTGATGCACCTTGGGTAGGGTAATGCAGAAGTCCTGAAGCACCCCAGAGTGGGCCTGTCAGTGGGGGAGCAGTCACTGGAGATGCCACTGGAAATGTGGAGCACCCATCCTGTGTCTCCAGGCAGGTGCACAGATAGTGATGCGCCTTGGGTAGGGTAATGCAGAAGTCCTGAAGCACCCCAGAGTGGGCTGGTTAGTGTGGGGAGCAGTCACTGGAGATCCCACTGGAAATGTGTAGCGCCCATCCTGTGTCTCCAGGCAGGTGCACAGATAGTGATGCACCTTGGGTAGGGTAATGCAGAAGTCCTGAAGCACCCCAGAGTGGGCCTGTTAGTGGGGGGAGCAGTCACTGGAGATGCCACTGGAAATGTATAGCACCCATCCTGTGTCTCCAGGCAGGTGCACAGATAGTGATGCACCTTAGGTAGGGTAATGCAGAAGGCCTGAAGCACCCCAGAGTGGGCCTGTTAGTGGGGGGAGCAGTCACTGGAGATGCCACTGGAAATGTGTAGCACCCATCCTGTGTCTCCAGGCAGGTGCACAGATAGTGATGCACCTTGGGTAGGGTAATGCAGAAGTCCTGAAGCACCCCAGAGGGGGCCTGTTAGTGTGGGGAGCAGTCACTGGAGATGCCACTGGAAATGTGTAGCACCCATACTGTGTCTCGAGGCAGGTGCACAGATAGTGATGCACCTTGGGTAGGGTAATGCAGAAGGCCTGAAGCACCCCAGAGTGGGCCTGTTAGTGGGGGAGCAGTCACTGGAGATGCCACTGGAAATGTGTAGCACCCATCCTGTGTCTCCAGGCAGATGTACAGATAGTGATGCGCCTTGGGTAGGGTAATGCAGAAGGCCTGAAGGACCCCAGAGTGGGCCGGTTAGTGGGGGGAGCAGTCACTGGAGATGCCACTGGAAATGTGTAGCACCCACCCTGTGTCTCCAGGCAGGTGCACAGATAGTGATGCACCTTGGGTAGGGTAATGCAGAAGGCCTGAAGCACCCCAGAGAGGGCCTGTTAGTGGGGGGAGCAGTCACTGGAGATGCCACTGGAAATGCATAGCACCCATCCTGTGTCTCCAGGCAGGTGTACCGATAGTGATGCACCTTGGGTAGGGTAATGCAGAAGTCCTAAAGCACCCCAGAGTGGGCCGGTTAGTGGGGGGAGCAGTCACTGGAGATGCCACTGGAAATGCATAGCACCCATCCTGTGTCTCCAGGCAGGTGTACCGATAGTGATGCGCCTTGGGTAGGGTAATGCAGAAGTCCTGAAGCACCCCAGAGTGGGCTGGTTAGTGGGGGGAGCAGTCACTGGAGATCTCACTGGAAATGTGTAGCACCCATCCTGTGTCTCCAGGCAGGTGTACAGATAGTGATGCACCTTTGGTACGGTAATGCAGACGTCCTGAAGCACCCCAGAGTGGGCCTGTTAGTGGGGGGTGCAGTCACTGGAGATCCCACTGGAAATGTGTAGCACCCATCCTGTGTCTCCAGGCAGGTGTACAGATAGTGATGCACCTTTGGTAGGGTAATGCAGAAGTCCTGAAGCACCCCGGAGTGGGCCTGTTAGTGGGGGGAGCAGTCCTTGGCGATCCCACTGGAAATGTGTAGCACCCATCCTGTGTCTCCAGGCAGGTGCACAGATAGTGATGCACCTTGGGTAGGGTAATGCAGAAGTCCTGAAGCACCCCAGAGTGGGCCTGTTAGTGGGGGGTGCAGTCACTGGAGATGCCACTGGAAATGTGTAGCCCCCATCCTGTTTCTCCAGGCAGGTGTACAGATAGTGATGCACCTTGGGTAGGGTAATGCAGAAGTCCTGAAGCACCCCAGAGGGGGCCTTTTAGTGGGGGGAGCAGTCACTGGAGATGCCACTGGAAATGTATAGCACCCATCCTGTGTCTCCAGGCAGGTGCACAGATAGTGATGCACCTTGGGTAGGGTAATGCAGAAGTCCTGAAGCACCCCAGAGTGGGCTGTTAGTGGGGGGAGTAGTCACTGGAGATCCCTCTGGAAATGTGTAGCACCTATCCTGTGTCTCCAGGCAGGTGCACAGACAGTGATGCACCTTGGGTAGGGTAATGCAGAAGTCCTGCAGCACCCCAGAGAGGGCCTGTTAGTTGGGGAGCAGTCACTGGAGATGCCACTGGAAATGTGTAGCACCTATCCTGTGTCTCCAGGCAGGTGCACAGATAGTGATGCACCTTGGGTAGGGTAATGCAGAAGTCCTGAAGCACCCCAGAGTGGGCCGGTTAGTGGGGGAGCAGTCACTGGAGATGCCACTGGAAATGTGTAGCCCCCATCCTTTGTCTCCAGGTAGGTGTACAGATGGTGATGCACCTTGGGTAGGGTAATGCAGAAGTCCTGAAGCACCCCAGAGAGGGCCGGTTAGTGGGGGAGCAGTCACTGGAGATGCCACTGGAAATGTGTAGCACCCATCCTGTGTCTCCAGGCAGGTGCACAGACAGTGATGCAGCTTGGGTAGGGTAATGCAGAAGTCCTGAAGCACCCCAGAGTGGGCCTGTTAGTGGGGGGAGCAGTCACTGGAGATGCCACTGGAAATGTGTAGCACCCATCCTGTGTCTGCAGGCAGGTGTACAGAGAGTGATGCACCTTGGGTATGGTAATGCAGAAGTCCTGCAGCACCCCAGAGAGGGCCTGTTAGTGGGGGAGCAGTCCCTGGAGATGCCACTGGTAATGTGTAGCACCCATCCTGTGTCTCCAGGCAGGTGTACAGAGAGTAATGCACCTTGGGTAGGGTAAAGCAGAAGTCCTGCAGCACCCCAGAGAGGGCCTGTTAGTGGGGGAGCAGTCACTGGAGATGCCACTGGAAATGTGTATTAACCATCCTGTGTCTCCAGGCAGGTGCACAGATAGTGATGCACCTTGGGTAGGGTAATGCAGAAGTCCTGAAGCACCCCAGAGTGGGCCTGTTAGTGGGGGGAGCAGTCACTGGAGATGCCACTGGAAATGTATAGCACCCATCCTGTGTCTCCAGGCAGGTGTACAGAGAGTGATGCACCTTGGGTAGGGTAATGCAGAAGTCCTGCAGCACCCCAGAGAGGGCCTGTTAGTGGGGGAGCAGTCCCTGGAGATGCCACTGGAAATGTGTAGCACCCATCCTGTGTCTCCAGGCAGGTGCACAGATAGTGATGCACCTTGGGTAGGGTAATGCAGAAGTCCTGCAGCACCCCAGAGAGGGCCTGTTAGTGGGGGGAGCAGTCACTGGAGATGCCACTGGAAATGTGTAGCCCCCATCCTGTGTCTCCAGGCAGGTGCACCTATAGTGATGCACCTTGGGTAGGGTAATGCAGAAGTCCTGAAGCACCCCAGAGTGGGCCGGTTAGTGGGGGAGCAGTCACTGGAGATGCCACTGGGAATGTGGAGCACCCATCCAGTGTCTCCAGGCAGGTGTACAGATAGTGATGCCCCTTGGGTAGGGTAATGCAGAAGGCCTGAAGCACCCCAGAGAGGGCCTGTTAGTGGGGGGAGCAGTCACTGGAGATGCCACTGGAAATGTGTAGCCCCCATCCTGTGTCTCCAGGCAGGTGCACAGAGAGTGATGCACCTTGGGTAGGGTAATGCAGAAGGCCTGAAGCACCCCAGAGAAGCCTGTTAGTGGGGGGAGCAGTCACTGGAGATCCCACTGGAAATGTGTAGCCCCCATCCTGTGTCTCCAGGCAGGTGCACAGATAGTGATGCACCTTGGGTAGGGTAATGCAGAAGTCCTGAAGCACCCCAGAGTGGGCCTGTTAGTGAGGGGAGCAGTCACTGGAGATGCCACTGGAAATGTGTAGCCCCCATTCTGTGTCTCCAGGCAGGTGCACAGATAGTGATGCGCCTTGGGTAGGGTAATGCAGAAGGCCTCAAGCACCCCAGAGAGGGCCTGTTAGTGGGGGGAGCAGTCACTGGAGATCCCACTGGAAATGTGTAGCCCCCATCCTGTGTCTCCAGGCAGGTGCACAGAGAGTGATGCACCTTGGGTAGGGTAATGCAGAAGTCCTGAAGCACCCCAGAGTGGGCCTGTTAGTGGGGGAGCAGTCACTGGAGATGCCACTGGAAATGTGGAGCACCCATCCTGTGTCTCCAGGCAGGTGCACAGATAGTGATGCGCCTTGGGTAGGGTAATGCAGAAGTCCTGAAGCACCCCAGAGTGGGCTGGTTAGTGTGGGGAGCAGTCACTGGAGATCCCACTGGAAATGTGTAGCGCCCATCCTGTGTCTCCAGGCAGGTGCACAGATAGTGATGCACCTTGGGTAGGGTAATGCAGAAGTCCTGAAGCACCCCAGAGTGGGCCTGTTAGTGGGGGGAGCAGTCACTGGAGATGCCACTGGAAATGTATAGCACCCATCCTGTGTCTCCAGGCAGGTGCACAGATAGTGATGCACCTTAGGTAGGGTAATGCAGAAGGCCTGAAGCACCCCAGGGTGGGCCTGTTAGTGGGGGGAGCAGTCACTGGAGATGCCACTGGAAATGTGTAGCACCCATCCTGTGTCTCCAGGCAGGTGCACAGATAGTGATGCACCTTGGGTAGGGTAATGCAGAAGTCCTGAAGCACCCCAGAGGGGGCCTGTTAGTGTGGGGAGCAGTCACTGGAGATGCCACTGGAAATGTGTAGCACCCATCCTGTGTCTCCAGGCAGGTGCACAGATAGTGATGCACCTTGGGTAGGGTAATGCAGAAGGCCTGAAGCACCCCAGAGTGGGCCTGTTAGTGGGGGAGCAGTCACTGGAGATGCCACTGGAAATGTGTAGTACCCATCCTGTGTCTCCAGGCAGATGTACAGATAGTGATGCGCCTTGGGTAGGGTAATGCAGAAGGCCTGAAGGACCCCAGAGTGGGCCGGTTAGTGGGGGGAGCAGTCACTGGAGATGCCACTGGAAATGTGTAGCACCCATCCTGTGTCTCCAGGCAGGTGCACAGATAGTGATGCACCTTGGGTAGGGTAATGCAGAAGGCCTGAAGCACCCCAGAGAGGGCCTGTTAGTGGGGGGAGCAGTCCCTGGAGATGCTCCTGGAAATGTGTAGCACCCATCCTGTGTCTCCAGGCAGGTGTACAGATAGTGATGCACCTTGGGTAGGGTAATGCAGAAGTCCTGAAGCACCCCAGAGGGGGCCTGTTAGTGTGGGGAGCAGTCACTGGAGATGCCACTGGAAATGTGTAGCACCCATCCTGTGTCTCCAGGCAGGTGTACAGATAGTGATGCGCCTTGGGTAGGGTAATGCAGAAGGCCTGAAGCACCCCAGAGTGGGCCTGTTAGTGTGGGGAGCAGTCACTGGAGATGCCACTGGAAATGTGTAGCACCCATCCTGTGTCTCCAGGCAGGTGCACAGATAGTGATGCGCCTTGGGTAGGGTAATGCAGAAGTCCTGAAGCACCCCAGAGTGGGCCTGTTAGTGGGGGAGCAGTCACTGGAGATGCCACTGGAAATGTGTAGCACCCATCCTGTGTCTCCAGGCAGGTGCACAGATAGTGATGCGCCTTGGGTAGGGTAATGCAGAAGGCCTGAAGCACCCCAGAGGGGGCCCGTTAGTGGGGGAGCAGTCACTGGAGATGCCACTGGAAATGTGTAGCACCCATCCTGTGTCTCCAGGCAGGTGCACAGATAGTGATGCACCTTGGGTAGGGTAATGCAGAAGGCCTGAAGCACCCCAGAGTGGGCCTGTTAGTGGGGGAGCAGTCACTGGAGATGCCACTGGAAATGTGTAGCACCCATCCTGTGTCTCCAGGCAGGTGCACAGATAGTGATGCACCTTGGGTAGGGTAATGCAGAAGGCCTGAAGCACCCCAGAGTGGGCCTGTTAGTGGGGGAGCAGTCACTGGAGATGCCACTGGAAATGTGTAGCACCCATCCTGTGTCTCCAGGCAGATGTACAGATAGTGATGCGCCTTGGGTAGGGTAATGCAGAAGGCCTGAAGGACCCCAGAGTGGGCCGGTTAGTGGGGGGAGCAGTCACTGGAGATGCCACTGGAAATGTGTAGCACCCATCCTGTGTCTCCAGGCAGGTGCACAGATAGTGATGCACCTTGGGTAGGGTAATGCAGAAGGCCTGAAGCACCCCAGAGAGGGCCTGTTAGTGGGGGGAGCAGTCCCTGGAGATGCCACTGGAAATGTGTAGCACCCATCCTGTGTCTCCAGGCAGGTGCACAGATAGTGATGCGCCTTGGGTAGGGTAATGCAGAAGTCCTGAAGCACCCCAGAGTGGGCCTGTTAGTGGGGGTAGCAGTCACTGGAGATGCCACTGGAAATGTGTAGCACCCATCCTGTGTATCCAGGCAGGTGCACAGATAGTGATGCACCTTGGGTAGGGTAATGCAGAAGTCCAGAAGCACCTCAGAGTGAGCCTGTTAGTGGGGGGAGCAGTCACTGGAGATGCCACTGGAAATGTGTAGCACCCATCCTTTGTCTCCAGGCAGGTGCACAGATAGTGATGCACCTTGGGTACGGTAATGCAGAGGTCCTGAAGCACCCCAGAGTGGGCCTGTTAGTGGGGGGAGCAGTCACTGGCGATCCCACTGGAAATGTGTAGCACCCATCCTGTGTCTCCAGGCAGGTGCACAGATAGTGATGCACCTTGGGTAGGGTAATGCAGAAGTCCTGAAGCACCCCAGAGTGGGCCGGTTAGTGGGGGGAGCAGTCACTGGCGATCCCACTGGAAATGTGTAGCACCCATCCTGTGTCTCCAGGCAGGTGCACAGATAGTGATGCACCTTGGGTAGGGTAATGCAGAAGTCCTGAAGCACCCCAGAGTGGGCCGGTTAGTGGGGGGAGCAGTCACTGGCGATCCCACTGGAAATGTGTAGCACCCATCCTGTGTCTCCAGGCAGGTGCACAGATAGTGATGCACCTTGGGTAGGGTAATGCAGAAGTCCTGAAGCACCCCAGAGTGGGCCGGTTAGTGGGGGGAGCAGTCACTGGAGATGCCACTGGAAATGTGTAGCACCCATCCTGTGTCTCCAGGCAGGTGTACAGATAGTGATGCGCCTTGGGTAGGGTAATGCAGACGTCCTGAAGGACCCCAGAGTTGGCTGGTTAGTGGGGGAGCAGTCACTGGAGATCTCACTGGAAATGTGTAGCACCCATCCTGTGTCTCCAGGCAGGTGTACAGATAGTGATGCACCTTGGGTAGGGTAATGCAGAAGTCCTGAAGCACCCCAGGGTGGGCCTGTTAGTGGGGGGAGCAGTCACTGGAGATCCCACTGGAAATGTGTAGCACCCATCCTGTGTATCCAGGCAGGTGTACAGATAGTGATGCGCCTTGGGTAGGGTAATGCAGAAGGCCTGAAGCACCCCAGAGAGGGCCTGTTAGTGGGGGGAGCAGTCACTGGAGATGCCACTGGAAATGTGTAGCCCCCATCCTGTGTCTCCAGGCAGGTGCACAGAGAGTGATGCACCTTGGGTAGGGTAATGCAGAAGGCCTGAAGCACCCCAGAGAGGGCCTGTTAGTGGGGGGAGCAGTCACTGGAGATCCCACTGGAAATGTGTAGCCCCCATCCTGTGTCTCCAGGCAGGTGCACAGATAGTGATGCACCTTGGGTAGGGTAATGCAGAAGTCCTGAAGCACCCCAGAGTGGGCCTGTTAGTGGGGGGAGCAGTCACTGGAGATGCCACTGGAAATGTGTAGCCCCCATTCTGTGTCGCCAGGCAGGTGCACAGATAGTGATGCGCCTTGGGTAGGGTAATGCAGAAGGCCTGAAGCACCCCAGAGAGGGCCTGTTAGTGGGGGGAGCAGTCACTGGAGATCCCACTGGAAATGTGTAGCCCCCATCCTGTGTCTCCAGGCAGGTGCACAGAGAGTGATGCACCTTGGGTAGGGTAATGCAGAAGTCCTGAAGCACCCCAGAGTGGGCCTGTTAGTGGGGGAGCAGTCACTGGAGATGCCACTGGAAATGTGGAGCACCCATCCTGTGTGTCCAGGCAGGTGCACAGATAGTGATGCGCCTTGGGTAGGGTAATGCAGAAGTCCTGAAGCACCCCAGAGTGGGCTGGTTAGTGTGGGGAGCAGTCACTGGAGATCCCACTGGAAATGTGTAGCGCCCATCCTGTGTCTCCAGGCAGGTGCACAGATAGTGATGCACCTTGGGTAGGGTAATGCAGAAGTCCTGAAGCACCCCAGAGTGGGCCTGTTAGTGGGGGGAGCAGTCACTGGAGATGCCACTGGAAATGTGTAGCACCCATCCTGTGTCTCCAGGCAGGTGCACAGATAGTGATGCACCTTGGGTAGGGTAATGCAGAAGTCCTGAAGCACCCCAGAGGGGGCCTGTTAGTGTGGGGAGCAGTCACTGGAGATGCCACTGGAAATGTGTAGCACCCATCCTGTGTCTCCAGGCAGGTGCACAGATAGTGATGCACCTTGGGTAGGGTAATGCAGAAGGCCTGAAGCACCCCAGAGTGGGCCTGTTAGTGGGGTAGCAGTCACTGGAGATGCCACTGGAAATGTGTAGCACCCATCCTGTGTCTCCAGGCAGATGTACAGATAGTGATGCGCCTTGGGTAGGGTAATGCAGAAGGCCTGAAGGACCCCAGAGTGGGCCGGTTAGTGGGGGGAGCAGTCACTGGAGATGCCACTGGAAATGTGTAGCACCCATCCTGTGTCTCCAGGCAGGTGCACAGATAGTGATGCACCTTGGGTAGGGTAATGCAGAAGGCCTGAAGCACCCCAGAGAGGGCCTGTTAGTGGGGGGAGCAGTCCCTGGAGATGCCACTGGAAATGTGTAGCACCCATCCTGTGTCTCCAGGCAGGTGCACAGATAGTGATGCACCTTGGGTAGGGTAATGCAGAAGTCCTGAAGCACCCCAGAGGGGGCCTGTTAGTGTGGGGAGCAGTCACTGGAGATGCCACTAGAAATGTGTAGCACCCATCCTGTGTCTCCAGGCAGGTGTACAGATAGTGATGCGCCTTGGGTAGGGTAATGCAGAAGGCCTGAAGCACCCCAGAGTGGGCCTGTTAGTGTGGGGAGCAGTCACTGGAGATGCCACTGGAAATGTGTAGCACCCATCCTGTGTCTCCAGGCAGGTGCACAGATAGTGATGCGCCTTGGGTAGGGTAATGCAGAAGTCCTGAAGCACCCCAGAGTGGGCCTGTTAGTGGGGGAGCAGTCACTGGAGATGCCACTGGAAATGTGTAGCACCCATCCTGTGTCTCCAGGCAGGTGCACAGATAGTGATGCACCTTGGGTAGGGTAATGCAGAAGGCCTGAAGCACCCCAGAGTGGGCCTGTTAGTGGGGGAGCAGTCACTGGAGATGCCACTGGAAATGTGTAGCACCCATCCTGTGTCTCCAGGCAGATGTACAGATAGTGATGCGCCTTGGGTAGGGTAATGCAGAAGGCCTGAAGGACCCCAGAGTGGGCCGGTTAGTGGGGGGAGCAGTCACTGGAGATGCCACTGGAAATGTGTAGCACCCATCCTGTGTCTCCAGGCAGGTGCACAGATAGTGATGCACCTTGGGTAGGGTAATGCAGAAGGCCTGAAGCACCCCAGAGAGGGCCTGTTAGTGGGGGGAGCAGTCCCTGGGGATGCCACTGGAAATGTGTAGCACCCATCCTGTGTCTCCAGGCAGGTGCACAGATAGTGATGCGCCTTGGGTAGGGTAATGCAGAAGTCCTGAAGCACCCCAGAGTGGGCCTGTTAGTGGGGGTAGCAGTCACTGGAGATGCCACTGGAAATGTGTAGCACCCATCCTGTGTCTCCAGGCAGGTGCACAGATAGTGATGCACCTTGGGTAGGGTAATGCAGAAGTCCAGAAGCACCTCAGAGTGAGCCTGTTAGTGGGGGGAGCAGTCACTGGAGATGCCACTGGAAATGTGTAGCACCCATCCTGTGTCTCCAGGCAGGTGCACAGATAGTGATGCACCTTGGGTACGGTAATGCAGAGCTCCTGAAGCACCCCAGAGTGGGCCTGTTAGTGGGGGGAGCAGTCACTGGCGATCCCACTGGAAATGTGTAGCACCCATCCTGTGTCTCCAGGCAGGTGCACAGATAGTGATGCACCTTGGGTAGGGTAATGCAGAAGTCCTGAAGCACCCCAGAGTGGGCCGGTTAGTGGGGGGAGCAGTCACTGGCGATCCCACTGGAAATGTGTAGCACCCATCCTGTGTCTCCAGGCAGGTGCACAGATAGTGATGCACCTTGGGTAGGGTAATGCAGAAGTCCTGAAGCACCCCAGAGTGGGCCGGTTAGTGGGGGGAGCAGTCACTGGCGATCCCACTGGAAATGTGTAGCACCCATCCTGTGTCTCCAGGCAGGTGCACAGATAGTGATGCACCTTGGGTAGGGTAATGCAGAAGTCCTGAAGCACCCCAGAGTGGGCCGGTTAGTGGGGGGAGCAGTCACTGGAGATGCCACTGGAAATGTGTAGCACCCATCCTGTGTCTCCAGGCAGGTGTACAGATAGTGATGCACCTTGGGTAGGGTAATGCAGACGTCCTGAAGGACCCCAGAGTGGGCCGGTTAGTGGGGGGAGCAGTCACTGGAGATCTCACTGGAAATGTGTAGCACCCATCCTGTGTCTCCAGGCAGGTGTACAGATAGTGATGCGCCTTGGGTAGGGTAATGCAGAAGTCCTGAAGCACCCCAGGGTGGGCCTGTTAGTGGGGGGAGCAGTCACTGGAGATCCCACTGGAAATGTGTAGCACCCATCCTGTGTCTCCAGGCAGGTGCACAGATAGTGATGCGCCTTGGGTAGGGTAATGCAGAAGTCCTGAAGCACCCCAGAGTGGGCCTGTTAGTGGGGGGAGCAGTCACTGGAGATGCCACTGGAAATGTGTAGCACCCATCCTGTGTCTCCAGGCAGGTGCACAGATAGTGATGCACCTTGGGTAGGGTAATGCAGAAGTCCTGAAGCACCCCATAGTGGGCCTGTTAGTGGGGGGAGCAGTCCCTGGAGATCCCACTGGAAATGTGTAGCACCCATCCTGTGTCTCCAGGCAGGTGCACAGATAGTGATGCACCTTGGGTAGGGTAATGCAGAAGTCCTGACGCACCCCAGAGTGGGCCGGTTAGTGGGGGGAGCAGTCACTGGCGATCCCACTGGAAATGTGTAGCACCCATCCTGTGTCTCCAGGCAGGTGCACAGATAGTGATGCACCTTGGGTAGGGTAATGCAGAAGTCCTGAAGCACCCCAGAGTGGGCCGGTTAGTGGGGGGAGCAGTCACTGGAGATGCCACTGGAAATGTGTAGCACCCATCCTGTGTATCCAGGCAGGTGTACAGATAGTGATGCACCTTGGGTAGGGTAATGCAGACGTCCTGAAGGACCCCAGAGTGGGCTGGTTAGTGGGGGGAGCAGTCACTGGAGATCTCACTGGAAATGTGTAGCACTCATCCTGTGTATCCAGGCAGGTGTACAGATAGTGATGCACCTTTGGTACGGTAATGCAGAAGTCCTGAAGCACCCCAGAGTGGGCCTGTTAGTGGGGGGAGCAGTCACTGGAGATGCCACTGGAAATGTGTAGCACCCATCCTGTGTCTCCAGGCAGGTGCACAGATAGTGATGCGCCTTGGGTAGGGTAATGCAGAAGTCCTGAAGCACCCCAGAGTGGGCCTGTTAGTGGGGGGAGCAGTCACTGGAGAGGCCACTGGAAATGTGTAGCACCCATCCTGTGTCTCCAGGCAGGTGCACAGATAGTGATGCACCTTGGGTAGGGTAATGCAGAAGTCCTGAAGCACCCCATAGTGGGCCTGTTAGTGGGGGGAGCAGTCCCTGGAGATCCCACTGGAAATGTGTAGCACCCATCCTGTGTCTCCAGGCAGGTGCACAGATAGTGATGCACCTTGGGTAGGGTAATGCAGAAGTCCTGACGCACCCCAGAGTGGGCCGGTTAGTGGGGGGAGCAGTCACTGGAGATGCCACTGGAAATGTGTAGCACCCATCCTGTGTCTCCAGGCAGGTGCACAGATAGTGATGCGCCTTGGGTAGGGCAATGCAGAAGTCCTGACGCACCCCAGAGTGGGCCGGTTAGTTGGGGGAGCAGTCACTGGAGATGCCACTGGAAATGTGTTGCACCCATCCTGTGTCTCCAGGCAGGTGCACAGATAGTGATGCGCCTTGGGTAGGGTAATGCAGAAGTCCTGACGCACCCCAGAGTGGGCCGGTTAGTGGGGGGAGCAGTCACTGGCGATGCCACTGGAAATGTGTAGCACCCATCCTGTGTCTCCAGGCAGGTGAACAGATAGTGATGCGCCTTGGGTAGGGTAATGCAGAAGTCCTGAAGCACCCCAGAGTGGGCCGGTTAGTGGGGGGAGCAGTCACTGGAGATCTCACTGGAAATGTGTAGCACCCATCCTGTGTCTCCAGGCAGGTGTACCGATAGTGATGCACCTTGGGTAGGGTAATGCAGAAGTCCTGAAGCACCCCAGAGAGGGCCTGTTAGTGGGGGGTGCAGTCACTGGAGATTCCACTGGAAATGTGTAGCACCCATCCTGTGTCTCCAGGCAGGTGTACAGATAGTGATGCACCTTGGGTAGGGTAATGCAGAAGTCCTGAAGCACCCCAGAGAGGGCCTGTTAGTGGGGGAGCAGTCACTGGAGATCCCACTGGAAATGTGTAGCACCCATCCTGTGTCTCCAGGCAGGTGTACAGATAGTGATGCACCTTGGGTAGGGTAATGCAGAAGTCCTGAAGCACCCCAGAGAGGGCCTGTTAGTGGGGGAGCAGTCACTGGAGATCCCACTGGAAATGTGTAGCACCCATCCTGTGTCTCCAGGCAGGTGTACAGATAGTGATGCACCTTGGGTAGGGTAATGCAGAAGTCCTGAAGCACCCCAGAGAGGGCCTGTTAGTGGGGGAGCAGTCACTGGAGATCCCACTGGAAATGTGTAGCACCCATCCTGTGTCTCCAGGCAGGTGTACAGATAGTGATGCACCTTGGGTAGGGTAATGCAGAAGGCCTGAAGCACCCCAGAGTGGGCCTGTTAGTGGGGGGAGCAGTCACTGGAGATGCCACTGGAAATGTATAGCACCCATCCTGTGTCTCCAGGCAGGTGTACAGATAGTGATGCACCTTGGGTAGGGTAATGCAGAAGTCCTGAAGCACCCCAGAGTGGGCCTGTTAGTGGGGGAGCAGTCACTGGAGATGCCACTGGAAATGTGTAGCACCCATCCTGTGTCTCCAGGCAGGTGTACAGATAGTGATGCACCTTGGGTAGGGTAATGCAGAAGTCCTGAAGCACCCCAGAGTGGGCCGGTTAGTGGGGGGAGCAGTCCCTGGAGATCCCACTGGAAATGTGTAGCACCCATCCTGTGTCTCCAGGCAGGTGCACAGATAGTGATGCACCTTGGGTAGGGTAATGCAGAAGTCCTGAAGCACCCCAGAGTGGGCCAGTTAGTGGGGGAGCAGTCACTGGCGATCCAACTGGAAATTGGTAGCACCCATCCTTTGTCTCCAGGCAGGTGTACAGATAGTGATGCACCTTGGGTAGGGTAATGCAGAAGGCCTGAAGCACCCCAGAGTGGGCCTGTTAGTGGGGGAACCAGTCACTGGAGATGCCACTGGAAATGTGTAGCACCCATCCTATGTCTCCAGGCAGGTGCACAGATAGTGATGCACCTTGGGTAGGGTAATGCAGACGTCCTGAAGCTCCCCAGAGGGGGCCTGTTAGTGTGGGGAGCAGTCACTGGAGATCCCACTGGAAATGTGTAGCACGCATCCTGTGTCTCCAGGCAGGTGCACAGATAGTGATGCACCTTGGGTAGGGTAATGCAGAAGTCCTGAAGCACCCCAGAGTGGGCCTGTTAGTGTGGGGAGCAGTCACTGGAGATCCCACTGGAAATGTGTAGCACGCATCCTGTGTCTCCAGGCAGGTGTACAGATAGTGATGCACCTTGGGTAGGGTGATGCACCTTGGGTAGGGTAATGCAGAAGGCCTGAAGCACCCCAGAGTGGGCCTGTTAGTGTGGGGAACAGTCACTGGAGATCCCACTGGAAATGTGTAGCACGCATCCTGTGTCTCCAGGCAGGTGTACAGATAGTGATGCACCTTGGGTAGGGTGATGCACCTTGGGTAGGGTAATGCAGAAGGCCTGAAGCACCCCAGAGTGGGCCTGTTAGTGTGGGGAACAGTCACTAGTGATCCCACTGGAAATGTGTAGCACGCATCCTGTGTCTCCAGGCAGGTGTACAGATAGTGATGCACCTTGGGTAGGGTGATGCACCTTGGGTAGGGTAATGCAGAAGGCCTGAAGCACCCCAGAGTGGGCCTGTTAGTGGGGGGAGCAGTCCCTGGAGATCCCACTGGAAATGTGTAGCACCCATCCTGTGTCTCCAGGCAGGTGCACAGATAGTGATGCACCTTGGGTAGGGTAATGCAGAAGTCCTGAAGCACCGCAGAGTGGGCCGGTTAGTGGGGGGAGCAGTCCCTGGAGATGCCATTGGAAATGTGTAGCACCCATCCTGTGTCTCCAGGCAGGTGCACAGATAGTGATGCACCTTGGGTAGGGTAATGCAGAAGTCCTGAAGCACCCCAGAGTGGGCCGGTTAGTGGGGGGAGCAGTCCCTGGAGATGCCACTGGAAATGTGTAGCACCCATCCTGTGTCTCCAGGCAGGTGCACAGATAGTGATGCACCTTGGGTAGGGTAATGCAGAAGTCCTGAACACCCCAGAGTGGGCCGGTTAGTGGGGGGAGTAGTCACTGGAGATCCCCCTGGAAATGTGTAGCACCTATCCTGTGTCTCCAGGCAGGTGCACAGACAGTGATGCACCTTGGGTAGGGTAATGCAGAAGTCCCGAAGCACCCCAGAGTGGGCCTGTTAAATGGGGGAGCAGTCACTGGAGATCCCACTGGAAATGTGTAGCCCCCATCCTGTGTCTCCAGGCAGGTGCACAGATAGTGATGCACCTTGGGTAGGGTAATGCAGAAGGACTGAAGCACCCCAGAGTGGGCCTGTTAGTGGAGGGAGCAGTGACTGGAGATCCCACTGGAAATGTGTAGCACCCATGCTGTGTCTCCAGGCAGGTGTACAGATAGTGATGCGCCTTGGGTAGGGTAATGCAGAAGTCCTGAAGCACCCCAGAGTGGGCCTGTTAGTGTGGGGAGCAGTCACTGGAGATCCCACTGGAAATGTGTAGCACCCATGCTGTGTCTCCAGGCAGGTGTACATTTAGTGATGCGCCTTGGGTAGGGTAATGCAGAAGTCCTGAAGCACCCCAGAGTGGGATGTTAGTGGGGGTGCAGTCACTGGAGATCCCACTGGAAATGTATAGCACCCATCCTGTGTCTCCAGGCAGGTGCACAGACAGTGATGCACCTTGGGTAGCGTAATGCAGAAGTCCTGAAGCACCCCAGAGTGGGCTGTTAGTGGGGGGAGTAGTCACTGAAGATCCCCTGGAAATGTGTAGCACCCATCCTGTGTCTCCAGGCAGGTGTACAGATAGTGATGCGCCTTGGGTAGGGTAATGCAGAAGTCCTGAAGCACCCCAGAGTGGGCCGGTTAGTGGGGGGAGCAGTCACTGGAGATGCCACTGGAAATGCGTAGCACCCATCCTGTGTCTCCAGGCAGGTGTACAGATAGTGATGCGCCTTGGGTAGGGTAATTCAGAAGTCCTGAAGCACCCGAGAGTGGGCCTGTTAGTTGGGGGAGCAGTCCCTGGAGATCTCACTGGAAATGTGTAGCACCCATCCTGTGTCTCCAGGCAGGTGTACCGATAGTGATGCGCCTTGGGTAGGGTAATGCAGAAGTCCTGAAGCACCCCAGAGTGGGCTGGTTAGTGGGGGGAGCAGTCACTGGAGATGCCACTGGATATGTGTAGCACCCATCCTGTGTCTCCAGGCAGGTGCACAGATAGTGATGCGCCTTGGGTAGGGTAATGCAGAAGTCCTGAAGCACCCCAGAGTGGGCTGGTTAGTGTGGGGAGCAGTCACTGGAGATCCCACTGGAAATGTGTAGCGCCCATCCTGTGTCTCCAGGCAGGTGCACAGATAGTGATGCACCTTGGGTAGGGTAATGCAGAAGTCCTGAAGCACCCCAGAGTGGGCCTGTTAGTGGGGGGAGCAGTCACTGGAGATGCCACTGGAAATGTGTAGCACCCATCCTGTGTCTCCAGGCAGGTGCACAGATAGTGATGCACCTTGGGTAGGGTAATGCAGAAGTCCTGAAGCACCCCAGAGGGGGCCTGTTAGTGTGGGGAGCAGTCACTGGAGATGCCACTGGAAATGTGTAGCACCCATCCTGTGTCTCCAGGCAGGTGCACAGATAGTGATGCACCTTGGGTAGGGTAATGCAGAAGGCCTGAAGCACCCCAGAGTGGGCCTGTTAGTGGGGGAGCAGTCACTGGAGATGCCACTGGAAATGTGTAGCACCCATCCTGTGTCTCCAGGCAGATGTACAGATAGTGATGCGCCTTGGGTAGGGTAATGCAGAAGGCCTGAAGGACCCCAGAGTGGGCCGGTTAGTGGGGGGAGCAGTCACTGGAGATGCCACTGGAAATGTGTAGCACCCATCCTGTGTCTCCAGGCAGGTGCACAGATAGTGATGCACCTTGGGTAGGGTAATGCAGAAGGCCTGAAGCACCCCAGAGAGGGCCTGTTAGTGGGGGGAGCAGTCCCTGGAGATGCCACTGGAAATGTGTAGCACCCATCCTGTGTCTCCAGGCAGGTGCACAGATAGTGATGCACCTTGGGTAGGGTAATGCAGAAGTCCTGAAGCACCCCAGAGGGGGCCTGTTAGTGTGGGGAGCAGTCACTGGAGATGCCACTGGAAATGTGTAGCACCCATCCTGTGTCTCCAGGCAGGTGTACAGATAGTGATGCGCCTTGGGTAGGGTAATGCAGAAGGCCTGAAGCACCCCAGAGTGGGCCTGTTAGTGTGGGGAGCAGTCACTGGAGATGCCACTGGAAATGTGTAGCACCCATCCTGTGTCTCCAGGCAGGTGCACAGATAGTGATGCGCCTTGGGTAGGGTAATGCAGAAGTCCTGAAGCACCCCAGAGTGGGCCTGTTAGTGGGGGAGCAGTCACTGGAGATGCCACTGGAAATGTGTAGCACCCATCCTGTGTCTCCAGGCAGGTGCACAGATAGTGATGCGCCTTGGGTAGGGTAATGCAGAAGGCCTGAAGCACCCCAGAGGGGGCCTGTTAGTGTGGGGAGCAGTCACTGGAGATGCCACTGGAAATGTGTAGCACCCATCCTGTGTCTCCAGGCAGGTGCACAGATAGTTATGCACCTTGGGTAGGGTAATGCAGAAGGCCTGAAGCACCCCAGAGTGGGCCTGTTAGTGGGGGAGCAGTCACTGGAGATGCCACTGGAAATGTGTAGCACCCATCCTGTGTCTCCAGGCAGGTGCACAGATAGTGATGCACCTTGGGTAGGGTAATGCAGAAGGCCTGAAGCACCCCAGAGTGGGCCTGTTAGTGGGGGAGCAGTCACTGGAGATGCCACTGGAAATGTGTAGCACCCATCCTGTGTCTCCAGGCAGATGTACAGATAGTGATGCGCCTTGGGTAGGGTAATGCAGAAGGCCTGAAGGACCCCAGAGTGGGCCGGTTAGTGGGGGGAGCAGTCACTGGAGATGCCACTGGAAATGTGTAGCACCCATCCTGTGTCTCCAGGCAGGTGCACAGATAGTGATGCACCTTGGGTAGGGTAATGCAGAAGGCCTGAAGCACCCCAGAGAGGGCCTGTTAGTGGGGGGAGCAGTCCCTGGAGATGCCACTGGAAATGTGTAGCACCCATCCTGTGTCTCCAGGCAGGTGCACAGATAGTGATGCGCCTTGGGTAGGGTAATGCAGAAGTCCTGAAGCACCCCAGAGTGGGCCTGTTAATGGGGGTAGCAGTCACTGGAGATGCCACTGGAAATGTGTAGCACCCATCCTGTGTCTCCAGGCAGGTGCACAGATAGTGATGCACCTTGGGTAGGGTAATGCAGAAGTCCAGAAGCACCTCAGAGTGAGCCTGTTAGTGGGGGGAGCAGTCACTGGAGATGCCACTGGAAATGTGTAGCACCCATCCTGTGTCTCCAGGCAGGTGCACAGATAGTGATGCACCTTGGGTACGGTAATGCAGAGGTCCTGAAGCACCCCAGAGTGGGCCTGTTAGTGGGGGGAGCAGTCACTGGCGATCCCACTGGAAATGTGTAGCACCCATCCTGTGTCTCCAGGCAGGTGCACAGATAGTGATGCACCTTGGGTAGGGTAATGCAGAAGTCCTGAAGCACCCCAGAGTGGGCCGGTTAGTGGGGGGAGCAGTCACTGGCGATCCCACTGGAAATGTGTAGCACCCATCCTGTGTCTCCAGGCAGGTGCACAGATAGTGATGCACCTTGGGTAGGGTAATGCAGAAGTCCTGAAGCACCCCAGAGTGGGCCGGTTAGTGGGGGGAGCAGTCACTGGCGATCCCACTGGAAATGTGTAGCACCCATCCTGTGTCTCCAGGCAGGTGCACAGATAGTGATGCACCTTGGGTAGGGTAATGCAGAAGTCCTGAAGCACCCCAGAGTGGGCCGGTTAGTGGGGGGAGCAGTCACTGGAGATGCCACTGGAAATGTGTAGCACCCATCCTGTGTCTCCAGGCAGGTGCACAGATAGTGATGCACCTTGGGTAGGGTAATGCAGACGTCCTGAAGGACCCCAGAGTGGGCCGGTTAGTGGGGGGAGCAGTCACTGGAGATCTCACTGGAAATGTGTAGCACCCATCCTGTGTCTCCAGGCAGGTGTACAGATAGTGATGCGCCTTGGGTAGGGTAATGCAGAAGTCCTGAAGCACCCCAGGGTGGGCCTGTTAGTGGGGGGAGCAGTCACTGGAGATCCCACTGGAAATGTGTAGCACCCATCCTGTGTCTCCAGGCAGGTGTACAGATAGTGATGCACCTTGGGTAGGGTAATGCAGACGTCCTGAAGGACCCCAGAGTGGGCTGGTTAGTGGGGGGAGCAGTCACTGGAGATCTCACTGGAAATGTGTAGCACCCATCCTGTGTATCCAGGCAGGTGTACAGATAGTGATGCACCTTTGGTACGGTAATGCAGAAGTCCTGAAGCACCCCAGAGTGGGCCTGTTAGTGGGGGGAGCAGTCACTGGAGATGCCACTGGAAATGTGTAGCACCCATCCTGTGTCTCCAGGCAGGTGCACAGATAGTGATGCGCCTTGGGTAGGGTAATGCAGAAGTCCTGAAGCACCCCAGAGTGGGCCTGTTAGTGGGGGGAGCAGTCACTGGAGATGCCACTGGAAATGTGTAGCACCCATCCTGTGTTTCCAGGCAGGTGCACAGATAGTGATGCACCTTGGGTAGGGTAATGCAGAAGTCCTGAAGCACCCCATAGTGGGCCTGTTAGTGGGGGGAGCAGTCCCTGGAGATCCCACTGGAAATGTGTAGCACCCATCCTGTGTCTCCAGGCAGGTGCACAGATAGTGATGCACCTTGGGTAGGGTAATGCAGAAGTCCTGACGCACCCCAGAGTGGGCCGGTTAGTGGGGGGAGCAGTCACTGGAGATGCCACTGGAAATGTGTAGCACCCATCCTGTGTCTCCAGGCAGGTGCACAGATAGTGATGCGCCTTGGGTAGGGTAATGCAGAAGTCCTGACGCACCCCAGAGTGGGCCGGTTAGTTGGGGGAGCAGTCACTGGAGATGCCACTGGAAATGTGTTCCACCCATCCTGTGTCTCCAGGCAGGTGCACAGATAGTGATGCGCCTTGGGTAGGGTAATGCAGAAGTCCTGAAGCACCCCAGAGTGGGCCGGTTAGTGGGGGGAGCAGTCACTGGAGATCTCACTGGAAATGTGTAGCACCCATCCTGTGTCTCCAGGCAGGTGTACCGATAGTGATGCACCTTGGGTAGGGTAATGCAGAAGTCCTGAAGCACCCCAGAGAGGGCCTGTTAGTGGGGGGTGCAGTCACTGGAGATCCCACTGGAAATGTGTAGCACCCATCCTGTGTCTCCAGGCAGGTGTACAGATAGTGATGCACCTTGGGTAGGGTAATGCAGAAGTCCTGAAGCACCCCAGAGAGGGCCTGTTAGTGGGGGAGCAGTCACTGGAGATCCCACTGGAAATGTGTAGCACCCATCCTGTGTCTCCAGGCAGGTGTACAGATAGTGATGCACCTTGGGTAGGGTAATGCAGAAGTCCTGAAGCACCCCAGAGAGGGCCTGTTAGTGGGGGAGCAGTCACTGGAGATCCCACTGGAAATGTGTAGCACCCATCCTGTGTCTCCAGGCAGGTGTACAGATAGTGATGCACCTTGGGTAGGGTAATGCAGAAGTCCTGAAGCACCCCAGAGAGGGCCTGTTAGTGGGGGAGCAGTCACTGGAGATCCCACTGGAAATGTGTAGCACCCATCCTGTGTCTCCAGGCAGGTGTACAGATAGTGATGCACCTTGGGTAGGGTAATGCACAAGTCCTGAAGCACCCCAGAGAGGGCCTGTTAGTGGGGGAGCAGTCACTGGAGATCCCACTGGAAATGTGTAGCGCCCATCCTGTGTCTCCAGGCAGGTGTACCGATAGTGATGCACCTTGGGTAGGGTAATGCAGAAGTCCTGAAGCACCCGAGAGTGGGCCTGTTAGTGGGGGGAGCAGTCACTGGAGATCCCACTGGAAATGTGTAGCGCCCATCCTGTGTCTCCAGGCAGGTGCACAGATAGTGATGCACCTTGGGTAGGGTAATGCAGAAGTCCTGACGCACCCCAGAGTGGGCCGGTTAGTGGGGGGAGCAGTCACTGGAGATGCCACTGGAAATGTGTAGCACCCATCCTGTGTCTCCAGGCAGGTGCACAGATAGTGATGCGCCTTGGGTAGGGTAATGCAGAAGTCCTGACGCACCCCAGAGTGGGCCGGTTAGTTGGGGGAGCAGTCACTGGAGATGCCACTGGAAATGTGTTGCACCCATCCTATGTCTCCAGGCAGGTGCACAGATAGTGATGCGCCTTGGGTAGGGTAATGCAGAAGTCCTGACGCACCCCAGAGTGGGCCGGTTAGTGGGGAGAGCAGTCACTGGAGATGCCACTGGAAATGTTTAGCACCCATCCTGTGTCTCCAGGCAGGTGAACAGATAGTGATGCGCCTTGGGTAGGGTAATGCAGAAGTCCTGAAGCACCCCAGAGTGGGCCGGTTAGTGGGGGGAGCAGTCACTGGAGATCTCACTGGAAATGTGTAGCACCCATCCTGTGTCTCCAGGCAGGTGTACAGATAGTGATGCGCCTTGGGTAGGGTAATGCAGAAGTCCTGAAGCACCCCAGAGTGGGCCGGTTAGTGGGGGGAGCAGTCACTGGAGATCTCACTGGAAATGTGTAGCACCCATCCTGTGTCTCCAGGCAGGTGTACCGATAGTGATGCACCTTGGGTAGGGTAATGCAGAAGTCCTGAAGCACCCCAGAGTGGGCCGGTTAGTGGGGGGAGCAGTCACTGGAGATCTCACTGGAAATGTGTAGCACCCATCCTGTGTCTCCAGGCAGGTGTACCGATAGTGATGCACCTTGGGTAGGGTAATGCAGAAGTCCTGAAGCACCCCAGAGAGGGCCTGTTAGTGGGGGGTGCAGTCACTGGAGATCCCACTGGAAATGTGTAGCACCCATCCTGTGTCTCCAGGCAGGTGTACAGATAGTGATGCACCTTGGGTAGGGTAATGCAGAAGTCCTGAAGCACCCCAGAGAGGGCCTGTTAGTGGGGGAGCAGTCACTGGAGATCCCACTGGAAATGTGTAGCACCCATCCTGTGTCTCCAGGCAGGTGTACAGATAGTGATGCACCTTGGGTAGGGTAATGCAGAAGTCCTGAAGCACCCCAGAGAGGGCCTGTTAGTGGGGGAGCAGTCACTGGAGATCCCACTGGAAATGTGTAGCACCCATCCTGTGTCTCCAGGCAGGTGTACAGATAGTGATGCACCTTGGGTAGGGTAATGCAGAAGTCCTGAAGCACCCCAGAGAGGGCCTGTTAGTGGGGGAGCAGTCACTGGAGATCCCACTGGAAATGTGTAGCACCCATCCTGTGTCTCCAGGCAGGTGTACAGATAGTGATGCACCTTGGGTAGGGTAATGCAGAAGTCCTGAAGCACCCCAGAGAGGGCCTGTTAGTGGGGGAGCAGTCACTGGAGATCCCACTGGAAATGTGTAGCACCCATCCTGTGTCTCCAGGCAGGTGTACAGATAGTGATGCACCTTGGGTAGGGTAATGCAGAAGTCCTGAAGCACCCCAGAGAGGGCCTGTTAGTGGGGGAGCAGTCACTGGAGATCCCACTGGAAATGTGTAGCACCCATCCTGTGTCTCCAGGCAGGTGTACCGATAGTGATGCACCTTGGGTAGGGTAATGCAGAAGTCCTGAAGCACCCGAGAGTGGGCCTGTTAGTGGGGGGAGCAGTCACTGGAGATCCCACTGGAAATGTGTAGCGCCCATCCTGTGTCTCCAGACAGGTGTACAGATAGTGATGCACCTTGGGTAGGGTAATGCAGAAGTCCTGAAGCACCCCAGAGTGGGCCTGTTAGTGGGGGAGCAGTCACTGGAGATGCCACTGGAAATGTGTAGCACCCATCCTGTGTCTCCAGGCAGGTGTACAGATAGTGATGCACCTTGGGTAGGGTAATGCAGAAGTCCTGAAGCACCCCAGAGTGGGCCGGTTAGTGGGGGGAGCAGTCCCTGGAGATCCCACTGGAAATGTGTAGCACCCATCCTGTGTCTCCAGGCAGGTGCACAGATAGTGATGCACCTTGGGTAGGGTAATGCAGAAGTCCTGAAGCACCCCAGAGTGGGCCTGTTAGTGGGGGAGCAGTCACTGGCGATCCAACTGGAAATTGGTAGCACCCATCCTTTGTCTCCAGGCAGGTGTACAGATAGTGATGCACCTTGGGTAGGGTAATGCAGAAGGCCTGAAGCACCCCAGAGTGGGCCTGTTAGTGGGGGAACCAGTCACTGGAGATGCCACTGGAAATGTGTAGCACCCATCCTATGTCTCCAGGCAGGTGCACAGATAGTGATGCACCTTGGGTAGGGTAATGCAGACGTCCTGAAGCTCCCCAGAGGGGGCCTGTTAGTGTGGGGAGCAGTCACTGGAGATCCCACTGGAAATGTGTAGCACGCATCCTGTGTCTCCAGGCAGGTGCACAGATAGTGATGCACCTTGGGTAGGGTAATGCAGAAGTCCTGAAGCACCCCAGAGTGGGCCTGTTAGTGTGGGGAGCAGTCACTGGAGATCCCACTGGAAATGTGTAGCACGCATCCTGTGTCTCCAGGCAGGTGTACAGATAGTGATGCACCTTGGGTAGGGTGATGCACCTTGGGTAGGGTAATGCAGAAGGCCTGAAGCACCCCAGAGTGGGCCTGTTAGTGTGGGGAACAGTCACTGGAGATCCCACTGGAAATGTGTAGCACGCATCCTGTGTCTCCAGGCAGGTGTACAGATAGTGATGCACCTTGGGTAGGGTGATGCACCTTGGGTAGGGTAATGCAGAAGGCCTGAAGCACCCCAGAGTGGGCCTGTTAGTGTGGGGAACAGTCACTAGTGATCCCACTGGAAATGTGTAGCACGCATCCTGTGTCTCCAGGCAGGTGTACAGATAGTGATGCACCTTGGGTAGGGTGATGCACCTTGGGTAGGGTAATGCAGAAGGCCTGAAGCACCCCAGAGTGGGCCTGTTAGTGGGGGGAGCAGTCCCTGGAGATCCCACTGGAAATGTGTAGCACCCATCCTGTGTCTCCAGGCAGGTGCACAGATAGTGATGCACCTTGGGTAGGGTAATGCAGAAGTCCTGAAGCACCGCAGAGTGGGCCGGTTAGTGGGGGGAGCAGTCCCTGGAGATGCCATTGGAAATGTGTAGCACCCATCCTGTGTCTCCAGGCAGGTGCACAGATAGTGATGCACCTTGGGTAGGGTAATGCAGAAGTCCTGAAGCACCCCAGAGTGGGCCGGTTAGTGGGGGGAGCAGTCCCTGGAGATGCCACTGGAAATGTGTAGCACCCATCCTGTGTCTCCAGGCAGGTGCACAGATAGTGATGCACCTTGGGTAGGGTAATGCAGAAGTCCTGAACACCCCAGAGTGGGCCGGTTAGTGGGGGGAGTAGTCACTGGAGATCCCCCTGGAAATGTGTAGCACCTATCCTGTGTCTCCAGGCAGGTGCACAGACAGTGATGCACCTTGGGTAGGGTAATGCAGAAGTCCCGAAGCACCCCAGAGTGGGCCTGTTAAATGGGGGAGCAGTCACTGGAGATCCCACTGGAAATGTGTAGCCCCCATCCTGTGTCTCCAGGCAGGTGCACAGATAGTGATGCACCTTGGGTAGGGTAATGCAGAAGGACTGAAGCACCCCAGAGTGGGCCTGTTAGTGGAGGGAGCAGTGACTGGAGATCCCACTGGAAATGTGTAGCACCCATGCTGTGTCTCCAGGCAGGTGTACAGATAGTGATGCGCCTTGGGTAGGGTAATGCAGAAGTCCTGAAGCACCCCAGAGTGGGCCTGTTAGTGTGGGGAGCAGTCACTGGAGATCCCACTAGAAATGTGTAGCACCCATGCTGTGTCTCCAGGCAGGTGTACATTTAGTGATGCGCCTTGGGTAGGGTAATGCAGAAGTCCTGAAGCACCCCAGAGTGGGATGTTAGTGGGGGTGCAGTCACTGGAGATCCCACTGGAAATGTATAGCACCCATCCTGTGTCTCCAGGCAGGTGCACAGACAGTGATGCACCTTGGGTAGCGTAATGCAGAAGTCCTGAAGCACCCCAGAGTGGGCTGTTAGTGGGGGGAGTAGTCACTGAAGATCCCCTGGAAATGTGTAGCACCCATCCTGTGTCTCCAGGCAGGTGTACAGATAGTGATGCGCCTTGGGTAGGGTAATGCAGAAGTCCTGAAGCACCCCAGAGTGGGCCGGTTAGTGGGGGGAGCAGTCACTGGAGATGCCACTGGAAATGCGTAGCACCCATCCTGTGTCTCCAGGCAGGTGTACAGATAGTGATGCACCTTGGGTAGGGTAATGCAGAAGGCCTGAAGCACCCCAGAGTGGGCCTGTTAGTGGGGGAACCAGTCACTGGAGATGCCACTGGAAATGTGTAGCACCCATCCTATGTCTCCAGGCAGGTGCACAGATAGTGATGCACCTTGGGTAGGGTAATGCAGACGTCCTGAAGCTCCCCAGAGGGGGCCTGTTAGTGTGGGGAGCAGTCACTGGAGATCCCACTGGAAATGTGTAGCACGCATCCTGTGTCTCCAGGCAGGTGCACAGATAGTGATGCACCTTGGGTAGGGTAATGCAGAAGTCCTGAAGCACCCCAGAGTGGGCCTGTTAGTGTGGGGAGCAGTCACTGGAGATCCCACTGGAAATGTGTAGCACGCATCCTGTGTCTCCAGGCAGGTGTACAGATAGTGATGCACCTTGGGTAGGGTGATGCACCTTGGGTAGGGTAATGCAGAAGGCCTGAAGCACCCCAGAGTGGGCCTGTTAGTGTGGGGAACAGTCACTGGAGATCCCACTGGAAATGTGTAGCACGCATCCTGTGTCTCCAGGCAGGTGTACAGATAGTGATGCACCTTGGGTAGGGTGATGCACCTTGGGTAGGGTAATGCAGAAGGCCTGAAGCACCCCAGAGTGGGCCTGTTAGTGTGGGGAACAGTCACTAGTGATCCCACTGGAAATGTGTAGCACGCATCCTGTGTCTCCAGGCAGGTGTACAGATAGTGATGCACCTTGGGTAGGGTGATGCACCTTGGGTAGGGTAATGCAGAAGGCCTGAAGCACCCCAGAGTGGGCCTGTTAGTGGGGGGAGCAGTCCCTGGAGATCCCACTGGAAATGTGTAGCACCCATCCTGTGTCTCCAGGCAGGTGCACAGATAGTGATGCACCTTGGGTAGGGTAATGCAGAAGTCCTGAAGCACCGCAGAGTGGGCCGGTTAGTGGGGGGAGCAGTCCCTGGAGATGCCATTGGAAATGTGTAGCACCCATCCTGTGTCTCCAGGCAGGTGCACAGATAGTGATGCACCTTGGGTAGGGTAATGCAGAAGTCCTGAAGCACCCCAGAGTGGGCCGGTTAGTGGGGGGAGCAGTCCCTGGAGATGCCACTGGAAATGTGTAGCACCCATCCTGTGTCTCCAGGCAGGTGCACAGATAGTGATGCACCTTGGGTAGGGTAATGCAGAAGTCCTGAACACCCCAGAGTGGGCCGGTTAGTGGGGGGAGTAGTCACTGGAGATCCCCCTGGAAATGTGTAGCACCTATCCTGTGTCTCCAGGCAGGTGCACAGACAGTGATGCACCTTGGGTAGGGTAATGCAGAAGTCCCGAAGCACCCCAGAGTGGGCCTGTTAAATGGGGGAGCAGTCACTGGAGATCCCACTGGAAATGTGTAGCCCCCATCCTGTGTCTCCAGGCAGGTGCACAGATAGTGATGCACCTTGGGTAGGGTAATGCAGAAGGACTGAAGCACCCCAGAGTGGGCCTGTTAGTGGAGGGAGCAGTGACTGGAGATCCCACTGGAAATGTGTAGCACCCATGCTGTGTCTCCAGGCAGGTGTACAGATAGTGATGCGCCTTGGGTAGGGTAATGCAGAAGTCCTGAAGCACCCCAGAGTGGGCCTGTTAGTGTGGGGAGCAGTCACTGGAGATCCCACTAGAAATGTGTAGCACCCATGCTGTGTCTCCAGGCAGGTGTACATTTAGTGATGCGCCTTGGGTAGGGTAATGCAGAAGTCCTGAAGCACCCCAGAGTGGGATGTTAGTGGGGGTGCAGTCACTGGAGATCCCACTGGAAATGTATAGCACCCATCCTGTGTCTCCAGGCAGGTGCACAGACAGTGATGCACCTTGGGTAGCGTAATGCAGAAGTCCTGAAGCACCCCAGAGTGGGCTGTTAGTGGGGGGAGTAGTCACTGAAGATCCCCTGGAAATGTGTAGCACCCATCCTGTGTCTCCAGGCAGGTGTACAGATAGTGATGCGCCTTGGGTAGGGTAATGCAGAAGTCCTGAAGCACCCCAGAGTGGGCCGGTTAGTGGGGGGAGCAGTCACTGGAGATGCCACTGGAAATGCGTAGCACCCATCCTGTGTCTCCAGGCAGGTGTACAGATAGTGATGCGCCTTGGGTAGGGTAATTCAGAAGTCCTGAAGCACCCGAGAGTGGGCCTGTTAGTTGGGGGAGCAGTCCCTGGAGATCTCACTGGAAATGCGTAGCACCCATCCTGTGTCTCCAGGCAGGTGTACCGATAGTGATGCGCCTTGGGTAGGGTAATGCAGAAGTCCTGAAGCACCCCAGAGTGGGCTGGTTAGTGGGGGGAGCAGTCACTGGAGATGCCACTGGATATGTGTAGCACCCATCCTGTGTCTCCAGGCAGGTGCACAGATAGTGATGCGCCTTGGGTAGGGTAATGCAGAAGTCCTGAAGCACCCCAGAGTGGGCTGGTTAGTGTGGGGAGCAGTCACTGGAGATCCCACTGGAAATGTGTAGCGCCCATCCTGTGTCTCCAGGCAGGTGCACAGATAGTGATGCACCTTGGGTAGGGTAATGCAGAAGTCCTGAAGCACCCCAGAGTGGGCCTGTTAGTGGGGGGAGCAGTCACTGGAGATGCCACTGGAAATGTGTAGCACCCATCCTGTGTCTCCAGGCAGGTGCACAGATAGTGATGCACCTTGGGTAGGGTAATGCAGAAGTCCTGAAGCACCCCAGAGGGGGCCTGTTAGTGTGGGGAGCAGTCACCGGAGATGCCACTGGAAATGTGTAGCACCCATCCTGTGTCTCCAGGCAGGTGCACAGATAGTGATGCACCTTGGGTAGGGTAATGCAGAAGGCCTGAAGCACCCCAGAGTGGGCCTGTTAGTGGGGGAGCAGTCACCGGAGATGCCACTGGAAATGTGTAGCACCCATCCTGTGTCTCCAGGCAGATGTACAGATAGTGATGCGCCTTGGGTAGGGTAATGCAGAAGGCCTGAAGGACCCCAGAGTGGGCCGGTTAGTGGGGGGAGCAGTCACTGGAGATGCCACTGGAAATGTGTAGCACCCATCCTGTGTCTCCAGGCAGGTGCACAGATAGTGATGCACCTTGGGTAGGGTAATGCAGAAGGCCTGAAGCACCCCAGAGAGGGCCTGTTAGTGGGGGGAGCAGTCCCTGGAGATGCCACTGGAAATGTGTAGCACCCATCCTGTGTCTCCAGGCAGGTGCACAGATAGTGATGCACCTTGGGTAGGGTAATGCAGAAGTCCTGAAGCACCCCAGAGGGGGCCTGTTAGTGTGGGGAGCAGTCACTGGAGATGCCACTGGAAATGTGTAGCACCCATCCTGTGTCTCCAGGCAGGTGTACAGATAGTGATGCGCCTTGGGTAGGGTAATGCAGAAGGCCTGAAGCACCCCAGAGTGGGCCTGTTAGTGTGGGGAGCAGTCACTGGAGATGCCACTGGAAATGTGTAGCACCCATCCTGTGTCTCCAGGCAGGTGCACAGATAGTGATGCGCCTTGGGTAGGGTAATGCAGAAGTCCTGAAGCACCCCAGAGTGGGCCTGTTAATGGGGGTAGCAGTCACTGGAGATGCCACTGGAAATGTGTAGCACCCATCCTGTGTCTCCAGGCAGGTGCACAGATAGTGATGCACCTTGGGTAGGGTAATGCAGAAGTCCAGAAGCACCTCAGAGTGAGCCTGTTAGTGGGGGGAGCAGTCACTGGAGATGCCACTGGAAATGTGTAGCACCCATCCTGTGTCTCCAGGCAGGTGCACAGATAGTGATGCACCTTGGGTACGGTAATGCAGAGGTCCTGAAGCACCCCAGAGTGGGCCTGTTAGTGGGGGGAGCAGTCACTGGCGATCCCACTGGAAATGTGTAGCACCCATCCTGTGTCTCCAGGCAGGTGCACAGATAGTGATGCACCTTGGGTAGGGTAATGCAGAAGTCCTGAAGCACCCCAGAGTGGGCCGGTTAGTGGGGGGAGCAGTCACTGGCGATCCCACTGGAAATGTGTAGCACCCATCCTGTGTCTCCAGGCAGGTGCACAGATAGTGATGCACCTTGGGTAGGGTAATGCAGAAGTCCTGAAGCACCCCAGAGTGGGCCGGTTAGTGGGGGGAGCAGTCACTGGCGATCCCACTGGAAATGTGTAGCACCCATCCTGTGTCTCCAGGCAGGTGCACAGATAGTGATGCACCTTGGGTAGGGTAATGCAGAAGTCCTGAAGCACCCCAGAGTGGGCCGGTTAGTGGGGGGAGCAGTCACTGGAGATGCCACTGGAAATGTGTAGCACCCATCCTGTGTCTCCAGGCAGGTGCACAGATAGTGATGCACCTTGGGTAGGGTAATGCAGACGTCCTGAAGGACCCCAGAGTGGGCCGGTTAGTGGGGGGAGCAGTCACTGGAGATCTCACTGGAAATGTGTAGCACCCATCCTGTGTCTCCAGGCAGGTGTACAGATAGTGATGCGCCTTGGGTAGGGTAATGCAGAAGTCCTGAAGCACCCCAGGGTGGGCCTGTTAGTGGGGGGAGCAGTCACTGGAGATCCCACTGGAAATGTGTAGCACCCATCCTGTGTCTCCAGGCAGGTGTACAGATAGTGATGCACCTTGGGTAGGGTAATGCAGACGTCCTTAAGGACCCCAGAGTGGGCTGGTTAGTGGGGGGAGCAGTCACTGGAGATCTCACTGGAAATGTGTAGCACCCATCCTGTGTATCCAGGCAGGTGTACAGATAGTGATGCACCTTTGGTACGGTAATGCAGAAGTCCTGAAGCACCCCAGAGTGGGCCTGTTAGTGGGGGGAGCAGTCACTGGAGATGCCACTGGAAATGTGTAGCACCCATCCTGTGTCTCCAGGCAGGTGCACAGATAGTGATGCGCCTTGGGTAGGGTAATGCAGAAGTCCTGAAGCACCCCAGAGTGGGCCTGTTAGTGGGGGGAGCAGTCACTGGAGATGCCACTGGAAATGTGTAGCACCCATCCTGTGTTTCCAGGCAGGTGCACAGATAGTGATGCACCTTGGGTAGGGTAATGCAGAAGTCCTGAAGCACCCCATAGTGAGCCTGTTAGTGGGGGGAGCAGTCCCTGGAGATCCCACTGGAAATGTGTAGCACCCATCCTGTGTCTCCAGGCAGGTGCACAGATAGTGATGCACCTTGGGTAGGGTAATGCAGAAGTCCTGACGCACCCCAGAGTGGGCCGGTTAGTGGGGGGAGCAGTCACTGGAGATGCCACTGGAAATGTGTAGCACCCATCCTGTGTCTCCAGGCAGGTGCACAGATAGTGATGCGCCTTGGGTAGGGTAATGCAGAAGTCCTGACGCACCCCAGAGTGGGCCGGTTAGTTGGGGGAGCAGTCACTGGAGATGCCACTGGAAATGTGTTCCACCCATCCTGTGTCTCCAGGCAGGTGCACAGATAGTGATGCGCCTTGGGTAGGGTAATGCAGAAGTCCTGACGCACCCCAGAGTGGGCCGGTTAGTGGGGGGAGCAGTCACTGGAGATGCCACTGGAAATGTTTAGCACCCATCCTGTGTCTCCAGGCAGGTGAACAGATAGTGATGCGCCTTGGGTAGGGTAATGCAGAAGTCCTGAAGCACCCCAGAGTGGGCCGGTTAGTGGGGGGAGCAGTCACTGGAGATCTCACTGGAAATGTGTAGCACCCATCCTGTGTCTCCAGGCAGGTGTACAGATAGTGATGCGCCTTGGGTAGGGTAATGCAGAAGTCCTGAAGCACCCCAGAGTGGGCCGGTTAGTGGGGGGAGCAGTCACTGGAGATCTCACTGGAAATGTGTAGCACCCATCCTGTGTCTCCAGGCAGGTGTACCGATAGTGATGCACCTTGGGTAGGGTAATGCAGAAGTCCTGAAGCACCCCAGAGAGGGCCTGTTAGTGGGGGGTGCAGTCACTGGAGATCCCACTGGAAATGTGTAGCACCCATCCTGTGTCTCCAGGCAGGTGTACAGATAGTGATGCACCTTGGGTAGGGTAATGCAGAAGTCCTGAAGCACCCCAGAGAGGGCCTGTTAGTGGGGGAGCAGTCACTGGAGATCCCACTGGAAATGTGTAGCACCCATCCTGTGTCTCCAGGCAGGTGTACAGATAGTGATGCACCTTGGGTAGGGTAATGCAGAAGTCCTGAAGCACCCCAGAGAGGGCCTGTTAGTGGGGGAGCAGTCACTGGAGATCCCACTGGAAATGTGTAGCACCCATCCTGTGTCTCCAGGCAGGTGTACAGATAGTGATGCACCTTGGGTAGGGTAATGCAGAAGTCCTGAAGCACCCCAGAGAGGGCCTGTTAGTGGGGGAGCAGTCACTGGAGATCCCACTGGAAATGTGTAGCACCCATCCTGTGTCTCCAGGCAGGTGTACAGATAGTGATGCACCTTGGGTAGGGTAATGCAGAAGTCCTGAAGCACCCCAGAGAGGGCCTGTTAGTGGGGGAGCAGTCACTGGAGATCCCACTGGAAATGTGTAGCACCCATCCTGTGTCTCCAGGCAGGTGTACAGATAGTGATGCACCTTGGGTAGGGTAATGCAGAAGTCCTGAAGCACCCCAGAGAGGGCCTGTTAGTGGGGGAGCAGTCACTGGAGATCCCACTGGAAATGTGTAGCACCCATCCTGTGTCTCCAGGCAGGTGTACCGATAGTGATGCACCTTGGGTAGGGTAATGCAGAAGTCCTGAAGCACCCGAGAGTGGGCCTGTTAGTGGGGGGAGCAGTCACTGGAGATCCCACTGGAAATGTGTAGCGCCCATCCTGTGTCTCCAGACAGGTGTACAGATAGTGATGCACCTTGGGTAGGGTAATGCAGAAGTCCTGAAGCACCCCAGAGTGGGCCTGTTAGTGGGGGAGCAGTCACTGGAGATGCCACTGGAAATGTGTAGCACCCATCCTGTGTCTCCAGGCAGGTGTACAGATAGTGATGCACCTTGGGTAGGGTAATGCAGAAGTCCTGAAGCACCCCAGAGTGGGCCGGTTAGTGGGGGGAGCAGTCCCTGGAGATCCCACTGGAAATGTGTAGCACCCATCCTGTGTCTCCAGGCAGGTGCACAGATAGTGATGCACCTTGGGTAGGGTAATGCAGAAGTCCTGAAGCACCCCAGAGTGGGCCTGTTAGTGGGGGAGCAGTCACTGGCGATCCAACTGGAAATTGGTAGCACCCATCCTTTGTCTCCAGGCAGGTGTACAGATAGTGATGCACCTTGGGTAGGGTAATGCAGAAGGCCTGAAGCACCCCAGAGTGGGCCTGTTAGTGGGGGAACCAGTCACTGGAGATGCCACTGGAAATGTGTAGCACCCATCCTATGTCTCCAGGCAGGTGCACAGATAGTGATGCACCTTGGGTAGGGTAATGCAGACGTCCTGAAGCTCCCCAGAGGGGGCCTGTTAGTGTGGGGAGCAGTCACTGGAGATCCCACTGGAAATGTGTAGCACGCATCCTGTGTCTCCAGGCAGGTGCACAGATAGTGATGCACCTTGGGTAGGGTAATGCAGAAGTCCTGAAGCACCCCAGAGTGGGCCTGTTAGTGTGGGGAGCAGTCACTGGAGATCCCACTGGAAATGTGTAGCACGCATCCTGTGTCTCCAGGCAGGTGTACAGATAGTGATGCACCTTGGGTAGGGTGATGCACCTTGGGTAGGGTAATGCAGAAGGCCTGAAGCACCCCAGAGTGGGCCTGTTAGTGTGGGGAACAGTCACTGGAGATCCCACTGGAAATGTGTAGCACGCATCCTGTGTCTCCAGGCAGGTGTACAGATAGTGATGCACCTTGGGTAGGGTGATGCACCTTGGGTAGGGTAATGCAGAAGGCCTGAAGCACCCCAGAGTGGGCCTGTTAGTGTGGGGAACAGTCACTAGTGATCCCACTGGAAATGTGTAGCACGCATCCTGTGTCTCCAGGCAGGTGTACAGATAGTGATGCTCCTTGGGTAGGGTGATGCACCTTGGGTAGGGTAATGCAGAAGGCCTGAAGCACCCCAGAGTGGGCCTGTTAGTGGGGGGAGCAGTCCCTGGAGATCCCACTGGAAATGTGTAGCACCCATCCTGTGTCTCCAGGCAGGTGCACAGATAGTGATGCACCTTGGGTAGGGTAATGCAGAAGTCCTGAAGCACCGCAGAGTGGGCCGGTTAGTGGGGGGAGCAGTCCCTGGAGATGCCATTGGAAATGTGTAGCACCCATCCTGTGTCTCCAGGCAGGTGCACAGATAGTGATGCACCTTGGGTAGGGTAATGCAGAAGTCCTGAAGCACCCCAGAGTGGGCCGGTTAGTGGGGGGAGCAGTCCCTGGAGATGCCACTGGAAATGTGTAGCACCCATCCTGTGTCTCCAGGCAGGTGCACAGATAGTGATGCACCTTGGGTAGGGTAATGCAGAAGTCCTGAACACCCCAGAGTGGGCCGGTTAGTGGGGGGAGTAGTCACTGGAGATCCCCCTGGAAATGTGTAGCACCTATCCTGTGTCTCCAGGCAGGTGCACAGACAGTGATGCACCTTGGGTAGGGTAATGCAGAAGTCCCGAAGCACCCCAGAGTGGGCCTGTTAAATGGGGGAGCAGTCACTGGAGATCCCACTGGAAATGTGTAGCCCCCATCCTGTGTCTCCAGGCAGGTGCACAGATAGTGATGCACCTTGGGTAGGGTAATGCAGAAGGACTGAAGCACCCCAGAGTGGGCCTGTTAGTGGAGGGAGCAGTGACTGGAGATCCCACTGGAAATGTGTAGCACCCATGCTGTGTCTCCAGGCAGGTGTACAGATAGTGATGCGCCTTGGGTAGGGTAATGCAGAAGTCCTGAAGCACCCCAGAGTGGGCCTGTTAGTGTGGGGAGCAGTCACTGGAGATCCCACTAGAAATGTGTAGCACCCATGCTGTGTCTCCAGGCAGGTGTACATTTAGTGATGCGCCTTGGGTAGGGTAATGCAGAAGTCCTGAAGCACCCCAGAGTGGGATGTTAGTGGGGGTGCAGTCACTGGAGATCCCACTGGAAATGTATAGCACCCATCCTGTGTCTCCAGGCAGGTGCACAGACAGTGATGCACCTTGGGTAGCGTAATGCAGAAGTCCTGAAGCACCCCAGAGTGGGCTGTTAGTGGGGGGAGTAGTCACTGAAGATCCCCTGGAAATGTGTAGCACCCATCCTGTGTCTCCAGGCAGGTGTACAGATAGTGATGCGCCTTGGGTAGGGTAATGCAGAAGTCCTGAAGCACCCCAGAGTGGGCCGGTTAGTGGGGGGAGCAGTCACTGGAGATGCCACTGGAAATGCGTAGCACCCATCCTGTGTCTCCAGGCAGGTGTACAGATAGTGATGCGCCTTGGGTAGGGTAATTCAGAAGTCCTGAAGCACCCGAGAGTGGGCCTGTTAGTTGGGGGAGCAGTCCCTGGAGATCTCACTGGAAATGTGTAGCACCCATCCTGTGTCTCCAGGCAGGTGTACCGATAGTGATGCGCCTTGGGTAGGGTAATGCAGAAGTCCTGAAGCACCCCAGAGTGGGCTGGTTAGTGGGGGGAGCAGTCACTGGAGATGCCACTGGATATGTGTAGCACCCATCCTGTGTCTCCAGGCAGGTGCACAGATAGTGATGCGCCTTGGGTAGGGTAATGCAGAAGTCCTGAAGCACCCCAGAGTGGGCTGGTTAGTGTGGGGAGCAGTCACTGGAGATCCCACTGGAAATGTGTAGCGCCCATCCTGTGTCTCCAGGCAGGTGCACAGATAGTGATGCACCTTGGGTAGGGTAATGCAGAAGTCCTGAAGCACCCCAGAGTGGGCCTGTTAGTGGGGGGAGCAGTCACTGGAGATGCCACTGGAAATGTGTAGCACCCATCCTGTGTCTCCAGGCAGGTGCACAGATAGTGATGCACCTTGGGTAGGGTAATGCAGAAGTCCTGAAGCACCCCAGAGGGGGCCTGTTAGTGTGGGGAGCAGTCACTGGAGATGCCACTGGAAATGTGTAGCACCCATCCTGTGTCTCCAGGCAGGTGCACAGATAGTGATGCACCTTGGGTAGGGTAATGCAGAAGGCCTGAAGCACCCCAGAGTGGGCCTGTTAGTGGGGGAGCAGTCACTGGAGATGCCACTGGAAATGTGTAGCACCCATCCTGTGTCTCCAGGCAGATGTACAGATAGTGATGCGCCTTGGGTAGGGTAATGCAGAAGGCCTGAAGGACCCCAGAGTGGGCCGGTTAGTGGGGGGAGCAGTCACTGGAGATGCCACTGGAAATGTGTAGCACCCATCCTGTGTCTCCAGGCAGGTGCACAGATAGTGATGCACCTTGGGTAGGGTAATGCAGAAGGCCTGAAGCACCCCAGAGAGGGCCTGTTAGTGGGGGGAGCAGTCCCTGGAGATGCCACTGGAAATGTGTAGCACCCATCCTGTGTCTCCAGGCAGGTGCACAGATAGTGATGCACCTTGGGTAGGGTAATGCAGAAGTCCTGAAGCACCCCAGAGGGGGCCTGTTAGTGTGGGGAGCAGTCACTGGAGATGCCACTGGAAATGTGTAGCACCCATCCTGTGTCTCCAGGCAGGTGTACAGATAGTGATGCGCCTTGGGTAGGGTAATGCAGAAGGCCTGAAGCACCCCAGAGTGGGCCTGTTAGTGTGGGGAGCAGTCACTGGAGATGCCACTGGAAATGTGTAGCACCCATCCTGTGTCTCCAGGCAGGTGCACAGATAGTGATGCGCCTTGGGTAGGGTAATGCAGAAGTCCTGAAGCACCCCAGAGTGGGCCTGTTAGTGGGGGAGCAGTCACTGGAGATGCCACTGGAAATGTGTAGCACCCATCCTGTGTCTCCAGGCAGGTGCACAGATAGTGATGCGCCTTGGGTAGGGTAATGCAGAAGGCCTGAAGCACCCCAGAGGGGGCCTGTTAGTGTGGGGAGCAGTCACTGGAGATGCCACTGGAAATGTGTAGCACCCATCCTGTGTCTCCAGGCAGGTGCACAGATAGTTATGCACCTTGGGTAGGGTAATGCAGAAGGCCTGAAGCACCCCAGAGTGGGCCTGTTAGTGGGGGAGCAGTCACTGGAGATGCCACTGGAAATGTGTAGCACCCATCCTGTGTCTCCAGGCAGGTGCACAGATAGTGATGCACCTTGGGTAGGGTAATGCAGAAGGCCTGAAGCACCCCAGAGTGGGCCTGTTAGTGGGGGAGCAGTCACAGGAGATGCCACTGGAAATGTGTAGCACCCATCCTGTGTCTCCAGGCAGATGTACAGATAGTGATGCGCCTTGGGTAGGGTAATGCAGAAGGCCTGAAGGACCCCAGAGTGGGCCGGTTAGTGGGGGGAGCAGTCACTGGAGATGCCACTGGAAATGTGTAGCACCCATCCTGTGTCTCCAGGCAGGTGCACAGATAGTGATGCACCTTGGGTAGGGTAATGCAGAAGGCCTGAAGCACCCCAGAGAGGGCCTGTTAGTGGGGGGAGCAGTCCCTGGAGATGCCACTGGAAATGTGTAGCACCCATCCTGTGTCTCCAGGCAGGTGCACAGATAGTGATGCGCCTTGGGTAGGGTAATGCAGAAGTCCTGAAGCACCCCAGAGTGGGCCTGTTAATGGGGGTAGCAGTCACTGGAGATGCCACTGGAAATGTGTAGCACCCATCCTGTGTCTCCAGGCAGGTGCACAGATAGTGATGCACCTTGGGTAGGGTAATGCAGAAGTCCAGAAGCACCTCAGAGTGAGCCTGTTAGTGGGGGGAGCAGTCACTGGAGATGCCACTGGAAATGTGTAGCACCCATCCTGTGTCTCCAGGCAGGTGCACAGATAGTGATGCACCTTGGGTACGGTAATGCAGAGGTCCTGAAGCACCCCAGAGTGGGCCTGTTAGTGGGGGGAGCAGTCACTGGCGATCCCACTGGAAATGTGTAGCACCCATCCTGTGTCTCCAGGCAGGTGCACAGATAGTGATGCACCTTGGGTAGGGTAATGCAGAAGTCCTGAAGCACCCCAGAGTGGGCCGGTTAGTGGGGGGAGCAGTCACTGGCGATCCCACTGGAAATGTGTAGCACCCATCCTGTGTCTCCAGGCAGGTGCACAGATAGTGATGCACCTTGGGTAGGGTAATGCAGAAGTCCTGAAGCACCCCAGAGTGGGCCGGTTAGTGGGGGGAGCAGTCACTGGCGATCCCACTGGAAATGTGTAGCACCCATCCTGTGTCTCCAGGCAGGTGCACAGATAGTGATGCACCTTGGGTAGGGTAATGCAGAAGTCCTGAAGCACCCCAGAGTGGGCCGGTTAGTGGGGGGAGCAGTCACTGGAGATCCCACTGGAAATGTGTAGCACCCATCCTGTGTCTCCAGGCAGGTGTACAGATAGTGATGCACCTTGGGTAGGGTAATGCAGACGTCCTTAAGGACCCCAGAGTGGGCTGGTTAGTGGGGGGAGCAGTCACTGGAGATCTCACTGGAAATGTGTAGCACCCATCCTGTGTATCCAGGCAGGTGTACAGATAGTGATGCACCTTTGGTACGGTAATGCAGAAGTCCTGAAGCACCCCAGAGTGGGCCTGTTAGTGGGGGGAGCAGTCACTGGAGATGCCACTGGAAATGTGTAGCACCCATCCTGTGTCTCCAGGCAGGTGCACAGATAGTGATGCGCCTTGGGTAGGGTAATGCAGAAGTCCTGAAGCACCCCAGAGTGGGCCTGTTAGTGGGGGGAGCAGTCACTTGAGATGCCACTGGAAATGTGTAGCACCCATCCTGTGTTTCCAGGCAGGTGCACAGATAGTGATGCACCTTGGGTAGGGTAATGCAGAAGTCCTGAAGCACCCCATAGTGAGCCTGTTAGTGGGGGGAGCAGTCCCTGGAGATCCCACTGGAAATGTGTAGCACCCATCCTGTGTCTCCAGGCAGGTGCACAGATAGTGATGCACCTTGGGTAGGGTAATGCAGAAGTCCTGACGCACCCCAGAGTGGGCCGGTTAGTGGGGGGAGCAGTCACTGGAGATGCCACTGGAAATGTGTAGCACCCATCCTGTGTCTCCAGGCAGGTGCACAGATAGTGATGCGCCTTGGGTAGGGTAATGCAGAAGTCCTGACGCACCCCAGAGTGGGCCGGTTAGTTGGGGGAGCAGTCACTGGAGATGCCACTGGAAATGTGTTCCACCCATCCTGTGTCTCCAGGCAGGTGCACAGATAGTGATGCGCCTTGGGTAGGGTAATGCAGAAGTCCTGACGCACCCCAGAGTGGGCCGGTTAGTGGGGGGAGCAGTCACTGGAGATGCCACTGGAAATGTTTAGCACCCATCCTGTGTCTCCAGGCAGGTGAACAGATAGTGATGCGCCTTGGGTAGGGTAATGCAGAAGTCCTGAAGCACCCCAGAGTGGGCCGGTTAGTGGGGGGAGCAGTCACTGGAGATCTCACTGGAAATGTGTAGCACCCATCCTGTGTCTCCAGGCAGGTGTACAGATAGTGATGTGCCTTGGGTAGGGTAATGCAGAAGTCCTGAAGCACCCCAGAGTGGGCCGGTTAGTGGGGGGAGCAGTCACTGGAGATCTCACTGGAAATGTGTAGCACCCATCCTGTGTCTCCAGGCAGGTGTACCGATAGTGATGCACCTTGGGTAGGGTAATGCAGAAGTCCTGAAGCACCCCAGAGAGGGCCTGTTAGTGGGGGGTGCAGTCACTGGAGATCCCACTGGAAATGTGTAGCACCCATCCTGTGTCTCCAGGCAGGTGTACAGATAGTGATGCACCTTGGGTAGGGTAATGCAGAAGTCCTGAAGCACCCCAGAGAGGGCCTGTTAGTGGGGGAGCAGTCACTGGAGATCCCACTGGAAATGTGTAGCACCCATCCTGTGTCTCCAGGCAGGTGTACAGATAGTGATGCACCTTGGGTAGGGTAATGCAGAAGTCCTGAAGCACCCCAGAGAGGGCCTGTTAGTGGGGGAGCAGTCACTGGAGATCCCACTGGAAATGTGTAGCACCCATCCTGTGTCTCCAGGCAGGTGTACAGATAGTGATGCACCTTGGGTAGGGTAATGCAGAAGTCCTGAAGCACCCCAGAGAGGGCCTGTTAGTGGGGGAGCAGTCACTGGAGATCCCACTGGAAATGTGTAGCACCCATCCTGTGTCTCCAGGCAGGTGTACAGATAGTGATGCACCTTGGGTAGGGTAATGCACAAGTCCTGAAGCACCCCAGAGAGGGCCTGTTAGTGGGGGAGCAGTCACTGGAGATCCCACTGGAAATGTGTAGCGCCCATCCTGTGTCTCCAGGCAGGTGTACCGATAGTGATGCACCTTGGGTAGGGTAATGCAGAAGTCCTGAAGCACCCGAGAGTGGGCCTGTTAGTGGGGGGAGCAGTCACTGGAGATCCCACTGGAAATGTGTAGCGCCCATCCTGTGTCTCCAGGCAGGTGCACAGATAGTGATGCACCTTGGGTAGGGTAATGCAGAAGTCCTGACGCACCCCAGAGTGGGCCGGTTAGTGGGGGGAGCAGTCACTGGAGATGCCACTGGAAATGTGTAGCACCCATCCTGTGTCTCCAGGCAGGTGCACAGATAGTGATGCGCCTTGGGTAGGGTAATGCAGAAGTCCTGACGCACCCCAGAGTGGGCCGGTTAGTTGGGGGAGCAGTCACTGGAGATGCCACTGGAAATGTGTTGCACCCATCCTATGTCTCCAGGCAGGTGCACAGATAGTGATGCGCCTTGGGTAGGGTAATGCAGAAGTCCTGACGCACCCCAGAGTGGGCCGGTTAGTGGGGGGAGCAGTCACTGGAGATGCCACTGGAAATGTTTAGCACCCATCCTGTGTCTCCAGGCAGGTGAACAGATAGTGATGCGCCTTGGGTAGGGTAATGCAGAAGTCCTGAAGCACCCCAGAGTGGGCCGGTTAGTGGGGGGAGCAGTCACTGGAGATCTCACTGGAAATGTGTAGCACCCATCCTGTGTCTCCAGGCAGGTGTACAGATAGTGATGCGCCTTGGGTAGGGTAATGCAGAAGTCCTGAAGCACCCCAGAGTGGGCCGGTTAGTGGGGGGAGCAGTCACTGGAGATCTCACTGGAAATGTGTAGCACCCATCCTGTGTCTCCAGGCAGGTGTACCGATAGTGATGCACCTTGGGTAGGGTAATGCAGAAGTCCTGAAGCACCCCAGAGAGGGCCTGTTAGTGGGGGGTGCAGTCACTGGAGATCCCACTGGAAATGTGTAGCACCCATCCTGTGTCTCCAGGCAGGTGTACAGATAGTGATGCACCTTGGGTAGGGTAATGCAGAAGTCCTGAAGCACCCCAGAGAGGGCCTGTTAGTGGGGGAGCAGTCACTGGAGATCCCACTGGAAATGTGTATCACCCATCCTGTGTCTCCAGGCAGGTGTACAGATAGTGATGCACCTTGGGTAGGGTAATGCAGAAGTCCTGAAGCACCCCAGAGAGGGCCTGTTAGTGGGGGAGCAGTCACTGGAGATCCCACTGGAAATGTGTAGCACCCATCCTGTGTCTCCAGGCAGGTGTACAGATAGTGATGCACCTTGGGTAGGGTAATGCAGAAGTCCTGAAGCACCCCAGAGAGGGCCTGTTAGTGGGGGAGCAGTCACTGGAGATCCCACTGGAAATGTGTAGCACCCATCCTGTGTCTCCAGGCAGGTGTACAGATAGTGATGCACCTTGGGTAGGGTAATGCAGAAGTCCTGAAGCACCCCAGAGAGGGCCTGTTAGTGGGGGAGCAGTCACTGGAGATCCCACTGGAAATGTGTAGCGCCCATCCTGTGTCTCCAGGCAGGTGTACCGATAGTGATGCACCTTGGGTAGGGTAATGCAGAAGTCCTGAAGCACCCGAGAGTGGGCCTGTTAGTGGGGGGAGCAGTCACTGGAGATCCCACTGGAAATGTGTAGCGCCCATCCTGTGTCTCCAGACAGGTGTACAGATAGTGATGCACCTTGGGTAGGGTAATGCAGAAGTCCTGAAGCACCCCAGAGTGGGCCTGTTAGTGGGGGAGCAGTCACTGGAGATGCCACTGGAAATGTGTAGCACCCATCCTGTGTCTCCAGGCAGGTGTACAGATAGTGATGCATCTTGGGTAGGGTAATGCAGAAGTCCTGAAGCACCCCAGAGTGGGCCGGTTAGTGGGGGGAGCAGTCCCTGGAGATCCCACTGGAAATGTGTAGCACCCATCCTGTGTCTCCAGGCAGGTGCACAGATAGTGATGCACCTTGGGTAGGGTAATGCAGAAGTCCTGAAGCACCCCAGAGTGGGCCTGTTAGTGGGGGAGCAGTCACTGGCGATCCAACTGGAAATTGGTAGCACCCATCCTTTGTCTCCAGGCAGGTGCACAGATAGTGATGCACCTTGGGTAGGGTAATGCAGAAGGCCTGAAGCACCCCAGAGTGGGCCTGTTAGTGGGGGAACCAGTCACTGGAGATGCCACTGGAAATGTGTAGCACCCATCCTATGTCTCCAGGCAGGTGCACAGATAGTGATGCACCTTGGGTAGGGTAATGCAGACGTCCTGAAGCTCCCCAGAGGGGGCCTGTTAGTGTGGGGAGCAGTCACTGGAGATCCCACTGGAAATGTGTAGCACGCATCCTGTGTCTCCAGGCAGGTGCACAGATAGTGATGCACCTTGGGTAGGGTAATGCAGAAGTCCTGAAGCACCCCAGAGTGGGCCTGTTAGTGTGGGGAGCAGTCACTGGAGATCCCACTG
Source organism: Ambystoma mexicanum (assembly GCF_040938575.1). Lineage (NCBI taxonomy): Eukaryota > Metazoa > Chordata > Amphibia > Caudata > Ambystomatidae > Ambystoma > Ambystoma mexicanum. The sequence continues at coordinate 38,887,666 of NC_090921.1, forward strand.
GAAATGTGTAGCACGCATCCTGTGTCTCCAGGCAGGTGTACAGATAGTGATGCACCTTGGGTAGGGTGATGCACCTTGGGTAGGGTAATGCAGAAGGCCTGAAGCACCCCAGAGTGGGCCTGTTAGTGTGGGGAACAGTCACTGGAGATCCCACTGGAAATGTGTAGCGCCCATCCTGTGTCTCCAGACAGGTGTACAGATAGTGATGCACCTTGGGTAGGGTAATGCAGAAGTCCTGAAGCACCCCAGAGTGGGCCTGTTAGTGGGGGAGCAGTCACTGGAGATGCCACTGGAAATGTGTAGCACCCATCCTGTGTCTCCAGGCAGGTGTACAGATAGTGATGCACCTTGGGTAGGGTAATGCAGAAGTCCTGAAGCACCCCAGAGTGGGCCGGTTAGTGGGGGGAGCAGTCCCTGGAGATCCCACTGGAAATGTGTAGCACCCATCCTGTGTCTCCAGGCAGGTGCACAGATAGTGATGCACCTTGGGTAGGGTAATGCAGAAGTCCTGAAGCACCCCAGAGTGGGCCTGTTAGTGGGGGAGCAGTCACTGGCGATCCAACTGGAAATTGGTAGCACCCATCCTTTGTCTCCAGGCAGGTGCACAGATAGTGATGCACCTTGGGTAGGGTAATGCAGAAGGCCTGAAGCACCCCAGAGTGGGCCTGTTAGTGGGGGAACCAGTCACTGGAGATGCCACTGGAAATGTGTAGCACCCATCCTATGTCTCCAGGCAGGTGCACAGATAGTGATGCACCTTGGGTAGGGTAATGCAGACGTCCTGAAGCTCCCCAGAGGGGGCCTGTTAGTGTGGGGAGCAGTCACTGGAGATCCCACTGGAAATGTGTAGCACGCATCCTGTGTCTCCAGGCAGGTGCACAGATAGTGATGCACCTTGGGTAGGGTAATGCAGAAGTCCTGAAGCACCCCAGAGTGGGCCTGTTAGTGTGGGGAGCAGTCACTGGAGATCCCACTGGAAATGTGTAGCACGCATCCTGTGTCTCCAGGCAGGTGTACAGATAGTGATGCACCTTGGGCAGGGTGATGCACCTTGGGTAGGGTAATGCAGAAGGCCTGAAGCACCCCAGAGTGGGCCTGTTAGTGTGGGGAACAGTCACTGGAGATCCCACTGGAAATGTGTAGCACGCATCCTGTGTCTCCAGGCAGGTGTACAGATAGTGATGCACCTTGGGTAGGGTGATGCACCTTGGGTAGGGTAATGCAGAAGGCCTGAAGCACCCCAGAGTGGGCCTGTTAGTGTGGGGAACAGTCACTAGTGATCCCACTGGAAATGTGTAGCACGCATCCTGTGTCTCCAGGCAGGTGTACAGATAGTGATGCACCTTGGGTAGGGTGATGCACCTTGGGTAGGGTAATGCAGAAGGCCTGAAGCACCCCAGAGTGGGCCTGTTAGTGGGGGGAGCAGTCCCTGGAGATCCCACTGGAAATGTGTAGCACCCATCCTGTGTCTCCAGGCAGGTGCACAGATAGTGATGCACCTTGGGTAGGGTAATGCAGAAGTCCTGAAGCACCGCAGAGTGGGCCGGTTAGTGGGGGGAGCAGTCCCTGGAGATGCCATTGGAAATGTGTAGCACCCATCCTGTGTCTCCAGGCAGGTGCACAGATAGTGATGCACCTTGGGTAGGGTAATGCAGAAGTCCTGAAGCACCCCAGAGTGGGCCGGTTAGTGGGGGGAGCAGTCCCTGGAGATGCCACTGGAAATGTGTAGCACCCATCCTGTGTCTCCAGGCAGGTGCACAGATAGTGATGCACCTTGGGTAGGGTAATGCAGAAGTCCTGAACACCCCAGAGTGGGCCGGTTAGTGGTGGGAGTAGTCACTGGAGATCCCCCTGGAAATGTGTAGCACCTATCCTGTGTCTCCAGGCAGGTGCACAGACAGTGATGCACCTTGGGTAGGGTAATGCAGAAGTCCCGAAGCACCCCAGAGTGGGCCTGTTAAATGGGGGAGCAGTCACTGGAGATCCCACTGGAAATGTGTAGCCCCCATCCTGTGTCTCCAGGCAGGTGCACAGATAGTGATGCGCCTTGGGTAGGGTAATGCAGAAGGACTGAAGCACCCCAGAGTGGGCCTGTTAGTGGAGGGAGCAGTGACTGGAGATCCCACTGGAAATGTCTAGCACCCATGCTGTGTCTCCAGGCAGGTGTACAG